>NW_024103452.1:3697523-4297523 GCF_003945595.2 Pipra filicauda
TTAGTGCAAAAGCTGTCCATATCATTAGAGAAAGATGGAGTCTTTTAAACTTGGTGCAGTTTCTGTATTTCTCTTCATTGCCATGACTGTAATACAGTTTTGCTGTGATAACATACCAGATTCCAAGGATGTATTGAATGCCCTGGACAGCTCTGAATATGTAACATTCTCCAGACAGAAGGGAAGGCAAAAACTTTTGTACAACTGTGTTTCACCAAAAAGATAGCTCTGAAACAGCAGAGCCATCCATACCTTTGCCAGACACTCATTCACAAAGTGTCATAATCTGTACAGCTATCTTCTCCATAAACATATTTTTCATAATTTTCTTTTTACTTTTGTCCACATCTGACATGTTACTCTAGCAGTTTCTATATCAAAGTTCTTTCTTGTCTGTTCTATTGCATGTATATAAAAACAAAAATTCACAGCATGGTAAGGTGTGTGCCATTTGCTTATTTCAAAATAAGTAGGTCTTATATTTTTGTTGTGATCCTCTATTTTATATATATAATTTTATACATAAATACAGTTTGTTTGACTGATGCACCTTTAGTGTTCTGTTACATGATTAACTGTATACATAGAGGCTATATCCACACTGTAACTTTACACAGTGCTTAGAAGAACAGAAGACGTCTCTGAATGTTTTCCTAGTACAAGGCTGAGATATTTTTCAGTGTCTAAGGAATCTGTGTACCCAACCTCCATTACATTACTGACAATTTGTGTGATCTGCTTTAGATTCTTGCTGTAGGTTTTCTAAATTTCCTCTCTGGAAGTTTCTGTCTCTTACCATTGACTCTGTGGGAAGGTCAAGTACCTGAATTGGGCGTTTTGATCTGCACCTTGGGATTGTATCATGGGGTAAATAGTACAGGAGCTTTAACAAGTGTCTATACCCCATGGTTGTTTTGCAAAAAAATCCATTCCTTTACTGAATTGTCAACCTGCCTCTCAACAAAATCTCCCTTTTAAATTAAAGTGAGAGTTTGAGAATGGACCAGTCTACCACATCCACAACCACCTGATCTGTGTGGCTATAGAAGAAGGTAAACAAAGACAGAGACCAGCCCCCATTTGCAGAATTAGCATGTCCTTTTTTCTACTAGTAATCATGATTGCAAAAGGCTATCTGGAAAGCATTCTGAGTTCAACTGATGTTTAAAAGGCCCTTAGCACACAACAAAGTAGCACGATCAAAATTTTATCCATTTATACCCTTTTCTAATCATGTCACTGAAACATAATCTCATTTCATTTAGAATAGAGTGCAGTGCTATGTGAGATCTGTTGCCTGCAGTACAACTGATGATACTTTAGATAAGAAGGATGAGATAGCTTTCAGCCTTACAGAGGTAACAGACCACTTTAATGAAAGTTTAGAATTTGTGTTTAATATTTCATGAACTTAATACTTTGATTTACGTAGGCTACTGTATGTCCTCAAAAGTAAAGAGAATAGTTCTTTCATGGAAGAGCATTTGGGGAGAAAAATGTTGACATTTCTACTCAAGTTAAACTCCTAATTGTGTATAAATCTTTCATAGCTCTCCTGTTTCTCTGAATAAATTACTTTCACATTGCAACAACAAAATCAGACATTTCTAAACTGTTGTTTATGATAAAATCTCATCACCACCTTCTCATCATCTCCAGTACAAAAACCAGCACTAGTATCAGACATTTAGGGAAACATTATTGCACACACAAATACACGTCCATTGTCATGTTCTTCAACTTGGCAGAAATTCTTTATTGAGATAGCTAATAGCAGTTCTGGATAAAAAAATGGAGGCAAAACAATAATGTTCAATGAAAAGGTCAAAGAAGAACAGAGTAATAGATTTACACAGAAAAGTCATGAAATTCTTAATGAGGGTGCCAGATTTGGATATCTGCACCCTAAGTATGTAGTGCTAGTTGAGAAGAAAGGTCCATGTACATAAACCTGAATATCACAACACAAGGGTTTTCTCCAGACACACTCTCTTTTGATAGTATACAACAATGAGATATTGAAAATGTACTGTAGGTACTGTAAAAGTATCTGATGGTTATCAGCTTTCCTATACAAGCAAGGTATTGGCAGCTTGATTACCATACTCTTGACAATTTCCAAATACAAAATAATCAAGTAGCATGTTCTGGACTAGCAAACTGTAAAACCTATTGCTATTCAGTGCCATGATAAGATTGCAATATTCTCTCTTCTCCGCTTCTGATGGGATACCTTGAAATTGTCTCTTGCTGCAGCTAAAATTATATATCCCCTAGCAAATGCACATTTATCCCTTTGACTGTTGACTTTTGCCATGTCCTTTCAAATGCCA
The DNA here is from genome assembly GCF_003945595.2 of Pipra filicauda. Taxonomy (NCBI): domain Eukaryota; kingdom Metazoa; phylum Chordata; class Aves; order Passeriformes; family Pipridae; genus Pipra; species Pipra filicauda. The sequence goes on from NW_024103452.1 coordinate 3,699,857, forward strand.
GTCCAAAAAGCGTGTCAGCACAAGGAGAGTCATCATTCACACAGTCCATTGGTAGTGGTCTCAAGGAGGGAAAGTGGGCAGATTGATTTTGTTCCCGCAAAAAAAAAAGTAAGTGACCTATGAAATGTGAAGTTGACCTTTTATTTGTTATCAGTCATCTGGACAAGTGAAGGGAACCACCCTCTTTGTTATGCTTATTGGCCTTTTGTCAACACTACATGCTCCAAATTGGTATTTCCTGAAAGGCTCAACAAATTGCAAGTGACCTGCCAAATCATAAAGGAAATCATGGCAAGACCCTGAAAAGAAGCAGTGTCCTTGTCATGTTCACTAGACTTTTGGGCAAGAAAGCGGAAGCAGAAATATCTTAGACCTGCAAACCTCTAACCTCTCCAATCCTCTAATATTCAGAGTGAAGCAGCAAGCAAAAGCATCCAGAGCAGTTGTATCTCTCCACTTCCATTCAAATCAGCACTCACTTGATGCAGTAAAATGGATACCTCATACTACATTACTTTGCACTACATTTACACTGCTATAAGTTGATTTCGTTTAGCAGCTTCCACAGTAAGAGTGACAATATCAGAAGCCAAGTCCTACTGTTCAATCTTGAAAAACTGACATGAACCAACAAGGCATTTAAAATTTCAAAAGAAAAGCCAATGAACAGCTTTGTATGTGGCTATATTTAAATGGTAGGCCATTATTTATTTCTAAAACTGTCCAATAATGGATGTAACAAGATGCTACCTGCTCCTTTTCAAGCCTGCCTCTCCCAAAAGCACAGGACAACCACTTAGGGACAAGCAGCTCTCTGATTTCCCCAGATATCGTGTCACCTTCAGGCACTGTAGGACTGAGGGACTGGCCACAAGTGGTTCTTACAGAGCTGTGTCTACTCATGCCTCCTCTAGGGAAATAATAATCACCTTACACAGTTGTAAAATTTAACACTGGATTTCTCATACAGGGCTTTTTTTTGTTCATGACACCATGCCAGAAAGCCTAACAATTTGCAAAGTGCTGAGGTTAGCTCTTTTGTAGCTCAAATCCAAAGAATCCAAACTACAGCTCTATTTTACACACAATTACAAAGTTCCTCATGCACTAGCTCATGCCTTCTTCCAATAGTTCTCATCTTCTGTCATACAGATACCATTTAGTTCATTGTTTTAGCCATATGCTAAACACACTCTCAAGCTCCAGTTACCAGCAAACATCACAAGTGTCATTTCACATGTGTTTTCAAATTGCTATTTAGATGTTTCTTGATCTGCACATCTGCTACAGCTGCTTTGTGTAGACTTCTCTTAGTCCTTAGTCACTTCTGTGACTATGCACAGCCTACTCGATAGTTTAACTCCTTAATCAGCCATAGACTTAAGTTTCCATTGCTTAAGAGACACGTGTATGGAAGACTCAGTATATTTCAGACTCATGTAACACTGCTTTAGCCTTAAGCAAAGAAAAAATGGATGCTATGATAGATTCCTTTGAGCCAAATTCTATTAATCCAGTAAAACTCTTATTGCAAATAATTTCACTGTTTAAAGACTTAAATAATAGGATTCTTTCACTGCACTCATTGAAGCCTACACAAAGAGAAAAAAAAAGGGAGTTACCACTGAGCAATTCAAGAAGTTATTTTTATTTTTTAAAAAGGTTAAAGCAAACTTACACATGTGCTCCAGGCAAACCCAACCATTTTCATTCTCCCTAAAAACGTTTTAAAAAAAGTGAAAGGAGGAAGAATAACAAACAAGTTATTCTCTAGTACCAGTACTAGAGAAACACGAAGATGTTGCTGAAAGCAAGTATACATTTTTTCTGTCATCTGTACTGTATTTTTTTTCACATAACTCTGTTTCCAAAAGATGCAAAGCAGCAATAAAATAGTTTCACCAACTCTCCACTTTTATTGCTTAAAATAAAAAAGAGTTTGGTTAAAATAAAAAAATTATAAAGCTACTCTGAAGACACATAGGTTGAGGAAAATCACAGCACATATCCAAAATGTTCCACATGGTCTTCGGGTATTAGCACTTAACAAGCCAGAATTCCTTGCACCAGAATGAACACTTTACCACATAGAGTAAAGGGGCATCTATAAATATGGACATGCTGGGAGCAACTGCACAACAGTAATTGCAGCTTCTATTTGAAATTCTTTTGGGGAATTTGATGAGCTCCAGTTTCAGTACCACAATGAAAAATTGATACTTCAGGAATGGACAGGGGAATGGAATAATGAAGTAATGAAAGAAAAGACTTCAGGGGACTTGTGTTTTTTCTTTCTTTATTGTGGGCCTGCTGCTCTATGAACAACAAGTGTCTGCTATAAAATGATATTTTTTTTCAAATTACAACAGCTTCAAAGAAAAACAAAGTAGAGGGATGGAGGGTAGAAAGGCTATGAAACCTTGCTGGGTTTTTTCATCACTTTCAAAATGTTCACTGATGTCAGGAATGCAGGGATTTTGCCAAGAAAAAACAGTGGATTTAGAAAATGTCATGAGCAACATTACTGAAATAGAAGCTATGTTCATATTTGCAAATACTCTGTCACATCACAAGCAAATCTGGTGAGCAAAGCAGTTTTGCTGAGGACCAAATGCCCAAACCATGTGCACTTGGGGAATTTTACCTTGGACTTCATTAGAGCTAGGTCTCATAGACTGAATTCCTGAGAGCACTTAAGAATGTTGCTCATGCTCTTTCAGTTAATTTTAACCTGGAATAAAATTTGTGTGCAGTGTGACTCCAGTGTGGACATTCCTGTTCTGAACTAAAAGATTAAACACACCAGAATGTATAGCTAAACTCAGCAAGCTCTTGCAATAATATTTGGATTCCCTTTCTCACAGTCAAGAGAACTTCCAATGCTATTCCTCCTTCCTTTGGAAATAACTCTTTTTTTTTTTAAATTGAGATTACTGCAAAATAGTTGCAACATAAAGATTTGATTTTTATGCTCATTTTATGCCTTTATCCCTCATTTTCATAATGACAATCTTCACTGCAATCATTCCATCGAATCATAAATAAACCAAAATGCATTCAACTACTGGTAAGAATGGGAAAGGTCAGAAAAGTTTGTCTCAAGTACCAGAATTTCTGTGTAGCTCTGAGGTACTCACATTATAGAAGGGGATGAGGGTTCACTGCCTACTTTGGCAATACATCAAGTGCTATTAAAATAATTTTTACAACTCATATTCTTAATACTTATTATCAGTCTAAAAGGGAAACTTCATTTATGCAGCTGTACAGATGCTAGCCTAGGTGGTTTATGCAGCAGAATTCACTAACTTGTACACTGGTAAGTTATTTTTAAACATTCAGCAGAAACTGATCCTGCAGGTGAAAGCAGGGTCCTGGAGGGCATCCTCTTACACATAAATGAGGCAGTTGGAGGATATTTTATGTGTACTTTAAGAAAATTTATAGTGATGGATGATATTTGCACTCAAGTTTTCATGTAGGACAGTAGTCACTGGATATAAGAATTCAGCAGACAATGCTCATTACAAGATTATAAAATACTTCTTACAGCAGCTTTTTAAAGATATTTTAAATATAATGCAATTATACACAGAAAAAAATTAAATATTTTTAATTTTAATTTTTAGTAACAAAGAGAAACTACACAAGAACTGTTATTTTCACAGTAGTTTTAAACAGATCACCTAGTTCTTTAAATGGGGGCATATGCGTGTATAGACACAGACACAAATTCAATAAAGAAGTCTTTTGCAATGGTTCATGAATACATCAAAGGATTAATTACAAATACGTTTTAGCCTCGTGTGTCTGCATGAAAACCACAAAAGGTGACAAGAAAAAATAACTTGCAATAACTTGCATCTCCCCACATGGAACTGATTACAGAACTACTGAACAAATCTACAATTAATAGAGCGAGAAGAGCAAGTATGGCAGGATCAGCTTCCCTGCACTAGCTAATAAAAATGGCCAAATTTCTGCTCTTCTTATCTGCAGTGATATATCTACTCATCATACCATTCTACTTCTTATTCGTCCCATATACAATTTCCACTCGAGGCATTAGGAATCCAGTGCAAAGAAGAGCTACCTGGGGAGCACTAGAGACCTGCAGTGCAACTGGAGAACAGATTTTTGCTGCTCTTCCAGCCTTTATTTTCTTATGCAGATACACATTATTCTGATTAGCAACAATGTCATCTCAGGGCACAGTTTGAGGCCTGATAAACCAGCCTAATGGAGAAAACGGAAGAGCTCTGACCCGCTTTAAAAGAATTAGCTGTACAAAGGTGTTTGTAAGCATAAAATTACCTGCATTATTAAAATATTGCTAAGGCAATCTCTAACAGATTATTAGAAAATTTCTATCTATATAAGAAATCAGAGTGGTACTCCAAAAAGTCAGAATAGGTTGCAGTTTTATTACAGCTAACAAAGCTTTGTCACAGAGGGATGAACCTAGAAACTGTAATTTACTCTCTTAATTTGCCTTCTGGAAAGAAAAAGGATATCCCACAGCCAAGAGGGTCCTTTAAATCAATGCAGGGACTTTAAGCATTATCAATATCTCCCTTATCTAAACCTGAGGAGAACCCATGGCTGATTTTCATGTGAAGAACTTAAAAGCATGAAGAACTTAATCTCCTTGTCAGTAAAGTACTGATAACAAGACTGACATCTTACAAGATTATCAAATTCAGATAATGAAGCAGATAAAATGTGGTACAGGAAAGTTGACTACTTATATGAACGAGGACCTGAGCACTACACAGAGTTTGAAGAAAAGCCAAAGAAATAAATGGGAGGCAACTTGGGGGAAGGAGGCTAGGATGAACATGGCACACACTGGTAGTAAAAAGCAGCTTCCTGAGTTGGACAGGCATTGTTCTGGGGTTCTACAACATAATAAAGCACCGAGTACTGAATTTTATCGTAAATAATTATTTCTTCTGCAGTAATATGTAGGAAGCCACACTGTCTGGCTACAAAATCAGGGAGTACAAAGATCATCTCTGTAGCAATGAGTCATCAATAAAAGCGTGGATCTTTTGAAATTCTGCTTCCAGCTGGCTGGAGAAGAGCGATTTCCACCCTAAAACCTGTGTTAGCCCTGCCCCCCCACATGGCTGATCAGCCAGCCCAGCACTGCTGCTGACAGGGCTCTGAACACTCTGTCTGCCAGAGAGCTTGCCGTTCCAGCAAAGTGAGCTTGTATTTGCCCACATATATGGTCACAGTCATATGCAAAGCTCTCATGTTTCTGTCAGTTTTTTACACTTCAGGTGCAAAACAGAATTGCCAAGTGCCAAGCACGTGACATGCAATGCCTGCTGACAGACCATATCCTTACAGGGGAACACCTGAATGGCTCTAGCAACACAATTGCCTCACATCATTTCACCCTCTCAGCAGAGGATTTTGGACATCTATTAAGAGAAAAAGAATCAAACATATCAGTAACAATGCAGATGTTAGGTAGTTAGAAAAAAAAAAATTAAAATCACACAAAAAACAACTGCTAATGCTTGCAAAGAGTAGTTCAGATCAGAGTCTGGCCTGTAGGTTCACAGGTTTTTTAATTAAGACAAGCATTATCAACCTTGAGAAGTGATGCCCGGTTTACTGAGGATATTTTATCTGCTCTTAATGTTAGACAGAAACTCAGCAGGGCTTTTTGGTGAGTACACCAGAGTACAAAGGGAGGAGAAAAAAAAATGAAAAAAATTTCCTGCCAGAAATCTGCACCTCAAGCAAGATAACCACCCTGCTAACAAATTACTCCACTGGAACCTCACCATATGTTGCTTGTATGGTACCTGTTGATATTTAGGCTTCAGGCAACCACAGAGAGATTTAGAGAATCTCGATGATGCAGCAGAGGTGTAAAACTTTTATTAAATACCATATTTAAGAAGATGACCTTCAAGAAAATTGCCTGGCACCTACACTCACCTTCATGCAGAGCGGTCAATTGTCTTGGCAAGCCAGAGCCCCAAGACTGAAATATTATTGAGTGCAGAATGATAAAACTTCAAGAGCAATATGATTTCTTCTTTCTTTCTAGAACCTGTTCCAATGTTTTACTTGTCACAGGAGAGTAAGTGTGAACACCATGCTCTACCCATTTAATTTTGTCTTTCTGGCATCAATTCCAAAGGGCTTGTAGTTCAACCAGCTCAGAAACCAGTAGATTCTTTATCAGTGAAGAATGACACTGTGAACCTCTGATATTGGCCCTGTCAATATCCCATAACCTGTGGCCCAAGAAACCACTTCTAGAGGCAAAGGAACATTGAGATTCCAGTGCTGTTCAGTCCTTAGTCTAATCTATTGAGAGAATCATGCTGGGCCCTCCGAGTCTAGTGGTACCCATTCAGGTATGGGACTGATGGAGTTAATGCAGAGCTCCCAATTACTGGTGCTGCTGGGATTTAGCACAAGGACTAACGGGGGGTTATGGTTCCCGGGGAGAGCATACCTGGATGCCATATGAAACAGCCAAATTTTCCATCCTCATCACATACAGAAGAGTAATGTGCTCTCTACTGAATACAGGGAATCACTCTACACATTTCTGCTTTCAAACAGCGACAAACTGGAATTTTTGGCCAGTATTTTGTGGCCAAATGCCACAAAAATTCATTATCACATTGTAAAAACCATGTAATATCTGGACACTAGTTTATGTGCCTTTGCACAGAGACATTTCTGGTGGTTATTTTGGTTTAAAAATTTATTACAAGTTCTTCATATACAAATAATATGTATTCATTAAAAATCATAACAATATATGAAAAATAAAATGTCAGCTATAAAAAAAATTAAAGCAAAAGAAACCTATTATGTTTTTAAATCACAGAATTTCTTGTCCACCTTCAAGTGTCAGCTCAGACTGAGAGTTTTTGTTCAGGTTTTTTGTAGGTTTTTTTTTTCACTCAAGAAGAAAACCTGGAAACTAAATTGGGAGGGATATTTGAAGTGATCTAGATAGATAAAGAAATTCTTACCAAAATGCTTTGGACAACAAAGTAATTTTTTTCAATTTGCTTTACACAACATTTTAAGTCCTGTACTAGCTGATACAAAAGATACCAATGCCATTCTATTACCAGAAAATAAAAGACATATTGCTTTTGCTTATTTACAGTCTACAATTGTGCAACGTGACATGGAAATTATTCATTTTTCTGTCTGGAAAAGTTTCAGTCTTTCCTATTTCTAATTCCCAGAATTAACTTTCATTTCTTAGAGAGTCTAACACATAAAGCTTTGAGTCTTAGACGTTTAATACTTCTCTTCTATAAAGCCCTGTGGTCAAAGTCAAAACACATTTACAAGCTAGGTCTTTCTGAATCCCAGGACACTGCAAACTTGTATCATCTTTCTGAAAAGGACATATATAAGAAGCTTCTGTAAGACTCAGTGATAGATAAAAGAAACCCTGCTAATAAAATACAGACAGAAATAAAAAAGGGATAAATAGGGGCATTGTGATGCTCGGGCTCTGACAGCCAGAAGAACAATCAAGACAGATTATTGGCCTCTTTTAGCCTCTTCAGCACAAGACTGGCTTGAAAAACTTATCGTATTTAAAGAGGTTGAATGGAAATAAAATGCGTACTCCATGTGGCTAATCACTGCTCTCTTCACCCTTTGAGCCTGTGACCTTACTGAATTACGTCATTCAGCTGGTCAGGAAAATCTCTAATGATACATAGCCCAAGCTGGAGGAGGGGTCACATGCTGACTATAGAAATTACTGTGTGAGGTGTCACATTAACCAGAAAGTGAAAATAGGAAGTCACACTAATCCGTGTTCTAGATCACCATACTACCTGCTGCAGGTCTTAATACTCTGTTGGTATGAGTATTTTAAGTTTACCATAAATATATCAGAATGAATTTCATCCCATCCTCCAAGAAATTTATTAGAGGGTCATTATGATGATAATAGTCTCTGTTCTGAAATATATGCAACACAAGTCTCCACCTACAACTGGCTCTTACCCTGTTGAATTCACATGGAAGACATGGCCTAAGCAGAAAATAGTCACCTGCACACTAAGTACATTACTTTTGCTATCATTATTGATGTTTTTGTGGCGAAGTCACACTCGTGGACCATGAGCCCTATTGATATTCCCTGCCTGCAATTATGCTATCTTTGTTGTGCCAGAGTGTCCCATTTCACATTACCCAGAGGTGGCAAGAAACTATTTTGACCTTGCTGATGTGGGATAAGCAAAGTAAAATATTGTAGTAGTAAAAGTAATGATGGTTGCTGGAACTTCATTTTCCATAATATGTAGGTCTTTACAAATTACTCTTGCCAGTGGTTGTCTATTCCACTCTCTTTTCGCTCTTGTGATCTAAAGCCTTTTTGTAAAATACTTACATTTGTCCTCCCTCCCTGCTCCTTAATGTAGATGATAAATTTTTACCAGTTTCCTCTGGAAATCTGTAAACACCTTCTCCTTTTTATATAATTATCTTGAAGGTGTTTATATAGACCATGACTATATGACTGCAGCGTTCTCTTTTCTGAACTATGTACACTTAATTTTTTAACTTCTTCCAAAGACACTCCAATTTTTAGATATTAAATAGAAGTCCTTGTATTTTCTCCAGTTCATTGACACTCACATCCTTCCTAACAAGAGAGAAATCATATACACTAGAAAGCAAAGTGTCTACAAGTCCACATTTAATGTCTTAAATTTGCAGGTTTTATGATAAAGACTTTTATAAGTGTGCAGTTATTCTGCGCAAGTATGCAAGACATGAGAAAACAGACTGATTTGCCAAACTAGCTTAAAAAACAAATCTAACTTCAAACATAGAAGCCCAGAGGCACTTTGAAAAACATACAGATGATTATATAAATTCCTTCCTTCCTTCCTCCCTCCCTTCCTTCCTCCTTTTTTCCTTCCTTCCTCCCTTTTCTTTCTTTTCTTTCTGTTTGTTTCCTATAATATGGCTACTCATCCATCTCATATCAGCTGCACTTTTTTCCTGTCAGTAATTTCTAAATAGCTCTTCTCCCAAAAATCTTACACATTCTTTTATCTTCTCCTCTCAAAGTTATTATTTTTAATGAATTAACAATGAGAACATTGTGCAGATCTTTTTCTAGACTTTCCAAGACACTGTGCAGCAAGGTCAGCTTTTTTCACTTGCTACTGCCTGAATGCTCATGGTACTTAAATGCTGTTTAAATGGATGATTTTAGACTTTTGTTATGTGTCTTCATATCATTCCCTCTTCAATTTTCTTTTGCCAAAAATGACTAAATTTAATTAAAAATACTTGTTTAACAATATTTCTGGTTACTTCTATAATGTCATCTGAAACATTCTGTAATAAATCCTGACACCATTTACATATTTTTCCAGAACAGAGTCATTGCTTGCTATCTCCCTAGGTCAGTCTCTGCTCTAATTATGTTTTTTCTTTTTAATTTTATTTTCCCCTTCCCTTAAAATATTAAATATATCTTCTAACACATAAGATTTACAGTACATAATTGTGTTGGTCTTGGTTGGGCTAGAGTTAATTTTCTTAATTCTAGCTGGTATGGAGTTGTGTTTGGGGGTTGTGCTGGAAACAGTGTTTATAACTCAGGGATATTTTAGTTATTGCTGAGCAGCATTTGCACAACATCAAGGCTCTTCCAGCTTCTCATGCTACCCTACCAGAGAGGATGCCGGGGGTGCATAAGTCTTTGGGAGGGGCACAGCTGGGACAGCTGACTCCAAGTGACCTAAGGGATATTCCAGACCATACGGCATCATCCTCAGCGTATAAGGGGGTGGGGGGGAAGAAGAAAGGGAGGGGACGTTTGAAGCCATGGCATTTGTCTTCCCAAGTGACCACTGAATGTGATGGATCCCTGCTTTCCTGGGGATTGCTGAACACCTGCCTGCTGATGGGAAGTGGGGAATGAATTCCTTGTTTCGGTTTTCTTGTATGCTCAGCATTTGCTTTGCCCATTGAACTGTCTTTATCTCAACCCAAGAGTTTTCTCACTTCTACTCCTCAGATTCTCTCCCCCATCCCAGTGGTGAGGAGTAAGCGAGTGGCAGCGTGAGGCTCAGTTGCCAGCTGGGGCCAAATCATAACAATAATTTCCACAGATTCGGAGGCTGTCCCTTTAGAGCTCTAAAATATGTGCTGTCTGGACCTGCACGTTTACAGACTGTGTAAGTCTAACTAACATTCCGTTGTGCTTCCTTGGGGATATGCAAAGGTGACAGTTTGACAACTTCTTGGAGATAATGAAGTTCAAATGTTCTTAGGCTGAGGACATGGTTGGCTGTTGAAAAAAAAATGAGTAGTCTTCTATTATCCCACAGTCTTAAAGATATACGTTAAAATCAAAAGGAGTTGGAATTTGCATTTAGTTTTTCAGGATCCCGTTTGAACCAGTATTTTTTAAGTTTTGCTGCTGTAGGCCATATAGTCTCCTGGATATTTTAATCATATTTTGCCATTATTTGATATTTTCCAAGTACAGAATCTGAATCCTTTTGTATGCCTCCACTGCTGTAATAATGTGCTGTCTCCTTCCTTTATTTTCTCTCTTTTTCACACTTCTTGTAAATTTTTCTGTACAGTCTTTTGAGACACAACTTTCTGGCATGTGCAGTTATAATCTCTACCATTTTTAAAGTCTTACTGATTACTAAAATCTGTATCATAAACAGGCTCCTTAGGATAAATACATAAATTCAGAAAAAGAAAATACATATTAAACAAACAAAAAAGTTGAGTTGCATTTATGGTTCAGTTATTTAAAAAACATTATATTTTCCCCATAGCAGCACATTCATAAAAAAGCCCTCTTAAATTCTGTATTAAAAAATATCTGAATACTACTGTATAATGATTAAGTCTTCAATTAGTCTATTGAGCTGCTCAGACTAAGGTAGGGTTTTAGTCTGACAAAGCTCCTGCCACATTTTTCGGACGGGATTTAATTTTCAAGAGAAATCTTTTTATATGTAAATTAATTACTAGATCCAGGCTCTAACTGCAAGCAGATCAGATGAGTTGTTACCTTAATACTTTGCCACTAATCTAATACTACATTTAGTTAAAAACAGCCTCCACATTCTCTTGACTGGACTCCACAGCCTCCTATTAGTCTTGATCTGTGAGAACCTGTCATGAATTTAGCAGGAATAGCAGAGTCCAAGAAGAATTGCCAGGACCACTGCACACCAGAGGAAGATGACAAGATGAGAGTGAATAAATCCAGAACCAGGTACCAGAACAGTAGTTTTATGATCAACTGCCTTCCAGTGTAAATGGAGCAGAGTGCTTCTTCTCACTCTCATTTATCTGTGGAGAAAAGGTGCTTAATCTTTCCAGTTGCTGAAAGACAAGGAGAGGTTTCAGAGAAAAAGTGGCACTTGGTACAGGAATCTCTGTTTAGTAACACCTGAATCACACCATTCCTGCTAAGGCAACTGATTTTCCTCACTAGAAAGGAAAGTTTGCATCATATAAATATACTTTGTGTTGAAGTTTTTTAGTGTTAGTTATAATAGAAGTGAAGAAGATAAATATTTATAGAAAGGTGCTATATTATAGAACTTATTTAATTAGTGCCTACTACTTTAAAATTTCAGTACATTACAATCTGAAATCAATTCAGCATGCCTATGTTGTAACTCTCTGCAGTTCAGAAAAGACTCAAGGAAACAAACTAAGGCTCTAGAGGAAGCACTTGGTTCTTGGATCTCTGCAGATTCAGGCTATTGTCATTACTCCTTCCTTGCAGAAACAGAAGAAATACGCCCTTAAAGCACAAAAGAGATGCACTGGCTTTTTGTCATGATGCTTGGTGTCAGAGCTGGGCAAAAGCAGCAACTGAAAAATTCAAATTTATATGTCACATTTGCGTTCAGGAATGAATTGCATCTGCCAGCTTCCTTTACTGGCTAAGTCGCATGGCAAATGCACCAAGGACATGGTCAAGGTTCATGCCCTCTCACCTCTGCACCAGTTTAAGTCCCTTGTGCAGGAGAAGTGTGCAGCATGGGGAGGAACAGCCCGTATACCGCAGCAGCAGAGTCACAGTCTGGCCAGATGGAGTTAGCTCACATCTACAAGAGGTGACAGAGCACATTAAAAAGAAGAAAAAAAGTAAGGGAGAGACAGCTAGTGCCAGCTTCCAGTAAGTATTTTGGAATGCCTCCAGCCATCCTTCAAAGGTTGCCACGTGCACATCAGACACTGCAGTTGCCTCGCACAGTTGCCCTGGGATTGCTCTCCAGCAATGTTAACATTTCCAGGACTAACACTGTGCTCTTGAAAGACTCAAGAATTACAGTGGGGCTGGAGGCCCCTAAGATTAACACTTTTGTCGATGCTAGGAAGCATGGATGGAAATGACTAACTGAGGAAACCCTGCCTGTGCTGCTGTTCTCAGTGTGTATTTCTACTTGTCAGGCTGACACTTTGACAAGTGGCAAATGTCTCCTGATGAAAACCATTAAAAACGTGGTGAGTCTTTACGAAGTGCTATGTTTTGGCATGTCGCCCTAAGCCATACTGTATAAACAGCTCCAGAAGAGATCCTCTTTGGGGCTCTTGATGGAACTAGGAATAGAAAAATCTCTGACACCTCTTTAAAAAGTTGAATTTGAAACACCAAAAGCTAACACAAAGTGCAGTGAACACAAAGCTGTGCTGTCTTGTCACCCTTTTTCAGCTGTCCTTTGAGAGCTACACATTTCTGGAGCGCCAGGGCTGCAGTTCTAGACAGTCCTTACAAAGGCTGTAAGCCTGCAAGAAATATATTTACTGTCTTTTACCTGCTGCAACATTGTGATATATGGACAAAGCAATCTTCCACAAAGGACAAGAAGCATTTATGCTACTGTGTGATTAGTTTGAAAAATCTGACTTCTTAATGTGAAAAAAGCATGTAAATATTCAAAATACAGACGTTACTTATATTTGTATCATTAGATTCTTAGCAATTTCAGAAATCTAGATTAAATTCCTTAATTAAACAACCTAAGATTAGCTTGAGCACAAACGATTCATAAGATCTTACAAACCTCTCTTTATAAAGACTAATTGCAAACCTGGGATGCTCAAGTTGTCACACTGCCAGGTGGCAACTGTCCTAGCATGAGTCTCTTTAATTCTCCCCATCCTATTCTGACTGTTACAAGGCATGGAAACAAACAGTAGGTGCCTGGACAAGCCACAGGTGGGAATCTCTCTGTAATTGCCCCACTAAGAATTTTGCAGAGTCACAACTCTGGCATATGTACTTTTCCCTTAAGAGGATCAGGCTACTTAAGGATTTGCCACTCCTGTGCTTCAGCCACCCAGGGATTAATTCTTGAACTAGGAAAGGGATGACTGTGGTCAGGGAAGTTTACAAACAAGGCAATAATTATAAAGACTATCAATGGTTTAAGGTGTGTGGCTATTTGGGACAAGGAACACTTTCCTGTGGAGTTCTCGATTTCCTTTCACTGATAGAAGCAGGACCCAGAAAGTTTATACACAGATATTGTAGTTGTTCTGCATTTGTAGCTATAGCTGATGGGTTTACAGCTGTGCCGATGTTGACACCTCAGTTTAACATCCTATCCCGCACTGAGTACTTTCCACAGGACAGAGGCAAGCAGGTATCAATTACAACTGATGTCTGCATTTCTAGTAAAGTCTCACAGGAGAAAGCTATGAATCTATACCAAGCCTGCTCTGCATTTTCCAACATATACCTTCCATACCACTGACATCCTGGTACAGCTGTTGGATCAGTCCTGGCTCTCCAACATCTGGGAGCAGGATGGCATAGCTGTAACCAGCTACTCTGTGCCCCAGTCAGGGACAATTGGGTAGATCCTGCCCTCTGACCATCTTCTGGTAAAAAATGCTGTGAACGTGTACATCACTGTTGCAGGATTAGGGTAAATGTTCTAAATAAATTTGGATAAATACTCAATGCTCTGGGTCTATACATTGTTTTCAAAAAGCACACTCAATCAGACTATATGCACACAATTGTTTGTTGTTCTCTCTCAGTAGGGATTATAATTTTAATTTCTAAGACCTGTCTTCTTGAAGTACCAGTTTTTTCATTTTCTTAGGAGAAGTATCTGAGTCTTAGCCTGGAATGGACAAAGTTTTGTGGAGAACGCCATAGTGTACAAGCAATAGCTTTACAAAGAACAAAGGGAGATGTCAAAAGAGACATAGGGTAAGTTTTTTCAATAAAGAATAATGTTCATAAAGGTAAAGTAGTCTCAATCTTCAACACAAAGGGAAACATTTAGAAACATGGATTTTTAAAACCTGAAGGAAAGGAAAATGGGAGGCATATGTCGGACCTACAGGTTCTTAGATCCTGTAAATCCTAAACCAGAAATGACAGAAAAGATGATACTATGTAATTGCCACAGCATAGGTTTGCACTCAGACATGAGGATCACAGTTCTTCCTTGCTTCTTAAAACCGCCATCCTGCCCATCTGTTTTCTGAACCTTTTACTTTGACAGCATGGAATTTGGCCTCTTCCATGGAACTCCTGCCATGAAAAATTCTATTTTATGGGATACAAACCCAAAATACTGCTGAACTAAGAATATGGGAATAATGCCTCACAAGAGGATGATTTTGTTCACCACTAACTTAAAGAGCAGTGACTAGAATTCAAAAATGAGGACATATATTACTTCCACATTAACAAATTATGTCCCCTGGTCTGAAGGTCTGAAATTGCTTAAATGTAAAATTCTAGTAATACAAGTACTATTAAACAAGAGCCTAGACAACTGTTTAAAAACTATCCAGCCTTTTGAAAAGCAAACATTTTATTTGCTTAAGGGACTGCCATACAGCTTGAGCAGATAATTCTTATGTATCACATAAGATACAAGATCTCCATTATTTATACAGCTAGCTGTTAGTCACAAGTCTGTTTCCAAAACAGTGAAGGGTTCCTTCTCTCTGTGGGAAAATCATAACTGACTGTGCTTTTGTCAAGATTTATTCCTCCAATCTGTAACTCTGCTTTCTGAAAAAGCCTGAGGATTGTGTATCATCCCCCCAGTTGCTGTTGCCAGGTTCTAATGACCAGCACAGAAAGGGGAGAGAAAACCTACCTTGTACCCAAAATGTGTGTATATAAAAGTGAACGCCACTTCAGCTACTACTTCAGCATAACAGATTATCAACTCTGCTTGTACAGTTCCTCCTCTCTTTATGCATACAAACATATATTTGTATTGCTATCAGCCCTGCAAACAGATTCCCAGTGACTCTTTTTGTTCCATATATTTGCAATTCAAGCACAACATTATCAAGCATGTAACATGATCAGTGAGTCTATTTTTATTAACAATCTTAGCCATTCCGCTTACAAATTACCCTTACATCTTCATTGTAACCCTCTTAGATCCTTAATCCAGTTATAGGCACTGTTTCTTATCCCCAACTTCATCCCAGTAACTAGACAGATGGATAGAAATATCAAAAGATAGATAGATAGATAAGTAGATAGATAGATTTAAAAAAGTGGTTTTATTAGGAAGATAGTTTACTAACTCTCACAAATTAAATGGGTTTATTTCCTTATCTTTTTCTAGGAGCAGTTTTAGTACGAGTTTTCCTGAACAAGAACTATTTTTTGCTTCATGTAACTTTATGATGTAAAATACAAAAATCACGTAATCCTGATATGGACCTGATTTAATGTTCATGCAGGTTGATGGAAAAATAATTCAACACAATTTTTTATTCTATTAAGGAAGTGTATCTAGATATGAAAACACAAAGGTGAAAGTAGAGTACATATATTCTGCTGTGGATAAAGGGCAAAGAAGAACTGTGTAGACATACAGCCACAACACTGCTCCTGTATGCTGTCACAAGGCTCATAAGAGACTACCACCCTTTCTGTCTAAGAGACACCGGGCTGGTAAAATAAAATTCAGTGGAAAAGTTCTTCCCACTGTACTCAGCAAATGATATACCAAAGGCCAATAGAATGTAGCCAGGTCTCTAGCCAACTAGAAAAAACAAAGCACTACAGTGAAAAATAAATTTGGAGGACTGAGGAGAGTATAAACTTCTAAGTATTAGATGCACAAGCACCTTTAAACACGCAGCTCTCCCTTCCAATCTGGTGGCTCATATCACAGCACAGATACGTTTGCCTATACATAGTTACAGCTAAAGCTGTGCTCAGGTAGCTGCATTATCAGCTTATGGCAACTCTGGTTTGCTCCTTTGAGAAGTCAGAGTCAGATTTTATAGGTTTATGAATATTCAGTTTTTCTTGAACCCAAAAACTCAAGCTCATAACCAAAACTACCAGGCTTCAGTGGGTTCAAATTCTAATCTGTGAAAACTCTGTAAAAGAAGGTGCATTAGATGCAGTTTGGATTTTCAGGTATAAAGCTTGAGACTATCTGTATCAAGAAAGTTAGACTTATCTCAGGATCTCTTGTGCCAAATATGAAAAAGCATCTTCTTCTTGGAAACATCTTCTACTTTAAGCCATTTTTCCTTTTCTCAGGGCCACTCCTGCTATTTAACCTAGCAGCCCTCTTACTTCTTTCTGGGGGTTTAAATTATGCTCCATCAACACACATCTGGCAGAATTCCAATAAATTATACTAATTTACAGAACAGTAAAAAAAGAATTAAAGAAACAGGTTGTTTCTCATGGCTGAGTATAGGGAGAACTAGTTACCAAAAATAAAACCTTACATAAGCATAACAAACACATGCTATATCTTGTTACAGAATTTTTCACAACCAGACAGACCACATGTAACACTACAACTATCACAAAAAATGTACTACTGCCTTTCTGAGCTACGTAAAGGCACTGACTGCTCTTGTGTTCCTGCTCAACACAGTGTTTAATATACTAGAATATTAGAATTGTATTAGAATATAGAAGTGTATTACAGTCCCAAAACAAAAAATCAAAGCAAATCAGTATCAAAAAGGGTCATCATTGAATGCAAATCACTTGTCACAATTAAATACTGAATTTTAGGATCTCCTCTGTAGGTTGTGAAAAATTTCTATGAATATTAATGGCAACTGGTGACAAGGAAGAGAAAGAATTTGAGACGCCTGCCTACAAACTAACAGAAAATGTGTAAGTTGTCTTTAATGTAGTGTTGCAGCTCCTTTTTTTTTTCCAAATATTCTAATTAGAACTTTTTGCAGTGATAATCTATTAAATTTGGCCAATTAATTTTTAAGAATCAGTATTGTTGTGCTGATTTTGACAGAAGTATAAAAAGAAATTAGCATAAGGGAAAATATTACTCTGAGTTAAAAATACTTTTAGTTAGCGCTATAAACATTCCGTACCAGGACAACTGCACTTCTCATCACATGCCTAATTTCGGCGTGTACTGAAGTAAATCTCAGCTAACCAGTACACTTGCAGTTAAGTTCCCTCTCATGAAGAAAAAAGTCATAGGAAACTGTGCAGCTGCTTATATCTGAAAGTGTGTTCCTTCATCTAAAAACTGGAGACTGTACTTATACCTAGCGTCAGTGTTTTCCCCAGTGAGATACTGCACAATTAACTAAACTGCTAAAATATGAGAGTTCTTTAAAAAGAATTTTTTTTTCTGCTTGCCATTGCAAAAGCTATTCCTACCAACCATCATCTCTGAAACACGCTTGCTTCTGGTATTCTTCATGCTATAGGATAATCTGGTTTGTTAATAATTTTAAAGAAAGCTTGAAACGGAATAAACTTATAAAGGTTTAAAAGAAACACCCTTCTGGAGTTTAGCTGGTTAACAGAAATACTAAATCAGTGCCTGCTGATTGCTGAAGCCAACTGACGGGTGGCTTCTATATTTAGGATCCTCCTTACACCTGTCAAGAGACAGAGAGAGACAGCCAGCAAAAAAGAAAGTGTGCACCAGAGCAAGTAATCCAGAGACCCATCTCTTGTACAAGCAGCTAAAAATAAAAGCAAAAAAGAGCAATAAAGAAAACAGAGCAAAATCTTATTATTTCTATTATGCCACTGCTCTGTGACATGCTGTCTGCTAGCACTCCGAACAGGGTATGGACCTCATTAGTTATCAGCAACTCCAGCCTCCTGCAGGAAGGCACAGCAATACTCCCAGCTGGATGCAATCCAACTGTGTCGAACTGGGTTCCTCAGGTGGATCCCTTTCCCTGTCACTCCTTACCCAAAAGCCTGAGGCCTTTGCAGCAACATTACCATTCCAAAGTGAACTCCAGCGAATATTCATCCCCTGTGTTTAGCAATGTCACTGAAAATGGGCCTTCCAGCTTTGACTGACATCTGTCTGAATTCAGGGTGCTTTCCCTCTGCTTATCTGACAGCACTTCTTTCTAAACTGGTGAATCGTAGATACATATGTGAACATAACAGAAGAAAAATCATGTAGGTTTCTTTATTTAACAACAGGCAACCAATTAATAAAACAATCATATTCCCAAGGCTTCAGATCCCTTTCTTTGTTTTAACAGAATAACATTACCGCATTTCAAATGGAAGGGCATCCACCTGTAGCAGGATCTTGCTTTCAACACAGGGATTCTACCTTCCTCCCACCTGAGGTGCACCACTCCTTCCAAATTTTTGATCTCCCAGTAAGCAGAAATATTTGTGTTTATACAGATTAAAGTTAGAGCATTCCTGGGAAGTAGGAAAAATCATGCTATTGAAATTTACACATATATCCCTTTCTAAATGCTACATGGCAACTCCTAAAGAAAGAAACTGAAGTTTACTCCGCCTTCCCTGACTCATAACAATCCAAGGAACCTTTTAAACAATGTCTGATTCAACTGCATTTTTCTTTGGAAAAGGAAACCAAATGGCTTTTCAGTATTCCCCAGTGTTCAACAAACATCATATCTATTACTGGCCAAGCTTAATTTAAGCTATTATTTTCGCAAAAAAACAAACAAAAAAGGCTTTTCCCCCATCAATAGCAGAGGAAATGCATATTTATTTGTTAAAAATTAGTGATGGGCATGTTCAAGTGAGAGAAAATGCTCAGTCCTCATGAAAGGTATTAAATACCCATAAATGTGGATGTTTCTGTTTGGACACACAGTATAGACAGGAACTATACAAATACCTGTGAATCTTCTCAAAAGTAACCCTAAGTATTTGCCTACCAGTTAGTTTTAACCACTAGTCAGTAGTTACACTTATCTGCTGAGTGTACATAACTAATGTTTATGTAGATATTAACTTTAATTACACAGAGAGGCAAGAGGCAAATTAATATAAAAACACGTGGAAGATAATAAACTTACATTCAGCTTGATAAAGAGCTAAAGGCTTGCGGAGGAAATCTGTATACGATCAACACACTCATACAGTAGTTTCGTGTACCCTCATGCCACAGGAATAATTTCAAATGGCATAGGGAAAAATTATGGCTTTACTGGTGTCAACATGAATTTTGCAATCTACATCCATGCATTTCCCACATAGTTGAAAATACAGAGGATTAAATGATTCGATACTTGCTGGAAATCAGATCCAGAGCAAGGGGTTGTGCTTGGCGTGGTGCAGGGTGGTAATGACGTGCGTGGTGCAGACCAATTAGCTAAGGCACAGATAACCATGAGATATGCCTAAGATCACACAGTCACTAGCCCTGTAAAAAAAGACTTTACAAATTTAGGTCTGAAGTATAGTTTATATTTTTGAAAATCTTTCTTTTGTGCTTTTCACTTTTTTCTTTGGAGGTCATGTAGACTAATATTCAATCTTTTGCAATTCTGCAATTAAGAATATCCTACTAGTTATCCCATATGTCATAATGGGAAAGTATAATGTTGCTTATAATAATATAAGTCTTGATAATATTGCCAGCACAAAGGTAAAGCATGTATCAACAGTTACAATATATCACATGCTACTCCCACGAAAACCAGTGCTACCTCAGTGCGCTCATACACAGGGTATCAGCCTGATCAGCTGTCAAAAACTCCTTGAAGCTGAGATACAGAAATTTAAGTCTCTTCAACTGATCATAATCTGAAGACAGAAGGGGACTGTGCTAGATGCACTGTAATAAATTAGTTCATCTATCTCCTATAATAAACTTGCTGTGCTTCATCTTACAAATACTTTTTTTCCTATTTGTAGCACAACCTGACTGCCCAGAAATACTCACATGCAAAAACAACGGCGGAATAAGAAGGATAAGGGAGACCTACAAAGTTTTATGAAGTCCTAAAGGGTGACAACATACATTTACTAAACATGAAGATCATTGTACTAACTACTGGGCAAACTACTGCTCTGTCCTACCTATCACTAATGGTGTTATCTATGACAGATATTATACCATTCTCTTGGGTACTACACAGTACTAAACCATGTCTGTCCTATATTGATAACAACAATGAACACAGAGGAGAAAAATTTGTAGAAAGATCTGGCTGTCTTGCATCATGTTAGAGGCACACACACATTAGTATACATAACATTACCCCTGCCATTACTTGTTCCCCTACAGGTATTATTAGGAAAAACTCTCAGGAGACATAAACTATATTGCTTTATCATTACTACCACTGTTGTTTCCATGCCAAAATTTCTGCCTCATAAGCTTCTGTCCCACAGAATCTGTAACAATATGGGGTCTGTTTCTTGATTGGAGATTTCAAGTACTATGTTAAAAAGAACAGAGATATGCATATATGATGCATACATGTTTGAGATACCTGGTCTGAGACACTCCAGTCACACATGTTAAATTGGTGCACAATAAATTCAGCTATATTAGAAATTATATTCAGAAATGCATCAGAGATATAATAAATGATACAACAGATTATTTTCTGTACATAATTTCTGACTTCTTGAAATTCTTTTACCACCACACAAAAAACCAGGAATTACAGACTTTTTCCATGGAGCTTTAGCATTATTTTTTCCATGGCATGAGAACAGAAAAGGCCAGGCTTAATTTAATTAACAAATTTTTCCTTTTTAATAATAAAATAGATTGAAAAGAAAAAAGTTGGGAAATGGCAAAAGTACTGTCCAGCTCCCAAGTAACACAAGAGAGGGCTTTTCCTGTTTCAGTTTTCTCTTCAGTACAAATTTAGAAGCCTAACAGTTCAGAAGCACCACAAAAGCTTTTAGGGAATGGATCCACAAGCTACCTAGTTGTGTATATTTAATCTGAATTTTCCTTACCTTAATTTGTAGATTAAAGTCTGTGAAGCAGCTGATGGTATGAATGGGCCTTCATCTTTACCATAATTCTAATAGCAATCAGAATTCAGACATTTATTCTGGTGTGATATGTAATAGCAAAAATCAGCACTTACACAGTGTATTATATTTTGAAAGGATTGTCCTAACAATTCTCTATGGCCTTTTGAAGAATTCACAGATGAAGAAGAAAACTGGTTCAGAACAGAAAAATACAGATCTCAAACCTCCTGGTTTATTATTGTAAATAAACAGTTTGGAAGCTTTAATCCAGTTCTAACTTACACCTTTGAAACCATGTAAATTCAAATCAAGTCTAGTTTTTAAATGCATAGAATGAGGTTTCCTTCTAAAAAAAAGTAAGCAAAACAATGGCAAGGTATTACATTTGTGTGGAGGCAGACAAGTAGCAGTGATTTACTTCAGCTGAGAGGAAAATCAGGTGGTCATTAAACTGCTGGTTTTAAAGCTCCTGAGATATTTTTTTTACTGTATCATTTCAGTATCATTTCAGACTCTCAGAGAACTACACAAACAATGTAAAATAAGGATACTTCACTGTAAATAGCCCTTATTTTTGCATTGATTTTGTTTAGATAGACATTGAGTGCTAAAAGATTGTGTAATTGCTCCATTCTGAAAACAGACAGCATTACAAGCCAAGAAAGCCCTCATTAGTTCATTATCCAATTTTCCCAGGTGAAAGAAATGTCACATGGAGGGTGTGTGTCCGTGTCAAATCGCATAGTAACAAACCACAAACTCAATCTATCTAAATTACTGTTGAATTAGAAGCTCTATTCCACAGCAACAAACAAAACTGTGTACCTCATACAGTCTAGATTTGCCTACAATAGATTTGTTTAAGAACTTTGGAGTAAAACACATTTACAATACTGCAAGTTTGTGGGGTGTTTATTTGTTTGGTTGAGCTTTTTGTTTTTGTTATAAAAAAGAAAAAAGGAGAAAAATGTTTTATTTTATTACCTTGCAGATATTGTAGGGATGTTTCATTGTAGGTAAAGAAAAAGTACTTTATTTTAAGCAATCTTTGAATGAGTCATTTTGCAGATGATCCTGGTTTGCAGGTTATCTGTTTAGGCCATTAAGACCTAAGAAAGGCTTAAATTCTATCCACATTCACATCCTTAAGTGTCAGTGTGTGAAATTTGGATCCGATACACCAGAAATCTAAAATTTCAAGGATTGAAATCTCTTAAATTTGGATATGGTTGCTCCCAAAATCACTACATGATTAAACACAGAGCTAGACCCACAAAAAGTATGAATTTTTACTCACAGAAATAACTAGAATGGATAGTATTTCTGTGGTATCCTGCTGATATTTCATGTTTGCTAATTTTCAGCTAAAAACTAATTCCTACCCAGTAGAAATGGCTGTACCAATCATTGAAGTTGCACATCATAAAAAACACAGCATCAAGTGATTTCTCTTCATGCAGTGAAACAAAGACCTAGCAAAACAAAACATCTGAACATCTCAAAACATCTCTTTGCATAGGATCTCTTTGCCATAGCTTTTGGGTTCAAACTTACTCAATTCCCAAAGGCAGATGTTTCTGCTCTTTTTCCACGTCATAGAAGTTATTACTAGTTTTTCACTACTTAGACACAAGGTATGTCCTTTGCAGCTTTACCAAAGTTATCTAAAAAAATCCACCTGTCGTGTCAGTCTTACAGTGGAGTTGTACTTTGAATAATTAGCTACAGGAAAGACTACTCTTAATAAGTCAAAATCATAAAAACTGTAAGGTCAAATAACCAAGATAAGAATCTCTCTGCATTTTAACATGCAAGCATAATTCTGCCCTTGTATATCTATTTCATATTCTCAATGAAATGTGTTTCCAGCAGAAAAAAATAATGATTGATTTTTTAAATGAAGACAGGATCACAATGAAAATAGTACAAGTAAAACAATTTAAGGCTTAAGGCAATTTCATACCCTGCAGTTCCTACTTTTCACGTGTTTATGCTTTACAGTTGGATAACTTACTTTTAACTTAGATTTTTTAAAAGATTGATCATCATTTTATTCTATAAACACATTATTCCCACAGAGAGTAATGGGACAATTGTAGAGTAGAACACTATTCACTAAAAGGAAATAGAGCCTCAGGTAATTACATGCGTGTGGAACAAAATATTTAATCACCAGTGTTTAACCTGTGTTTGCAAAGCTGAAAGCATCACTAATGAATATATAAAGTGTTTGTAGAAGCATGGATATCTACAAGAATTACTGAGTATGTTTTTGCAAAACTGTGTAGCCAGCCATAAAAGTATTTTATTCTGTCAGTAAATGGAGCTATGAAAGGAAAAATCACTATCAGCAAAATACCTGCAAGCAAATTATTGTTCTATACATCCACTACAATATTCTTTATGGTCATTTGTTAACTGTATCTCTCACCATCCATGCAAGGAAGTGATAGGTGTTTTTAATCCTAATTTTGCAGACTGGGAGAGTGTGTCTATATAAGGAACATTTATATAGCAGATGAGTAAAGGCATAGGCCAAGTGCTTCTAATAGCAAAGAAGTTATCACACCAGAATTTCACCTCATATCCCCATAAAGTACCAATATCATCTTTCAGAGTAAATCCAGCTTCACTGGAAACAACTTTGTCCATAAATTTCTTGCTGATTTTTACCCAAATCACCTGAAAAATCAAGACATCGTACCCAAAGATGAATTAATTACCGAGTTGTGCGTAGTGAGGGGTTAAATTAAATTACTTATGTCATTCTTACCGTTCCACATTGAGCTCTAGAACTAATTGCTAAAGAAGAAAAAAAAAAAAACAAACCACAAAACCAAACCACAACAAAGTAAATTTGCAAAAGCCACTTACAGTTATCCTGCACGTATTGCAGTACTTTGAAAAGGAAAGTATTTCTTCCTTACAATTCCACACTTTTATGTAATAAAACTGTGTTTGCTCCTAATCTGGAGGAACATTTTTCAATGCCTTCCGGCACTTAAAGAAGTTCTTTTTTACATGGACACTTGCTCAGTGAGGCACAGACAATGAAGTGGTGTCAGAGCTTATCATTTAAAAGGAAGACAAATGACCACACATCTGATATCACACATGGTTTCTTTGTGATATTTTACTATTCCCCTCTGCAAAGCCTAATATGATCATGTATTACATCTTATTTTATGTAATTTCTGCAATCAGGTCTTGACAGTGATGACTCATTCTATTGCAATGAAACCTGTATGTGTTTAATCAGAAATTATTTTATGTGGATTCATCCTTACACTCAGGATTTAAATGATACAGGATTGATTCTCATTATGCTGAAATTACACTGGTGCAAAGAAGGATGAAATTGGGTACCCGACCATTTCCAAAGAGTATATCCTCAGACAGACTCTTAGTCACGCACAAATCCTTCATGTATTTCTAATCAGTCAAAAGAGACCAGATTCTGCCTTCGGTTACCACGAACCTTTTCCCCATGTGTATGTTACAGTGAAATCTCCTTAAGACATGTTCCTGCATCTATTAGTGATTCTGTCCCAGCTTATATATCTACATAATCTAAAATATATTCCCAACAGATAAAAAGTCTAATCAAGAAGATGCTAAGGCAACAGAAACATCTTGGTAAATACAACAAAATGCTACTGTTTGTGGTAAGCCAAAATAAGTGCAATGAAAACTGTGTTACTCCTGCTTGAAATCTTACAGAGTCTTGGTGATCATTAGGTAATTAGTGATTGCTGATGATCATCTTAGACCTGCTACTAGTGTATAAAGGGAAATCATTATGTACTTTTATCACCATCTTTCTTACAGAAGCAGGACACCTTACAATACTCAACACACTGATTCAAGCAGAATGATAATTTGGGTGTCATTCCCATTTTAGAAATGGGAACAGAAGGAAAAAAACCAGCAGCAGCCTGTGCTGCAAAAGCAACAGATCAGGTTAATGAACTCCAGTGTCATGAGCCCTTGGCTAGTATTATATCCCACAATCGCCTGCCTTTTAAGTACCAAATATTCACAGTACAAATTTCAGATTATCTCGGCATCTCCAGCTCCAAGTGTTTTCAACAGTGAAAAGAACCATGATTTGAGTGTGGCAAAGGAGCACAACCAGCACAAAGCACTGGTATGAGTCAGATCTGCTGGCTTCTCCTCACAATACTTTCTGCAGATTTTTGCTGACTCCTGCTAGTTTCTAAAAATGCTGTTAAGCTTATGTCTTGCAATCTGTGTACATCCAAGAAGTACAGATCATGAGGATTAACTTCTTCTAGTTCCCCAGATAACAAGTCACCAAAAGAAGCAGATATGGCGGTACCTTTCTATGAAGATTCTATTAATATACCACTTTGAGAACAAGGTAAACCAGGGGTATTATCCATCCAGCAAAGGTCTGGTCATGCATGTTTCTGAGGTAAAGTGGGAATACAGCAAACACACATCTTAATAAACTAAGCTTAACAGCTTAACAACACTTTTCAACTACAGAGAGCTTTAGAGGCATTAGCTATCAAATTAATCTTGACAAAAAAACCCTTGCCTGACTAAATGTAAATGGTAAGATACTGCAGTTTCCTACTTTACTGAGAGAAATTACTATGGAAAACTAAGGTATAAAACTAAGGTATGAAATAAAGCAAGGTAGATAACATTGCCTCCCAGTATAGGGCTCTATTTAGGATCCAGGAGATTTCTACCAAATAGGCTACTCTAATCAACATTGGGGGAAAAGTATTACTGTGAGGGTTCATTCAGCCAAAATAAGCCATTTTTCCCACAGCTAGTCCACATTAGAATATCATCAATCAAAAGTTGCCTTTTAATGGACTGTTGAACTTATCCCTCAACATTTTGACTAGTCTAATGGGATATTGGATCTCCACGTGCAGGAGTAAGTTATTAACCTGTAAGAATCAGAGAAGGAGTAGTAAAAACCGTAACTTTGTAATCCATACTTCCTGTCATCTCTTTTTCATTACTCTCTTCCTTCCTGCGGTATTGATAACACAATTCATCCATTTCAGACTGCAAAATATTTCACTTAATAATCTAAGACATAACAGCTCCCATGACTCAGTTTCTTCCTATGGAAAAAGTTTGAATTTCTAATCAAAAGTCAACACAAGCCTAGTGTGGGAAATTTCTGCTCAATTCAAGAATGAGGAAAACTTCCCTCTTACTGGTTTATTTAAGACTACCTTAGTGCATAAAGAAAAATGCAGTACAGTATTAAAAGTGAAAATAGAGAAAAATGGCATGCCTTGATTTAGGTCTTAGTACTACCACCCTTACTCACAGAACTTTTATAAGTTTATTTTTATGCCTACTTGAAAGAAGATTTAGTCCATGCTTATCAAAATATAATAAAAATCCCAGTAAATATAAGGGAGGCAGAGATATCGCTAGGGAATGTTTTAAGCTTTCAGACCAGTCTAGTGGGAAGCTGCCCAGGGAAAACAGGAGCTCTTCAGTTAGAAAATTGTTTGGATGATTCAAGTCTAGCTTTTCTCATTTAAATAAAAATTAACATAATTTATCATCTGATGACTACAAAAACTAGACTGTGGACTCAGCAACTCCTCCGTGTTCTTACTTACTTCTCAAATCAGGTCAAAAGTGAATCAGATTTTATTATAATGGATAAATTTTAGTAACTTTGCTCATAGATTTCAACTGAAGCTTTATATGCATGAGGGCTGAAAACAGAACCACTAATTCAATATATATCTACTTGTTGCAGATAATGAAGGTTGTGCAAAAATTATTCTTAGTCCATATGAGCCATAGGACACTTATTTTTTTTTAAAATCCTCTCATTTCTGCATTCCTGGCTCAACGTTCATGGCTCTGGAGAAACCACGGAAATTTCAAAAAAAGAAAAACGTTTAAATCACTATGTAAACAATCTGTCACAAAGTCAGACTATAGTTCTTACCCTGGTCAACTCTTACATGCAAGAGAGTGGGAATCTAATTTAAAAAGAGGGTTAAAATCCAATTTTTTATAATAGTCAGCAATATTATAACTTCACATTCATATTCTATGGTTATTTCAGGCCTGCCTCAGATTAAAAAAAAAAGTCAGATTTTGAATTACTGTAATTAACTGCAAAAGCTTGCTGATTTGTTGATGCAAAATAATGTCAATCTTTTTCATAAACTTGTTAGGATATTTGTAAATAAGTAGAAAAAAATTATGCAAGGAACAGAAATTCACTCTTTGTCATCAGTTTGCTGTTGGACCACAGAAAAAGGTGTTGTGAGGAGGGACATAAGCAAAAACTGTGGTCCTTTCTCTGACATCATTAGTGTAACATTCCCAAACAGTGAGCCATAATCTTGTCACAGGGTGCTTGTGAGAGTCTATTTTACATTTTGCCCTGAAATCTTATTAAGTCTGGAAGTAAGGAAGGTGTGAAACGTTGAGTTTGCTCAGAAGCAGAGCAGGCCAAAAATTAGTTTGGAAAGCAGTGGAGAAGGAAAAGACAAATCCCTCTTGAGCTGAATAGCCACAGGCATATGCTATTAATTTTTAGCTATTAAAAAGTTCTGACGTATATTTTGAAAATCTTGACTCTTACACTGTTTTTTTTTTCCTAAGAATATCAATGGAAATTTTAATTTCAGGGTACAAGCTCCACAGTCTGGCCCTAAATTGAGAATATCCAACCCATGAACATCACTGAAGTATCAATGCAGTTGACAGTAATTTCACTATCAGTGTTACGTATTTCCACCTTAAATGTGAGACGCTCCTGCATCACTACTGTGTGCATTACACAGAACTGCATGACATAAAATTCAAATTCTGCAAACAATATTGAATCCAGTTCTCTTTTGCAGTTGGAAATCAAGAGAGAAAGAAGAATCACAACTCTCTCTAATAGTACTGACCAATTTACGACAGTAAGCAATGGCACAACTGCTGCAAAATCCAGTTCTTGGTCTGATCCTACAGAACAGAGCATTGCCCTATACATGCTCGAGGAAAGTTGAATGGGATCAGGCTATTAAACAGATTTAACATGAGAGATAAATCAGAGCTGTAATCTCAAATGCAAATCATTTAAGTATTCATTGATACCTGCCTTGCAGCTGCTGTAGGTGGAGTGATGCAAGAATGGTCTAAGAGTGATCTAAGACAGAACACACAGCTGCTGTCCAGGGCTGGGGGCAGAAATGCAGTTTTTATTTTGTAATTCTTATATTCTGTGCATTTTCCAGGTGCTAACTGTGTTTTACTGGAACACTGAGGACACTGAGCTGTCATTCTTTGTATCAAGAAGTCTGATTCAGCGTTGTAAAAGACATAAATGAATTATGGCATCTGGCTTTACCAAATTATAGCTATGGTCCAATAATTTTATTCCATTGTTGTGTTCTGGTAAATCTTTTCTTCTATTAAAGCAGATTCATTAACAAGGCACTAGAAAACAACATTTTCTGCAGTCTATAATATCAGCTTTTGTCACAAAAGTCTTTATAAGCACTTGACACACAACATGCACCCCAAGCAAACCAGGATCAAAAGCCCAGGTATGGCTGCAAAGAAGTACAAAACAGTCTGGGCCTTGATTCTGCTTCTACTATGGTCAACAAGAGAGAGAATGAGTCCTTTTTCTCCTCTAAAATGCTTCTAAACCGCAATCCCTGTCAAATATTGGTCTAGAGGTTGACAACACTACCTTGGATACAGGATTTTCGCAGAAGACAAGAAAGAATCAAGGCACAAACATGTCAGATCACAGTTACCAGTGGGCAACTATAGTCTGGTTTGTTTCTTTGTTACAAAAGATTAAAGCAATAAGAATCTGACCATGCTTCTATCAATTTAAAATGCTCTGCTAGATAAATATTTTTAAGATCTGTACAACCGGCCTTCTATTTAACAATGAATACATTTCAGACTAATGTGCTGCCAAGATCCAGCTCTCTTTCTAGCAGCTGAATTCTTGGATAAAATCATTTTGCAGGGTATGAGCAATGCAGTTCTGAAAATAGCATCACTGCAAAACGAAAGATGGCAAGAACCTCTACAATGCTGATTTATTTCAATGAAATTTCACCTTTTATGATCAGTATCTATTTTGATGTTTTCAACTGAATTTTTGTACTTAATGAAATGTAAATCCATAGAATTTGTTAATTCTGAGGCTTCAGCATAAATGTCTAAGTGGGATACAAACAAACAAAAAAAAATACTGATTCACAATTTTCATCATAAAATATGTAAAACAGAAAAATGTTTTGTGGGATCAAATAGTTTGCATTTCTTACCACAATATGTACAGAGACACTAAAAAAACAAAAAAGAAAAGAAAAAAAACCAAAACCAAAAACAAACAAGCAAACAAACAAACAAAACAGCAAAAACCCCTCACAAAACCACCAAAAAAACACCACCAATCAACAAGCTGTTTCTGTTTCACACCTCAGTATGTTTCTACTAGAAGAATGGATTGGAGCAACACTCTTTAAAATACCAGTGGGTTTGTACATCTTGCATAATGCTCAGCATTCAGATGTGTGTTGCTGAGAAAACACTAAGAGGTGATATTGTACTTCCCTGATTATAAGGAGATTACATCTTTTGGCTCTCTTTCCAATTCACTGATATGAAGGTACAGTTCAGTAGATTATTTTTTCCTAATAATGAAGATTTTTAAATAGATTGGAAAAACAAAACAATTTGCAAATGAGAAAGAGCCTGATATTTTACAGTCCATTAATGCACCAGTCTTTTCTAATTAACGTCAGCAGTAAAAGTGGCATTCTTCTATCACAGACTTTATGCTAAAAATGAGATTATATATATATGAGATGTGTCAAAATCCCTAAGTCTGACAGTAGAAACAGATGAAAAGGACACATCATAAATGTCATCCCTCTATCTCTGGTCACCAATGCTGTATCAAAAGCAATGCTGCATTCCAAGCCCAGCCACAATCTCAGCAGGACCTACACTTGTTAGGTCCGTGTGAAGAAACCAAAAATATGAATGTCTCAGTTGTGCAAGCCCTAATTCGTATGACTCATACAGACTTCCCTGAGTTGTCCTAATGACACCGAAACAGTAAGGATGACTCAAGCAAGTGAAAAATGGGAATATATAACTTCTTTTTAAAAAATTTCTTGCCTGTATACATACAGATATATGTTCATATGTATATTATTTTTATCTTCTCTATATCATTTTTATCCACATAATATTTTACACCGATTTATCTAAGTGGCAAATCTGTCTTGAATATAATGTATAATTTAATATATACATACAGAACAGGTGACTGAGGATGAAAAAATGCTAAAAGATAAGGGAAAAGAGAAAAGAAGTGGCAGAGGAAAATTAGAGAAAAGAAAAAAAAGAACAGACATGACCACGATGATGTAGTTAGAGAAATAGTCCCATTGATATTGAAAGGCTTCATCTCTAAGTTTATAAAAATTAAAATATCTGTTTAGTTTTTTTAATGTACAGATTTATTATCAGAAAGCAGTAGGTGTATCTTTATATAGTACATTACTCACTATCAGTAACAATATCAACACTGCTAAGACATGTTGTGCCAAAAGGATACTTAAGAACTACAACATATATTTAAACTCAAGACTATCTGTTTTGATGCAGTACAGAGAAAAGAACAGAAATAAATTGAGTCCTGTGCTATCGTTATCAGGAAACATACAAACTACATGTACTTAATAGTGCGTTTTTTTCTGAAGCCTTTATAGATGCTATGATAAATAAATATATATGGCTACAAAGAAAGAAGTACTTTATGTACTGTGATACCAGTAGTGTGGTTAAAGTGACAGCATTACTATAGACAACAATATTCTCATCTAAGTGCAAAATATCTGCTGTGTTGTATGTGTAATTGAAGGACTTGGAGGTGCTGTGTTAAAAGTAAGAACATGGTATCTTGTACCAGCATATGACAGATACCTAATACATGATACAATGAAAATGATACATTTTAATGATACGTAATATGCATCACTCAGCAGCTAGCTAAGCCTCATAGCTAAAGATCAAGACATAATTACTGCTATATTTAAATAGTTCATTAAAGTCTTCAATATTTGCAGTGAAATATTCCAACACCAGAAACAACAAATGTGATCATACCACCTGCTCAGATCTTCAGTGAAAAATTAAGGTTCCCATTTCATACAGCACAAACCTGAAATTCTCTATATATTGCTGGGTAAATATATCAGAGAGTTCCTGCCTTATCAGAGAAGTAAAATGAATGAAATTACTGAGATTCTACAGGCATTACTTAAATGTTTGACATTTTTTGCTACAAATGTTTCACGCTTGTATATTACTGTATTAGTGATACTTCTAAATGTTTTAGTAAAAGCGTATGTTAAAATATTTATAGATGCAGAAGAAATAGATGACTGAAAGAAAAGTGATTATACAAAAAGCAGTTGTTAAAGAAATCATGAACTATACAGCCCTGAATATGCACATTTTTGACCCAACAGCTGGGAAATACTGCTTCCTCAGAGCTACTTTTTAACTAAGAGAAAAAAAGGACTGAAAATAATGGGGAGAAAGCAGGTAGCTAAGTACATATCATCAGCAAACCTTCAGTTCTTCAATTATTCATGTCCTTTCTTTCTTTTATTCTCTTCTCCCATGTTTTTTCATATTTTTAGTATTCTTAATATATAATATCTTTCACATTAAAAGCATTTGCGTCACTTCTCTTTGTTCTTTCCCATTTGTAATCCATAGTAGGAAATGAAACAGTGCTGTCAAGGCTTAAAAAAGAATTAAAAAATTGTTTTCTCTTTCACCTGTTACATCATTACTTTTTGCAAAGCAGTTCTCTCTGCATCAACCTGTTGTGCTTCCTTGTAAATGAACTAAGTCTTGCTTGCACTTTGATTCCATTTCAAATGGGAAACATAACTATGAAGGATGGACAGGCACTATAGATTATTTCTACAACGTTTCAGTGGAATAATAATGAGAAAAAAAGAGAGCCAACAGCAAGTAGATTGTGTAGAGCATGAAAACGTTGATGACTAACATCATACTATGAATTACTTTATCATAGTTATAATTAAAGTTATATGTTTCATTGCTGACAATTTCTATTATCATTGCTGGCAGTAAAGGTAAATTCTGAAGGGAATCCGCAAAAACGGACAGGGGACAAAATAATTTTTATGGAAATATCACATAATCTTACCCTAAAAAGCTATCTAGACTTTTATTTAAAATTATACATAATCTTTTTATACACTGGGTTATATATTTCCTTCTCATTTTAACCCAGCACAATCTATGTAGAAGATATTTTGTAATTAGTTGTGCATGATAACCTTATCATCTCAATAAGAAACCATAAATAGAGGAGCTCAAACACAAGAAAAGCAATGACTTAAAAAGCCCGGGCTTTGTATTTAGCTACTCTTGCTTTTACATGGCACATCTTTATAAACCGGAAGATTTTAAAAGAACAGTAAGAAAATACTTTAAAAGATAATTTTCCCTACAATAAAAGACCGTATTTATTCAGCTTATAAGATATTAAGTGGTCATTCTACACTTATCTTTGTATTCCTTTCTTTCGTATAACAGTGCTAGCATCCCTTTGAGTCTTTCATAATGGAACCGATACTGAGAACTGAATCCAATTATAACAGCCTACCAGCAGTACTAATTGGTGAAAATGCATTGCTCATAATTGTTGTAAACTCATCCTTCTGCCCAGGATGAACGACAGTCATAAATTCTACCCAGCGTTAAACAATGAGGGAAGACTACCATTAGCACTATTTTTCTTATGTAAAATGCATTAAAGTGACTCATCCACTTAAAAGTTACCTACTGGTAGCTTTAACCCAGATTCGGGGACTACGGTAAGTGCTTAAAAAAAACCCCAAAACAACCAAACAAAAATAATATAAAAATAATGAGGTGAGAGAGAAGAAAAAGGAAGAAAACACGAACACAGTGCTTTGTCGTGGATTTTTTTCCCGATATGATTTTTCTCCAATATGATACATCGGCTTCTTTTTGCCTTTCTTTTATTGCATCATTATTATGTGATCTTTGCACTGCTCTGGGCAACATTTTCATGCTAATAACTCTGCAGCACTTCAAAGATTTCCATCTCAGGGCCAGGCGAGGCACCGAGCTGCGTGCACCGAGAGCATCCCTCAGCTCTCGCGAAGGTATTTTTGAGAAACAACGATCTGCAAGGCCAAGCCTGAAGAGATCAGTTCTTCAGTTGTGTGGCTTTCAGCGAGCAAAAAAAGATCCTTCGGCGGGACCCACGCGTGTGCACCCCCGGACCCCGCAGCACCGGGAGCCCCTGTGGATGCACTGGAGCGCGGCCAAGCCAGGAGGGAGCCGGAGCTCGGGCTCGGAACTCCCAGCCCTGCCCGCCTGCCCTCCTCACGTGCCGGCCGCGGAACGGCAACAAAATCCGCCTTTCTGTGTGGATTTTAATAAAATTGCGAAAGTTTCCTGGTGGTTTTGTTGTGGGGTTTTTGTTTGGTTTTGGTTTTGGGTTTTGTTTGGTTTTTTGTTTGGTTTTTTTTTTTTTTTTTTTTTTTTTTTTTTTTTTTGTAAACAGTGTTAAATCTCCATCCACGCTGGAATAACCTCTGTGGGAGGAAGGGGCGGACTCTTTGTAACTCGAAACTTTCTTCTCGGCAAGGGTGACCTGACGAGGTATATTTGGAGCCGGGAGCCGCTCCGGAGCGGGCTTTCCAGGCGAAGCCTTTATCTCAAAAGTCCCGCCGCCGGCCGTCACCGGGGCTTCTCCCCTCGCGGTGACAGCCCCGGCGGGACCCTCCGCTAGCCTGACTCTTTCCTAAGCAAAAGCTGTCGAAATCCTGCAATTTTCCCCCACCACCACTTTCCCCCGGACTAACTTGATTTCCCTTTGTACTGTCGCTGTCCCCGGCGCCGAGGAGCGCCCCCGCCCCAGCCGCGCCCCCGCCCCGGACCCCTGGACCCCGGCAAGACTTACGTGGTGGCTGAGGGGAACGGTCCCTCCGAAGAGTGGTTCATCACCAGGGACTGGAAAAGTGTCAG
Organism: Pipra filicauda; assembly: GCF_003945595.2. NCBI lineage: Eukaryota > Metazoa > Chordata > Aves > Passeriformes > Pipridae > Pipra > Pipra filicauda. The sequence goes on from NW_024103452.1 coordinate 3,734,163, forward strand.
GCTAAAGACCAGCAGCCAGCCAGCAGCCATCTTCCTGATCGAAGATCGATCCCCCTTTCCCAAGTCGGCGAGACGGCAATAATAATAAATTCAATTATCGCGTGTGTGGCGGTGCGGGGGGGCCGTGGTTCTTTAAAGCCTCCTCCGCTCCCCCCCCCCCACCCGCCCCCTCGCAGGAGGCGCAGCCCAGAGATGCGCGGAGAAGCGAGAGCGCGGCCGAGGGTGGGGAGGAGGAGGAGAAACGATGGAGATCTGTGGGTGGAGTGGGGAAAGAGACGAAATAGAGAAAAGGGAGAGAGCGAAAGATACTCCACTCTCTGCTACTCCAGCAGCAGCTCCAGCTTCGTCTGATCCGCCGCCATCAGCGCTACTTTTGTAACAGATCCTACTCCGCGTGTGTGTGTGAGCGTCCGTCCCTGATTTATTCCCCTGATTGCAGAGCAGAAAGAGGAGGAGGAGGTGGAGAGAGGCAGGCGGGGTGGTGGCTCCTGAAAGGAGAGGAGGGAAGAAGGGGAGAGAGTTGGGAGACGGGCAGCTTGCTGCCGGCTCCTGCCTTCCGTGCCGGCAGCGGGGAAAGTCGGGGCGGGGAGCGGGGGCGGGCGCGGGCCCTGTGGCGGCCGCGCTCCATACAAGGCGCCGAGGAACTCCCCGGGCCGGGCGGCCCCGGGGCCGCGGAGCCACCGCCCCGCCCCGCGCAGCCCGCACGCTATTTTTAAAACCGTTTCGTGCCTTATTTTAATTCCAGCTCCCTCCTGCCAGGCTCGGCAGCAGCAGCAGCCGCACACAGACCGTGTGCCGCCAGTCTGGGCTTTGCTTTAAATAGATGTTTTATAGATGTATCTATAAATGCCAGCGGGAGCAGCGCCGCTCGGCCCCGCGGGTCCGGCCCCGCCGCCCCCGCCCTCCGCGGGGTCCCATCCCATCGCCGCCGGCTCCCCGGAGCCTCCGGGGATCGGCCGGGGCTCATGGCCGGGAGTCCTCGGGCTGCGCCCCCGCCCCGCCGCATCGCTAACCCAGATAGTCATCTCAGATCCCTCTGGAAATCCAGGAGGACACATTCCCTCTCCCGTCCTCCCCGTTTTACCCATATTCACGTACAGCAGTCTCTGTGGCAACTATACATTCTCAGTACAAATGGAGAAAGTAATCCAGGGAAATAATTCTTAGCTTATTTGATAAAGCAGTTAAAAGTTCAGTGACCAATTTTATTTTCTTTTCGATTTGTTTTTTTGTTTGTTTGTTTTATTTCTTTTTATATGTTTACATATTTATATTTAATTCTGGCGCTGTATTTATATTTTAATGTATTTAATTGGTTCAACAGGTGAAAATGACAGAGCAGACCCAGTATTCATATTGGTTTTACATCCTTTGTTTTAAGAGTCACATCATCTCGAATGTATTAACTCACAACAATTTCGGTAAAACAGAGGAGTGCTCGTCTCCATTTTAAAGATGGCAAAAGGATCAAAGCTGAGATCCACAAATGAAGAATTGAGTGTTCGCATTGCCCGGGCTCAAAGCCAGCACGATATTTCAGTTGCAATCTGTAAAGCATGCAGTCACTCATCTACATTGTTTCTGGATTGGAGCTGGCACTTGACGGCTGGTGGGAAGAACTCCCAGTTGTCTTCACCTATCCACCTACCTGTAGGTACGTAGGATTCAGGGTTTGGATGCAAGTCCGAAATAGCATTTTCTAAAATGATTTTGCAGCCTGTAGACTCAAACAGTCTGAAAAGTATCTCTAGCCCAGCTTTTGTAGGTCTCCATAGGCTTTATAGTTTTGCCACCCGAAGTGGCACCACTTTGCATATTTAGCTGTAACTGCTCACCTGAGTACTTCTGCTTCCCCACAGGGATGCAACAGGCAACTGCAGAGTCATGGGCCTGTGACATGAAAGTTCTGCTTCACACAGGATGTACCATGATGAGATCCAGGGTAGAAAGAAAATGTTGGAGAGTGGATTAAAGGTTTGGAGACATGCACGGAGGAAAGAGGGAGGAAATGTGAACTAGTTCAGGTCACACAAGACCAGGACAAATTTACTTCTTAGAGTGTAATTTAAGGCATCTCCTTATTCTTGGGCTCCCACACTAAGGGTAGCATTATCAGTGTCACAGAATCACAGAATATCCTGAGTTGGAAGGGATCCACAAGGATTGTCGAGTCCAACTCCTGGCCCTGCACAGGACACTCCCCAAGTGTCACACCATGTGCTGAGTGTATCATTCAAATGCTTCTTGAACTCTTGTCAGATTTTGGTGCTGTGACCACTTCCCTGGGGAGCCTGTTCCAGCACCTAACTACCCTCTGGATGAAGAACCTTTTTCTAATATCCAACCTAAACCTCACCTGACACAACTTCAGGCCATTCCCTTGGGTCCTGTCCCTGGTCACCACAGAGAAGAGATCATTGTCTGCCCCTCCTCTTTTCCTCTCTAGGAAGTTGTGATTGCAGTGGAGTCTTCCTTCAGTCTCCTCCAGGCTGAACAGACCAAGTGACCTCAGCTGCTCCTTACACAGCTTCCCCTCAAGGCCTTTCACTTAGTTGTGGCCCAAAACACCTACAGTCTCACAGTAGGCAACACAGTGAAGGACTAACACTCTGCCAACACCTCTCCAGAATAAAAAGGAATGCCCCACCTGGCTCCTTACCTGTTTGAAGGATCGAGCATATGCCCGTTTCATCTCTTCTCAGTAGAAAGTGTTCATGTTCAGTTCTCAGCTGTGTTGCCCCCAGAGGCCTGTTCAGCAATCCAGGGACACTGACCTGGGAAACAGGTGCTCTCCTGATAGAGAACCCACCAGAGTGGGCAACCAACACATGTTGGTCTGGGCAAGAGGGGGTGCAAATGACTATGCAAACACACATGGAAAATTGTTTCAGGAGGTGAGAATAAGCTAGACCACCCTTACTCAGATGTACCATTTCAATATAACATACAGGAGACCAGATCAGAGAATGATAAAGCAAAATAATAAATAGAGAAGTAGAGGGTTACACAGGAACGTTTCTTTCATCATTAGTATAACTTTCTGTAAACCTACACTTCTGATGCTTATAGAGCTTCTTAGGGCAGTAATTATAGCTGCTAATGATTCCAACAGCAATAACACATGGCTAGCAATGGAACTGTGCAATGCACGGGTGGGTACCTAGTGCTGTAAGGCCTGGATTGTGACTGTTTCCTCAGTACTAATACACTGAACAATAGCTGGAAAGTGAAAAAGATGCTAGAGAAAATACTTCTATGTTTTAACAGAGCAATATTCAAAGTTTCCATTCTACTGTGCTATTTAAAACTGTATAACAAGACCCTCTGCAAACTAATCCTACAGTGAACACTGTAAGTGAATGCCTGTGGAGCTCACTGAAAGTCAGGGAAGAAAGAGAGAAGTTGTCTACATGTGGCTTCAGAATGGAGAAGAAATACAAAGGTCCAAACAAGCTGGTTGAGATGCGAAGGAGAAGCCAGGGCTGAAAAATGGAGCTTAGCAAGGTGTGGCATTTATGAGAAGATCTGTGATCTACAACTCAAGATCAGCCTGCAAGCTTTACAGGATTTACAAGAAACTTGAACTGGAGCCCAGTTTTGAGAAAAGGTGGACTCAAATAACAGTGTTCCTGCAAAATGAAGTGAGAATGGAAGTCAGGTCTTGAATTTTTACCTTTTTTGAAGATGAAACTTAGGAAACCAATGCCACCCTGAAGCATGGGGAAGAAAAGAAAGCAGGACTTATTCCATGAACAATGTGTTGTTTACTAATTATTCACCCGTTTGCTTCACCTAATTATTTATGGCTTAAAAATTCATTAATATGACAAATATTTAATAAAGATGCAGAATGTTTAGAAATGGTGATCTCATCCTAAAACCATGTATGGATACGAATAATTGGGCTGAAATGAGTTCCCACTTTGTTTCAACAAAAAAGTGTGATTGACTTAAAACATAGAAATAGCAGAATAAAGTTTCTTGGAATGTCTTCATCCTCCCATAATGCAGGGAAAAAAAAAGTACAAATGTAGTTTCATCATGAAATTTTAAAAAGCCATTAAAACCTCCTAAACAAGCAATTTCTTTACTTTTGATGAATAAACCATTTTCTTACATAGTCACAGTATTTTAAATACATAGCTTGAATATCACAGCAATGTTGTCCTGCAGATATTCTTATAGTTTATCTGCATTGAGATTCCTAAAGATCTATTACACCTGACAAGTCCTTTTTTTAAGCACTTTAAAATATAGTCTTGAATGACAAACAAGGAAAGTAAATCTTTCTTTATTCTTACTTCACCCCATTCTAAATTTATTGCCTGTCATATCTGACCGAGACCTTTCTGTGAAGGAGCACAGGAGCGACAGGTATTGATATAATGAGGCATCTTACAGAAAGTTTGCTTTGCATCTACTTGGTGGACTTGGCAGGGTTAGCTTTATGGTTGGACTCTATCTTAAAGATCCTTTCCAACCTAAGTGATACCATTATTCTATTCTATGATTCTACTTAAATTACTGGGAATCTTTCAATTGACCATGGCAGTCTGTATCTCAGAAATAAAAATTTCTATTGCAAAACTACAAAATTTAATTGGCAGCAAAGTCTTCCTCTCAGTTCATTTTATCAGTAAAAAGTCTTTCTCTTTTATTTCCATTTCTGGATATATTCTTTACATTTTCATAAATAATTTACACTGTTGCAAATCTAGCATAAAAGACAAGAGAGCAGGGTCTTCTGTCTCTTAACTACTTTAAAAAACACCCAAATATGGTAGGTTAGAATGAGAATCAAAGTTTTATTAATCTAGTTTTATACTGTATATAAACTCACTCTTCAGCAATCAGTATTGTCAGAAAACTTTTTGAAATCAATGACAGTTTAAGACTTAACATATACAGTGATTGCAGCACTTGTGTGAATAGATAGCACACAGCTACGAAGTGTCTTAAGTGTCTTTTGCCGGTGGGGAAGGGGGGAGGGTATAGGCAAAAAACCCTTATCAGCAGTGTGCTGAGTGTATTTCACCTTTGTGGCTGGGGTGACATGAACTTTGCTAGGCAGAACCCACAGATGTTATTGGGTTCAGCCAAAATGTACTTGCTGAAACAGTGTAACAAAGTGTGACATGGTCTGTATGGATGTCCAAAGAAGAGCAATGAAACTAGAGAAAGTTTTAAAGCATAGATCTGACCAGGATTAGCTGAGCAAGCTGGGGGTGTTCAACCTGGAGAAAGGAAGGCTTGGGGAGACCTTATCACTCTTTACAACTATCTGAAAAGAGACTGTAGACAGATGAGGGTCAGTCTCTTCTCATGAGTAACAAGCAATAGGATAAGGCGAAATGGCCTCAAATTGCATGAGCAAGGGTTTAGATTGGATATTAGAAAATATTTCTTCATGGAAGAGGTTGTCAAGCACTGGAACAGGCTGCCCACAGAAGTGGTGGAGTCACCACACCTGAAGGTATTTAAAAGATATGTAGAGGTGGCACTTAGGGACATTGTTTGCTGGTGGACTTAGCAATGCTTGAATGGTTTAACTAGATGATCTTATGAGTCTTTTCCAGCCTAAATGATTCTGTGGTTCTGTGATAAGCAATGCCACGTACCAAAATACCATTTTGTTCCTGGCATGTAGTATCTTTTCTATGTCTGTGTTTTATATAAGGCAGAAGGGGGTAATCTTACTGAATAATTCTCATTCTGTTTGCTTCTGTAGGACTGACTAGAGAGTGCAGGCAGCCTGATCTCAATTTCTAGTTTCAGGAGGAAAAAAGCTCTTATTGAAGTCTGCACCAGATGGAAATGCAGAACCCAGCCCATTGCAAGTAAGATGAATTGTTTTACATTTGAATTTGATATAATTTATATTGTAAAAACTTTGTGACCTACATCCAGCAGCAAGATAGTCAACACTGCTTTGTTCTCACCCTTGCTTTTATTCATATTTGAGTAAGTATGCTGGATCTGGTAGCAAAACTTTCACTACCTGATATAGCAGTTTACATTTTTCTTGTTATTGTCAGATCTTAGGAAAACATTCATCCTAATTCTAGTCATGAGAACAGGGATGTATGCATTTTCACACTGAAAGTTTTTTTGTTTGTTTGAGTTTTTTGACACTGCAATTAAACCAACAATAATTTTAGAATAGTTTAATATTGAAACTTGGAGTCCAGCATAACATATATTCTCTCAGTGAATACCAAGAAAAATATCTTAAAACAAACTGCTGGGCATCTTAAACTTCATCCATTGTGATGGTTTTGCTTGGTATAGAGTTGATTTTGCTTTCCTGATGTGTGTGGTTTTTGCTTTACCTATTGTTCTGTCTTTGTCTCAACTCACAAGTTGTTTTCTCACTTTTACCCTTCAGATTGTCTCCCACATCCAAGTGGTGAGGAGTGAGTGAACGGCTGTGTGGGGCTGAGTTGCTGGCTGGGGTTAAATCACAGCAGCCATTTCAGGAGAAAGCATAATGGAGAGTTTAGTCAATTATCACTGGTCTTGGTACATCTACACAAGATCACTGTAGCACTTTGTGGAGATGTTAGTTTGGTTCTGGAAGGCTCTATGTCCATTCTAGTATAGTTATTATGCTTCTGAGTTTCAAAGGAAAATTAAGTTATTTGTTCAAGAATCACTGTATTGTATTTCACAGTGTAATGTAGAAGTGCTCACTGTAAATCTCATATTGATGTTATGACACTATTCACAGAAAACTATAAATACCAGTAATCTTGTTGGAGAAAACTCTCAATTATAAATGTTAAACTGTGGTATGTTCTGAACTTGTAAAGAAATATAACTTCTAAGATCAGTCTTATAAAAATAACATATGTTAAGGTTGTAATAAAGTGACATAATATTTTTGTACAACCTTGTCTGTCTTCTATCTAGCCCCTAATCTATTTTAACTTAGTTTATTCCATCCCTTCCATTGACTTTGAGCAGATATAGTGCTTTCTTGAAACCCTCTCTCTATATATATATATATAGAGAGAGAGATATTTCTTCTTTCACTTCCTAACTCAGACATTTTTCCCCCATCTTTTCACCCCGTGAGATACGTTCTTACACCAGTAAGTGCTTTTCTAAACATAGGAATGTGACTCTCCTCAAATCTGGTATCTTGCAACTGTATAGGACTGAAAATGATTCACTAACCCAATGGAGGGGGAGAACAGACACTATGAGATGGCAATCAGAATAATCATAGCAAACCACTTTCAGCCAAGTGAAGTCACCTCAATATCTCATTCTTACTTAACTCATCTTACCTAATTAACAAGGTGGTTACAAAAGCTGCATTCAGAAGTTATTGCTGATATTTTACTTAGCAATACTCCTGCAAAAGAATGGGTGCTGTTGTGCAATCCAAGCACAGACACTGCTTTTGGAAATTCAACAGGGTAAGCTAAAGCTTAGTAGGAGGGCTTTATCAGATTTCCTTCTTTTGAAACCTAGTTATTGCTGTTCCCATTCTGCATTTGGTGAGATACATATGGACTGCCTAAAATGAAAAAAGGGTTTCCTTTTGTCTTATCCAGTTGTAGTCAATGGGCATAGACCAGCATCTCCACAGAATGGTTCATCTTGTCCTAAAATACGTTGTTGAGATGGTATCCTGTTTGATTTGCTTTGTAAACTAGAAGTGAGTGCAAAAGTAACTTAGAAGGAATATTGGGAAGGGAGATTAAAAAAAGTTAGAATGAAAGACAATAGAGGAAAAATAAGAACTGGGAAGTAAATATCAAGAAGGAAGGGTATGCATGCGGAAATGAGGATGAAGCTATATATGCATATTGTAAAAGGAAGATAAAATTTTAAAAAGGAAATAGAGAGATGAGGAAAAGTAAAGTGAAACAGGAAAATGAATATGAGGAGGAAAAAAGTGATTAGGAAGATGAGATAGTAAAGGGAAGGAAAACTGCATGCTGAGAAGGAACTGATGCAGGTAAGTAGGAAGGGTAACAAAGAAGAAAAAAGGGGAACAAGAACACCAATAGAGGTTTGGTCTACACATACTGATGTGCACTTGTCCATGTGTTTTTAAAAGATGGAAAATTAGGAATTGTAACAGTAAAAACAAGACAAGTAAGTCTTTTAGTGTGCCAAGGGAGCACACAGTGGGCTGACATGGCTTTGCCATGTGCTGGATCAGAGCCAGGTGGCCCCATTAGCTGGGGTCAGGCACCATCTAATATGCTTTGCCCCTAAGCAGAGATTACTAGCTCAAGTAACAAAGGCCATGCAGCTTCTGGCTTAGGAGCACAAGACCCAATACTTGTGTTCAGGGTGAAGGCAGAGCTCTCTCCTATATAACACAGTATAGCTCAATCTGATCATACGGCTTCTGCCACACATTTTACACCAGCTGCAAAAATGGTTTAATGAAAATTTGAATCTTTTGTACACCCATAACTTCAAATAAGAGAAGCTGGTGGGATAGATGGTAGACTTTATGCCAAGTAGACTTAAGAAATAACAAAATAACAATAAATATTTATAATATCCCTTCTCCAATAAAGCCTAAAGGCATCTCTTTCATGATTTATTAAAAATCTTTAATTGGTTGTTCTTAAAAAATTCCAATTTGACTTTTTAAAGTGAAAAGTCAAAAGATGAAAACATCTGTAGGTAAACTTCCAGATATGATCTGCCCATGTCTCTATAATTCAAATGAAGGAATGGATTTAAAAGTTACATTTCAAGCCTCTGGTCTCATTTCAGTAGAGAGTATTTTTATGTTGTCTGACAGTATAAAGTGGAATTTTTGCATTTGCCCACAATATCTATAGAAATCTAATTCTTTCCAGAATCATGTGCCATTACACTATGTAATAATGATGTCATTCATTCATATGTGTTAATACAGCCTCTATAGTCCAAACTATTTCACAAGCCATAATATACCACTATGGTAATGCTAAGCCCCCTTCTTATAATTGGTTCTGTACAGTCTGCTGTTCCATGCAAAGCAACGAAGGGCAGCTCTGTACAATCCACTCCAAATGCTGGAATTAATTATGTTGTAAACTTCATATTGCATTTGCAGATGTTATTAATTACTGCTACTCCTGTTAAAAGCTGTTTCCATAGTAATTATGGGATGTTTTTTTTTAAAGAAGATGTAAAGGGAAGTAAGTTGAGTAGTTGGGTTTGTTTTGGTTTTTTCCCTAAAAGGAGGAAAAAGGTAATCTTTCTATATATATAAAATCCCCAAACACTAAGCAGCACAAGATAAACAAAATAATGACTCCTTACAGAGGAACATGAAGGTTTTCAGAGGATACCAAGCTACTTAAATAATCAATTACTTAAGTTAACAACCCGCTCTCACTTGATCCTTTAAGTTTAATCCTAGTTTGTGTGTTTTGGCACAATCTAGAAAGTCCAGTGAAGTCAGAGTGCATGCAGTGCAAGCTAAATGTGAAGCCATGTCTGTCTCCAGCGTAGCTTCTATGCTAACAAATCTAACAGATTTTTTAGATACAAACACACTGCCAGCGATACTGGTTTAGAACTAAAGGGTTTAAAAACATACATCTCTATGAAGACCCAATAAGAAATTTAATATTTTGTGTGAATTATAAATTAACAACATGACTGTGTATCCTGCATTTGGAATATAGTTTTTCACATCCACTGCCCAGCACATTTACAAGAACAGAGCAAAGTATATATTATATCAGCTAGCACATGAAGTACCTGTTTCCTTTGAGTCATCTCTAAAATCTGTCTTCATTCAACACATGCTGTTGGTTAAAAAGTATTCCGAAAATATCTAGGTAGAATGTCCTGGTAACTGGAAGTGTGTAGTGTTTACTCCCCACACATATCAGAAAATAAAGTGAAAATAAAAACAATTACTGATAAATTAGAAATTATTACCACTTGAAACTACCAGGGGGAGAAAAACTGTGAGATTTATTTGGTATATCGAGATGATACACTGAAAAGTGTAGCAATCATTTATCATATTCTAACTCTTAAAATATAATATGAAAACTACAACAATCTGAGCTGTATTTTCATCAATAGTTATGATAGAAAACGTGGCTTTAAATGTCCAGTTCTCCCTCCCTCGAGTACAGAAAGCCTTTCACCTACTTTGTTATGCAGGTGACTGACTCCAGAAGTACTACAGGAATTTTCCCTTTTTATGGAAGAGCATTGCCAAGTCCTACATGAACCCGTCTGTGCTGTGGGAGTGAAATGTAACCTTTTGAAAAAGACAATCATTTTTCCCATGCACTGATGAAATCCTGGTTTTAGAGTTTAAGTAGGTCAGAAGTGATGCCCATTTTGTGACTGATCTTCAAAAGCATACACAGCACCTTAATTGCTTGTGTGCATTAATAGTCCAGTGTTTGAAATTGTCATCAAAACATCTACATAAAGCATGTGGTAAGTAAAAATAATCCAGGGCATATTAAAATAATTAAATGTATGAAAATAGAATCTGTGGGGGGAAAAAAAGGGGGTGGGGGAGCTCAATGTTTAAGGCGATAAATCTGGACTGAGAGTTTTCCTTTTATAAAACCAATCAATGTTTTCCCAGTGAGCTGGGAAATTCCCGTAGGACCTAAGCATGTTCTGCCTCCCACACGACACTTTGCAGCAGAAATTCTCTTTGAGGACAAGTTCCTCTCCACAAGAGGCTACTGCTATTTTCTCATCTACCATCTCGGACTGGATGCCCAGGCACACTATCCTTGTGGCCAGCTGAACTGCATCTTGCATGATGCACTACAGAGGAGTCACCTCCCCAGAGATTGCCTGAGGCCAGACTGAGGCACCTGCTAAGATAAAGCAGCAGCTGTGTTAGATGGGATCAGTGTTTGTTATTCCCTGGAATAAGAATTCCTTTGTTTCTTTTTGACCTTGGAAACTTCTTTTGCCCTTGACTAGGCTTTTCTTCTGGCCATTCTCCCGAGGTCTATTTTCTAGGCATAAAGAGAGATGAGAGGAAGATCATTTCTGAAAACATGAAAAGTCTATGGAAGACATCAAGAGGGGGATGTAACCTTGAGAGTACCGGGGTGAAGGAGGCAGAAAACCTAATGCAGGGTCAGAAAACTGAAAGAAAAAGGATTAATTAAAATGTACTAAAGGAGTTTTGAAGATGAAAAAGGAATTTAAGTGCTAAGTATTTTCCTTTGTAACAGAAGCTCTGCTGAAAATCAACGGGGAAAGCATAGCTTTTATTGGAGTGGCAATTTGCATATTAATATTGTGATACCATTATGCAATGGTATATAAGACAGATTGGGTAAATAAAGGCTGTGACCAAACATTTCAGCTTCTCCCCCATGTCTATTGAAAATAAAACTGGCAGAATGTCACACTGTAAGATTGTCCTTGATTTGTTTCCAGTAGAACATTAATTGATGTGTTCCTCTGTTTTGATATGTGATTTACAAGCTCAGTAACTCAAAGGGTGATTACAGCCAGGTGAGCAATCTGGATGCCAAGCCTCATTTCAGTGAACTGTCCTGTGGAAATCATGGCTTTCTGAATGTGTGGGAGACAATATTAAGCAGTGGCAATCAACAGTGCAGTTTTCTGTCGGTGTAGCGGGAGGGATTATTTTGAAATAGCTTATGCATCTGTTTCATAGCTATTTTTTTCTTGAACTAGAAAAATCTACAATGTTTCAAACAAAATGCTCACAAAATACCCAGAAGTGTAGAAATGTTCCCAAAAAACATTCTGTATTTAAAAAAAACCCTGGTATTTTTTTTCTTTAAAAACAACCAAAAGAAATGGAAAAAAAAAGAAAGGAAGAAATAGGTACAACCAGTAAAAAACAAACAACCAAACAAATTTCTTCCCATAGTTTGCTTTGCAAAACTCTTGGTAACTCAGAAACTTTTGAATTACAGTTTCATCCAATAAAATCTACAGTTACTCAACTGTGACCCCTATATACCAAGGCTATAATGGGAATGGTGAAAAAGCTCGTTATTGTAATACCCTATGTTGCTATAATATCATCAATCCATTTCATGTTTCATCTAGGTTTCTAATATGGTTTCATTTGGTGAAGGCTGCTTAGTGGGAAAAAAATTTAGAGCCCTTTTTTTTGTTTCAATAACTCATATTGTTAAATACGTAATAGGGAATTTGTGTGTCAAAGAGAAAATATTGTGATTTTGTGACTGTAGGTTTATTTGATTGAAGATTACTTCCAGTACAGCAGCTTTAAAGGTAAATATTTCACCTCACACATTGAAACCAGCTAGGACATGGTACTAGTACTGAGGAGCAGATTACTAGAGGATGGGTAAGGCACAACATAACTTTGCAGGGCAAAAACTGGCATATGTTGGCCAAAAATCTGTGGGAGCAACCATCAGCAGTAAATTTGTGATATCAAAATATTTAATATATTTAAAACACAAATGCTAGTTTATTATTTCTTATATTGAATCTTCTCTCTGAAATCTATGGGCATGAAGATTTTGCTTTACCCAGCTTTTAGGAAAGCATCATTGCCCCCTTTGTACCTGCAGGGTATCTTGTCATTTCACTGGGATCCTGCACCTGTGCATTCCTCTGTTCAACATAATCTTGGTATTTGTTGCAAAGTTGATGTTTTAGGAGACACTGATTTACTAACACCTTTTGCAACAAGTGAAACTTCCTCTGCGCAGGAGAGATCAAGTCTGTCACTTTTTATACAAACTCATATAATTCATTCCTCATCACAGTTCCTCATGACTGATTTTTCCATGATATGAAGAACGCTTGTTATATATGCTTTCTTCTTTTGCATCTGTTGTTTTATCCATACAATTTTGCACTATAAAGCCAAGCACACCTTACTCTTTGGTCAGAAGGTGAGACGAGTGGCTCAGCCTCAGGCTTTTCAGTCCTACAAACAACATGATGTTTTGATGTGGAAGCAAATTCTTAGCACATGAAAGAGCTTATGAGAGTATAAATAAGGAAAAGTAAATAGAAAGCAGCAGTGAAGTTTTGGTGTGGCAAGAAGGGTGGGATAATTCAAGAGAGGTCAAGTTTGAGATGCAGGGCTGCTAGGAAGAAGGTGAACCTTTGTGGAAGTTTGGGGAGGGGAAATGAGATTGAAGAGTTTGCAGGAGGAAATAGGACATTGTATCTTTTCTTTATCCTTCTAGTAAACATATTACTATGTCTAAGAACTGAAGTTGCTGCCCTTGGCCTTCATTACAGATATTTAATTGGTCATTAGATATCTTTGAACTTCTTTATGCACGAAATGTACTGGATATTGGGAATAAAGCCTTTCAATTTACTAAATATTCTGAGGAAATTGTGATGTAGAAATGCTAACAGATCTAGAAATATGGCTGCAGCTAGCATAGCAAGTGTCCAGGGGTCCAGCTTCCCAAGAGTAAAGTTTCCTTCTGTTTGTATCTAGCTCAGCAAATGAAGGTGCAAATAATCCAGACCAAGTCATTCTATGGCTTGGAGCTTCCTGCCAGCTAGAGATGATACAATTAATTTCTTCTTGTTTCTACTATATGAAATGAGATGGTAGAAGTTAGCAAAACGTGCTCAAAAAATGCTGTGTTCCTGAAGTCAAAAAGTTTTAAAGTAAACTAATAATTGCCAAAAATATAGCTGATGTTAAAACAAGCACCTGAAGTTTCACTAGGGAAGAAGAAGAAGAGGCATTATGCAATAAGGTTAAGGAAAAAGATGATATAGTTATAGTTATGTCATAGGTATCACACAGCCCTTAAAACAAGCAAAAAAAATATCACTTTCTTTTCTGTTTCTGACCTCATTTCTATAAAATACTTTAGAGGAGATTTTGAAGGTAATTAAAGACATAGAAAAAATGTGATAAAATACAACATGGGTTTACAAAGACTTGTTTGATCGTGCTGGATTAAGCTGCTATTTTCCTTTGATTTTCTGGACAAAGGAAATGAAATACATCTAATCTACTTGGACTTTTACAAAGCATCTGATAGAATTCCACAAGGAAAATTATTAGCTAAATAGAGAAATCAGGGATTAGCACAAGAATTTTAAAATGGGTAATGAATAGACTTAAAAGAGAAAAAGTGAAATGTTGAGGTAAAATGTTGGTTAGACAATTAGCTTGAAAACTAGATTAGAGACTTATTTCATCTAATATTTTCATTAGTAATCTTGGCTCGTGATATGTGGTTTTTCTGTTAAAATTTAATGATGACACGAAGGAATTGCCTATATAGGGGAGGGCCAAACATCATACAGAATGAAAAAGTTGAATGATGATGGCAGTAACAGAGCAAGAAGAAAATCATGACTTTAGGGACTAATAGGAAAAAAATATTTGCTGCACATGTTGGCTGCTAAGAGGATTACTATGATTCATTAATGTTATGTAGATAGAAGATAACCAAATATAAACCTGTAATCTCGTTCTGTTCCCCTGCATTGTTTTTATATTTGTATTGTTTTCTGTTCCTCTGTATTGTTTCCTTCAGGGGAGGTTTAGATTAAATATTAGGAAAAACGTCTTCACTGAAATGATGGTCAGGCATTGTAACAGGCTGCCCAGGGAGGTGGTGAAATTGCCATTTCTGGAAGTGTTCAAAAAACTTGTGGATATGGCACTCAGGGACACGATTTAGTGGTGAATATGGTGGTGCTGGGTTGGTGGTTGTATCAATGGTTTTGCAAGCCTTTTCCGACCTAAATGATTCTGTGATTCTATAAAGCACTTGAATTTGGGCTGAGTGTGAAACATTGCAAGTATGAACGCTGTTTCTTACATTCCCATGCATATATAGCCTGTGTGACCCCATCCTGACTGTGGAATACCCTTCTGGCCACCCATGCAAAAGAAGGAAATTCAAACTGGAGCAAGGGCTTTGAAAGGTTCCTGGGACTAAATGTACTTTGCTTTTACAAGCCTGGGGCAGATATGGAGTATGCTCACCCTCTGAAATTGTAAGAGCAGACAGAAGAGAGAAAAGACACATTTTAGCTAATGAATAATGCTGGTACAAGGATAAACAGGTACAAAATAGTCATGGATAAATGTGAAGAGGAAAATCCAGACCATCAGAGCAGTGAAAGTCTATAAGGCAAAAAGAGAATGCGTTTCCAGCTCATGAAGAAGAAACAGCAGTGTCCCTTTACCCAGATCTGTTTCTCACTTCATTTTTATTTCCACAGTGAATATGTATTTCCCTTAACATCAATAACACCATTCTTCAGTAACAGATTATTTTATTAAGCCTGTCGAAACTATAGAAATTAGGTAACATTTCTATTTTCACTGAATTCACTTTTGCTGTTCCCTGACTACCCTGCAGTCTTCGTATTTATACTTTTTTTCACTGTGCTAGTTCACCCTCTTAGGGTTTTCTTCTGCTTCCTCATAAGCCATTCTCCTTTTGCTGATATTGTTAGGCTTCTTGATATCATTAGTTTCATTATTATTTTCTTTTTTTTCCTCTTCTTCTTTTTTAGCTAAATTTTGCACCAAAGCAGTTGAAATATCATTTCTTGCTCAATGCTGGAAAAAGCAATTTACAAACATAAGACTGGAACAGGCAGGCAGAATACATATTACTTCTTGGATTGATACAAGCATAAATGGTTTTAATTTCTATTTCTCTATTATCCTGATTGTCTAATTGTAGCAGCAATTCATCATTCAATTTATTTGCCCACCAAAAATGCTGAGACCTTTTGACTTCAAGTATGCCAGCTCATATAGAACTAACAAAACCCAAAAATACCCTGACCACCTTAAATTCAACATAGAGCAACCAAATCCTTGTTTGTTCTCAATAATTTCTGATACTTGCTTAAAAACAAGAGGAATATTGTCCACCAGCTCTTCAAACTGGCTTTTGATAGGACAAAATGGTCTCCAGCATTAGTTGTTTTGTTTTCTATCTGGATTTCTTCTAGCAAACCATTTAAACAATTTAACTTTCAAATAGTTAAAATACCATTTCTGCTATTTTGGGGCAAGTCAGTTGTTTGGTGCACTCAAAGACTAAATCAGTTCCTGGGTTGTGTAAGCAAAGGTTGCAGAAAATCAGCTGTAAACTGACAGTTTTTCAGACTGAAGTCGGAATGTTAAATTCAGTGATATCAGATACAATCTCTATTTAAAACTAATATGTGAATTTATGCATGCCTAGATAAGGATGAATTTTGTTTTTTTTTTTTGCATCTCCAGGATTAGGTGGCCAGAGAGGAACTGTGTGCTTACTGTGAACACATCATGAGTTATAAACGGTTGTAGTGGGTTTCTGTGGCTGGGTTTGGGTAGCGAGGGGGGACTACAGGGGTGGCTTCTGTTAGAAGCTGCCAGAAGCTTCCCCTGTCGCATGGAGCCAATGCCAGCTGACTCCAGGATGGACTTCCTGTCCCTGGCCAAGGCCAAGCCAACCAAGAGTAATAGTAATGCCTCTGTGATAACATATTTAAGAATAGAAAGGTATTGCATAGAAAGAATTCCAGTCAGGGAAGAGAGGAGTGGGAACATGTGAACAACAAGGTAGACACCAAGGTCAGTGCAGAAGGAGGGACAGGAGGTGCTCCAGGCGCCGGAGCTGTGGCTCCTGCAGCCCGTGGTGCAGACCATGGTGGAGCAGCTGTGCCCCTGCAGCCCATGGAGGACCATCGGGGTGCAGAAACCCACCTGCAGCCCATGGAAGAGCCCATGTTGGAGCAGGTGGATTCATGAAGGAGGTTGTGACCCTGTGGGAGGCCCAAGATGGAGCGGGGTCCTACCAGAGACCTGCAGGCCATGGAGAGGGAAGTCCACACTGGAGCAGATTTTTCCCAGGTAGGACTTGTTGCCCCTGTGGGGGACCCACGTTGGTACGGCTCACTCGTGAAGGACTGCACCCCATGGAGGAGTGACCCACGGGACAGCAGTTTGGGAGGAACTGCTGCCCAAGGGATGGACTCAGGCTGGAGAGGTCCATCAAGGACTGTCTCCTGTGGGAGGGACCCCATGGGAGCAAGGGAAGGACTCCTCTCCCTGAGCAGTGGCAGAAACAACAACTGACTGCAACCCTCATTCCCTGTCCCCCTGCACTGCTGGGGGGGGGAGGAGGGAGAAGATGGAAGGAAGGAGGGGTGAGGGGAAGGTGTTTTTAAGACTGTTTTATTTCTCACTCTTTGGCTCTTATCTTGTCAGTAATAAATTTAAGTACTATCCCCACTTTGAGTCTGTTTTGCCCATGTAGGTAATCAGTAAGTGACCTCTCCCAGTTGTTATCTTAACTCATAAATCCTTAGCTGCTTTTTTTTCTCTCCTCTGTCCAGTTGCAGAGAGAGAGAGAGAGAGAGAGAGAGTGGCTTTAGCGGGTACTTGGTGTCTGGCCAGGGTCAACCCACTACAGCTGTTAATAACTCAGCCCCTGTAAGAACAAGGTCTCCTCTCAGAAGAGCAATGGGGACATAGACTCCCTTCAGAAGGAGTTTTCATATCTGGTTTTGTACCAGATGAGCATGAAATCTCAATCCTTCAAAATGTTTCACATAAATAAAGCACATAAACAAAGTTTGAGCCTAAACAGAGGTTTGATTTTACATCTAAACTGTTAACACTGATAATAAATGCAAATGCAATACCGAACAGTTATCATAATTGGATTGAACTTGCTAAGTGCTTTGTAAATTTTGCTGGAAAAAAATGGAGGAGTATCTTTCAGAATATGAGTAATATTTAATTTCAATACTCCACTCCAGGCTCTATTTTTACAATAGCTGAAAGAAAATTCAAATTATTTTACACAAGACTTACATAACTATAAAATTAAATAAATATTTTTATTTAAACAGAACAATTACAAAAAATCTTAATTTAATGCATAACTTGGGCATTTTTCAATTTGACCTCACCTAATTGTTTCTCTGTCAGTCCATGAACCTCCCAAATTCATTTTTCACTCAAATCTTTCCCTGAAATGGCCTTTCATGGTGATGTGTGGAAGAATTAAAAATGAGGCTACCTCTAGCCTTCTGCAGATGAAGAACACACCAAACAAGCTCAAGATCCTGAAGTAGAACAAAGAAAAAATGAGCAAAAAATTAAAAAAACCAAATCACCACCATCAACAATGAAAAATACAGAAGGGCTTCAGTTTACGATCAGGCTGCAAAACCTGTTTTCACCCAAGTAAGAGGAGTGCTATTGTTCAGGCTGTAACTTTTTGTGATATAAAGTCTTCAGTGCAGGGTTCCTATAAAAAGAATTGGGTGACATCTGTGCACTGTCCTTGGTGCAGCTGCTGGTGGGGTTGGAGGTGGTGAGGAAGCCCATCACAGAGAGGATGGAAGAGGACCCCAAGAGCTGCACTGTGCACCAGCTCCTCTCTGCTCCTACCTGGCATATCCCATCATCCAGCATGTGGCTTTATAAATAATTTTATCATTTTTGCAGGACCAAGGAGAAAGTTAGGAAAGATAAGTGTGTTTCTTGCCAAAGTCAAGACCAAAGGAAGAAAGTAGACTAAGAAGGAACATAACTTTTATATTTTATATATATATAAACTATATATATGATGTATATGTACTATATATATTGTAATTTATACAGCTTCAGTACCACAAAGACAAGTGGATAGCTAATGTTTTGCTTTTCCTTGGTGCTCTCTCTTTTTTCCTACTTAATTCTCTTATTTGCTTCTACACTGGAATTATTTTTTTAAAACAGCTTAAGTCACTTTCCCAAAGTAAAAATAAAGAATAATATAGAATAAAATTTGGAAAGAAATAATCATGGATATGTTTTGTCTCATAAGCAGAAGGCATTTTATGTAGTGCAAATCCCATAAAACATTTGTGAGTTTTGGAGCTTATTTTATATGCTGTTGTATATTAACTTTACAATACAAAAAACCCCAACTATTTTATTTTTTTTTTTTTTCCCAAGTTTTAAAGCTATAGGCCTTGTGGGTCTCTGAACTCCAACCCTAGTGGTAGTTAAAGGCTGAAGCTGAGGTCCCAAACACCATGGGTGCCCCAGATTAGAAAGGTGTGGAGGGAACAAATTTGGTGCAGTTCCGTGTTCCACGTTTTCATCCTGTTTCTTTGATTTAGATACAACATTTTTTTTGTAAGCCAAGCTGTTTTACATTTGTTTCTGTTTGTGCAACATCCGCCTTAATGGTCACCACATAAATCTGACCGGTGCTAACCCATAAATAATGAATTCTAATAAAAACTGAAATAAATAACAAAAGTTTCTAAATATGATAGAATAAACAAAGGTTGATACTTGTAATGAAAAACTCATTAGGAACACCACAGAGAGCTGTATTTACAGAGATAAAGTTTTGATGGGCTGAATAATTTAGTTATTATTAATAATCATAAAATAGTTTGGGTTGGAAGGGGCATGTAAAGATCACCTAGTCCAACATCCCTGCCATGGGCAGGAACACATTCTACTTAATCAAAGTAGAAAACTCAAAGCTCCATTCAGCCTGGCCTTGAACAATTTCAGGGCTAGGTCATCTGCCACCTCTCTGGGCAACCTGTGCTGGTGTATTGCTACCCTCATAGTACATAATGTTTTCCTCTTTCAGTTTAAAAACTTCACTCACTACAGGCCCTGCTAAAAATTTGTTCCCATTTTTCTTATAAGCCCCCTTCAGGTAGTGAAAGGCCATAATAGGGTCTGTCTAGACCCTTCTCTTCTCCAGGCTGAACAGTTCCAACTCTCCCAGCATATCTTTATAGGAGAGGTGCTCCAGCCCTCTGATCGCCTTTATGTCCCTCTGTGCAACTGCTCTAACAAGGCTGTGTCTTTCTTGTACTGGGGACTCAGAGATGGATGCAGTGCTCCAGGTGGGGTCTCACAAGAGCAGAGTAGAGGGGCAGAATCACCTTCCTCGACCTGCTGGCCACTGTGATGCAGACCGGGATATGGTTGGTTTTCTGGGCTGATTGCACATTGCTGGCTCATGTCCAGCTTCTCATCCACCAGTGTCCAATCCCTTCTCCTCAGGATTCCTTTTAATCCCTTCCTCCCCCGGTGTGTATTGCTATTGGGAATTGCCCACGTACAGCACCTTGCATTTGGCCTTGCTGAACTTCTTGAGGTTAGTTATCTGCTTTCAAAATGCTAAAAATAGCTGACTAATTCCCAAAGACTTTAGTTAGTGTGGAGGGAGGCAAAAGCTCCTTTCAATAAAGTCTAAGGTCCTAAGGTCTAAGTTTCCAAGCTCCGCTCTTCCAGACAAATGATATCATACTGGTATAAATCAAAAGAAAATATGGATTAAGTAGATACTCAGTTAGTAAAATCTATTGACAAAGAAGTTTTGATATATAACCATTAACATGTTGCTTCTCTTGGGTTGTGAGTTTTGCTGTGGTTTTGGTTTTGTTGTATTACAAAATTATTGTGACAAGATACTTCTGCTTTTAGTTTAATCTCAGTCAGTGTTTCTCGGGGTCCACGGGCTAAAGAATTCAGCAGTGTCCAGCTGGCCACAGTTCAACCTTGGGAAATTGTTTTTGTCAATAAAGAGATTTGACCCAAGAATATCAGAGAAAGTGGTATAAAACCCCAGATATAAAGCCCAGTCAGGGACTAAATTAAATATGGAAAAAATGCTGATTTAGTGAATTTTCACAGCTACTTTCACCAGTACCTGCACTTTTGCTAACAGGTTTCCTGTTCAAACACTCATTGTGTTAAGAAAGGTTTAATTATAAATTTGTTAGTGCTGTAACTTCAGAACACCTGACCTGATGATCATGCCCTTCCCAGAGGATGCAACTAAGTTATACTTAGGGCCATGTTTAGCTTGTTTGCTGGCTTATAGTGGAGTATCCTGATAACAACAAATGTAAGGCAGTGTTTATATTGGCACTAGATGTGGCAAAAATAAAATTTAATAGGGAAGGGAGGATGCCAGTGCTTATTTGAGTTAGCTCTTGCTAGTAGTGAGATGATTTCACACTATTGTAATTGAAGTTTAGGCAATTTTTCCCCCTATCTGTTTACTTACCTCTTTACAGAAGAGATTCTCTGGGTTCAGAATTAAATGGCAAGTCACTAATTCTGTCTCCTTAGGGAGCTAACCTTTCTTTTGCCAGAGAAAGCATATCCTTCTAATATGGGTGCCTCATTGAGGCACCTAAAGTACTGTTACATTAGTCTGAGTCAAAAAGACAGGGATTAAGTCTGAGCAGTTTACATGTTGTGCAGTAAATGTGTCCTGGGACCACATACTGAACCACGAAGATAAAATGAATGGTGAACAGATAGTTCCTTTCTGATCTCTTCTATACTGTACATGTAACATTGTCTACAAGCTCTTGCCCATTGCTGTCAAGGCATAAACAAAATTTATTATAAGGCAAATTTACAGTGAAGAGGTATTAGGGAGAATCATGGGAAGATGTAGAAAACACAAAATGGAGACTGAATTAAGGTTGCAGAAGTAGCTTTTGGATGCTTGACTCTATAACCTTTGTAACCTTAATAATCTTATTTTAATGCATACTATATTTTATTTGTTTAATGCCTCGGAGTAGCTACATTTGGAATGAACTCCATCACCTCCACCGAAGGAAGCAACTCAATAGGTCCTGACCCAGCATGGCCTGTTGTGATCAGCCTGTGTAAGGTCATAAGCATCAGCCTTAGCCCTGAAAGCTGATGACAGGGTGCAGAAAAATTCTGTCCTCTGTTTCATGAAAACCTAATTGCCCACTTTGTCATGTTGATCTTGTAACATGTCTCCTGCTCCTAGTGCTTCTCAGTAATTTTCTACATAGAAGTACCCTCTGTGCACTGTCACCATTCACTCTGTGACATGGTGAAAGTACTGTACAGGCTATTTCTGTTAGATTTCACTAGGGAATGTTATTTCTCCCTGGAGCTGCTTCCATCAGCTTCATGCTATTTCTATCTCCAAAGAAACAATTCTAAGCAGCACCCTTTCTACTGATATCAATCCTTTCCCCTTCTCCCTCTCAGAGCTGGCAGTCATAGTTGACCGTGTGCCAAATTAAAATTCAAGAGGGTTACTATTCAATGTGTTTGATATATTCTAATGCTTCAGGACCCTTTCACTGTAATGTCATCCTATACTTGAGCAATTCATTGCCCAGATCCTGAGTTCCCCGAGTTCAATGTGTCCAGAATCCTGAAGCAATGCGCTTGTGTTAGGGCAGCTCTGTCAATTATAATATCAGTCTGCAGCCTGCTGCTATGACTTTATGGTCTTAGATGTCCTAGGTGAGTACAGCATGGTTTAACAAGCTGCCTCTTTGCAGTCCTGTGGGCCATTTGCTTGGACACAGAGAGGGGAAGGATGATGCATGGGGGTTGGGGAGGACAACACATTAACCTTCTCCATGCCTTGGATAGTCCTGAACTCCATGACTCTAAGTCTGAATCTAAAGAGCAGTATTTCACCTTTGTGATCTCCTCATCATTGCTTTGAAGGGCATTTTACTTAATTAGAAAAATGCACCCAAATTATGTCCACATGACTGGTATCATATGTTACACTCAGTTGCCCCATAGAAAAGAGGAACATCATTAAACAAACGCTGTTCACAAATGCTATCCTGTCACCAGTTATTTCATGCAATGTTACCTTCCTTTCCTCCCTATTTACCTAATTACTTGGTGTTGTTATTTATACTATTTCTGTGTTGATTTGTCTTACCACCATATGTTCACCTACTTTAGATCTGATGATAATGATTTTTTGTGGTATATGCACTTTCATGTATTAATTATTGCCAAGATTCAGATGTTTGAGTTTCAGAAGTAAAAAGGTGTTCTCTTTGTATTTTTATCATTCAGAAACACAGGCTTCTTTTGCAAAAGGAGGTTAAAAGAAAACTTTAACATTAACCTTAAAAATATCATAGAAATACAGAAAAAATAAGGAGGGTGAAAAAATTATTTGAAAAATATTCTCCATTTCTAAAAGTTTGCTTTCATAGTTCTGACTTTCAAATGTAACTTGTATAATTTCCGAGGATATTCAAATAGATAAATTACAGAACCTGTGACAGGAAAAAAACATGTAGGCAGATACTTAATACTGAAAAGTAACTTTTTTTCTCATTGATATCTGCTGTCATAATTCCTGTATATGATGTACAGCGTTATGCTGTCTGATACAATAGTCAGTGTTTTTTGGAGGGAAGGATATTCATAACTGATGATCTTCATGGCTTTTCATGTTCTGCATTTCATCCATTTTGCGGGATGGAGTGCTGAAAATGAAGATTTGGGTGCTACAGAAAATTAATCCATTAAGTCACTTTTGAGGGATGCAGGAAATCTTTTGGTCACTGTTTTTTTTCAGTGCAGTCTCCTAGCCAAGTCCATATTTAATCAGAAAACGGTCCAGACAATTTGATTTTGATCTACCAGCTGAGCTGAGAAACATTGGGAAATATTTTCATTTCACCCAACTGAAAAAAAACATTTTCTTAAAAAAAAAGTCCGTAAATTAAACATTTCAAACTGCAACAATGCAACATAAAAAAATTCAATTTTAGTTTATTTCAAAGCATAAAATTAAGATTGGAAAGGGAACCCTATTAATTTTGCACACATTGAAAAGAAAATATTTTAAAAAGTAGAAGTGTAAGTTTTTATATCAGAGATGAAGACATTTATAGATTCAGTGCAGATATCTATCAATATTTGTCCTATTTGAAACCGTAATTTTTGAGAATTAGATATTTATTGATTTTTTTTTTAAATCAGATTTCCTATAACATAAATTTTACATGGGCTGCAAACGTAAGTATCTCCAAAAATGTGATATCTACTTGCAAGAGTGAGAAGAGCTGGCTTTTCCATGAGATGGAAAGAGTGGAACTTCAGAGCCCAGGCAGCATGTATCTCTGAAAGAGGAGGGGGGAACTGTCAATATTATTGAGGTCTCAGACAGCAATCCCCATCCAGCTTTTTCCAGAAGAGCATTTCTCAACAGTATCTGAGAAAACGTGCCTTTTGCTCCATGTTTTAACACACAGAAACCCAAGTGTGAGAGTCTGAAAGAGGATAGTGCTTCAATGTGGAACTGGACTTCAGGTCCTCCGTCTTCATCAATAAAAGAAATCTACTGAAGAGCTGGAGGGCTCTGTAGAGCTGTGTTTTGTCTCTCCAAACCAGCTCACATGTGATGTAACCTGAGAACCAGATAAACTTGGACTGGAAAGACATGTACACACTAAATTGGCCTTGATAAAATGGCTTTATAATTGAAAAAAAAGAATATCCTCACTTCATGCAAGATTCAAAGGAAAGTAATTTTCATAAAAACTTGGTGTTTTGAAGACTGGAAGTTTACTATTTGTAGAGTTGTTTGCAATAATGCTTTTGGAACAAACTTCTGGATGACTTCTTTCTTCTGCAAAACCTCAGAAGAGTTTTCTACCTGCAGGAGAGTTCCCCAGTCTCCCTGTTCTCCCAGACAGGGAGTTGAAAGGTGAAGACCCTCTACTCAGGTATGATAAATAAAGGGTGACATATTTTTACTTTTGTACTATTGCTTTAATTTGTCAGATTTTTTCACTTCTTCATTAACTAATTTAGAGAGGCGGTGAAAGGTTTTTGTAAAAGAAACATATGTCATATCACTTGGATGACAATGCAGAATTTCTTCCAGGATCTAATAAAATGACTGCGTGTAGCGCTCTGTTCCTTACCTGAACAGATAACAAGCTTTCCTTCAGCCGTCACATCTCTTGTCTATTTGAAACACACATGTTAATGCTGGAAAGATATCTCAGAATATCCAAAATGAGTAAAAATCTTGATCAAAGAAGTGGGTGGTATCCTACTCACTGAGGTGTTACAGGCACATAATCAATAGGGCATGGAGGAAGGAGATCATTTTTATTTCCTAAATTATCTTGTTCATTTATATGTGAAACAGACATTCATTAGCATTTAAATGCTTTTTGACATTTAAGACACTCCCCTATTTTTATGAGATTTTGACACAGTTTCGTTGAATATCTTTTTATAATCTGATTCTAGAATACTATTTTAACAATTTCTACATATTCTGTCAGCCGTGGGTGAACTGTCAAGAGTCTTGCTTTTATTTAAACTCTCAAATGTACACATTTTTGAGGAGCTTAAGCCCTGGTTTGGGACTGAACAAGGCATTTGTTGTCACATTTTTTGAGGCAGTTGAGGAACCCTGTGGAGCAGATGGTGTAAAACTTTCTCTAATAGTGGCTGTTGCAAGCAACTTCCAAAGCCAAATAGGCAAGCAGAAAAAGGATGGAAGAAAATATAATAATATGTCTACCTTACAGGGTGGAAGCTGAAAGGGAGTGTTTCAGCTTCCCAGAGGACAGGAAGGGGAACCTGCAGTAAGATACTTGAATGTTAAAACTTCTATTTCTAGATATCCCAGGTGTGAAATCACTCTTTATGCTGATTTAAATTTTGCTGAGAGACCTGACACCAATAATAGAAAGCAAGTCATGGAAAGGTATATGACAAGTGTTTTCATGTAGATTGAGTCTTATATTTTGGACCTGATGTCTATTTGAAAATAATTTTCTTCAAACAAAGCAAGCTTCTCTGGGTGTCAAACTAGCACCTGAGCAGAGGTACTGTTGTGCCAGGTGCACTGTTTGTATCTGGGTTTCTGAAGGAGTGAGAAACATCCAACCATTTTAATGATAATCTGCTATTCCTTCATTTTATTTCAGCCTGTTGAATTACAAATTTCCTACAAGCAAGAGTATCTACTTAAATCTGCTTAATCTACTTAAATACACCTGAAGGCTTCTGTCAGGGTTGGCCCAAGACACTCAGTGCTTGGTTTACAAGAGTCTGTTATCACTTCTCCATGTTCAGGATCAGCTGTCTTGTGTGCCGGGGGAGCAAAAAGAAGTGAAAGGAGTATATTCCTTTGTTTTATAAGGAAGGACAAAGGAAACAGCTATGGCATAATAGACCTTGAAATACATTGGCTGCAGCATCTCTTGAGAAGGACTTCAGCATGTTTCCTCTCATCAGCTACCCACTTCTCCCTCTCTGCCTCACTACAGCTGTATGAATAAAGTATTCTTTTCTTCCTAGAAGTTCTGAAAACAAGAAAAACAAAGCACCTTTTGAGGCAAGTTGAGATTTATTTCAGTTTCTCGGTGAATCAAGAGGTTTTGGGTTTTTTTTTTAACCACTCCAACGTAAACAAAACATTGCATTTGACAGGGAATAAAACATTTCTTTTTTTTTAACAAGAGAGGGTTTGACAACAAAAATATCATATTGATATGGTTTGAAGCTGGCTCTCTGCCAAGTCTCCAAACCTTACCACCAGAAGTCCCCCCCCCAAACCTCAGGGAGAAGAGGGAGAAAAAAACTAAGAAAACCCGAAACGAGAGAGAAACAACCAAAGTGAGATATATAAATATATTTACACTTATATACAATTAAAATATACAATTTCACAAGGAAAAAGGGAAGGGGGAAGGGAAAGGGAACAAAACTAAAATTATATATATATATATCCCAATTAGTGACACAATATCTAACAACTAAAAGAGTTAGCAAAGAAAATATCTCACTACTCTCCTGGGACAACCGAGAGTTGCTCCGGAATGATCGCCGGCAACCTCCGTCTCCCAAGGTCGGCAAGGCCTAACCAGGCCTCGCTCCCCAACACGGCAGACTCAACAGCAGGGAACCTGCACCTCCAAGCCGCCGGAAGGAAAGAGAGCGAAGGCCTCTCCTCCTTTCTTCTTATACCCTGGTTTACGTAAAAATCGTAGGGAATACTGGGTAAATCTGGACCCTTCCTTGGTTACAAACTGGTCACCAAGGAAGGCCTAGCCCAAACCACCACACATATTGAAAAGCATTTTGAATTTTAAAAAAATATTTTAAAAGTCCCAAAAGTTGTTTTTGTTCATTTCCAACTCAGACCAACATTTTTTTTTTTTTTGGTAGTGTTTTAATGCAGTTAAGAAATTTGGGAAATCAATCAACATTCTGGAAATGTTTTTATTGTTCCCACAACTGTGGTTTTCTTTGAAATAATCCAGCTTATTTGCCACAGCTTCCATTTACTCCTGGTCCACTCACCTGTACTTCTATAGACACTGTTTCTGACTGATTCAGGACCTGAAATCGTCTGCTGAATAAAGACCCGTCCCACCCCATCCCTTTTTTTTTAAGGGAAAAAACCCCCACTCTAAATCCTTTTGTTTTCAGTACTTCAAAAAAAATCCCAAAACATAAAGTCTCTGTTCTAGAGTAATGGTCCATTTTCTCATCTTTTGCCTTCAGTAACTGACAGTTTTAGATACTGAAGTTTGTTATCTTGGTGGCTTCTGCATACAATCCTTCCTTCACACCATCCCAGCACTGGCTGCCTTCAGAGGACAGTGGGATTATCAGTGTAGGCAGCTAAATTCCCTTAGCTAATTTTTAAATCTCCAGTATAAGAACCCAAATATAATGTAGGACAGTTTAAAACAGCATTAAATATTTAAATTTTTTAAAGGATTTAAAACATTGAAAAAAAAAAAACCTTACTAAAATGAACCAGAGAGCTGAATCACTCTTGATTCTCCATCAGTGAAGGCTACCCAGTGCTTGCTTCCAAGCTTGCTACTAGGATTTACTTCTTTCCTGCGTTTCAAATCCAGCCTGTCTTGCCTATTTTCTTCAGGTGTGGAGCTGTGCAAGCCAGCATAGGCTTTTCTATCATCCTTATTAGTCTTATATGAAGCAGCTGCTACCTCTTTCCGAGTAGCAAGCAGGTTGCCAGACAGCCTGAGGGGTTACCATCTGACATCCATATTTTGTTCTCAATAGGTCCATGACTCATGCTTTCAGGGGAATACAAGAGTAGGTAGCTTTTGTCTCCTTTTTTGCTGATGATAGATGCAGTTTCATTTCCTACTGCAAGTGGACAACCAGTATAGTTGTATTTCTTTTTTTACGCCCCCCCCCCCCCCCCCCCCCCAAGAAAAAGCATTTAGTGGAACTGTTTCATTTATCGGTAATACATACTAATGAAACATTACACAAAAAACATTTCTCTGGTACCTTAAAAGGAAATCAAATACAGCTAGTTTAATTCTGGAATAAGAAAAAAATTATGTGAATGATCTTCCTGCTTGTGCTGGTTTAATAGTAGACTGGTGGGACAAATGAACCCAACTCGAGAGAGATAATAAATCAGACAATTTACTCAAAATAAATTACAATTGATGCAACGATACAGAGAAAAACTGGTTTTAACCCACAAAAACACATGTATAACCCAGCCCCCTGGGACAAGAACAGACCAGTGTTCGTTGGCCCCTGTGCTGAGTGCCACAAAGGCCCCCTGGGTGCTAAGTAAAAGGAAAGGAAAACCTGTTGGTCCAGATGATGGTGGCAGTTCTGTTGAGACAATGATCACAGTCTTGCTGAGAGCAACAGTCCTGTTGGAGTTCCGGTCCTCCTCTGGATCTGGCGAGTGGTACCAGAAGTCCCAAAGCCCCAAGATTACATATGCTCAGATTCAGGTGGGAATGTCCAGTACCTCCCCCAGGGCAGGGAGTTTCACAATGGGTGGTTTAAATCTGTGAGTCCTGGGATATTTTTGGAGTCTTTGATGGTCTAGGTGTTACAGCTACCTATTATGCCAGTCCAGTATGGCCCATTAGCAGAGGTGACCCCTCAGGCTGGGTGTGAAGGTGCTAATTGTTCCCCAGAGGGGAGTTATCACAGCTGAGTCACCAGGTGTGCCCTGGGCAGCTGCTGCAAATGATCCATTATTAACAGTCCATCAGGAATGACATAGAGGGTGTAGAATACATAGTTTTGATTATACCCAAATAGTAATAAATTTGTCCTGGCCCCTGTAACTAGGACACTAGTGAAGGTCCTCAGTGTTTTTTAACATAGCGCCTCATGATAAGACCCTGCTGGTTGGGAGAAAGGAACATTATTAGCTGTGCACACATGCCCATGTGCTCCAGTGTGAATGTAATGAACTTGGTGTGCATGCTGTGAATTTGTTGGTCTCCTGGACAGCTTATAACCTCAGCAGGAAAAGCATGGTGGGAAGCAGGTGAGAAGGGTGAAGGGATGTGCTAAGGGGCAGTCAACAAAGCCAAATATAAGCACCCACCTTTTGATTCCTCAGCCTCATGTTGAATACCTGGAAAAATTTTCTCTTTCAGTAAAAAAGGATGGAAAATTAAAGCCCTGATATTCCTAAGGAAAATTGAATTCTGTGGAGAAACCACCAATATCAACCTTTTTGCTCTCAGAATCATAAAGGATTTTTTTTATCTGCTCCTAGCTTTACTCAAGCCCCTAAATTCTTCCATTACTTCAGATCCATCTGTCTAATTTATTCAACTGAGAAATAATTTTTAATTTTAATTAAATAAATTTCACACCTTTCTTTACCCAAGTTTTCACCTCTGACTGAATTCTTTCCTCTGTTTTCCCTTGCTCTCCTATATGCTACATATGTTCTTTGGCCTGGAACCTTTGTTGTCTGAATTACAGCATCAATGTATTGTTATAAATTAGCATAAGCAGCGTATATAATGCAAATTTCACTGATTAATTGCTTCTAAACAGTCCTCTTTGGCTAATGAGATACGCACATTGAAGAAGAGACCAAGAATTGGTTCTCACTTTCAGTGTACCCAACTCTGTTCACGTGACTGAACTGCTGAGAATTGCACCCAGCTGTGGGATTGCTCATTCAATACTGATCTACTGAAAATGAGGAAATAAAGCAGCCTCATCAGTGCATCCCTAGACTAAATTAGTTCATGAGAAAAAAAGCATCATAAACAAATCACTGTGAATAATAAGATACTTCAAAACGTTGACAGGTTCATTTGATAATTTTTTTAATTGTGTTAATTAGAAAACATAAGCAAAACTTAATGATAACTGCTATTTTAATAGAAGTTCACAGTCCCACATCCACCTTGCTTCTGAATGTCTCCCACTCTCCCGCTGCATCAGGAGAATGAGTGGGTTTATTCAGTGTGTTAGTGTAGAAAAATATCCGTTTGCCTTCTTTTCTCCGCATGCCAGCTGTATATTTGCACTTTGAGTAGTTCTTTTGAGCTTTGGCAAAGAAGATATTTAGAAAATAGCCACTTTACTCCCTGTCTCATCATCTTCCTTGAGCAGACACCAATTCTCAACCCTTTTTTCAATTTACAGTTAATATGTTTAAAAATATTCAGTGCCTCTTCCTTCACTCTCTCAGCTGTAATTTCCGAGTCTTCTTCACTTCAGACAATGATTTTTAAGATAAAATGGATATGGAATTCTGTAAAGCAACCGACTTTTAAAAGGTGAATGCATAGCCTTCTGCATCAAAAATTTGGAGTTCTTGGTATGTTCTGATTGAACTTTTAATTTCTTTTTCAGTCCAGCCAAACACAACGTAACGTTAGTACTAGGTAACTTGCTTTTGGATTCCCTAGAGAATATTTTTATGGTCAGTGTTCAATGAACACTGTGTCCAGTTCTGGGCCCCTCAGTTCAGGAAGGACATTGAGGTGCTGGAGCAGGTCCAGAGAAGAGCAACAAGGCTGGTGAAGGGACTCAAGTACAAGTCCTATGAGGAGAGGCTGAAGGAGCTGGGGCTGTTCAACCTGGAGAAGAGGAGGCTCAGGGGAGAGAGACCTCATCACTCTCTACAACTCCCTGAAAGGAGGTTGTAGCCAGGTGAGGGTTGGTCTCTTTTCCCAGGCAACTATCAGCAAGACAAGAGGGTATGGTCTCAAGTTGTACCAGGGGAGGTTTAGGTTAGATATTAGAAAGAATTTCTTTACAGAGAGGGTGGTCAGACATTGGAATGGGCTGCCCAGGGACGTAGTGGATTCTCCGTCCCTGGAGATTTTTAAAAAGAGACTGGATGTGGCACTCAGTGCCATGGTCTAGTAACTGCAGCGGTGTTGGATCAAGGGTTGGACTTGATGATTTCGAAGGTCCCTTCCAACCCAGCTGATTCTATGATTCTATGATTCTATCATTCTATGAACTCAGTCCAGTAGCTGCATAAGTTGTTTAATTTTTAGGAACCTAGATAGGCATATCAGATAGGAAGTATGATGAGGCTAGTGATAGTCTCTGCTTAGGAAAAGAGGATTAAAGATGCTCTACTGGGACTATTTCCTAAGAGAAACAAACTTTCTTAATGACAAGCTCAAAGAGCTGGTAAACCAAAATATAACTATGGGCTGTTAGTTAACAACTAAGTTTCACTGTCTACCAGTTAAGTATAAAAGATTCCAGTTCAAAGATAGTGGAGATGTCTGTTGATTTGTAGCATAATTTGCATGCATCTCAGGATAGCTGGATCTCCGGAACTCTAGTAAACAGGACTGAAACAAACTCTAAAACTGGAGGGAGGGAGGATCAAAGTTTTAAAGAATGAAATATAGAAGAAAGTGTAAGCAGAACTGCAAGTGATGCAAGAATCAAAGATTTGACCCCAAATTCCTTGATCCTTCAATGCCACTTACCATAACCTACTGGTGTGCCCTCAGCATCAGAAGTCTGCTTACAGTACTGCATCAAGAAATAGAGAAATAACTACAGATTCTCATTTTGATCTCTGCCACAAATCAATTACAGAAAAATAAATTAAAACTGGAGTCCACTCCTCAGGTTTTCTTTCCTAACTTCCCCTCCATCTTTCAAACTACAGCTGATGTGAATTTGCTGCAGTAAAAACTCCAGATATGACCTCATGTGAGTTTTTTTTGGATTTCTTTCTTGCTGTTTAATGTCAGAAATCAATTTATCATTCTGTCATAATGCAGCACATACAGGAAGGTCCAACGAATCCAGTTTTTATCATCCTGGGCATTGGATCTGTGCTGTAGGTGATAGCATTGGCAGTCTGTAATATACAATACTAGGCTGATGGTTTCTGAGAAAATGCTTTATATGTTCCTAGCACCCTCTGTTATTAAACTCTCTTCATAACATTTACAGTAGTTCAGCTGCTGAAAGAAAATGAATAAGTCTTGTAATGCCCTGAAAACGAGTAAAAATGAAAACTGAAAAAGACAAAAACAGCAGCTGTGAGCTGTGGTCTCTGGGTTGCTGGGGACTCCCTGAAGCATGACATGCAGACATGCCAGAAAAGGCATGTATAGTTGACATGTAGTCTGCATGTCAACTATACTTTCTGTATAGTTGACATGTAGTCTGCACTGGAAAACAATGATGCAGGCAACTGAGCTGAGATGTGACTTGTTATGCTGTTATGTGTCCAACTAACACAGTGTATGAACAGCTTCTGACCGAACAGCAAGATTTTGCTTGGGAGCATTTCGTAGTTGTGAAGAAGTATTTGATGCACATCTTAGCAGCCACTTAATTGTATTTGCCTATAGTTTGTGTAAGCTGCCTTCCTCAGCTCCTCATAGTAATCAGAAGAATAAAATTCCAGTATCCAAAGACTTTTAGTATTTTTCATCCATCTTAGCCATAGACAAAGAGAGCCTCTATTAAGCTAATAGGTAAGGCTGAAAACATACCACCTGGCAGGACTGTATTACTGTCTCTGCTCTGCACAGTGCTTGGTGCTATAAACTGAGATTAACATATCAGTGAGAAAAAAAGATAACAATTAATGCAAGTGTCCTTACAGTTCATGTGGCAGCAACTGGAGGTTAGTGCCTTTTTTCTGTAAGATAGGCACCATCTGAATATATACATTGGCATGCAAATGCACTCATTACATTATTATAATGACATTCTGTGACAGTTTGTTTGTCTGGAAGCGCAGAACACAGTATTATAAATGCTCATTAAAGAGAAGATATGACAGCTCTACCTCTTGCCTGGTAGTTAGAGCACTGTTCCTGCACTGGGAAGCCTTGGTTTGAGCAAAGTAGGTAGACAGTCATTATGAAATTCTGAGACAGGTCCTATCCACCCTTCATCAGGCTGTGCAGCAGAGCAAAACAGGTCTCTTTGAAGTACTCCTAAGTATAAAAATACAAAAATATTCACTGACAAAGAGCAAAAGAGAATGACCCCATGACTTTAACTATAAATATGAGAAAAAGCTTTTCTCTGGAGTTCCATCCCCATCACCAATTGATTTTGCTACAGCTGGAGATGCCCACCCTGCTCTGAGCCCTTGCACAATTGTACAGAGGCTGGGGATTTCAGTCCCCTTATTCAGACAAAGGAAGTGAACTTGAATTTCTGCAATGAATATCTTAACTACCATCCTTTTCAATAAAGTAGAATGCTTCCTAACCGTATCTTTTATTTATTTTGAAAATACTCAAAATTTTCTAAATTTAATCAAAGGAAACACATAACTTGACAAAACTGTGTTTTTCAATTTGTTTGTTTCTATTGAGAAGATTGGTCTCTCTCTCTCTCTATCACTCCCAGATTTCAGGTCAGACTGATCTGATTTCTCTTAGTCGTGGGATTTGGAACAAAGTGAGGTACCTGTTTATCTGTTACCTAAGATCGATGTTGGATATTGTAATCTGAGAAAATGTGGTGGAGACTATTGCAAATTTGTGATGACAATAAGAATCAATAAAATCAACTGAATGACTGCAGCAATCCTCAGTAGTGTGAGAAACTTCAGTTTGACAGGAGCAGATCTGAAGGGATTGTTGTGACTCGAGGGTGCTATGAAGCCTTTGTCTACTGCACGCAGAAATCACAAATTCTTGTTCACGAGATTTGGCTGTCCAGCTGGAGCCACTCTTTGCTTTATTTTTAGCTGTTAATATTTGAAATTATCTGCTTATCTCTTCACTGTGTAACGGCACTTTGTGCGTCCTGTGTTTGGTTCTTTGATTTTCTTGATTGTAGGCAGGAGGGATGCATGGACACATGCAGATTGTGAAACAACTGCACTAGTACTCAGTAAGATCTCTGCTTGATGAGTGGGTTTCTTGATTACTGGATTTATTGTTTCATGCTTGGACACAATATTTTGTTTTGGGGGACTAGCAATCCTAACTTCCCTTTGTAGGAAAGAAAAGCAGCAGCACTTGCACTCTGATACCCCAGGGAGTCCGTGCTATCAGATATGGTTTAGGGAAGTTCTTTATGTTCCCTTCATTTGTTCCCAGATACATGAAAAAGATTAGAGAGTCCTGAACTTATCATAGGATTAAGTCCAAAGGAGAACTGTTCAACATAAGCACCAACATCAACCAGCATAACTCTTCCTCTGAAGATATCGGTCTATAAAGGGAACAACAGAAACAGGAGTTTTCTCATTTTTGAGGGATTCCAGGGAGAGATTGAGCTGATCTAATGGTAATCTGTATTGAAATCTTTCTCCCGTGGCTGCAGAAGAAGGTAGGCACATACCACTTCATTACATGCCTAAAATTTCCCACACATTTCACACCCAACTTAAACACATAAAATATATGTGAATAATACCAAAAGAGGCAATTGTGTAACTTGAACACTGTCTTGTACAGCTATCAAGATTTCTTAAAGCAGCATTTTGGACACGTGCACTCTGCAGCACAACCTGAGCACTGTATTGCTTACATTGTAAATA
The DNA here is from genome assembly GCF_003945595.2 of Pipra filicauda. Classification (NCBI taxonomy): domain Eukaryota; kingdom Metazoa; phylum Chordata; class Aves; order Passeriformes; family Pipridae; genus Pipra; species Pipra filicauda. Next base: position 3,768,668 of record NW_024103452.1, read on the forward strand.
ATGAGTAACCCTTATTAACTTTCCTTTCTATTATTTTTTTGGTGATGTAATGCATGCTGTATAGCACTGATAAAATATAAAAAAAAAAACCAAACAAACCCAAACCCTGAAATTAAAAGGTTGATAAAGAGGAAAACCTTAAAATTACTCTGATGCCATTGCAAAGCTGTTATTACTGGTAATAATACTTTCCAAAAAATTTGATTGTTGGATTTACTGATTGGCAGCATTTATGAAACTAATGCCCAAATAATTGTGCTTGTTAATTGCACATCAATATTGGATTAACCTGAAAGTTTTGAAATCAATATTCCTCCTCTTTTATACTAATAGAATGTCTATGAGCCCTTTGGCTTTGAAGTTATTCATGTAGGTACAGGGCCACATGCAAATCTGTCAACACTGAACATTTAATTTGTGTCTAAATTTTATGTATCTAATAGAACATTCTTTCAGAGAAGTAGTTATAAAACCTAATTTTAAAAAAGATATTTAAGATTCCACCAAACTCCCAGTGAAAGATCCGTTATATGTAAAGTGCCTGACTTACGTGACTGGACTCTCCCTTCAGAGGCCTCAAAAGACACTGATTTCTCTCCTTTGCCTTTACTGAGAAGATAGACATTTAAGGATTTAGGACTAAAGACTTAAATTTATCCATGAGGACTCAAAAGACAGTATTAGAATGCAGCTACATTGGTGACTTCTGATGTACCTCTAAAGTTATTTCCTATCCTAATAAAAGCAAGTCTCAATATCACTTTGTGGCAACAGATAGTAAATGCCAATATTTTAAATTGTGACAAAAACATAATTTTGTATTCCATCTTGTGAGAATATGATAGGAGGAAACCATGAGCAGATATGTCATTATAAGGTCAGGCAGATGGATTTCCTAGAGTTTAAAGACAGAAAGGACAAATTGGATCATTCAATTGGATCTTCTATATATTGAATACCATTTAAATTCAATGTTACCTCTCTTTTTGTCACAGTAATTATGTCCACTTAAACTAGGTATTTGTTTTCCCTTTCTTGTTGTTAATGAGAGGATTTACTTCCCTACTGGCCTCCAAAGCATACCTTGCCCTGAGACTCAAGGTTTTTGCAGCCAGAATTTTTGAAAAAAGATTTATTCTTTATCAAAATTTAAAGTTGTAGTTAAAGTTTAGGTATTTGAGAGTTTTTTATTTGGTTGAATGATTTGGAGATTTTTAGGTGGTTTTTTGTGTGTCTGCGATAGGATTATACTCACTGTAAAAACATTCCTCTTTTTTCCAGTTACGAAGCAGACAGAACATCTACTTCCCAAGCCACGGTAGTTGAAATACGTGGTCACTGTCACCAAAACAGAGCAGCCTCAAAGGTTGAAATTGGACACAATGTATTTTTAGAGGAAATGTTTCACCTACACTAGACCTTACAGTAATTTTCTACTTTTCTCTGCCTTATATTTTTCAGGCAATTGATCTCCAGCCCCAGAACTGAAAGGTGAACAAAAGCAGTTGCTTTTCTTTCTTACCATCCAGCTTGGCCTAGACACAGAGATTTCCTTGTGCGTGCAGGAAGTACACTTTTACACATACACAGCTCTTATGGTTGTACTATTTCTATGGTAATACTATTTCTATGCTTAAATGTAGGATTCTTTAGATATTATCATCCTGAGGTAATAACTATCCTTGACAGAATGATGAGCTCACAGGCTATTATTAATTGACTGTGATGAAAGGTACTTTGTTGCCAGATCATGGTGTTATGACCATGGATACAAGAATAATGAGGTGCTTTTGGGCCAGAAGAAACTATTTTTTGCTGGGGTAAGCAGCTACGGTTTCATTTATTTTCAACTTGCATAAAACATGTATATACCCTGAAAGGAGGCCTCAAAATAATTCTAGTTTATTTTTCATGCTAAGTGCATATATTGAAGATATATGTTCAGTACTGAAACTGGAAAAGTCTGGGACAAAATTCAAAGAGGTAGACTATTTCTAAAGCAGAGGAGATTGGAGTGTTAAAATCCAAAATAAAGTGAAGGAGAAACTATATTACTAAGAGATATGCTGGGCAGTTGAAAATCTCAACTGTGCTTTTTTAATTTTATTTTTAAGTAGAGAAAAAAATGAAATATTTTATTAAACACAGAGAATTGATTGTCATTCTGACCCAGCATGCATTTAGGCAACGTCTCTGGAAGCATCTGCTCATACGTACTTCCCCATCACCACAAGCTATGTGTACCTTGCAAGTATTAATGAACACTGAAATTATTCTCCAAGACACTCCCTAAGTTATAAGATCTCTGAACTGTCTGCAACATTTTTGGCAGCACCTTCACCCTAATGTCATTTGCTAGCTGTAAGTTTTTTAAACAATATTTTCTTTTCTTTCTCTACCCCAAAAACTGACCTTGAGTCCTTATTAAGCCTTTTTCAATTAATCTGGGATTCAAAATACAGTGTCTGCTAAAGTCTCCTCACAAACTGACCTCACAAAACACTAAATCAGAAATGAACTCATTAGCATTCAGAACCACCACAGACGAACAAAGGGGGAACATTACAGAAAATAAAATGAAAGGTATTAAAAGAAAGGCATTGTGGGGAGGAGAAGAAAGAACATAATTTCTTAAGTGGACTGGAGAGAAGGAATAGGTGAAGGAGGCCACTCTGTATCAGAACATCTTTTCAATGATCTATTATTTGGCAGGTAGAGTGAGATTGCCTGTAATAATTTTTCATTTTAGCTTGAATGCAAAGACATATTGAGAAGAATATTTAAACAGGATAAAACTCATACACAACAATGCATGTATCTGATACCATCATCTTAATGGACACACAATGAACTGGCAGATTTTTTTTCATAACATTGTCAATGTTTTGAATCCTTTTTTCCCTAATGGTAATCGGTAATATGGTAAATTCCCCAATTGTCTCTTTCTTCCTTAACTAAACATCTTAGCAGCCTTTCATTTCAGCAACTTGCTGTGACAGTCCCCATCATTAAAACAGTTTGCTAGCTCTACTTATTATAGCATCTGTGGTGTTCTAAGGAATGTCTAGGACCATACAAGGAGCCTTGATTTTGGTTATTTGCCTGATAGAGAAAGGAGTGTGAGAAGTGAATTGACAAAGTTAATTTTGTGATATGAAATGAGTAATTTGATTAATGACTAAAGACTGATTACTGTTGTTTGGCCAAGAGAATGTTGCAGGAGTACATTGTACTCTACTCCAGCTAAGTTAGAGATTGGAGTCATTTTAAAAATAAACCAGCCTAGTTGCTAAGATATTCATCAAGGAGGTGACAGGAAGCCTGAATTCCAGATTCCTGCTTTCAGAATTATTTTTACTTTTACCCAGTGACTGCCTAATATAAAATGTATAAACAGTGGTGGGAACAGTTACCAGAGTTCAGGACTCTCCTGCTGACCTAAAGGCTACATTAGGCCATCTGCACAGGGTGGTGTTTGGTTTTTTTTTCCTTCTTCTTTCCATTCTGTTCCTATGAATCTTACATCCTTTGTTAGTCAGTAGGTCGAATTTCAGCAGGAGGGGTGGAAGGTGACACACTGAAGCCATATGGTACCTAAGGCATCTTTGGGGATGCAAATTAAGTGTATTTGAATCTCTGAAGCTGAAGACAGATAGGAGTGTAAGGCACCTAACAGAGATTGTCAGTACCACTGATTTGTCTTCCTCCAATCGGAATGAAGGTGGCTCTGGCTGCTACAACCTTTATTTTCTTTAATGTTTTAGTTAAAAAAGTCGTAATAAAGAAAACAGGACATGCCATAATTCTCTCCCCCTACTTGACCATGGCAATTTCATCCATATTACTTTTCAGGACACTATAAGGGTTATGCCACTGACTGCACTGCTCCTCAACAGGGTGGATTTCTAACAATCAAATGCTGTGGCTCATTGCACACTCATGGTCTGTTGCTATTGCTTTAGTAGTAAAGATGCCCCACCTAGGTGGGTTTGGATGGGACCTACTTCCCTGGCGGTTCACAGGACAGCTCTGGTTATGTACTAATAAGCATGAAAGTACTAATGAAACCATTGAGTCAAATGCAAGCAGTCAGTTTAGTTTCCTTGTGTATCAGGAAGACAAGGAGTACTAGTTATTTAGTTTTTCTAGGTGAGAATTGAGATGGTTAAAGTATGCAAGTCTTATTTATGCACTTAAGGTCTTCAAGTCTGACCTGTGGACAAATACTTTCTCAGAACCCTTTTCTCTTGGTAACTCCAGCTTGGCAATAGATGAATTTTCTGTTCTTATTATAAAATAATTAATACATTGTTTCTAAGAAAACATGAGTGGTTGTTAGGTAGAGGGAAAACAAAGGACCAGATTGTTCAAAACTGTAACTAAAATAAGGGGAAATATCCCTGAAACTCTGTAATGTAGCTATTTCTTTTCTTTATATTGTTAATTTCCAAACTTTGATAAAGCTAAATTAGAAAAGATTTAGGCTGGACCTGGATATACTTTTTTTTGTTTGTTTGTTTGTTTTTTTTTGCTAGGGGTGAATTTCTCAGGGTGGATGTTTTCTATGTTTTTTTTTATTCCCAGAGGAAGAGCCTCAAGCTACATTTTGAAGTTTGTCTCTTGAGGCCAATTATGTAAAGGCCATCAACTCTGTGTTTCAGAGGCTAAAATTACCAGTTGTCAAGCTTGCTCACATATTGAAAGGAAGCTCTGCACATGTGTTTGTGTTAATTTTCAGCTCTCATGAGCACACTAATTCAAAGAAGGGCTAACTGAGTCACCGTTAAAGCTATATTCCCTCACCCTTCGTGTACAACAGATTGGTTTTGCAAATCTGTAGCATGCATTTTAAGTCTCCTCAGTGAGTGAAGCACATGATATACATTAATAATTGTCTGTGGTAGTCTGGTGGACTCAAAAGGAGCAGAGGAAAAAGGACGAGCATGAAAAGGGAGTTTGAGAGAAATAGTCCCAGTGGAGTTCTGTACTGATTCTGTCTCCTTGGAGTGAACATAGCTGTCATCATCTCTCCTGTAGAAAATAAGCATTAAAAAAGCCAGCTGGCAATTATTTCTCAGGACCATATTTATAGCACACGGGGATTTTCTTTCTAAAGCACTGTTATTCTTTTCTAAAACCATTTTCTAATATTTGTGTATTAGCTTTTGAAAAATCATAGGAAAGTACCATAATTGCTAATTAAAAAGCAGTTAAAGAGACATTAATGAAACTCCTACACTGGTCTTTTATGCAAAGAATTGATGAGATCTGTTCCTGAGCAGACACAGTTCTCAGACAGATTCATTAGCTGTTCTCTGACATGCACAATTCAGTTAATGAGCAGAACATACATGCCATTTATACAGATATATCAAGTTATATTTACTCATTTGGGGGAAAAGACAACACATTAAATATGGTTATCATATGAATGGAAAAAGTTATAAATTTTCAGTGGAGATGAAAGTTAAACTTCGGAAGAGATTGCCAGTTTGTTTCATAAATTTACCATAACTTCATAAATTCTTCATACTTGATTTTTTTTTCCTCCCAAAATGAAGACTAAATAAATCTTTAAAATATGTTCACATTCAATAAACCAAGTTTTGGGGAAAAATCATACTGCTTTCTCTTGCTGTGCAGAATGGCAAACTGCATGAGTATAATGTTTCTTTCTGCCCTTTACTTTTCCAAAAAGTGACAAATAGGCTGGTGAGTGATACTGTACAATGAACAGATCTTGAGTATATTGTGACAAATGCAATTTTAAGTCCAAATGTGGTTTGGTGGGTCAAACCGTAGGTGCTGTATATTACCACAGATGTATATAAGGAATGAAACTAAATTTCACCAGCTAAGATACTGTCTCCATGTTTTTGAACCTCAGAAGAGAAGAGATTAAAGGGAATGTAAAGCTTCATAGAACTGGGCTCTGGAAAAAACCCAAATAAACAAAACAAACCCAGGTCTATCCAGTAGCTAGTCCAGACCTATAGACTTCTAAACTGTGAACTTTCAGGCCCATGGTCAGCCCAGTATTGAAAGCCCCAACTCCTCAGTAGCTGCCTCCCAGGCTTCTTATCCAGCTCACCAGCTACGCTGGCTTGAAATTTGGCAGCAAATTGCACTCACATGTGCAATCCTGCAATTCCTTAGGGAAACACACATGCAGATCACTCTATAGGCTCCTGTGACCTGCAGTCTCTTCTCTTGTTGCTGGCAAACACACATACACAAAGAACTGCATGTGAGATCACACTGAAAGCAGGTCTAGGACCTAATAAACCTATGTGATGATCTGACACAGGTCCAGGCCAGACAAGGCTACAGATCAGCAACCTGTTTACTCTCAGCCAGTCCTTTTATCCCTTTTCTGCTCTAGTTTCTCATTTTTGTTCTTCCCATAATCCATCCTGACATCTGCTTTACCTTCCCTTTGATTCTTGCCCAAATATCCAATAACAAGTCTTACAAATTATAGAATCATAGAATCATTAAGATTACAAAAGACACCTAAGATCATTGAGCCATTAACCCAGAACTATCAAGTCCACCAAAAAGCTGTATCTCTAAGCACCACATATACATGTTTTTTGAATAACAGTGATTCCACAAGTTCCCTAGGCAACCTATTCCAATGCTTGACCACTCTTTCAGTGTAGAAATTTTACCTACTATACAGTCTAAACCTCCCCTGGTGCAACTTAAGGCCATTTCCTCTTGTCCTATTGCTTGCTACTCATAAGAGATCGACCCTCACTTCACTACAACATCTGTTCAGGGAGGCGTAGAGAGCAATAAGGTCCCCCTTTAGCCTCTTTTCCTCCAGGCTGAACATCCCCATCTCCCTCAGCTGCTCCTCATCAGACTTGTGCTCCAGCCACTTCCCCAGCTTCGTTTCTCCTCTCGGACATGCTACAGAACCTCAATATCTTTCTTGTAGTGAGGGCCCAAAACTGAACTCAGGATTTGAGATGTGGCCTCACCAGTGCCGAGTAAAGGAGGATGATCACTGCTCTAGCCCTGGTGGCCAATATTCCCACAATCCCCTCAAAATTACGTTAGAATGTAAATTTCATGCTCTTCCCCTGCTTCCCTTGAGCAGTACTATATCCTATAGACAATAACCCTCTTCCTTCTGCAAGTTATTCTGGTAAAGGAGTTTCTTTGGTTGATCCACTTTGCCCCATTTCACACCAAGGTTGTTGGTCCGAGTGATCTTGAAGAGCCCTTGGAGTAGCCTATTTGGTGTGCCTTCTTTGCCCTGGCATTGGTCCTCTGAGCTGTGCCAGACCCCTGAATTTGTGGTGACCAGTCTCCAATCACAGAGTTTAGAACTGAACACTCTGTTCCTCCCAGGCTTAGGTGGGCACGTGCCAGGAAAATTAAATTGTAGAAAAGGAGATTGGCATATTTAGAGGACTTTTTTTTTTCTTTCACCCTTTTTATGTTTTGCACTTTTGACCAAATGGAGGAGATACTATTCTTACTTTCAGAGAAACTCTTGCATTTTTCATAATATAATTATTATTAGGAAAATAATTATTCATTGGAACAGAGAATGAAAATGTGAGGGCTGTTACCTTGGAGGCCTAGACTGCAATCCCTCTTCCAGTGAGTAGATAATTACACATAAAAAGCCAGATTCAAAGTAGCACACCTCTGTACCAGTGTTCATGGCACTTTTCAAGAAAGTAGAAATCAAATAAACCAAGAATTTGTTCCTGTGCTCTCTGGTATTATTTATTTGCTCAAACTGCTACTTTTCTCACAATAAATCATACATTGCTATCATTTTGCTCTCTGCTGTACAACATGAGATCTGAATCACTTGAAGTTTCTTTCTGGTTGTGTACTGAATGGTATAGATTAATTTTATTAATTCTGATAGGGGTTTCAATAGAGCTCTTTGGGCTGTCAGTAATTAATGTATTACATGGCCAAGGGCAGAAATATAGTTCCCAAGAGGGTCTTTAATTTTCTTAAACATACTGCTGAATATTTAGGGGTAAACCAAAGGTGGGTCTTAGAGTTCTCCAAACCCATATCAGCAAAATCCTAGAATTAGCTCATCACCTGGTTCCACTGAGCTAGGCCTGCCATTTTAAAGTTCTAGTAGGACTGGAGGCACCCAAAGCTGTTTGCACTGCACTAATTAGCATTAATGAATCAACAAAACCTTAGGTAAAATACAAAACATTAAATAAAATTCTGTCTGAAAAAGCAGCTATACTGACATGGACACTGATACCAGTGTCATGGTGACACCCAGCCATATCCATGAGACAGCTGAGACAGCTTTAAACATCTTCTTGCTTCAGTTTCAGCAAATGTCTAAATGCTTTAGACAGCTCCTCGTAAAGTCTTGCCCTATTGAGCATTAAATCTGAAATGTTGTGCAGGAAGTCTCTATCTTTGAGACAAGTTGAATTATCTGTGTTTCTACTTGAAGTCACTGTAGCACACATATGCACTCTTTTTTCTTTTTTTTCTTTTTTTTTTTTTTAGCTTGATCAAATGGTGTCTGAACAATTCAAAACTCAGCACAGATCAAGGCAAGCAGCATGGCTAAAAATATCCCAAGTCCTGAAAACACATACATTTGACAATGTAAGGTGTGACTTCAAAGTCCATCTGGTGAATTGGCTCTGTCTTTAGGGTTGAACCTTGTTAGCTCTATTTTCTAGTATTAAATGAAAGCAAAAAATGCACAAAATTAAGTTGCCTGGGTTTGGGACTTAATTAATGGGTTCAAAGTTTTGACCACAGATTCCTGTTTCTGATAGAAATGGGTAAGATTTTCAACAGTAACTGCTAATCTCAAATGAGACAGATTTTGGTGTGACTGTCACAGAATCACAGAGTGGTTTGGGTTGGAAGGGAGTTTAAAGATCACCCAGTTCCAATCACCCTGCCATGGGCAGGCACACTTTCCACTAGACCAGATTGCTCAAAGCCCCATCCAACCTGGCCTTGAACACTTCCAGGGATGGGATATCTACTACTCTGGGCAACCTGTTCCATTGTCTCACCACTTTCATAGCGAAGAATTTCTTCCTAGTGTCTAATCTAAACCTACCCTCTTTCCATTTAAAGCCGTTACTCCTTGTCCTATCATTCTGTGGCTTATAAATACCCTCTCCAGCTCTCTTATAGCCCTCTTTAGATACCAGAGGGTGCTATAAGGTCTCCCTTGAGCCTTCTCTTGTCCAGCCTGAAGAACCTCAATTCTCTAAGCCCGTCCTTATAGGAGAGGTGTTCCAGCCCTTTGATCATCTTCATGACCCTCCTCTGGACTCATTTCAAAGGGTCCATATCCCTCTTATATTGGGGAATACTTACTCTTTAGAGAAAGCCCTGATGACTTTCTTTCTGGTGATTTGCCTACTTTAATAAATTATGTGATAGGAATATTTTTTTCTGCCGTACATTTTCTTTTCTATTAGTCGCTTTTCCATGTGAGATAAAATTGCCATCACTTTTGTGGTTTGATCTGCAGATCTTTACAGAGATATTTGTGCTATTAGCTATGTCTATCAGATATTTGGATCTCTCTTCTAATACCAGCTAATGGTCAGATAGTGCTATTGATTACTAAGCAGAGTTGTCCATTGATTTCACTAGACTGCTGGAAAATCGATAGAATGAGGTGGCCCAAATTTCACTGAAAATGTCTACAGACCATTTTATCCAGAATACAAGTAGCTATATAGGCCAAACTACATGTCAGGGTATTTTATGTGCCTACTCATTGTCAGCTGAATAAATGTGAAAGCCATTAGCATTCAAGTATGGAAAACAATGTAACACACACGGGGGGTCTAATTTGCCGCCTTCTGTCCTGTGTTGTCAGTCATGCTGGTGTAAATTGGGTACAAAATGCTATTGCCCTGGTCCATTTTTTTTGTTCTCGCTAGTTCTCACTAGCATAAATGACTTGGGGATTATGTAAAACAAGGATTAACTGAGGAATTCTATTTAATGTTTTATGCTATTTCTATGTTAGTTTTGTAAAAGACATAGCATTTCTGTAACATACACCTGTTGTGTCATTGCTGTTTCTCTTAAATAGTGATGAGCCCAAAGATCAACTCCAAACCACCTGCTTTTTGTTATATGCCCTTGGCATAATCCAACAGCTAAAAATGAAGGACAGTCCAACATTGAGGGTATTGACTCTCTAATATTCATAGTCCAAGTTCAGTTCCCTGTTCTTGTGCAAATTTAGCAGTGCCACTACACCTATACAAGGCAATACCCCACAGAACTGCTGGACTCGCTCTATCTGAGCTGATGTTTAGAGGCTAGCAGAGATGTGAATTTGAACCCTGGAAGTTTCATGACATTTTTATAGGTCATGTGTCCTAATTACCCATGGATCTTTCCATGCTTGAATGTCAATGCACAGACAAGCACCATCTCAGCACTCTGAGCTTCACTTTCCATCTGTGAAATGGAATTGGTAATACCTTGCTACCTCACAGCGCTACTGGGAGGAAAATACATTTAAGACTGTGAGATACCCATATCCTAAACCAATAAGGCTGTTGGAAATCCTTGGAATATTTAGTTATGCTAATTGGTTATATTACTTCGATACATCACTTTAATTCAGCATAAGATGCTGAAATAAGTTTTAAACCCTTTCCCAGGTTGAATTTAGTCTGGCTCTACGGTGTAATGAAGACACTAAATTGTATTCTTCTCTTCTCTGTTTTGCTGATGAATAAATGATCTTAGTAGTGGTGTTTTCAGGGCCTGAACATCAAGCATCTGCTTTGGGGTTTTTGGGTGGTTTTTTGTTTGTTTGTTTTATATTTTAACTAAAATAATGCTATTTTTTTGCAACTAGAAGATTCTATGCCAGTGTGGAGTAGGAGACATTTGAGTGACAGTCTTTTCTTTTCTTCCCAGTGATACAAGTCAGAATTGAGTGGATTGAAGGCCTATAGGTGAAGTCTGACAAAAAGAGTTTTGAATTCCCAAAGATATCTCAAAAGAAGGCAGAGTGTGGTCTTCCTTGTCTAGGCTGTGCTTTCCACAGTCCCTGGTAGAAAGAATGAAAAGAGTTGAGAGACCCAGAGCAGGAAGAGAGATTCCCTTTTATGCTGTCTGCATAGCACGGAAACCCTGCAGATCAAACAGTCTACTAGGAATTAAAAAAATGGGGAATATTCCTTTTTTTTTTAGACATGCTGAAGCACTGACTATAGATTATTTGGTTTGCTTTGTTTAACCCTGTATTCCTAATGATTTATTTTTACCTTACCAGAAGGAGTTGGCAGAGCAGAGAAATCAAACACAGTCTTCCAAGAGAAAATAGCTTACGACAAAAGTAAACACAGGCAGGGAGAATTAAAAAAATCCTAGAAAGGAGGTGAGATGAGGTGATGACAGAAGGTGTTTGGAGTAGAGATGATGGTGCCAAAAGTGGTATATGCTCCTCCTTTTTCCTTAAGAGAATTTCCACATGTTGCCAAGGGCTCAGGTTGGAACAGAATTACATTTTATTGTGCTCAGTATAGTGAAAGAAAACAATTGTTTAACCATAGGAACTTGGATAATCTGAAGAATACACCTGCTATGTCCTTTTACACAGAATTTCAGTTCTGAAAACTGTCCTTTGTGTTACCTCAAGAAGCAGTCAAAAGTGACTCAGCACTGAAGATACTGTCACAGCATATGATGTTTTATTTATGGCAGGAGGTAGATACAAAAGTAATGCTCAGTTCCACACTTTGATGCTACTAATTATTCAGTCAGTTATTTAAAACTTAGCCTCTAGCAAAATATTTAAAATGTCTGTATCAATACTGGAGAGTTCTTCAGATTCAGTCTCAGAAAATGAATAAGTAAACTTAGCCTGAGGCTCAAAAATGCAACATATTTTCTTCATTTTATAGTCGTTACTGGTTGATAATTACTTTGTACATTCCTGAGTGGGTAAGCATTTTGGTACTTCCTTCTAGGCAGACATATTTGAGTCATGTTCACAGAATCCTCAAGCTTGGAAGAGACCTTCAAGATCATCTAATCCAACCATTAGCCCAGCACTACCATAATCACCTCTAAAGCATATACCCAAGTGCCCCATCCAGATGCCTCTTGTGCACTTCCAGAGATAGTGATTCCACCACCTCCCTCGGCAATTTATTCCTAACCACTCTTTCAGTGAATTTTTTTCCTAATATCTTATCTGAACATCCCCTTAAGGGGCACAACTTAAGGCCATTTCATCTCATCCTTTCACTTGAGACATGGCAGAAGAGACTGACCTCCACCTTACCCTCAGGTAAGTGAGAGTGAGAAGATCACCCCCAAGCCTCCACTTCCCTAGACTAAAGAACTCCAGTTCCCTCCACTGTACCTCATAAGATACATTTTCTAGAACTTTTCCCAGCTCTGTTTTCCTCCTCTAGACATTCCTCAGAACCTCAATGTCCTTTTTGAGGTGAGGCATCCAAAACTGAACACAGGACTTGAGGTTCAGATCTTGCAGACTTCTATGTAAGGGCAGGTGTCCATAAAGGTATGCTAATGTCATACCTGTCCTATCAGCATAATACTTCTAATATTACTGGAAATTATTTTCCACTTCATTGGGATGAAGGCAGGTGATCTCAGGGGTGTGTGATAACTTCCTAAGCTAGACACTCAGGCTAAAGAGCTTTCCCACCTACAGAAAGCATCTACATAATGTCTTTCAAACTTATAACTGCATTTTTTTTAACCCTTAACTATTATAAGATTATTCATGAGAGATTGTGCCATTTTTCCAATCGTGAAAACAACATCAGACATCACTGAGTTGTCTTCAAAAATGTCAGTGCATTTGGTATAACCTGGAAGAAAAAAAAGTCAAAGTGGAACCAAGAAAATTTCCATTCAAAAACCTTGGAATTATGATTTTCTGTCATTAATAAATGAAATTTCTTCATCACAGGGGCAACTGACAATCATGAATACTCAATTTTATTTTTCTGGTAATATTTAGAAAGTGAATCATAGATAGCAAAGTTTTGCAGATAAATATGTGTGATATTTATAGTGATTGACTCACCTTATTTTACCTTTTATTACTTTTAAGCTCGTACTTACTGTTGGCTTTTAAGACTTGCATCCTTCTATCCTTTCTAACATTAAGACATATTAGACATAAAACATAAATCTATTGCTTGCTTAATTATGAGTTGACCTCATAAAGGCGGATTTATATTTTTGATTTATCTAAATAGTGAAAAAATCAACCTTCTTATCCAAGAACTTTGTTTTAACACAGTGACCCAGTCAAATGAGATTATAAATGAGGACAGTCCCTGTAGTAAAAGATTCAATAGTCATTACAAAAGATATCCTCTTTTTTCTTCTTGTGGAAGATTGCCAAATTCATAGCCTTCCATTCAATACAGAAGATGGCATCAAACTGCAAAATGTATGGACAGCTTGTTGGAAATATTCTGTGTGCCTGCTTTTCACCTTTGAACAAGTCAGTACAGGAGGAAACTGTAAGCTCACAGATGTGTGTTTTTTTCTGCTGCTGTCATGGTTATTTTCAGATGCATTTTTAGACCATGCATTCCACAGGGAAGGTCCTTTCCTCGTCTAGCACAAAGCTGAACGCTTTGCTGCTGTCTTTTTGATTTAGAGAGAAAAATCCCATGTCTGATGTACAACTTTGATTTCCTTCTAATTAAAATTTCAGTGTGGGAGCTCATCACTCCTCCTCCAATCCACCCTGCTGAGGTTCAAGGCTACCTTTGGAACGTTTCTACCCCATGATGTGTTAATATTGAAGAAAAGTCTTTGTTGTTGTTTACATATTTCCCCCAAATTTGCTAAATATTTTCTGAATCTACAAAAAGGTGAGCTACTTTAAAGCATGAACCATGGCTAAATAGAACACATATTTGTACTGTTTGGGTAATGGGTTAGTCTACCACCTTTATACAGAAAGTGAGGGGTCTGACATTTTGTCTTTCAAGACCATTTTTTCTGTCTTTCAGAAGTACAGTGTTGTGGGAACTTCTAGTGCTGCAAGGATCAATAGTAAGTTTCCACTTATGTGTTAGTTTTGGAGAGGTGAACGATCACAGGTTGTCTACAGTGTTATTGTCACTGAACTGGAATCAGTCCACATCCAAGTCACAGAAACTTTTCCACTGACAAAGACACCCATCTGTACTGAACAAATATAAGAAGAGATCAATAAAATGCTTCTAGGAAATGATTTGGGGTGCTTGAAACAAGATTTTTTTTTAAGACAGTGCCAGAAATCTACCATTTTGCAAAATTTAAAATAAATCTTTTCCTCCCGCGTCTTCACCCAAAAGCTTTTGACAGTTTCACTTTTGTACTTCAGACCAAGACTAAAATTGACATTAACTTAGAAATGGTCTGCCAAATAGTATTTGCCTCCACATATTTCCTTTTCTGCCTCCCTAGGGTGACTGTCAGTGAGCCAGGAAGGCTGTAGGTCAAACATAAAGCCAAAGCATCTGATTCACAAAATTTCTTTTCAGGACTGAGTACTAGAGAAGCAGGGGCTTTTCATGCTTATTTAGAAATATCCTCCTTGGATACTTATTCTCAGTTTTCTACAATTCTCTACAGACAAATTATAACTATTAAAAAGACCCATTGATGAAGGTTCCATCTATGTCTTCAAAATATTATTGTAATAAAAAATAATGAGGAAAAAACTCTGGCACTCATATTAGTATGACATATGAACCAATATTTATTGTTAAGCAGAGGACTGGAAGTTTAGCTTAAAATAAAATACTGATTTGGAAGATTTATGTACTCTAGTTTGTATTGTACATGTGGTTCTATGCTTCACAGTGTGGAGCAGCCACATCACCATGCCTCAAGGAGGTAAATAAAAGCACCGAACTTTATTAAGCACTCATTTTTCTCCAGTGTATCAGCACTGAGTTATTTAGCACAGTCACTTCTCATATTTTGACACGTTTTGGAAAATTCACAGCATCTAACTGGCTTTCAAACTCCCACTCCTACCTATGTGCCTCGTTAATCTGTCATTAGTACACATGGGATGCAAAAGAAAGCATGTAGCATAGGAATATTGACTGGCTCAAGAGCTGCTAAAAGGTTTCCTGTTAAACTCCGAGTGCCTTTTTAATCTTGTCTTTGTCTTTGTGTGTGTGTGTGTGTGTGTGTTAGTAAAACAGAAAATAATCTTTGAGTCTTTATCTTGGCTGCCATAGACATCACTCTACTGAGTAAAGTGCCACAATTTGACAACCTTTTTTCCTTTATTATTGGGGGAAAAAATTCCTTTTTCCTGGATACACCAACCATATCCCTGTCTTTTGTTGATGTCATTGAGTGACATATTAAGGATGAGTTGGATACTAATCTGGTTGTGGATCCTGAACCTATATATGATGCAAAAAGATTTCTGGATGCCTGTATTGGTCCAGACAGGCACAAAATGTTGTATATTCTGATTACAGTGCAGAATCAGAGCTGAGACTGCATACATTTGGTTTCAATTTTAAATGTTCCTGTTTTGTTTGCAGAATGGATTTCAATTTTTTTTTTTTTTTTTTCTTTAGCAATTCTGTTTCCCAGCTCTGTTGTGAACTGCAAGAGGAATTTATATGAAAGGCCTCAGGTTAGAAGTGTGTGCAGAATGCTCTTTCAGTACTGACACTATCAAACATAGCCCAAAACACAGAAGCAACAGTCACAACATTTTCTCAGGGACTGAATCTGATGCTGCTTTTGTCAATTGATTAGAACTCTCCCATGGAACTGGAACCTTGCTTTCAATTTTCCTCACAAGACATTTCAGCTTCAACTCCCTATTGACAAGATACACTACTCAATAACATAGGGAGCTGAAGGAATACCTGTCCTGCTACCCAGTACCTTGTTTCAGGATGTTTGCACATTTTACATTAGTCAGTCATTGGATAAAAACCATGTATAAGGACATCTCGTGTTTCCCTTTCAAAGGGCAGGATTTGATCAACAATTTGTAGTGTCAGGCACCTTTTTGTATGACTCCTGGGGTGAAGTATGTTTCACAAACTACCTTGCATGATTGTAGGTGAAATTCCAGTTGGTTAATAAAAGAGAAGTTACCACAAGGATCTTTAACATGTTAATGGGTGCATTTCCTAAAGGGAGTGGTAGGGATTTGATCATTGTAAAATTAAGTAGATTATCGAATTAGCTGTCTTTCTTTTAGGTTTTTCATTCTTATGGTAGTGCTATGTAGATGATGGACAGCATCATCACTGTACCTGAAATAACTAGAGATCTCAGTAGCATAATGGTGCATCAGTCCTTATGTAAAGATTCACTATCTGGAATGTTTGATGAGCAGAAGTGATCTGCAGCCAAAAGTGTGGCATGTATGTCAAAGTCCTACTGAAATTCAGGTTCCTAACCTCCACAGAATGTTAGACAGGATAGTCAATGCTTCCTGATGTGTAGCTCCAGTGTGTGTCCTTGGAAGAGAATGACCTCCTGGATATGACCAGTTTTCATGTAACTTTGATGAAAGAAAGAGATTACAGTTTTCAGATACCCTGAATTGCTCTTTGAAGACAGAAGCATCTCTTCATTGATTGCACAGAAATCACATGAGCTCAGCTTGGGATCTCCAAGAGAGTGTGCCAGGATAACATACTATCCTGTTTAGGCATTGCTGTTCCTAAATTGAATGACCAGAATTAGCAGAGAACACAGAAGACAGTTCTTCCAGTTGTTCGCAGAGATCTTCTGTACTGTTTTGGAGGGATAAATTGGATTCCTGGACACTTTGGGAACATTTTCAGAGGGAAAACTAAGTGTCAGGTTCTTTCATTAAGTCTGGTACTCAAAATTTTTTATAACCAGTGGTGGGTCCTCTTAGTGAGCTGAACTGTCACAGTTCAGTAATCAAGTTCTCTAAAAGAAGGAAATGCAACATTCTGGTTAATTTGGACATCATGAATTTCTAACAAAACTTCACTCCCTAATTCTATAATTAATATCTAGACATTGTGTCTGCTTCAGTACAAAACATACAAAAAAAATCAAGATACTATAATAAAAAAAGAAATTATTGCCTAAAACTAAAATTTAAAGTCTTGTGTTTGATATAGGAGACAAGAAGACCAATCAGCCTCTGCAAGTTACTAAACTACCTTGGTCCATGTAGCTTACAGGAGGATTACTGACATATGTAAAATTATCTCAGTATTTTATATTTGTATGAAAACATTTGAACAAGAGTAATAATACATAAATTTTCACTATCACCAATAGTAAGACATTGCTTAGATTTAAGTAAAAATAAGCAATGCAACAATGCATTCAATATCAAATTAGATAATTAGAATTTAGCTTTGGTACTTGGAATAATGCTTAAGCAAAAATAATTTATACAAAAAATAATCGTTTAGTGCTGAAAAGAGTGATCTTTGATTATAAACCAAACTAAATAACTTTTCTCAAGTTAATTAGGCATTTTATCTAAATTTTAAAATTCTATAACTGAATATGTACTCTTACTTAATGCTTAAATTGCAGCCTAGAAACAATTATGATCATTCTTTCTTAGATTTTTGATTTTACCCAGCAGCTATTCCACTACTTCCATGAACGAATTATGGATTAGAGGAGACAAGTTCACTTGTTTTATGTCAAAAGCTACAAATGATAATTTTGAATATATTCTACAGAATGTATTTTGGTTTTTGCTTTAATGAAGCTGTTCGAATTAGGGAACACTTCTTTCATAACCCTTCCCAGCACTGGATCTTAAAGATGCAGTCACAAAGGTATGAAGGTACACAGCTATATTTTCACACCTTAAAATGAAAAGTCTAACATCTCTCAGTTAACAAGACAAAAGGAAAAGACCTGGAAGATAAAATACTTGGTATTTATTGTGTTTTCAAAATGTTTTCAGCTGTTGCAATTTCACGGAATCATAGAACCCTAAAGATCATCCAGTTCTAAGTCCTCTGCCACGGGCAGGGACATCTTCTGCTAGACCAGGTAGCTAGACCAGTATCTCTGAACTTTGAAGTCCAAACACAAACCAGCCTTTTTTCTTTACAGGTCCCTTTCAGGGGCTGAAAAAGACCGGTGAAATTCCAGAATGTGTATATAAACATAGAGATATCAAGGTAAGGCTATCATAATTTGTGAGAACACGTCTTCAATTTTCAAGTCAATTTTGTGAAGTTTATGGAACTATAATGAACAAGAGGTTACGAGTGTGTTTTTCAAAATTAGCCACAATTTTAATTGCATGTGGTTTAACTGAAAGTGCAGAATGTGTAGGAAAATGTGTAGGAAAAAATGTTTAAAAAATGTGTTGTTTCATCCAGATGATGAAAATGCAGACTGTCACATGTTGCCAATGGCCAAATTACTGAGGCATACGAGATGGCTGAAGTCATACATTACTTACGTTGACTTATGGATGTGAAATAAGAAAATATGATTATTAGCAAATATCCAAATAGCTGAGAGATGCAAACTGGACAGCTTGTCATATTGACAGATCCTAATGAGTTTATAGTTGAATAGGATAAAGATTATAACGAGAGAAAAATGCAGAGTGCACAGAGCTGGGCAGTAACAAGATGACTGCTATAATAACACATGGCCTTAGACTACATATTGTCCATCTTCCACTTTGCAGTATATCTGCTGACAAAGCAGTCTCTCCTTAAGAGAACAAGCCTTTGCTCATTTTCTAATGTATTAGAGCTTGGAGTAGAAACAGGTACAAACCACATTCTTTTCATCAGAGAGAGTTTTCCTATTTCAAAGCATATAAATATAAATGGGTTACTGCAACTGAGTAAATTAAGATATCTGAGTTGAGCTGCAGTACCTGACTGGCTGAGCACTTACTCGACTACAAATGCAATGTCAGACACTACCTTAAATCAACCTCTTTCATGGCAGGAGAGTGTGCAAGTACTTACTTCAGCAAGGTAGACTGCATGTACATGCAATTATTTTTCCATATTGTCAGTGTTGCCATATATCATAAAGTTATCAAGTCTTTATTATTTTCCCAGTAATTTTTCATTTTCTAGAGTTACTCATTGCTTGCATAAGGCTGTACAATGTTCTGCTGTATAAGGGGAACAAGCAGAATTCAGCAGCAGTATTTTAAGATAACCTATTTTAAAGAATGAGGGAATGTTAAAAGCAAGCTCTAGATATGAAAATGTTTCTGATCTGGTTAATACTGCTTGTATATCTGGTAACTACACAAGAGAAAGACAAGCAAAAAGATCATCTCTTAGGCTTGAAATGGCAAAAAATCATTATCCACATTAGGCTACATCATATGTAGATACCATAATTGCATAGAAAGACTAGGGTTAATCCCCAGTCTGAACTGAATAGAAAAGCTAAATGTCTTAGCTTTCTACCTAAAAAGGGAAATTAAGCACCCTTGAGCTTTCTGTCTTTTAGAGGACTTTATTGAATTGTGAGACTTTCTTCTTCTCAGGTGGAATCAATTTTCCCAGCTCTTCTATCTGCATGCAAAATTCTTCATTCTCTCTCTTCTTTGCAGAGACTTTCCAGAAGGTATATTTAAGACACAAGTGGCTGTAGCAGAGGTTATGGAATGAACTGTCAAAATGAAGAGCAGCACCAACCTGATAGGAGCATGGGATGTTTAGAGTTTCCGAAGAAACCCACAGATGAAGTAGCTGAAGTACTAGCACTGATGTCTAATCTTTAATTTAACACTGTTTTGATGAGGACAGAGGAATGGCAAACATAACACCTGCTAGAAAAAAATAAAACTGAAGGACATTTGCAGATGTGCTGTCTTGTAAACCTGGTGTCTAGAGCGGGAAAATTAGAAGAAACTATCGTTAAGAATGGAATCGGTGTACATGTAGATAGATGTATTTCACCTTGGAAAATTCATCATGGCTTTTGCAAAGGGAACTACTGTCTTGAAAATTTATTGGAGATCTTTGAAACCATCAGCAGGCATATGGACACAGCTGATCTGATTGATATAATCTATTTGGATTTAGATATTTAGCAGTCATGCATAACAGATAAAAAGGTAATAACTTGGGTAAATAATTCATTATAAAACAGGCAACAGAGAGTGGAGTAAACAGTCAGTTCTCTCAGTGAAGGAAGGTCAGCAGTAGAATTCCACAGAGATATGTGCAGGGGATTGTTCTGCTTAATATGGTTATCAGTGACCTGCATAACAGAGTGAGCAGTGATGTAAGAAAGTTGGGTGATGATACTAAATTATTCAGGGTAACATGAGGTCTGACTAGAAAAAATTGCAGAAGGTTTATATGAGATAAGTGAAAGAGTAAAAAAAAAAAAAAGGCAGATGAAATTCAGCATAGCTGAATGTAAATGGATGAGAAGAAGAAAAGACAATCCTACTTTCATATACAGAAAAAGCACACTGAAATAACTGTTGCCAGTCAGGAGCAATTTTTTATTGCTGAGAAAGAGATTTGCAATGAAATGTCAGCTGGTGTGCTCAGTAGCCATCACAAAGCAACTGTTAGGAATTATAAAGAAAGTAATAGAGAACAAAACAGAGTTCACTGTTCCACCATATAAAGTTATGGATTCAGACATATCCTAGAATATTCTACGCAGTCCTGAGCCTCTCATCACAAATGCATGAAGTAGAACTAGAAAAAGTGAAGAGAAAGGTGGCAAGAATGATCAACTGTCTGTAACAGCTTTCATACAGGAACTCTTGTGTAAGCTAGAAGTCTTCTGTTGGAAAAGAGTTGACATGGGGGAAGGATGTGATGGAAATTTAAAAAATCTTGAGTGATATGAAGCCAGTGGGCAGAGACTAAACTGTTCACAGTCTCTTATAGTTGAAGAACAAGAGACAGTCAAATGAAACTCACAGAACCCACTTTTTTCTTTTTTATTTTCAAGAAAAGTGAGAGCTGATAGTTGATTATACAAGACAGGAGACAGA
The DNA here is from genome assembly GCF_003945595.2 of Pipra filicauda. NCBI lineage: Eukaryota > Metazoa > Chordata > Aves > Passeriformes > Pipridae > Pipra > Pipra filicauda. The sequence goes on from NW_024103452.1 coordinate 3,789,633, forward strand.
AACAAGTTCTTGTTGAAGACTATTTTACATGCTAAAAATCTTTGTGGACTTAGGGGGAGATTGACCAAGTTTGTGCAAAAGAAATCTATCAAGGTTTACCAAACACAAACCCCTCTCATATGGCTCAGCAGATCTCTGAAATGGAAATAGCTGGAGAAGAAGCAAATGATAAGGAGAGATACAGATTGTTTGTATCTTCTAGTTTGTATCAAGTCCTCCAGACTTGTACCCATTGTTAGAATCAGTTTACCAGATTAGACCCCAGTTGGTCTGACCTAATACCGATATTCTTAACATTCATATATTCCAAACAAGCTTCCTTATCAGCATGCCAATTGTCACATTCCAAAGCTGAATTCCAAAGCAAAGCAAAATGCAGGCAGTGTGGTGAATGTATGAGCTGGGACTTACCATGAACTGCAGAGTAAACTTACATGATAACTTTTACATATATCCAGTGTCATGCCCATTGAAGCTGGGTCAAGTGTATACAGGGATGTATCCACGTTTGCATTTCACCCCACGCGTCTGTTCTCCTATTTATAAAAAGCTTGCTGTGGGCTTCAAAAAGGACAAACATGCAGTTCAAAAGAGCCTGCAGATGGAGGGAGGATGATCAGTGGTATGCAGCAAGAGTAAAACTATATAGACACATATAGAAGGAATGATCCATCTGCCTGTTTGGCTCCTGGTAAACCCTGAGCACTCGTGGTTGTATGTAGGCAGTTATTATGAGCTGTGATGATGACAACTACATATGTGCTTTGGAGATCATGAGTGTGAAACTTCACTGCAACTATATTTTTTTGGGTTTTGCATATTGAGTCTCCTTTTCTCATCATTACAGCCCACCAAAAAAAAATAAAAGCTTCTGAATATACATGGCCTGCAACGTCTTAATAAATGTGTAAATATCTTAAAGCATGAAACAAATCTGATTTTTTTTTTTTGTTTCATGTTTTGCCTTTGTCCAATTTATAATAGTTGATTTGTGCTTCTGACAGACTGACATATGTGCAACCTTCTATCAATGACCTGCTTAAACTAAATTTCATTACCTAACCTAAATGTTATTCTGGAAAATATACCTGATTCATACTGTTGCTATTAATCCCTTGTATTTTTTATCAGAGATTTTTGTTCAACCCTGATATTGTCCTACTGCCCTTCCTAGAAAGTGCTCGTGTATCTATGTACTTTACACATAAAAGGTAACTTGTGGTAACAGCTGCAATGTGACCTTACACAAAAGAATTATTGCAAAATTGATTATTAAAGACTCCTGCAGTAGTCTTGAAGTTGAAGAATGGGCCTTGAGACCAGGGTGGTAGGGATCTATTGCTAGTCACGTTCCTGACATCACAGTTATGAAATTCATTCTAGTTTCTAAGCAAAAGGAATGTAAGAAATTGTAACTAACACTTTCTTCTAAAGCAAATGGAAAATATTCAGTGGAAGGACATACTTCAGTTACAAATTTATTGATGAATTATGTATATTTTCCCACCATAATTCACCCATACATTTTCATCTGAAAGACTTAAAATATGAAGGACAGTAGAGATGGTAATTTGCAGCTAAGACTTTGGAATGTCATCACTGTAATATTTGTGTTTATAGAGATAGTTCCTGCTATTAAATTAATTGGGGACAAAAATATACACTTTGAAGGAGCAAATATTTTCATTCTAGTGATGCAAAAGAGCACTTACAAACAACCAGGAAAAGGTACTCTGTAAAAAAAAGGTGCCACTTTCATTACAGTGATTTATAAGAGCTGTGTCTGACCACCTGCCTAAGACTATCCCTGAAGAGTACTCAGAGATTGTCTCTGGTTGAAAAGAGTTATGAAGCTGACACTTAAAACAGCTAGAGCACACCGGGATGATTGAAACGTTTTCAGTTCTAATTTATTTTGAAAAATAGCCAGTGGATCAAACACTTATATAAAGCAAGAAGATTCCACTTCAGTTACCTAAACAGCAAGGAGTTAGATGGTCAGGTGTCTAAGTATCTGTGATATTTTAAAACCTTCAAATGGTAAAGTAAGGTTCCTGTGGTTTTGTTCATGTTTTGTTTTATTTTGTTGTCCTAGCAAGAGGAAAGTATTACTCAGGGAAGGATTAACAGAGACCAAAAAGAAAAAAAAAAGGAAAAAAAAGCATGTTCTTTAAGTTATATAGTATTCTCCATTTGCCAGTCAAACAGATTGTTTGTAATGTCCACACTGTCACAACTGTTACAAACTGTTACAAACACAGGACAGAAAATTTACAGACCATAACACAAACATATGTATTACAATTGTTTATTTCATCATCAAAAGTTTCCTGGTGTCACTGGAAAAAATACAATACATATATTTCTGTGTTGGTATGCACATGTAGATTTGTTTGCTACCAAATGAAAGGTGTTGGTGGAGAAGGAAAACTAAGAAAGCTTGGGAAAGTGAGAAGGAAAATGGTAAAATCTATTCAATAATAACAAATAGGAAAAGGATGGTTCAGTGGCTCTTGATTTAATACTTCTGGACAACTCCCCGCTGGAAATCAAGAATTACAAATCAGTGATATGTACTTCGTTCATCTTCTCATCAATGTTCTGAGCATGAAAATGGGATCTAATTTAATGAAACAAACTGCTTACCCTATGAGCTGATTACATGATGTGCACACAGAGTGCTTATTCTTATGTTAACATAAAGGACTGAATATGAAAACAATAAAAACCCATTAGTTACCAAATCTAATCTTTTCTAGTATGACTTGTTTTTTCCTCTTTATGAATCTCTGTCTTGTAAATGAAATTTCATAGGTGCAGCACACATTTCCATTCAGTCCACAGCGGTAAGTAACTGTTTGCTGTACTTTTCCCTAGTTCTATTACCCCAATCCCAAAAGACTAAGGTCCATTAAAGAATGAGATTTTTGTGTGTCAGTTTTTAAAAGAAGCAGGATTTTTTTTTTTTTTTTTTTTTTTTTTTCCCTGATATGACAGAAGCAATATATGTGTCCTAGTTCTAGTGAGTGGCAGCATGGTTTGGACAGTCTCAGTAGGAGCACTGAATTGGAGAGCACTATTTCTAAACCATGACAATATGGCAGCGTGTATTCTGCGACCATATTCTTTAGACAATAAAATTTCCAAATGAAACAATAGAGACTAAGGTTATTTAATCAGATAGATTGCTTAGTGTTCCAGAAGGAAAGAATCAAGTGGCTATGTGAATGAAAATGTCTTAAATCGTGTTACATAGTTGATACTTTTGATTAGCAAAAATTCTGATCAAAGAGACAGTGCACAAGTAGGTGGAAACTCTGAATGGAATGTAAGGTGCACTGCAATAAATATTTTTTGTACGGGCCCAGTGCTGAGGTCAGGACTCGGTATCTGATTCCCTTACATACTTTCCCTTCACAAGAATACAGCACATAAGTAAAAATCTGGATAGCTTTTTATGTTATTGTGTTACATTTTTAGTTTCAGGGCCTTAAGTTGTTATTTAAACTTCTGTAGGCATCCTCTGAAGGGCAGCAACGAAGAAAAATGAGTAATGAGATGTCCACAATCAGCCTTCTGACATGCTCTGATTTTCGCTTGGTCCTCCCTACTTTTTTCTTTTTTTTTTTCCATATAAGTGTAGTATAGATGAAGTTGAGTCTATTAATCTAGTGTGCAATACATTTCACCTATACTAACTGCGGCATATTTTGGGCATCTTCAAAATTTATGAGTGTGACTTCAAACAATATGATAAATTCATCTTTCTGGGGATCTGGCCTGTGGATTGCATGGTAGACACATCTACCTACTTGCTGAAATTGCACACTACCAGGTTGATCCAACCCTCCATAAATTTATTTGCAAATGGTGTATCTTATGTAATGCAGTATTGGCCCTTGGGTGCTTGAGATGGAGGTTTTCTATGTCTGGGTATTAAGTATGTCTGTGTGCTACACTTCAGTGTTTCTGCATTTAAGCCCTGGCTCTTTATATTTTGAGAAAAATCTGTGTTTTGTAGATGTAACAACTACATTTATGATATACAGAGCAAAACAAGAAGACAGCATACTCGCAGGTCTTCACTGTGCAGAAAAGAGAGTTTAGCTGGTTTAAAAATAAGTAGAAAAAATCAGAAAAATTGAAAAACTATTATAGCATGTGTGGGTAGATTGCTAACATCATAGAAAAATCACTCCCTAATTTGATATGTTTATTGTCATGCCCTTTAGATAACAAGTTCTTACTTGGCCTTGATGGTGTTCTGGAAAGAACAACACTAATTAACCCAAAAACAAAATCTAAACCCCAAACCCACAATTAAGCAAATTCTCCCTAGAATCCCTATAAGTGAAAAAAAAAAAACAACAAACCAGCAGGGAGGGGGAAGAGGTGATATATCTTTCCTAGAATAAACCTCATCTTCATTAGTGAACAAAAAAATGCATGTACACTTTCCTCTGTTTTCTGTTGCTTAGAAATAAAGAGCAGTGGTATAAAGCCTTGGTGCCATTACAGTCAATTTACAACAGCCTATTTACACCAGCTGAGGAACTGGCTCATAATGTTGTTTAAATAGGATGACAGCCCAGAAAATTTTCTGATGAATGAGTCACCCAGTTGTGGAACCAAAATTCATTCCTGACCCGCTATGGCTACTACATTTATATTATAAAGAAGGTCATGGTTGTTTTTACATTAAATATAGTACCCTGAGGATTTAATTAAATGGGATTTAAAATTATGAATTCTAAAGCCAGACAGGTCATATTGGATAATCCAGTTTTATTTTACAGTAATTGGTTACACAAGTTATTATTTCATTATTTAGAACATCCTGATTCTCAGTGGAAGTCCTAGTGCATTTAATTAACTATGAGTGCAAAATGACTAACAAACTGAAGTCATTAAGCCCTTCTTAAATAGCCTTTTCAAATGGAAATTGACAGCAACATTACCATTTAAATTCTTACAATTTTGTATTTTTAAATAAAGAAACAAAGTAAATAATGCTGACTTCATTACTGTTTTATTTATTAGTTTCAATTATTACTTTTAGGTGGATATTCCATATTTGGATTTTAATCTGAGGTTGTCGTAACTTGATTTTGGGTGTTCTGACTTTTTGGGTAACTTGACCTTCACTTTGATAACGTTTGCAGAACTCTTCAGTTTCTAATCACAAGAAATTCTGGCTACTGGCCATCTGTCTTTGCTGGAGTCTACAGATTTTGATAAAAAAAGGTCTAAGATTTTTACCACGGTGTTGGTAAATTTAAAGGACATGAGGGGATTTAATCTTTTCTTAACTGAAAGACTAAAAGACCAGTGTGGACCTCAGTGTGATTGTCAAGAGCGATGAAGCACTTGGTTATTTCTTCCAGATCAGGTCAGTCTTTTTTGCTCCTTTGTTAATCTTTTTGAGGTTGATTTTGACATTGTTGCAGAGTTCCTCTCACTGGAGATTTTCAAGAACTCTCCGGATGCAATTCTGTGCGACGTGGTCAGTAAAAAACCCATAGCAACAGTTCATTTCCCTGCCAATCTGTGAGCTGTAGGGATATAGACAGTTGATCAGTGAGGAGTTTCTTTGCAGCAGTTTTTTTTCACTAACTGCACTCTGCTTTAGCCCATTTGACTACGAAAAGTCATTTATCTGGGTTACCAAAAAGAATGTGGTGCAATAGTAGTGCTCTCTGGCACATCATAATGTGCAATATTAAACGATGTTTATCCACACATTCGTTCCCATTACAGGTCTGGGAAATTGTGAAATGTAGCACAATCAAACCTAAATTCAGTAGGGACCATAAAAGGTAGGTTGCTGTTTGTGCTGTTTTGTTAATTGTTCAATACGATCGAGAAATAGATGAGAATTTATCGGAGGCTTTTGATATTCTGTGTTGCTGTGTCACAGTACATTGAGAATAACGAATAGGACATTCACTCTGGAGCAAAGAACATTAGTTTTCTTACCCAGGAAACACGAAAGCCAGCTGGAGAGGAGAAAATTGCCAGGTAGATTGTCAACATAAAGGCAAAGGTAACATGCCAACAATAACCAGGGGAAATATGAGGATAATAACAGAGGATGATAACAACCCAGCTGAGGAAGAGAGGGAGGTCTGGAAGATCAAGTGATCCCAAGCTGTGCACAGCTATTATGCAGATGGAGGGGCACCTCTGCTCCTGCAGAAAGGAGCTGGTTTATTTCTCATGTAGCAGAATGTGTTAACTCCAGCCTTGTATTAAGCGAGACTGAGGCCTTGCTTTCTCCCTATTATCAGGAGTGTGTATTTCTTGTCAGATTTCCACACCACCGCCTTGTTATTGTGGATGTATCATTATTTATCCCACTTTACCCTCCCTCCCCCTCCCCCTTGTCTGTGGGGCTCCTGCAAGTAGCAGGCAACTGTCATGTCAGGTCTATGTGAATCTGTCAGATGCACGATGAGGAAAGATGGAGTGATCACTTCTTGCTGCCGTGTTTATTCTGTTTTCTGTCTTCAGCAGCCCTGTTAGCAGTGAGATGCTTTCCAGAGCGCTTCACATCAAGCATCCCAGGAGGAATGAAGGGAGCCACGGTGGCCATACTGCTGCCCAGCAATGACAGAAACCTTGGATAATATCCCTACCTCCAGCAGCTCATCCTGGAGCACATTTACCCCATAACACACCTACTCCTCACAGCCTGTCCCAGCTCCTCATAACCATCTGCCATTACTGGCAGGTGAGGAGTGAGGAAGAGGAGCTGAGGAGGGGGAGAGGAGGAAGGTTGGGGTGAGGGTGGCAGCAGCAATGATGAGATGGGGGAAGAATTTCACCCTGCCCTGGAAATGAGCTTGCCTTTACCAAGTGGTTTTTTCTGTTTTTCAGATGCCCCAGCAATGGTGGCTATACAAATATTTTTTTGTCCCTTTCTTTTCCAAGTCATAATAACAATTATGAAATGGAAAATTCTCCAAATTGTATTTCTCCTTCACTTTCTCTCTTATTTTTTTCCTGCTTCTTCTTCTTCTTTTCTTCTTCTCCTTCTTGACTTTTTTTTATGTTTTTTTTAATTACCTCACTAGCACTAGGATTTCCAATCAAGATATTTTCTGGGCAAGATCAGTGTCCTAACCAGAACTTGAGTGACTCCTAACCTCTTGTGACTTATTAAAGCTTGCCTTTGAAGAGAAAAGAAAATAATCTTTGAAATGTGATAAAAATCATTAGGCATTGTATATTTATGAACATGACTCACACAATGTTTTGAGTTTCAGTAACAGCAAATGTATCATAGGTTGCAGTAGCTGAAATAACATAGCAAGTGATTTTAATCATTGCTGTGCTAAAATCCTGACATCAGACCAGTGTCTTGCTTACACGTGTTCTATAAAGTTCTGCTTTTATCAGCCACTATGCTTTATTTTTTTTTCTTTTTTTTGGTAAAACTGTAAATCCGTCTCCTCCCAGACAAAATTTCCAGTGGAGAAAGGATACAAGTGTTCTCCCAAAGAAATTTTCCATCGTTGGTTACTCATTATTAGATAGTAGATTAGATTATTATAGACCACATAAAGATAGTGAACTGTGACTAGCTAGGCAAAGATTTTCATTATCATGTTCTGTTTTTACTAGAAGTCTTGGGAAAATTCAGGTCATTGACTTTATAATGATAAGTCTACCTCTTCTCACACAACTCCTGCCTGTCAGAAAGGATGATTCAGGGGTGGTAGGCTCTGCTCAGAACCCTTGATGTACTGAGAAAGATAACCAAGCAGCAGCAGCACAGGAATGTGCACAGAGTGCAGACACAGTAAATATTTTTGAACTGAACTCTTTGTTTATTGCTTTTTCTTTCCCCTTCTAATAGCTTAACTACAGAAATTAAGGGCATGCAACAATTTTCTGATTGCTGCAATGGATCCTCTAGCTCAGGTAATGCAAATGCTTAATATTTAATGCAGAGTTCTATACATAACTCTCCCTTATCAACTCATGTTATTTTATAAAATCCGGTTATAGAAATTCTGTCATCACCGTGCCTTTCTGTCATGTTAAGCTCTCTAATAGTGAAAGCTTATTAACTTGTGCTTTATTAGATTTTGTGCCTTTACAACCAAGTCATTAGACACAACCATTCCTGGTCTCCTTTTGTTTCTGTCTTAAGATCCATCTTCACCATGATATCCGTGCTTAATGAGAGTCTTTAAGTAGACAGGCTGAAAGTGATTCATTTGTAGCTCTTGTCCAATTGTTTAATGGAATAAAGAAAACCTTTAGAGCTTACATCTGAATGTTCAGCCACTATTTTTCACAATCCTGTGTTCCAATTAGTTACCCTCAGGTTCAACATCTTTCTCCACACCATTTTCTGCAAGCCCTGGTGTGCATTGCTGTTGTCTCCATTGTAGTGATTTTGAGGGAAGGAATATTTCTTGTTTATGTTCATACAATAATCAGCACAGTGAGAGCTTCAAACTAATTGGAGCCTCTGGCTGCTACTTCCTTACTGCTAATATACATTATATATACATCCAAACAGTTTGAAGAGGTTAGTGAGGAGATTCTGGGTTTTGCATTGTTACTCAGTTTTGCCACTCAGTTTTGCCACTACTTCATAGTTGGTTTATATTCATTGTATTGTTTTATTTATATTCATTAACAGGCAACTGCAATGCTCAGTTCAGGATTAAGATGTGACAAGTATTTACTTTTAAAGAAGAGCTTCATATCCAGACATAGATAGTTTAGATTTTACTTAGAAAAGGTGACACAAGTAGAACACCGGTGTATACACTGAAATTTTATTTAGTAAAAATCAATAGAATATCTTCTGGAAAACTGATTTGCATGTGTGTGTGTGTTCAATTTTTTTTACTTCATTTTTACCTTTAAATGTAAGAATTAATACCGACTTTTGCTAACACTGATCTCAATCTGATATCTCACTGAAACATTCATTAACTTATAGCTTTACTAAATTTCATTAACTTGAATTGTTTTACAAGAGCTATATTCTGATACAAGTAAAAAGAGGCAGCCTCAGTCTTTAAAAGTAGTTCTTGAGTTGTTCTCACTTGTTTCTATTTCATCTGATAATCTTCACTGAACATCTTCAGTTTAGTTTGGGAGCTTAGACCACACCAATAAAACCCTCTCAGAGGTCTGGGGGAAAAGAATCCAATTTACATGTAACTTCAGCTTTTCTGCTGGTGACTTTATGCATGCAGGTCTGGTTAAGAAGTTGTTCATGAGCATAGCAATGCTTCTAGAAATTAGTAAAATCTATTGGTACATGAAATCCTGCTTTAGAAGTTGTGCCTTACAGATATTAAAAATGAATCTGTCATAGAACCATGAGTAGAGCTTTTTGCAAAGCATTTGTTTGATGTATAGTTGCTCCCCAGAGAGAATAGTATCCAAGAACGAGCTCTGAGTAAATGAGTGCATTTGGCACATCCTAGAATGATGTCAAACCTTCACTGGCTCCAAGGGGGAGTTTTGCTTTGACAAACCTCGTTCCAATGCCTTTTGCTTAGAATGGATTCAGGGAATTTGGAAATATATGAAAAGAATATATCAGCAAAGTGACACCTACAATGAGCAGAAGGAATCCATTAGCAGGCAACAGAAAAAAAAAAAAAGAACAAACAAGCCGTTGTTAATGTTTTCTTAGAAACTTGCTTTGTTTTTTTTCACTTGAATATAACTATCTATCAATCTCCCCATCAATCTCCCCAGCAAACAAAGAAAAATACTCCAGTTGAACTCCGTCAATACAGAATGATCCTGAAGTGCGTTTTCAGAGGAATCTCTGTTATTATTTATATTTGTTGTGTGGATGCAGGATGCTTTGCCTAAGGTGTATTTGTGAAGGGAGGAGACTTTCAAGGTCTGAAAGTTTGTTTTTGAATCCCTACAGCTTTCAAAAGTAGTAAGTCCACATTTTACTCTGACGAAGCTTCCATTAACTTAATCAAAGTTAACACTGCTGCAGAGCTGCATGTCCCCAGCTCATTGAAATACCAAATGGAAGCACCCATTGTAAATAGTTTAATGTGGGTATAATCGATGGGCAGGAGGGCTGCACTGATAAGCTTTAGTGTGCCAGAGCTGGGTGCTAATTTGGCAGCCAGGTGGGGGCTGTGGGCACTCCTCCGGAGTTTCCTGGTAATGTGATGCAGGCTCTTGGACTCCCATGGCTCTCCCAGCCTCTCCACTCCTCACAAGAGTGAGTGTGAGGCAAAGGGAAGACTATAAGATGCTCTGGAAGTGCAACACAGACCCAGGGAGAGAGAAAACAAAAAATAGCCCCAGAAAGACTGGGTGTTACTGCTCTCAGAGGTAGGGAGGTTCGGCCTGTATGGACATGACATGTCAGTCCCAGTTGGTTCTCCTGCATAAAAGTGTGTAGATTATAAATCCTGACCCAGAGCACTGACAGCCTTCAGTTCCTACTGAGTTTTCCTTCCATGACAAATAGCGCACCAGCAGGGTGACCCATGGTGACCCATTGCAGGATGTGACCACAAGTGAGGATCTAACTAGGACTCATCACCAGAACTCCATCTGGGCAGATTAATTCCAGAACCAGGATCCAAACACTGGGAAAGTAATAGTAGTGTTCCCTGACAGACTCCATTAGATAAATGAAGGTGCAGGTGTGTTCCTGGGATTTTTTTTTTTTTTAATTAACTATCTCTTAATATAAAAATATACAAATTATTCTAGAAGAAAAGAGATCAGTTTTCATCACCTGAATGTGTTCTAACTCTTCTGCTGTTTTACAGGACATGGGAATAACTTGTGGCTTTCAACTAAAAGAGTAGTTCCTTCAGAGTGTTCTTGTAAGTGCTTGGTCTGCTCTGGAGAAAACATGAAAATCTGAGCGACTGGAAAAAACCTGCCATTGCAGCCTTGGTTCCCACCTCCAAAGCCCAGAAAGGTGCAGAAGTGAGTAGGCACACCCCTGCAGGTAGCCATCTACCTTCAGCTAGATTTCTTTGTAGTCAGAATTTCTGAAATACCTTTTTCAGACACTTGAATTGATTAAAAGTTACATATTGAGGTGAGCAGACATCCATAATATGCACATTACAATTCTGAAATTTTCACAGTCCTTTACTAAAGCTGGTTTAAATGGTAGTGTTATTTCATTCTGGTGGAGCTGCTGGGGAACTCACAGCCCTGTGGAGTAGCTGGATATTGCAGTGCATCTCAGATTGATGGAATTTGATTTTGTGGAAAGGTTGCACAGAACTAGCATGGGGGATTTGTTTATACTGAATCTAAGACTACAGGGGAGGGATCCCAAACCCAGCTGTGGCTGAGGCAGACAAAATATATTCTTCCAGTGCTTGATCATTGCAAGTATAGCTATGACATTTTCCAAGCTATAAATTACATCTGCAATTATTTTTACAGCCACGGTGTTTGACGAGTGTATAACAAATGTATTTTTATACTGTCTTGCACTTAAATGGTCTCAAACAAATTAAAAACATTGGAAGGAGTAGTTGATTTCTGTCACAGAAAGATGAATATCAATCCAGAAGCTCAAAGTATGCCAAGGCCTAACACACGCTGCCTAAATTCCTGCAGTATTTTCTTTTGCAAAGGTATTTTATTTGCAATATATATATATTGCAAATATATATATATATATATGCAGGCTAACCCATATTACCGGTGTTAGTCTGTAAAATACTTGGCTAGTATTCACAAGTGATGAAAGAATAAGAAGTTATGAAGAAAGAGCCTGTTTACTTTAGGGGAAGAAAACAGACCTTATAAAACATCTTTTAAGAGAAAGCTGTTTTATTTTTATGCAAAAATGAATATAGGAATTTACTATCAAGCATAAACTGCAGATTATAAAGGAAGTAAATAAGTCCAGATGAAAAACTCTAAAACGTGGTCCTGGCACTTCTGCTTAGTAGCTACTTATTATCAGATTCTATAGACCTCTTAATTTTTTTTATTCTGAAATTTCTCATAAGATCAGAATTAAAATTTTGCATGGAAAGGAGAGTTTAACATTCACTGGAAGGTGTCTTGCTACACAAGAAATCAGAAAACCTACATTTATTAAAGATACCTGAGTAGAAAATTTCTTTTCTGCATGTTGTATCTACTCTGAAAATTGGTTTTCAAAAGTATGTGACTGTTGTGATGTATGTCTTTGCATAAGCACTTTCATTTTCTAGCCTATATGCAAACATGAGCTTGAAAACGCAATTTTAAAAAGATGTTCTCAATGCTCTCTACTGATAATTTCACGTGACATTAATTTATTCCAGAAACATTTCCAGTCAAAAAGAATATGCAGATATTTTCCCTATAACTCATCCTCTTTAAGCTGAATACCTTGTTTCTTACATTTGTGAGAAGAAAAGTAGATTGCAACATGATACCAAAATAAGTTTTTTGGACTTTCTGAAGCAAAGTGTTCATTTCTTCATGAAGTGTCTGTGCACATCACTCACAGACTTGAATGCTACTGAAGCTTTGTATGCATTTGCACTTCATTCATTCTTCTTGTCCTGATCTAAAGTCTATTGAATTTATTATTCACCCTGACTGAATCAGGTTCTTTTTCTTTTTGTCGTTTTTGTCTACTCCTTACATTTTAAGAAGCAATGTACCCTGTCTCACCAGTTTCCCCCAGCTGAGCAGGTGCTGAAATGTTGGACTTCTGTAATTGCTGCTGTTGTTTCTGTTAATTAGGCCATAGCAAAATCCATTCCTTTTTTTTTTTTTTTTCAGGAATGGGGCAGAATGATGCATTTGTTCTCAAGGGATATGTCCATTTTCTATGCATGAGTGCACTATCCAAAGCTTTGCCTAGCACATGTGCCAAACACATTTGTTTCATCTAACAGAATAATTAAATCACAGCAACTTGTATTGTGGAAACTACGATTGCATTTTTTATGGATTGACCAGCTTCTGTTCTGGAAGGAAAAGTTTACAAAATTTTTTTATATAACACACTGCAGAAAGCAAGCATACATTATGATTAAGAAAATTTTTATGTTCATTTTATTTAAAGGATAAACCTTGTTGGCATCAAAGTCTCTGGACACTGAACTTGAGGTTTCCTTGAAGATGCTTCCTACATGTGTAACTTCAAGTATTCCTTTTTCAATCAGTTTTAACTTCAGCACCTAAAGCGGCATAAACGTATTCATGAAAGTACTATAAAGAACCATATGTATGGAAGCATTTGTAGGTCAAGCCATTCGGTTATACAATAGTTTGGCTTATGATAATTTGAAAATATAGTACTTAGTTACTGAAAGCATTGAAAATATCATTGTGCATTTATCAAGCTGGGTTTTTTTCCATATTCTTCTACTAGTAAGTTTCGTTATCATCTCATTATCTGTGGCATTTCCACTATGAAATGCAGTCTTTCCTGATAAAGAGACACTCATATTTTTGACACATTTTACTGTCAGGGGAGAAACCTAAAAGCAGAGCCCTCTAATACTTGAACTGCTTGATGCAGTATTCTGCTGGGTTGATTTGGATTAGAGTCTGACATTTGGGACAAAATAGGTAACAGTCCTCAGAAAACTTAGACGCAAATAATAATGCCATCAGATCAAATTCATTTTCCCTTACAAGTCTGAGATGTTAACAATAAAGAAGTGTGAGGTTCTCCACTAATTTAATTCTGCTAGTGCTATAAAAATAGATATACATAAGTTTCCCAATGTGTAGGTAGGAGGGAAATTTTTAGTTTTATGTAGCTTCAGGGAATAGTTATATATAAACACTGCAGGATGTGTTCATATGTCCTGCTGAAACTCAGATTGCTAATATCAGTAGTTGTTGGAATTGTAACTTATACAGTAAAAGCTACACTCCAACAGTGCAAAAACACTGCAACAGTGAGAAGGAGGGATGCACTTAGTCTGACACCCTTAAAAGTGGTGGAAAGACTTCCATTGTTCACAAGCCAGTCCTGGATCAGGGTGTGAGAAAAAGATTTTGGGGTAAGAAGAGGGTAAGAAGAGAGAGAGCAAATACCAAACCACTGGGCTAAGGCTGTGAACTTGAAACCATCCGTGTCTCTAGCGACTTAACTTGTATGTTCTTGTGATTAAAATAATATTTTTTAATTCAGATTTATAAATAGTCCTTGATTTTTGCAGATTTGAATACAAATTTTTTATGTGTGGGGGTTTTTTTTGTTTGTTTGTTTTTGCATTTTGTATACAATCTTCAGTACATTCACTGCCAATGCAGGCTCATATACTTTGTTTTTACTATTTTTGCTTTAGAATAAAATTAGCATGGTCTAGCTTTTCTGCTTCTGGTTATACTGGATAAGTGACAGGTACCTTCTTGCCTATCAGTGCATGTTAAGAAAAGTGAAAACCCTGGATTCTAAGACCAGGCTGGGGACAGCTGCTGATCAGGCTGGGTTCTTCTCTCTGTAGGAGAGAGACATTAGTGAAGAATTTAATTTTTGAGCTGTGCAAATTATATATGTCCTCCAGCATATTTTATGCAGTTCCTGAAGTAGATGACTCAGTTTTAAGTCTGCTTGGAGACAGGGCTTTAATGTAGATGGCTCCCAGCCTCGTTAGGCATCCTATGATCCTACCTACTCTTGTGCAGGGGAGAGCAGTGAAGGGGTCTTTGGTGTGTCTGCATCTGTGAATCTGTGGGAGATGGAATAACGTGCATACAGCTGGAGATGTAGTTCCATGTCTTGATGTTTCCACGTGAACTAAGCCCAAGAAAGCTTTGATGTTGTAGAAACGGGAAAAGGATTATTTCCTAGAGGTTTTTAAGCGCACCTAAACTTCTCAGCCGATGCACTGGGGAGTTAATAAGTAGTTTGGACATTTGTAGCCTAGACTTAAGTTTTTGCTGGATGTGATGTAGTATGTATTGTATTCTAGAAGAATTTGAAGGAATAGCCACTACAGAACATCTTTGAACCCATAAACAAAAATCTGAGAAGTGCAGCTGTAATCGTCCCATGGTAATTTAAAAACAAACTATGAAGAGAAGCCTCAGGAAAATATTAATTTTCTCAAAAGAACATGAAGTACTGAAAAATGTTTTCTGGAAATGGTAATATTTTCGTGCAATATGAGTTATTCATTTTTCTACAGAACAGTCACAATCATTTGTGAAAGGTATTTTTCACAACTGCGGTAATAAAAAGGAAATTTTTCAGATCTTCCTTAAAAAATTGGGCTGATCAAAATATTTAACATATTCTATGTCTGTGTTAAGGAAAAATTGATTGTTTTTCTGTTTGTAATGGATTTTCATCTTTCTCTGCAACTACCTGGCATTTTGGTTTCAATTTGACTCTGTTTGGCTCTCTAAAGCACACAGATGATAAAATATAAAAAACCCCTGAATTAGGCTTGAAAATGATATCAAGTTCAATGTTCACTGGAAGTTGTATACCCATGAGACATTTGAGGAAATGTTTCCTTTTCTCTTTGGTTTGCTGAGTTTATCACATATTTCATTGGTGGTTGTCATATCAAACCATTAACTTTGTTTTGAGATCAGAGAGACCTCCAAGACACTTTGAAGAGCTCATGACCAGCTAGGAGACAGGAAAGAGCCTTGTTGCCAATATTCTCAAAATGTAACCTAACTTTGTGTGTTTTCTCAATTTAAAAACTTTTTTATAGGTACTGTAGCAAGGGGACCTATTGAGATGATTATTTGAGAATAAGTTGAATCTTCATCTTTATTAATACAGAATTATTGAAATTACTCTTTCTGAAAAGGGTTTTTTTGGTTAATGAAATCCAGGAAAAAGTTTCCCTACCAATGCCCTAGGGTTACTTTGAAATGATAGTTGCGTCTCGAATGCATTATTCTTACAGAAAAATTATTTCCATATATTTGTTTTATATTTGGTGTAAATGAAGCACTTTCTGAATAGATTGCAGCTTTTATTTCCTAATATGATTAAGGTTCCATTCATTAAAAAATCTGATCCCTGAGAAATGGAGCCTCTGGAAAAAATATTAAAGGACACATTTATAAAATATGAAATAATCTACTTTTCAATAATGCTGTGCCAAAAGCAAATGTTTAATTAAATAACAAATTTTAAAACTTTGTTTTTTCAAAAGGGAAACAAAAAGTGTCAACAGAAGCTTCAGCATGATGTATACCAAAACTGATATTCCATCTACTGGATTATTAAACAAAGGATGCCATGGGAGGCCACACCACTGTCATCTTATAGCAGACTAAATTCATCTAGGGGCAGCAGCTATTAGGAACACAGGAAGACTGACTATTCTTTGTACTTGGTCTAGGAATGAATATCCAGCACAGACAGCATGGACACTGCCAAAGTTAGGCATCCAGGCTGTTACAAATATATGGAGTTACAGTATTCAGGTACCTCTTACGTTAGGTATCACCTAAATAAGAGGTTCATATAGGATATCTTTATTTGCGGTCAGACAGTGTTTGGATGTCCAAGAGTGACAGGAGTGAACCAGAGCAGAATATTTTATGATTAATAATTTAATCACAGAAAGACGAAATCTTAAAACCTGAGTCTTGCAGTCTGAGGTCTTCTTTTGGTATCATCTCTTTTGAAAGGTGAGAGCAAGAGGGCTGAGAAGTAACAAAGCAAGGAGCATCTACTCCAAGGCAGGAATTACGTACTGTGCACCATGTAATCTCTGCCAGAAATTAACAGAATAGTAGTGCTTTTTATCTCACAGAGGACAATGTGAAAAGGTGTTACAGACTAAAAAGAGATCGGATACTAAGTTAATAACAAGAATTTAATACTGCCCTAAAATTACAATTGCAACATTTGACAAATATGATCTAGTAAGGTGACTGAGAGAGTAGCAGTGCTAGAGTATGCTCCTTGTGACTAGTTGATACAGATAAAAATAAACCTAAGGCTAGAATTAGACATTTAATAGAATGGAAACATCCATGGTTATCCTAAAATAATCTGAGTAGCTCCTTTCAAACTTCTTAATCTTAAATCATGTGGTCCTGTCCTCACTGATTATCCTGTATGGATGTATTTGGCTTTAGACTGTTGGGGTTTTTTGTTACAGAGTTTGCCTTTTGTTCAGAAAACCTGTGGTCCTAAAAAGGGAAAATGAAGAGTGGATCCAGAGGAAAGAACTAAAATTCAAAGAAAAAGAGATTGTCCTTTTTGTCTTCTGTGAAATGGTGGATATTTCTTGTTTGTATAGCAGTGGTGCTAACGAGCTCCATATGAAGTCCCAGTGTACTTACACTCACATGTCCACTTGATAACATAAATATAAGCCTATTCAAGATCCACCTTATTAGTGACATGACAAGCACTATGGAAATACAATTGTACAGCTTCCACGGAGGGGTGCCCAGCCAAGCATGTGCCTGGCTACCTGGCTAACACTCCTGTCACCTACTGTCATAGTATCCATCTGTGTCTGCCTGGTCACCTGAAGTTGTCTTTGCAATCAATAGGGAAACTCAAAAACTTTGAGGATGATGTATAGTCGTTTGCTTATGATTAGAGACATGCATTTTAGAGTGCCAGTGTTTTGTAAACTGAGTCCAGGGTGCACTAAATCCATTTGGTCAGATGTGATCCATCATAGGAGTGCCTAGTTAGCCTCGGTTCTTACATTCAGGTAGCAAAGGAAAAGAGTAGTTTGGTTGCTTTGAATGTATTAAAAACTCTTGCTAAATAAAAAAAGACTCAAAACTATTGTGGGATTCATTTAAATAACATTATTCATAGCCATTTTTTCATCAAATATCTTCTGCTGGTATTGTCATGGAGACCAAGGCTGTTAATGTCATGCGATCCTATAATATATACATAATGAATATTTCATCTCATAATTCATAAAGCCAAGTTTATACAGTGTCACAATCCTCACCTCACAAAGGTGAATTATAGCTGTACCTTTGTTGTCAGCTTCGAACTTTGGACATTTACTGGGTATGTCACCGACAAATCTGAGCAAAAAGATTCAGTGATTAAGCTTACTTATGCATGTTCAGTATGCATTTGTTTAGGAGGGGGGAAACAATCCACTGCAGTGGGTTTATTTTGGTTGTGATAAAAAATACATTCCGAGTAATCTCAGTGCACAGAAAAGCAATGCAATTGACAGCTACATAATCAGTCTAAAGTGTGCATGCTAGGATGGGTCAAATTCCTTTGGGATTCCAAATGAGATTTGGATGGCTTCTGCACTCAGTGTTTTGCTACTTTGCATCACAGAGTCTGACATCAATATTTTACATGAGGAGGAAAATGACAGGAGCTCATGTTGCCAGTGTCCATCTGTGGAATGTAACAGATTTATATTTTTAATTAAAGTAAGAAAACACAGTTTTGAAAGTTCAGCAGTCACAAACACTTGCATGTATTGAATAGGTTGCTTTTGTGAGTATGCCTTGCAATTTCAATCAGAATGAACACAGTCCATTTCTAATAGGAGTGAGAAATAGATGGATGAATAATGAGAACTTGAGCTCTGGGCATGAATATGTGGCCTTGCATGTCTAGTTGTGGTGATTTAAGATAATACTGCCCCAGTTTTTCACTTAAATTTGCAAAGCAAATCCACATTTACAATTTACTGTGAATGTTGCTCAACCTGAATGAAAAGTCCCCTCACATATTTAAAAAACATCCCTTGGTGGTGACTCAGGCTAAGTCATATGATTTTGAACTGAAAATGCTCTAACTCAGGCCATTGACTTGGCTTGGTTATAGAATTGGTATTTTCAATAGAACTGGTATTTTCATAAAAGAATCAATAAGAGTGAACTTTAGACAAAAATTTAAACCACTATGACTGCAGAAATAAAACCTCATTTAGATGTGCTGAGTCACACCACATATTGGACTACTTCCTCTTCAGTGAAGCAGATATAAGAATAATATACTATTTCATTTCCTCTTTTACCTAGGACATAGACATCAGAGACAAAATCCAGCAATTCCTTTGCTACTCTACCATAGAAAGAGAAGTTTTGAATTTCCTAGGATAGGACTTCAGACTTAGAGTATGCTACAGAGCTTGAAATATGGTCCAGTCATTGTACTAGTTTTACGCCTAAATATCTGATCTAGCTGAAGATGTCCCTGCCCATTGCAGGGGAGGTTGGACTAGATGACCTTTAAAGGTCCCTTCCAACCCCAACTATTCTATGATTTTATCATTTTATGGCTATCACCTCTATGAAGTCATACTTTAGAAAGTTTGGAAAACAAACTCCTTTCTCCCTGGAGAAACCAGTTGCATTACTTAAAATGCACCAGATAAACCCAGATGAGCCAGAAACAACCATTCACTGTCTTTAATCCTCCTTTTAATTCACTTAGCTGAAATATATTAAATATGTGAGTTAAAGGGCATGAGGTGCAAAAAGAATGAACAATGAGGATTCACATTTGCAGACATGTCTATCCTTAAAAGAGCATAGACAGTTTTTTCTTCTATTCAGACAATGTGATCAGCATTGTAAAAGGTTCTACGCCAAACTATGTGGGTTCTGTGGGCAGAATGAACTCATAATCTGAGGAGGTAATTAATAAGACTATAACCATGAAAAAAATCACTGCTAATTCATTTCTGAAAAAGAGGTGCATATTCTAGAGATGAATAGATGCAGTTATATTAACACTTCCCAGGATCTTTGAAAGCATTACCACTGCTCACAGTATCAGAATGCCATTGTTATATTTCTAACTTGAGGGTCTTATAAAGCTTGTACAATAGTTTCACCCAGTATTTATCCTTTTGTAGTAATTCATCTTAATTTGACCTCAGCCAAATAGTGTTCTCACCATTCTTTTACTTACACCCCAGAACATGTGTTTTTACTCGGCAAACAAATTAGGAATAGTCATTCTCACTTTACGATTAAATTGCATAGGGTTCTCAAACTGTCATAGAGTGAAGAGCCCCATTTGGGTTTATTTTATAGAAACTGTTAAAAACCAGTGCACCAGTGTTGCCAGCTCATTGGCTGGTACTGACGTGTAAGCTGTGATGGTTTTAACAAGTCTCTGTCCCCTAAAGCCAGATGAGGTCTTATTGCACATTTTCACAAGTGGATGACGATCTGTTAGAGTTTTGAATGCTCAGACCATTTAAAGCATTAAAAAGCTAAGCTCTAAAACCTAGCTATTTAATTTAGTTGCCTAAAGGCAGGGGTATTTATTTTGGCTGAGTGATCTAGGATTATAAAAAAGGAGATTAAATAACATCATATTGCCCATACAGTGTTATGACCACACTGAGAAAAATATACTCCACTCAGCAACATCAGGGAGAATGTAAATTCGTGTATGAATTGCTGTGGTTAATGATGCACAATCCAAGTAACTTACTGCTGTGGCAGAAAGATGGCTTTGGAGACAAGTTTGTTCAATAAACTTAATTCTGTAAACAAATTTCAAGCAAAAAAGTACTGTCAGAAATACGTGAAGTGCTTTTTCCCTCTCCTTCTCCTGGAAAGTCTGTCCTTTGGCAGGCAGCTCTGCACACTGTGCAATTCATCTGTCGGAGAGGACAGCTGAGAGGACAGCCTCCTGGCCAGCTGGCAAGGTGTCACTATGCACACGGATGCCAGTACATTCCTCTGAGAGGGAATAAATCAGACAACTGGCACCTGTGACACTGATGTCCGTTCAAACATTCCTCCCTTCGTGTAACTTAAACTGTAGTGGAAGGGCATAGTTAGGATCTCTCTCCTTTGTTGTAACCCTTTGCCCATGGAACTTTCTCTTGAAGGCTGTGAAAATAGCACACTGAGGCAATGTTGTGTGGCAAGTATATTCTTCCTATACATAATTAATCAGGTCTAGAAACTCCTTCTTCAAAAAATGAGATAATTTATGAATTCCTAGAGACTGTTCTGGTTGTTCATGGGAGCAATATTAAGCAATAGGGTTCATGTATATCATGTAGGCTGTGATCTATTCTCTTCTTTTATTAGAGTATACTTGAAGCAATGTCTGTTGGAGAAGAGCTCTTCCTACTTTAATATATAATTAATATCACAAAGGGAAATAGGGCTGTCAGTATGCATGTCTGGTACAAAATGCATTATCACTCCATATTTTTTGACTTCTTCCAACTCCAGTGACCTCTGTAAAGATACATTAGACTCGAGTGAAATATATCCTAGTACACCTGTCTCCCAGAGCCCTTCATATATTTCTGATACATAATAGCTAGAAGCTGGCAAATGAAAGACAGTGCCTGAGGCTTCTGAAGCTCAAAGTAAGCCTGTTTTTTTTATTCCACTTAAGTGAGAAATCGTAATAATTATCACATACTGGTTGAAAAGGTTTATGCTGGCCAAAAAACCCCATGAGAGTGCCTTACAACTTCAGCCAAAGACTGTGCCTTGAAATGAGAACTACCTACCACCTTTTACACCAATGATTAAGTATTTTGGATTACATAAATTTTAATATAGATAACATATATCAATACCTACTTTAAGGTTTTAGGGATCATTTTATTTCTACAGAGATATAAACAATCCATAACATCCAAAATATAAAGTAATTATATGTGTTTGACCAAAGTTCTAGAAGCTCCAGGGAACTTTCCCTGCACTTTTCTGCTAACCAGGGTAAGTTACTGTGGCAACACAAGCGACCAGAACACTTGGACAAATGTCATGGTATCTTCTGACCCATAATATACACTCTCCTGATGTTATGCTTCTCCTTCACCTTTGCTTCTACTCTGCTGTAGACATAAGGTATTTACAGTCATGAGGTAAGGGTAAATGTAAACTCTCTATTTATTACAATCACCTCATATTTTCTCTAGGCTAAGTATATACACAGGGAAGGTTACAAGAGATGTTCTGATGTGTGTGAGCCACTGCGCCTTCTTATAAGAAATAGTGTAAGGAAATGAATGTTTATGGGAATTTCTACTTGCTGCAGACAATCATGTTCTCAGGCAATAGCACTGGCTGGAAAATAGGTTCATCCCTTGACACAGTGGTGTTTTAATCATTACATTATGGTTTTACACACTCTGTTTGGCTCAATATTCATCTCAAAGACCCTTTGCTTAAAGCACAGGAAATTCAAATGTAAGACACCTGCACAACAGAGAAATTGAGCTGAAGCCCAAATCCCCAAGCTGAGTGGGCTAGTCACTGCTAGTCCTGGCAAAAGAGGGTACACTAGCTTCTGCTCTGCCTGCTGCATGGGACATTTTCAATGTATGATACAATTCAACAAAAATATAGATAGAAGATATCTATGAAAAATACAGATTACCTGCAGGCAATCTACCACATTTTTTATTTGTGACTCGTTAAAAGCATAACATTGATGTGTTATCAACATCCTTCTGGCTACAAATACAGAGCACAGCTTTGTGAGGGCTGCTATGGGGAAAGTTAACTCCATCCCGTCCAGATTCTATACAATCATGAAAATATCAGACATTTCTAAGGCACTCAGAAGTGACCAGGTGACTCACAACAGATCTTCCAACATGCTTTGACCTTCTGGATTCCTGAGGTAGCCTAAAGTTTTGCCTTTTGTTTAAAAATGCCTTCATACTCAAAATGGCTTCCCAGGAATTCTTGGCTCCTGCTTTATTAACGGCGACCCAACTCCAGCATAGTAATGTAGGAAATAACACAACACCTAAACGGACTTTCGAATCATACTCCTTGTTTCTTTGCCAATTTAGTGTGTTCAGGTATGCCCAGTAAGAGATCTTTTTGGTAACAGATCTTGTTATAGTGGGAATTTATGGTAAACGTGAAAATGTTTCATTTAAGTTTCATTCACGTTCCACTGAGACATAAAATGACAAGTTTATTTAGTAATTTTATATGCCTGACTTTGACCCTTCCCCCCAAACTCTATGGGTCATACTTAGAGGGATTAAAGGAATATTCTGAATTATATAGTCCCTTGTTTTTGTCAATCAGACCAGCCACAATCTCTATCTTATTAACAGTGAAGAATTTTTTTAATCCATTCTGTGGTTTCAGGGTTTTGTTATTATAATTTTAAGAAATTTCACCCTGAATTTATTCTTGGACAGTGTATATGTTTATCCCTGCCTTGGAATCAGTTAGAATGTGAAGCTTTTCTCCCTTGATGATATTTATTCTCACTTTTCTCACTTCCCTCACTCTGCCTGTGTAATTTTAGGAAACAATCAAAACTGCCCTCAGCTTTTTCTTTACTATGCTAAATAAACCATGCTCTCATCCTGTCCTCTCTCATGGCAGTGCTTCCACCATAATGCTACTATTCGTAGTTCTTTCTGACTCTCATTTGATGAGGTTTTCTCTATCCCTACCTCATCTTTCATTTACCATTTACCTGTATCATTAAGGCTCAAGTGAGGAGCCACCACATTCTGCACCAGAGCTCTGCCTCCCACAAGATGAACCTGCGCAGGCAGTCTAAGGTTAGCAGTAATTAACAATGATACTCTCTATTGCTGTAACATTTACATTGCTTTGAAAATCTGTATTAAACAGAAAGGAACAGGGTAAAGACACATTACACACAAAGTTGTCAGTTCAATACGTACATGAAGATCAGTCAGCAGGATTAGATTTCCTAAGCACAGATAAAAGGCAGGAATAAAAAATACTGATAAGGTTTTTTCTCCTTCTTCCCCCTTCACCCCACTTCACCCTCACCCCTCATCTAAATGATAATTTAAATTTGCATTTCTCAGAAGATGGCTTCTCAACATACAAACCATTGCCCATGAGTTTTAGGCGATGGGTGAAAGGAAGATTTCTGCCTTTTTCCTGTTCTTGAGACCCTTGAGTAAAATAGGGAATGATCTCCAACAGTCTATTTTCCCTTCAAACCTCCAGGCTGCAGAGGTGCACAATGTTCTTCTGCACTACCTTAAAGACAGCCCCTAGGCTGATTTCAGGACCAAAACCATATATTGTGCAGACAGTAATTCTTGCAAATCAGATCTGCTGAAAAAACAGGACACATCCTCTGGAGCACACAAAACACATGGTTCCCATCATGCTGATGTATTCCCCTCGATGGAGCAGGAATTCTATAGGCATGCAACTATATGGGTGGGCAAAGAACTATGACAGTCCAAAGGCATGTAGGTGAAGTTTTGACCATTTTTGTGGTGTGATTTTCTTCTTTGTCTGCCTCTGCTGGTGCTCAACATTTCCTGACATGTAGCAGCAGCATATAGCTCATGTAA
This sequence comes from Pipra filicauda, assembly GCF_003945595.2. Taxonomy (NCBI): domain Eukaryota; kingdom Metazoa; phylum Chordata; class Aves; order Passeriformes; family Pipridae; genus Pipra; species Pipra filicauda. Next base: position 3,813,830 of record NW_024103452.1, read on the forward strand.
TTCTTGACTGTTTGCCTTTTGCCCACATGATCTGAAAAGTGTAACTGTGAAGTTGAACACACTTGTGAAAATCCCTTCTGAGGGTTCTCAGCAAAGCTGTGAGCAGAACCAGCAGCTCTGGGATTTCTGTGTACAACCTTAAAGCTACACTGTATTTGGTTTATACTTGGTTCACATTTAGAATCATGTGAGTTAAAAACAACATTTCAACAAATAATTTCTGAAAGTTTAATCTCTGAAAAGAGATGGATGCTCAGTCCTGTTGCTTGCCAAGGCAAATTCTGAATTACCAATAGAAGGGAGTGTTAGGGATTTTTAAGTTCTGCATTTACTATATGAATACAGATTAATTGCTGCCTACAGGACCTTCATGTAAACACTCACTAATCTGTTAAAAAGAGAAATATGAATGATCCTGCTCACTAACAGGAATTTCCTCAGGAGCTTCAATAAGAACTGGATTAGGCAATGAATGGTTAGAGGTTCTTCTGTTAAACAACACCACAAACTCCTTATCAGGTGGGTGGGTAATACTTTTCTACCAGTAATAGAATCAATGCTTTAGTTTTGATAAAGCTTTTCTTTTTACCAGTAAAAATTAAAAGATAATGAGATTGTGGGAGGTTTTGACAGTTTTATTTGTTTGTCTGTTTTGTTTTGTCTTTTGTCGTGTTTGTTTTTGATTCTTGGTTTTTTTTTTCCAGATTTTTAAATTACTATTTCTAGCCTCCTACTATGTGAAATGTTGTCAGATTTCACAAGTTCTTTCCATGATCCTTCATCACTAAAATCCTTCCTCAGGTCTTCAGATACTTATTTCTATATGCCTGTCAGAAACTCAAGTTTTATAAGAACTCTGCTTTAACCATTCAACAATGAGTTTTGAGATTCTGAACAGGAGCAGGGTAGATCTCAGAAAGCCTGACATAAAGACCTCTGAATGGGAGTAGCACAACATGAAACATTTGTGGACAGCAGAAAAGTCCAAGAGCACCTTGTTGCTGTGTGAACAGGAGCATGGCAGCAGATCAAGGAAAGTGACTATTCTATACTTGTTAGACTCTACCTAGATACTGCATCCAGTTTGGGATCCCCAAATCAAGAAAGATACTAACAAATTGGAATGAGTTCAGCAAGGGGATGAAGAGATGACTGGAACACCTGTCCTGTGAGTCGATGCTGAGGACCAGGACTTGTTCATCTTGGAGAGGAGACTGCTTTGGCCGTCCAACACCTATAAGGAGCTAAGGATGAAGCTGGAGCCACTCTTTGTAACAGAAATACTTGCAAGCAAGAGGTGTTCAGAAACTCTTTCTCTGCAAAGACATTTGAGTGGTGACACAGGCTGTCCAGAACAGCTGTGCAGTCTCCATTCTTGGAGGTTTTCAAGACCTCAGTAGATAAAGCTCTGAGAAACCCTGTCTGATCTCATAGCTGGCCCAGCTTTGAGGGGTGAGGGGTGGAAGGAGCTCACTGGGACTCAGTGCAGGACCTGGCAGCCAGGGATATTCCTCCAGCCAGGAGTACGGCAGGCAGAGGGGTAGACAGGGCAGCCCTCTCCCAGCTGCTGGCACCTTCCTGGGCACATGAATAGGATGAGCTGAGCTGGGCTGTCAGTGTGTGGGCAAGGGCACAAATGCACAGCCTGTTGTCAGTCACAAACACAGTAGCAATGCAACAGGGACTGTAGCTTAGGTAGGGCCAAAGGCAAGAGCCTCAACTCTGAGCAGCTCAGAGCTCAGGATGTGCTTCTGCCCTTGCTGGAGAGGCTGGACTAGGGGACCTCCAGTGATCCCTTCCAACATAAGCTATTCTGTGATCCCACCATACACACACTGTCAGATTTTAACACTGAAAAATGATAGAGTTGTTCTTGTCTACTCAAGAGCTCTGTAATGCCCGTGCATGATGCATATTCATAGAGGGAATGGTAAAGAACAGGGAGAGAAGACTGAGAAAGTTAAGACACCTTCCTTGCTTAAAAATAAAAGGATTTTAGAGAAGTATAATGGTTTGAAAGATAATATTTATTCTGTGACTTTGAAATACTGTCCTGATTTTGGCTGGGATAGAGTTAATTTTCTTCCTAGTAACTAGTACAGTGCTGTGCTTTTTATGCAGTATGAAGAATAATGGTAACACAGTGTTGTTTTTAGCTGTTGCTAAGTAGTGTTTATACTAAGTCAAGAACATTTAGGCTTCTCATGTCCTGCCAGCAAGAAGGCTGGAGGGGCACAAGAAGTTTGGGGTGGGGGAGACAACCAGGATAGCTGACCACAGGTGGCCAGAGGGATATTGCATACCATGTGGTGTCATGGTCAGTATATAATCTGGGGGCAAAGCTGTCCAGGGACCATCAGCTCAGGAACTGGCATCAGTTGGTAAGTGGTGAGCAATTGCAGTGTGCATCACTTATTTTTTATATTCTAATTATTATTATTGTTGTTGTTGTTTTCTTCCTTTTCTGTACCACTAACCTGTCTTTACCTCAACCCACCAATTCTCTCCTCCATCCTGCTGGTGAGTGAGTGGCTGTGTGAGGCTGAGTTGTGCCATTTGGGATTAAACCACAATAGGTACTTTTGTAATATTAGTTGCTCATATCTCACAATGTTCTTGAGAAGCAGATAAACATTGACATATCTTAGGACTGGGAGAACACAGCAGATGCTGTGTGACACAGGTACATGAATATGATGCAGCAAGATGGGGCTAGAGCATGGAGCCTGAGGCCTGCTGTCTAGACAGCAAATGGGCCCTCAATATCCTAACACAGTTCAAAAGTAGAGCAAAATATCAGCTGTGTATACCTTCTCTAGTGGCACCCTATTGACAGTTCCAAGGTTTAAAGTATGTGCAGAATGTCTTTGCTCCATGAAAAAAAATGGCCATGTTCTTAGTGACAGTTTTACTGTTAGTATAATGTTACCCACATTCAAATGCCATTATGTATGATTAGAGGCAATGAATATTTCAGAGAAGTTAATCCTGTCAGCTATACTTTTTCAAAACAAGTCTAAGCAACTCATAAAATCACTGCATTGACCACAAATGAAATAGGGAAACCTGACCAGAGTATGGACAAAGAGAACAGTCACTACTTGGACTCTTCTGTTACATTTTCCTGTTTGCTGTGAGAACAAGTTTTGAAAAAAACTGCCTGCCTTTCATTTAATCCATTTACTGGAGTACATTGCACAAAGCTTTCACTACATGAACAGCTTTAACCTTTTTTTCCAGGCTTAGTTTTTATGGTGGCCTGGTTGGTTGTGTATATTTAGCCCTGAACAGAGACTCTAAAAGGTAAATAATGATGCTATCTGACTGAGAGAACAGATTGTTTAAGCTCAGTGGTGAGCAGAGCATCAATATGAAGCTCTTATGTCAGTTCAGACAGTACTCAGAAAAGTCCACAGACAGACGTCATTCAAATAAAAATATTTAGTGTTGAAAGGAGCAGCTTTGGTTCTCTACTGTAAATGAAACAAGAACAGAATAAAAAGAAAAGTTCATCTTCCTCCAGTGTTGGGATCTATGGAAACAGGACTAATTCCCTAGTAAGGATAAGGACCTCTACTTTGCACCCCATAACCTCATCTTCCAGGAAGGAACACAACTATAAGTGATATTGAAAGGTGTAAGGCATGAAGCTATTCTTCTTATGATTTTTTTTTCAATGCATTAGTTTCAAAAATGTAAAATGTGTTCTCAGATTGTGCAGTGTTTAAAAACTCCTCTGTAGGTTTGTTACTGCTAAATTTCCTTAATATCTGTTTTCAGACAATGAAGTTTCTAGAATCTCAAAGAAAAATAATCTCAAAGAAAAAAATAAACCCTTCCTTCCAGAATTTTGAGGACATGAGGCTGCATTCTCATCCAGAGGTTAAAAGTTATATTTATCAAGTCTTTCCATTTTAGGTATAAAACATTGGAGAATGAACTGGGCCTTTGTGATGTACAGATTCCAGGTTTAAAGTTCACTTTATTCTCCAGCTTCTCCTGCTCATATGACAGAAAACAGATGACTAACAGGAGGTCTATTTATAAGAATATGGTGTTGTTTTGAGCTACACTCAAGGAACGGAGTTTTTGTAAAAGAGTCTGTGGAGGTCTAGTGCTGAGAGCGGAAGAGCAAATAAGTAAAGCAGATGTTGAAAGTGCTTGGGAAGAAATCTGTATTGGGAAAAAAGGAAAAAAACCCAGGAAGTAGTCTTTAAAGATAGCTTAAAGAAAAAACACTTGAAATCTAGCGGAGAAGGCCAGACTGTCAGCTGATATGCACAGGGCAGTCTTGGAGTTAAGCCAGAATAATATCAGCAGTTATGATAAGATGACTGAAATGCAGCACAGGAAGGACTTGACTTCCTCAACTTAGTGATGAGAACAATTTTACCAAAAGGGAACAAAAAAATGGCTGTAAAACTGTTTTTATGTTTTATTCATAGTTTTTGTATTTTAGGAAATGCAACCGTCTATGTTCTGACGGTGACCTGGAAAAAGTGCTCAGTCTGCGAGTACCGTGGTACTGTTGAAAAGCTCCTATCTTTTTCCTTGTCATTTTCCAGCTTTTTGGGGTCTTTCACTTTTGCATTCTTGCCTCTCCTAGCATCCCAATCAAATAATGTATCCATGCTTTCACTCTCCCAAAGTTTGTTTACCCCCATAATCAAGGTTTTCTGAAATATTTCAATCCCGGATTAATCACTTACATTCTGTGATCATTAATTGCGATAGTAAATAGCAGGTAGTAAAACAATAGTGATCAAACAATACAAAGCGGGTTTAAATGATACAGCAGCAGCTCAAGATCAAAGTCGTGGAGTCATGTCCCCTTTCCTGCAGGCATTTAGCCAGATACCTACTGACTGACTATCTTTCTCCACTGGCAGAATACACAAAACCAATATTAGATGTTTCTAAATTGGTCAATGATTTTATCCATATATCTAGCACACACTCATGGTTCAGTTTTATCAATGTCGTATCTTCAATTCGTGTATTCGGGGAAATAACCTACTGTGCCAGACTTGGATGTGTCCCATCTGCGGGTGCTGTTGTGCAGTGCCCTCTCCATGACTGTTCAAGTCAGACTACTGATTATGAGAATAGCTGCTCATTAGTGTTTTGTTGGCACACAGTCATCCTGTCATGATTAGCCTGTGATCCCCTGACCACTGCAGTCACCCGTGGAAATAATCCATTACCTTCTTACAAGCAGTCAGCAAAATATATCATGGCTCTTTTTTTGATGCTGTCAGTGCCCTGTATCCGACTATTAGTTCGGTCATAATGAGATCATGGCTGCGTTAGACAAGATTCCTTTTTTTTTTTTTTAATTTTTAAAGCTGCAGGTCATGTAAGATTTTACATATCAACTTTGCCTTCACGGTGCTGCTTGCCCTCAGCCTCATATCACCATTTTTGCCTACAGCCAATTGCTGAGTAGTGAGATGCTGACATATGTCACTCTATATGTCTTTCACATGTAAGCTTTGGCAGTGCCCTTCAAGAGTAAGAGCTGTACCTTTGTGGGAACTTATCTTCTTAAAATTTCTCATTGTTTTTGCTAGAAAAACAAAGTCTGATCTTTCTGGCCTGAACAGTCATTTAGCTTGCAAGCTGATATTTTTCATTGAAATTAGAAGTATCAGCGGGAAGAAAGACATAAAATTAGAAATGGAGATTTGTGTTGAAATTTTCCAGTGGAAGGGAAGACTAAATTTTTTCCTGTTGTTCATCTTTCAGGTCCATCTCAGAGACACTCATTGCTATTAAACTCATTAGAAACTTTATATTGCTGAACAAACTTGCAGTTCTTTCAGATTCTAAATTTTCTTTATATCAACATTTTTCATATTTCCCATCCCTCTTAAATTACTATGTGAAGAGAAATCCTGTGTGTAATCTCAATGCCTTTCATTACCTGGCTCTCCTCCTACAGACATCGGATATTAAATCTCTTTCTTAACATTGCCCCAATATTTGACATTTACCATTGCAGAATTTATCTTTCAGAAGCTACATCTTTGTTGACTTTCCTTCTAGAACAAATATTTATGGTACACCCCTTACTGTACTTATATCTAATCCTACCAACCTTTCCAACTACAGCAGCCAGATATTATTTTTCAAAAACCTTTTAACTTAATACTAATAAATAAGGACCCAGTAGAGTTCAGTCTATTCCTGCCATTGGTTCAAACTGTGAGAGTCCACATAGGTTTGATTAAAGTCCGTTTATAAGCTGTAAATGAGTAGCAGCTGTGCCTGACATCTCTCGGAAACTTGGCAAATTAGACCACCCCACATTTGACGAAGCTGCAGATGGGAGATGACAGTTTTCGTTTGTGGTCTTCACATCAGCCCCCTCAAATTAATGTTCTGCATCAAATCCAATCCTATTTTTAACTTTTTGATGAAGAGAGAAGAGAAAAGGAAAGGAAAAGATGAATGGATCTTAGATAACAGAGTTACCTGGATAACCAATACACCCACAACATCAAATATGATGTAGAACCACCATAAACAATGCTTGTATATACTGAAGCTTCTGCTTCCTGGAACATGTTGAATAATGGGCTGCATCAAAAGCTTGATGAAATAGTAATATATCACACACAGAGTAAGGGACAATAAATCATGTTTTGGGGTGTGATGGATGAATCAAAACGAGCCAACATTAAGTTATGGGAGAGAGGAACCATCCATACATTCTGTCCAGAACTGGGGCAGACAGGTGCAGTAACTAAAGGGTTTGATTTGAAATTTTGAACATAAATTTCAAATTTTGAATTTAGAAAAAAAGACTCCTATTTTTGTTCCAGACCTAGTCCTGCTTTATTTTTTAATGTAATGCATGCAAACTCTGGATATTTGGAATTTTGCTTTGTTTTCTTTTAAATTCTACCTTAAGTGCTGTAATTTAAATAACTTCAGTCACTTGTATGCATTGTATACATTTATTCAGGATCTAACTTTCTAAATTTGGCCTGCAAAAATAATCTTCACTTAAATTCCTTGCTGCTTGGAAACTGAGATTCAGAATATATTAGATTAAATTTACGTATTAAAACTTGAGAAGTTGTATAGAAAAATTGAGACCCAGAAAATATTCTTGAAAAATCAATACAGACTTCCAGTTGTTATAGTTCTGAAAATAACAACAATCTGTTCAATGACTGTTCAGCAACAAATGTATAAATTTAAAGGGGAAACAAAGAAATAATTACTTCTGTAATTGGTAACAATTGTAGCCTCACTGGCAGCTGTATATAAAACCTGAGAATTTAATGTGAAAAATAACTTTCCTTTTGACAACAGAAACTACCATTTAAACGAAGTAATGCTATACATTTTTTTTTAAATTAATTCCATCCACTTTTTTTAAAAGACCAGCAACTGAATTTTCTTTGGACACAACTAAATTCACAAACAGAATAACAATTTATTCCAATCTTACTTATTACCCAGGCCGCCGGCCGCACTGTGCTGGATGTCGGTGGGGATTGCGTCCTTGTGGGAGAGGAGAGGAAGAAGGTCGGAGCACCCAGAGGTTTGCCAGTCCAATTTAGGGGAGGGGAAGGGTGCTGGGTGGACCGTGGGGATCCTCAGACCGGTGAGAGGGCGGGAAGGGCAGTCCTGTATGGTATGTTGCAGGTGAGCAGTGAGAGGGAGGATCTGTGGTAACACAGTGGGGGGAGGATAAGGTCAGGGTGGATAGTGGGTTCTTCTGAGGGGTTGGGGGGTTTTTGGCCGGGCTGGGGCCATGGGAGGTACCCAAGCCCCGGGTGGGTGCAGGGGCCGGAACGGTTTGTTTTTGGCTCTCCTGCGGCTACTGCCCAGGTTTGGTTTGTTTTGGATTTATTTATTGCGTCCTGAAAGGGTGGTCAGGACAAAGGGATGTTCCCAGGTATTTCCCTGGGATTGAGTATAGATGGGTGGCAGAATAGTAGGGAGTGAAAGGCTTGCCCTAACCGTTTTAGTGGGAAAGAAGCCTGTGTACCCCTATATGGTTGCGAGCTATGCTGGTGATGGTACATGCCTCCGGTAGGGTCTCCCATGCCAGACAGATCAAAACCGAAGGGTCGGATAAAATATGTCCATGGGCAGGATGAGCTTGTTAGCCTTCTGGCAGTCATCCTAGGAGAAGGACAACTCTAATCCCAAACCCAGGCAGATGAAGCTCGCTTAGCCCTGCAAGGCCATCCATCTAAGAGAAGGTCACTCTAATGAAACCTACATCCTGAGGACCTCACTGCCACCATCCAAGCTCGCTCAGCCCTGGTAGATGAACCTTAGGATTAAAGGGTGGGTTCAGTTCTGCTCATGCTGCGTCTCACCTAAAAAATCCACTGTGCAGGCTCGAAGTACCATCCAAGGAATCTTTCTGTTGTGCCTTTTGCAACCCATCTTGTCTATCTTGCACTGGCCTCTTTAGCCATCAAAGCGCCTGTAGCCAATGTGAGTAGAGCCCTTCCCAAATCTTCATTCTTGAAGCCTAGCCATGACTTATTATCCAAGAGAAAGCCTAATAATTTACAGAACATTGTCATATCTTGACAATAGTGGGCATTTCTAACCCTTCAAATCAAAGGAGGTAATGGAAAATACTCAAACTTTCAGCACTAGCTTAAATGTCAGCTCAGCCACTCAAGTCCAATGATTGGAGTGGTTTAGTTCATCAAAGGAAACTGGCACAGGCTTAAAAGCATAATCTTGCAATTAAAAACATATGGTTATCTTTGTCCTTATTTGATACTCTGTGCAGGCCAGTGTTGCACACCCTGAATTGCATAAGCCATTTGTTCCCTTGGACCATTCCCCAGAGTATCATATTTTGGTTCTTTAACATTTGTTATTAATTTCTTTCTAAACAATCTGCCTTAACATTGCATTTGTCTATTTTGCTGTGTACACTCCAATAGTCCCTTGTGAAGCATATTTCATAGTAAAGGACTAAAAAAAAGGTAGAACAATGATTCTTGGTAAACACATTAAAAGAAATGTATTGTTTTGCATTGACTTTGACTAGTATGATTTTTTTCTCTAGTTCTCCCTCTGGACCACTTTTGTCCTCCAACACACAGTAGCCTTGCTACTTTTCCCCATCAGCAGAACAACTTTGAAAATTTACTTTCTATGTCAGGAATCAAAATGGGAGTTGCAAGAAAGCTCCTAGCCAGGGACATTTTTCTGAAAGCATCAGTGTCTGCAGATAGGTAGCTTTAAAGGTAGGCTTTTCTTCGTGCTACACAAGGCTCAATATTTACCTCATTCACAGCTCTGTGGACCATTTTGCATTTTAAATTTTGCTGAAATAGAAAAAATTGGAAGAATAAAAAAACTCTTTTTAAAGCCTGTAACATCACAGCAGCCAGTACCTTGATGAAGGGTGGTAAATGAAAGCACCAAGATGTTACAAAGCTAGGAAAAGCAACCAGAATGTCAAAGTTCATCCTAGGTTTTCTCCCAAATTTGTAACTCTTAGGCTACTACAATACTGATCTGTTTGAATAACTTGTGCATTCCCTTCTCCTTTGGGACAGCAAGAGGGACAGATGTCTCTTCCTTTACTAAGATGTTCTATGTGCTGCTTCAGACTCTTGCATAAACTCTTTACTGCTAGAGAGGGAGTTGTGTGTGTAGCATAATCTATGTCCTAAAAAAAAACCCCCTACTTTTATTGTCTTTGTATTTGGCATCAGTAGCACCACCTCCTAGAACTCTGACCTAATTTTTAATGTTGCAGAGTCCACTTTCAAAGCGTCCATGTCTCAGAAACTTTGCAACAGGGTAATAGGAAAGTGCTCTTTCCTTCTCTGCTTCTCTGTGTCTGGGTCTAAACTGGGGGACTTGGGAGTGCCTCTGTGCTGTCCTCAATCATATGCTCTACTCCCTATGTCAAGGAAATCTGTATGTTTGAGCCAATGAGGGCTGTGGAAGCCAAAACACAACATGGTGGGCCATTCCATGCACAGGGAGTATGACAGACTAGTTGGCTTGCCACAAATCAAATGAGAAACTGTCTTCAAAGGAATTTTGGACTTATACACTTAGTTTCTGATCACAGTTCTAACCACTAGTGACAAATAATGGGAGAACAAATTATAGCTCTTGCAACACTGTGGAGGTAGATGCAGTCACAACCCATAAGATCCTTTGATGAAATTATGTAGGAACAGACTGCAAATTCCAGTCTCTAACCCTTCTGATTCAATTTTTTTTGTTTTCCCACATTTGAAAAATACAATGGTAAATTAGAACTGCAGCATCCTACTTCTCTACATAGCAGAGTGTTAGGAGGCTGTTACCAGCTGCTGTAGTTTTTGAGTTTAATGCTATCTGGCCCCACCAGCATACCTCAGTTGTCAGCTTCCAGAATTTTCCATGTTTCCAGTGAGGATGCCAATCCTGTTATTAGTTCTGTCCTACACACTATAGTCCATGAGAAAAATGAACCAAGAAATCTACTGAGAAACCACTCAATAATGTTACTAATATCTGACTGCTACCAATCTGGGGACAATCCAAATCACTGCCATAAAGTATTAGAGGTGGAAGAATTCATAAAGCTCTTTCTGTGCCATCTTGTCTCTTAGGGAAAAAAAGCAAGAGCTATTGAGAATGTAATCTAAAACTCTTCAAGGGTCTGACTTCACAAAAACAAACAAGCCAAAATCCTCATGCACAATTATGTCATTAGGATTCTGTCTGAAAATGGCATTGTACATTTCCATAAGAGACTTAGGCATTTATAACCTTCATTACACTCCATTCTGCTAATATGATTCATCATATATATTTAAAAATGAAGTTATTTAACTACTATTAGCCATAAACCATACTTCTAATAAAAATGAAGCTATTTAACCACTATTGGCCATAAACCATACTTCTAATTACTCACTTCACTAATGTTCATTTGTCATCTAATTCTTTGATTTTTCTGTGTTAGACTATAACAAGCATAAAAAAAGAGACCTTAGTCTTATGCCAAAGGATATTTAGCTTTGATCATTGTAATACATCAAATGTTCTAATGAGTCAAAATGGAATCTGCAATTCTCTTGACAATCATTATTGATTTAAAAACAGTGATATTTTGGGTAAGCCTCAGAAATATCATTCTTCTTTTCTGCAAATATAGGGAGTGATCAAATACATGCCCCTGTATTCTTTCATAGCAAATGATGTAAAAGCAGCAATAGATAAGACTTCAGCACACAGTTAACCCAGGGCAGGCTATAACATGAGAAGATATAATGCTGTATGGAACACTTATGCCCTATTAGCGAAAACCAAGCTGATAGAAACATTGTCTTAAATCAAATTTTTACTATCCTGGCCAATTACAACTGCAGCTGCAATGTGCAGTAAATGGGTAGGACATCAATCTTTCTATTGTACCAGACATATCAAGATACAAATGTGCTTGACTGCATACTATTATGCTACAGCTGAGCCTCATGACACTTCGTATCTCATTCTGCAGCAAGATTTTAAGCAAGCATATGCTAAATGGCTTAATACAAGTTCAAGTGGTGACAAATAGTTCCCTATTTCCAAACACATTTCCCACAAGCTGTGGATCACATACAGTATTGCCATCCTTGTTACTTCAGTCTGCAAAAGAACAGGACAATGAGTGGACTCATAATCTATAGCTGGAGTCTGAATCATAGATTGCTCACTTTACTGAAGAATTTTATTTTCAAAACAAAGGGATAGAATTGCTCAGTTTCTCAGATAATAACTGCACTTTTAGTTTGTAACACGGAATTCCAAAAAAAATGTCTTAAAGCTCGCTATTTCCATGTGGCTACCATTCTCCAGTGACTATCCTTGAGCCAAAGCTATTACCATTGTAATGTGTGATTTTTATTGGAACTGTGACACGTTTTCTAGCTTTGTAAATTGATATAAATCTCTGCAAATATATAGGATCAGATGCTGTCATTGCAGATATAGTATTATGCATTGTTCTGAAGAGAGTGGCAGAGTTAATACTAACAGGCAGAATTTGTAGTCATAGAAGTTGATGTCATGCTATTGCCTTAATGCCCACTTTTCAATCATTACATACTTTTTCTCTTTAATTAACGAGGCACAATAGTGAAAGGTTAGTTGTAGACAAAAAGTTCTTAATGTTGCTTAGAATTGTGGAATGTCCTCATTTAGAACACAGGCTCACCAGGATGCTCATGCACACATGCCAGTCAGCTGTTTCTCAGTGAGACATTTACCTTCATTGGCTGAGCTAGTCTGATTTCTTCTGGTTTTGCCTCTCAGCAATACAGCAAGCAGAGCTCTGTTTCTCAGAGACCATTAGTCAATTAAAGTAGTGGTCTGGTGAATGTACTGAGCAGAAATCACAGCCATATATTAATTATGCAAATCTTTTTAGTGTTGTAGAATTGCTATTAAACCCCTCCATTTCAGGTTTCTTATCAGCTGAGAATAACATTGACATCACTGGTGCCTCAACCCTGGCCTCATCACTTCTCTGCTTCTCCACTGGGTCACAGGTGTTAAATAGAATTAATTGAAAAAAACAATTGACATCCAGACATCCAGTGCACTATATCAGGTGGAATGGGAATGCAGAGGAGTTGTTGGAAGAGCTGAGTCGTATCTGAGCTGCCAGTAATGGAAAGGGGCAAAATTGCAATATCTGTGTGGATAGACTTTAATAGAAAAGGGAAGGGTAGGGCCAAATGTAACTGGAGCAAATTCAAGAAGCATTTGACTTATAAGAATTTGAACATGTGTAATGTGATTTTTATGATAAACATTCTGGCCAAACAAGCATTTGGCAGTTTTCCTCTGAGGCTGTTTTTTAATGTTGTTGTTGGCCTCAGTTTCATTAGCCTACAACATGTCACTAGTTTTGTAAAAAAGCAATATCCGTAAATTACTCTTGTATCATAGTTGTCACGGTGATAAATGAAGAGAGATTAATTAAATGTATATTCAAATGAACTCTATTGACTGTAGAGGTTTTCATAGGCTTGGATTTCACTGAAGCTTAGGAGTGGTGTCATGGTGAGAGGTAACTCTTGTCTGGAAACTTCTGAAGTTAAAGTGTGTGGAAATACACATGGGAAAGCACTGGAGGTTTGTGGATTTAAACGCAGCATCTGGGTGCCCCTTTGTGGGCTGTGGTGTTATTGCACTGGTGAGGACTCTTACAACTTAACCTCTAGGATTTCATTACTTTTGACTATTGGTATCTGTCTGATGTTTATACACTTTGCAAAAACATGTCATTTTCAAATAACAATTTTACTGCTTCATTTTTTTTACTGTTTCATTATGCAGTATAAATTATCCACCTGATATTCCAGTGCAACATAGCATCATATTAAATTACAAAGCAGATTAATGTTATGAGTCATTTATTATCCACATTTGAGGCAAAACATAGCTGCAAAAGCAGAAATATTACCGTGAGCATGAGAAAATGAAAGCAGAGACTAGAGTAGCTGGAACAGTTAACAGCAGATACAAGAGTAGTAATCTGCTATAAAAAAAACCCACAACAACAAAAAAAAACCCAACAAAACAAACTCACATAAAACCACAAAAAAAACCCCCAAAACAACATATCACCATGTGAGAAATAATAGACCAGAAAAACGTGCAGCTACTGAAACTGTGCTTCTAGATACTTCTGCATTATAATGTCTATAACAATTTATCACAGAATCACAGAGTGGATGAGATTGGAAGGGACCTTTGGAGGTCACATGGTCCAAACCCTTGCTCAAGCAGGGTCAACTAGTTGCCCAGATCCATGTCCAGTCAGGTTTTGACTGTTTTCAAGGAGGGAGACAACCTCTCTAGGCAACCTGTACCAGTACTCAGTCACCCTCATGCTGAAGAAGTATTTCTTGGTGTTCAGATGGAGCCTTTTGTGCTTCAGTTTGAGTCAATTGTCTCTTGTCCTCTCACTGGGCATCGCTGAAAATAGCCAGGCTCCATTTTCTTTTCACCCTTCCATCAGGTATTTATACACACTGATAAGATCCATCCTGAGCCTTCTCTTCTGCAAGCTGAGAATCCCCAGCTCACTCACCCCCTCCACATGTCAGGTACCCCATTACTCATATTTATAGCTGTTTACTGGACTTGATCCAGTCCACGTTTCTCATGTACTACAAAGCCCTGAACCGGACCCTGCACCCAAATGTGTCTCATCAGTGCTAAGTGCAGGGGAAGGAACATCTCCCTTGACCTGCTAATGAATCTCAGAACGCTGTTGGCCTTCTTTTCTGCAAAGATGCATTGCTGGCTCGTGGTCAACTTGGTGTCCACCAGGACCCCCGAGAATCTTTTCCTGTAAATCTTCTCTCTAGCCAGTAGATCCCCTTCGCTGGCATATGGAGTTATTCCTTTTCAATTTCAGGACTTGGCACTGACCTTTGTCGAACTTCAGAAAGTTTCTCTTTGTTCATTTCTCCAGCTGGTTGAGGTTTCTGTGAGTGGCAGAACAAAGGTCTAGTGTATCAGCCACTCCTCTTAATTTTGTATTGTCTTTAATCATTAATGAATGTATTGAACAGTACTGGCTGTGGTATCAACCCTTGGGATATTCCAGCAGTGACTGATCACGGGCTGGATTTCATGTTCTGATCACAACCCTCTTCATCTAGCAGTTCAGCCAGTTTTCAATCCATCTTACTGCCTATTTTTCTGCAACTTACTTTATCAGTTTGTCTATGATGATATCATGAGAGACAGTATGAAAGTCCTACAAAAATTGAGGTAAAAAAAAATCCCCCTCCACTGGCTTAGCTGTTTCCTTGTAGAAGATATCAGATTGGTCAGGCACATTTTCCACTGTGTAACTTCATGCTGACTACACCCTCTTGTCCTTCATATTTTTGATCTTGTTTGTTCCAGAAAAACCTGTTCCACTGTGTTCTTGGAAACAAGTACATCCTGTTGAGTTCATGTATCTGACCACTTTTTAAAAATGTTTCTTAGCTTGATGTTCTGCTACAGTGGGAAGTGCAGATAATCACAATACAAATTCTAGACTTAAAAGTCTAGAGAAAAAAAAAATCAGCATTGTCAGTTCCACTAGATAGAAAGGTACCTGGCATATAGGGCTCCTAAAACTATTTTCTGGAGCCTTCCTGAAATAAAGAAGGATGAGTGCAAAAGACGTCTGAAATTGGAGCCATTGAAACTACAACATCACTTTGTCACAATGTTCTCTTCTAACCAACACCTATTCTCCCACGCCCAATTGTAAAGTCCTGTTTGTCCTGCAAATGGAACACTTTTATCACCGCTCCTGGCTTGATGTCAGCCTGCTGTAGTGTGGCTTTCAGCTGGCTAGCCTTACTCTGAGCCTGCGTCTGTTAGACTAGCTCCACTGCCTGCTTTGTTTCTTCCACTTAGCTTTCTCCAGCAACAACAGAAATTCTTGCCAGCTCCCCACAGGTTTGTAATAGCAGTATTAACCTCTGACTTGGTTCCCATTTTAAATGTTGCTGCAACAATAGCAGCAAGAATAGCTTATTTTTAATGGAAACTGTGTTTATGTGGAAAATGCTGTTTTTCCCTATAGTTCATGGCTAAGAGTATAAATGAAATTTTCAAGTTTTCTCTGTATTCTGTAAAATGATTCAGAGCCTCGTTTATCCTTTTTTGCACTGAAACAGATATAACAGAAAGAACAAAGGTTCAAAGTCAATGAGTTTCTTTTGCACGAAGCTCCAGCAGCACAGCTGTGTACTTAGCTTTACAGAGAGCACTGTCAGTGGAATCAGATAAAGCGGTCCATCATAAACCAGATTCTCAAAAAGTCCTGGACACAATGTCCGCAAGATATAACATCTTGAGAGCAGCATGTTTGCCTTCAGTACAGAATAAAACTTTGCTCACAATTTTCACTGTAGTATATCTGAAACATTTTTGAAAAATAAGGAGGAATTATTATCTGGAAGTTAATTCACCCACAGTGGACTTGGAAGAGTTAAAACACATGTAAATAAATTAATTTTAGACAGATTACTGAACCTATGCTCATCTTCAGTTCTCCATTTATAAAATGAGGATTACATTTTCTGACCTAGCAACAGTGCCAATATTCTATATTGATAAAATGATGAAGAATAAAAACTCAAAGTAAAATTTAGTTGTGAAAGCTTAATTCTACCTTTATACATGGTATTTTAGGCTTGAGGAGTGGGCCCATGTGCACCTCATGAGGTTCAACAAAGCCAAGCGCACCTGAGTCAGGAGAACCCCTATTATCAATACAGGCTGGGAGATAAAGGTATCGAGAGCTGACCTGCTGAGAAGGACTCGGAGATGCTGGTGGATGAAATACTGGATATGACCCAGCAACATGTGCTTGCAGACCAGAAAGCCAATTGTACTCTGGGCTGCATCACAAGAGCATGTTGAGGGAGGTGATTCTGCCCCTCTACTCTGCTCTGGTGAGACCCTACTGGAGTGCTGCATTTGGCTCTGGGATCCCCAGTACCAGAAATACATACACCTGGTGCAGCATGCTCAGAGGAAGGCCACAAAGAGGGATCAGAGGGATAGAACAACTCTCCTATGGGGAAAGACTGAGAGAGTTGAGTTTGTTCAATATGGAGAAGAGAGGGATTTGGGGATACCTGATTGTGGCCTTTCAGTACTTAAAGGGGGCTTATAAGACAGATGGGGACAGATGTTTTGGTAGGTTTTGTTGTCATAGGACAAGTTTTAAACAAAAAAGAGGGTAAATTTGGGCTAGATATAAGGAACAAATTTTTTACAATGAGAATGGTGAGACACTGGAACAGGTTGTTCAGAGAGGTGATGGATGCCCCATCCCTGACAATATTCAAGATCATGTTGGATGGGACCCTGAGCAACCTGATCCAGCTGAAGATGTCCCTACTCATTGCAGTGGGGTTGAACTGAATGGCCTTTGAAGGTCCCTTCCAACACAAAGTACTCTGCAATTTTATGATTTTAGCAATTGTTCAGCGTTTTTTAAAGTAAAAGTTATTAGCTATGCAATTATTTTTTATTGCATCTAGATTTTCAGGTACATCTTAAAACTTAACTGAAACATGCCTGTGTTTTATGCCTAATATAGGCATTTCCTCACAGAAATGTTAGATACAGACACTCAGACAGGATACTCAGCCTGCTGTAATATAAACATTTGAATACCTTACTCTGCAGGAGACCTAGACCTCTTAATTTACTATCTCTCTCCCTCTTCACAAGAAGATCCAGTGTAATTGGCTTCTGGCAGTTCAGGAAACTGCAGACATGTCTGGCATCTCCACTCTCTTGAGCAAAAATATAACTAATGCTTACGGACATGTTTAATAGTATGGTGTGTACCAGTGTCATGTCATCTTTACATAATTGCCCAGAAGACAAATCAGTCACGTGGCAAGTGAGACCATTACACATACTCACAGGGACTGAGCTCAGACTGCAAAAGGAGGATCTAGTCATTGATTATCTTGGTCAAAGCAACACCACACACATGTTGAGGGAGATGCAAGGTTTCAAACAATGTGTATTCTTTATTAGAGCCTTGCTGGGTTTATTAAAATCACCCTTCAGGGCAGGGACAAGAAACGTCTCCTTCCCAGCTGTTGTCAGGCCTTTTTCTCTCTCCTTGACTGTTGCACACCCGACTGCACAGGGGCTGATCTTCAGCAGCAGAGAGGGAGGTACTTTTTGCTCAGGGCACTCCACGGTGCTTAGGGCACTCCTCTGGAGTGGGGATAGAAAGGGTCACTTCCTTGGGCTGGTAAGAATCAAAGAAGACCAAGATGTTTCGGTGAATATGTGAGAGCTGAGCAAAGCTGTCACTTCATCAGACAAAGGAAATTGTAGCCTGGACTCTGTCTGTCTCTTTGGACATCTCCAGGGAACTTAAGCAGAATAGAAACAGCTGCCTATCTCACCAAGACCATGTTAGAGCTCCCATCTTCACAAAGCAGGTCATTCAGAACTGTCATGGGTGCCTGAGGTGAAACAAACTGAGGTTGCTGAGGTTGTTGAGGTTGCAGGGAGCTTTAAGCAAAGTAGGGAAATACCTAAAGAGTAGAGACCTATATAGTTAGTCAAAGCAAGATTGCTATTTTACATCACTCTGGGTCAAGTCTCAGTTTGAGAATATTTTTCTACATTGTTTTGTAAAGTCATTATGCATTTAATATTTATTTACTATGTCTTTTTCAAAGACAGCACTCTCTGGTCACTAACAAGACAACTAAGTCAATGGTTCATTTTCTTACTTTATGCAACAAAGTGAAATAATAATAGTAACAATAATAATAAAGAATAGTGCTTTTGAGAGTATACTGCTAGCCAAAATCTGCTGTCATATGCTGGCACTATTGAATCAGCTAAAGGTGCAGTGGGGAATCAAGCCCAGCTCATATAAAAATTTGACATGAATTCTAGTTTTAAAATATGCAAAAAGGTTGGTTTTGTGGTTTGGATTTGGTTTTTCTGTTGTTTTGGGGGTTTTTTTGGTTTGATTTGGTTTTGGTTTGGCTTTTTTTTTTGCTATCAAATTCCCAAATTGCTTAAACTTAATCATCAGTAGCTGAGTACAAGAGTGAAGGACAATTGCAGCCAAGCTGTTTATAGGATTCATTTCCTCAGCCCTTATTTGACATAAAACCAGATGAAACCCTGTCATTCGTCTGACCTCTGTGGCAAGATGAACAGCTAGGCTGATACATTTATTGATCAGAGAAAGAAGCAGTCCATGGGAAATAAGCTATAGATGCCTTGCTGGGAAATTGAAGATTTAACATCTGTCCCATGCAGATGGTAATTAATCTTGAATATGTAATGCCCACAATTGGTTGGTTGACAACATTACTTTCTTAATCTGGGAGTATGGATAAACAAATGTATTGGATTGCTCTGTGGGTAACATTTTATGAATGTGCTATAATTGCATATGCAGCCCATAAATCAGATAGATTTCTCATCTACATTGCTAATTGTGTTTATTATTGGAAATGCTTCTCATGTTGCTCGGTATTCACTAACTGGTTGATTTCCCACTGTTGCAATCCCACACCGATACAGGAATTGAAATCTTTACTGATGCAAATATTTCAGGAACTATTAAATATTCTCCCAATCTAATTGCCTGGTACCTAGGTGCATGCATATAAAGATACCTTGAGCATTAATTTTATTTTATAGCATCTACAACTATGAAATAAATTTTATTATCTAGATAATATGTGGATGCTGAGATGTCATTGGGTGTTTTATATTCCTTTCTGCTCTTGTAGAGCTTTACTCTTTGCACCTTTACACCGCTACTTTTCATTCTGAAACTGAATTCTTTCCCTTCCTTGTATCTTTCTCTAAGATTTTATGCAGTGGTCTTCTGTAGATATACCTACCTCCTTGGCAGGATCCTAGCAATTGCAAATCTTAATTTCTCAGTTGTTCTCATACATGTAGTAGAACAGTCACTAGTGTAAAAAAAGTTGGATTTGCTGAAATTAAGCTCGTAGTCTGCAGTAAAGATCTTTCAGAATCATGGATGCTTGAAATTACTCAATCTGCGTCCCCCAAAAAATTGCCTGTGGGGAGGAATTTTAGAAACTTCACCTGAACCTGGTTAGAAGAGGAGGTTTCAAGACATAACTATCTAATATTAATTATATGTTGGCTTAGAAATGTAATAATTCATGTGTCTATTTAGAATCCAGTGGTAAATTGGTAGTCCCTTCTCTTATGTATGTCAGTAGCCCAGGGGAACTCGATAGTTTGTGCTGAGTAAATGCTCAGAGTTATGATGGCACATCATAGTATTTGAATTAAATCACACCTCTCACATCCTAGGGTAGGCTGCTTAACATTCTGGTGTAAGGGGAAGAAGGAACTTTCCCTTCTTGAGTTTTTAGGCAGTGTTTCTCTCCACTCTTTCTTTGTACTGGCACAGAGTGGGCTTTACCTCATATTTTTGCCTGCATCACAAACAGCATCAAAACACAATCCAACAACAATAACAATGGCCTGTAAACAGACAGCAGCAGATGTCTGCAGCTTTTGATTTTGAGTCCTAAGTTAAAAACCCCTTTGAAGTCAAGGGGAAGACTGACATTTACTTTAATGGGCTTCAAATCAAGCTTTTAGTCACTTACCAATGAGGGGTTAATTTAAACTGGCTGAGTGTTAATGGAAGAGCTTTCATTTGCTGCAGTACTTTGAACGAAGCTGTTCCCTGAAACGTTTCTCCTTGTTTCCTTAAAGGAATATGTAGGTTGTAGAAGCTGGTGGTAAATCTCATCTAACAGAGAATTTGCTGTGCCTCCACATTTGTATTATGCTGATTTTAAAGGGTAAGTTATTGATAGAAATTAGGAGCTGGTGGCTTTTGTTGTGGGTACTTCCAAGCATAAAGACTGTACTTAGGTGGTTTTGAAATATTCTGAATTGAATCATCAATCTTTTGAGTGAATCTTGAAGTAAAGTTTGCCCTGGATTCTAATAACCTAGGACTTTTAACATTTATATTGCAGCTGTAGCAATCGTCTTTAACTCATCTGTAAGTTTTCTAAACTACATGCACTTTTTTTTGTAGAGTAGACAAAATATCAGCAGGAGCTGTGAAATGAAATCAACCCCATTATGCAATGTTCTCTAGTCTTGGACTTCAACTGATAAAGTTTCTACAGGGTTTGTGGAAACAGGTCATGTCACTACATTATTCTAATACATAAAATTAGGGAATCAAAATTCTAATAACCAAAATAAAGAGAAGAAAAAATGTTTCTACAGCTACTAAATCACTGTGTAAAATTATTCTTTAGTAGAGAAGCTAAAATTCCTCAATAGACATTTTGGTTCCATTATTTTCATTGCAAAACTACTCCCATCTTCTGTTTTTTACCACTACTTATGCTGTAATTTCTTTTTAAAATTTATTTTATGAAAACTAAAATGTTTTTCTTTCCAAAAATTGCCTGATTATTCTTGTTGAAAAGAGCTGCACACATATATTTGAGAATAAGGAAGCAAACAAATCTCTTTAATTTTTATGGTTTTATCATACCTAATTTTTTTTTTTTTAATTGACTATCTCTGAGTCTTCTGCTAATAAAACTCAATAATAAAAATATCTGAAAAGAGTGAGCATGAAAAGAGGTGTGAATGGGGCCAAACAATGAATTGGTTCTAGTATAGAACTATATTTTGCAATGAATGCTAAATCTCTTTTGCAAAGGTTAAGATTTCCTCTGGACAATTTACTATGGAAAATGTAGCATCTTCTAAATCCAAAGCATCACTTGCTCATAGCAATTTCTTTCTGTGTCCATATCTTCATAACCATTATACATCTGCAAAAAAAGACATCCGGATTTATAATTTTCGTACCCAATCTTGAGAACTGGATTGTCAGTAAATATCCAGAACATTACCTTAATTTCAGTACTTCACCCTCAACTAACTATGTCCCTCTGTCTATTCCTTATTGACATCTGTTTCTTATGGTGGCTAATTTAGAAGCAAGATCCTTATGAAAGGAACCTGTCTGTTTGACTGTATGGGAATAATGTGTTGTTTTTCACAGAAGTTGACCTCTGATATACCAGATGAAGGTCAAAATCCTCCATAATGCGGCAATGTCTGGGATTCTAGACCTGACAATTACTATTTTAGAGGTTATTCTTCTCCAGAATCACACTAAATTAGCACACAAACAAGCAGAGAATTTTGACTTTAACTCCCTCATCTCTGTCCATATACAAACTCTGATGACAGCTCTGTAGACTAGTGTCATTTTTCACTATGTGCAGAAAAATATGATTCCTTGTCCAGAATAGATCTCAGAAATCCCACAGTTTTGATTATGGTTTTTTTATATGATATAATCTGAATTTTCTGGACCTAGAGAGAGATGGATTGTATTAGTAAGACAGACGGCAGCTTTCTTTTCTCTGGCCAAAGCCATAAGATGTAAATACTGTAGAAGCAGCCAGCATGACTTCCAGATACCAGAGGGAAGGATCAGTGGGACTGAGAAGAGCATGCTTCAGAGTATTAATTAAAGGATAGTCATGTTGCTTTGCCTCCTGGCTCTTTGGTGTATGTTTTCCAGTTTTAGAAAGCAAAAGCATGCTGAGCTCTAGCCAGCCTGACACATTTTCCTGGGTGTAGACACTAGATTCAGATCCAAACTTTCCCACCAGGAACACAGTTCAGCTTGTAGAACACCGTCAGACACTGCCTTCACCTGAGCTCTGAAGCATCCTTTAGCAGTAGCCCTGGTAATCTTTCCAGAGTCTAGAAAAATAGAAACTAGTTTCCAGGCTAATGCTAACATTTGCACAACATGGATCCTTTAGGTAAGAAATGAAGTCAGACTGAGGGTTTGTCCATCCATGACAAAGGAGATTGGGGGTTAGTGGTGCTCAGCGCTGTTCCTGAAACCCAGCTATTCCATTCAGGAACATATCAGATATGGTAATTTACTTCTGTGAGAGGATGGTAGCTGTGGAAACTGAAAAAAACCCTCAAAAACAAAAAACCCCAACCAAACAAAAAAACCCCAAAAAACTAAACCCAATAATAATAAAAAAAAACCCACACACAAAAAAAACCCAATACAAAACAAAACAAAACAAAAAACCCCAAACAATCCCCCCCAAAAGAAAACCCCCACCAAAATAAAACAAAAAAACCAAACCAAATAAACCCCAAACCATCCCCAAAACCCCTCATTTTAATTCTGAAATATTGAACATAAGGTGAGGCATGAGGAATACTCCCATCTGTCTTTTTCAAATACATATGTTCAAGAAGATCTAGAATTTCTCTCCTCTGGAAATTTCTGGGTTATGAAGAAAATAGCAACACTCAAAGCATTAAAGTATGCATTTCTCCCTGCAGACAGGGTGGAAATAGACAATAATAGCTACAATGTAAGTGCCACAGGCAACCTCTTGGTGAGGTTAAATGGGCATTAAGCCAAAGAGTTGAGCAGAGCTTTTCAGTTCACAACAGTATGGCTTAGAATCGTCAAGTTACTGTAAATACTTTTTATTTCACCTATTACAGGAAAAAAACAGTCACATATTGCTTCCCATTTGTTCTGATTTTTCTCTCTAAATCTGCATTATGCATGTGTACAGTAAGAAGCATATAAGGTAATACGATTTATTCTAGAGAATTGATTTTCCCATTTCCTTCAAGCTCAGCCTCCTTATCTCACTGAGCCTACATTCTTCCTAGCATTTACTTGAACCAAGGAGAATCTATTTGCAATGCCTTTGCCCCTAGAATCCTCTTAGCAAGCGTTTTAGAGGTTTATGTAAAGCCCACACTCTCCTTCTCTGTCCTTTATGTAGACAGTTTCTTCAGCAGCATAGTCAGTCCTTGCACATAGGAAAACTGAGGCATTAGCCAGAAGCAGCAAAGTCTAGAAGTGGAGTAACACTTCACGAATCATGAAAATATGGAATACAGTGACAGTATCACATCCATTTAATGAGTATGCATGTTTTATTTTAGGTACAAATCCTAAATTTGCTTTAATATCAATATACACAAGTAGGTTCCTGGGAAAGTAAGAGTTCCTGGCTAAGTTAGGCTCCTAAAAATAAGTTGACTGGATTTTAAGTAGTCTTCACTGAGTTTTGTCTTCCATGTACTTTTTTTTGTTCCAAGAAGTTTGCATCCAATGTCATAACTGTTTCAATGTATTAAACCATCATGTATTGGAATTTACATTTACTGCCAGTACTTTGTGTTCTCATTGGTGGCTTCCTTGCTTCCCTGCTTGCATGCATGTGTTTTGTTTTATAACCCCAAGGAAGGGTATCCTGGCTTGTGTTAGCAATAGTGTTGCCAGCAGGACCAGGGCAGTGACTGTCCCCCTGTACTCGGCACTGATGAAGTCACACCTTGAATCCTGTGTTCAGTTCTGGGCCCCTCTCTACAAGAAGCACACTGATGTGTTAGAACGTGTCCAGAGAAGGGCAAGAGAGCTGGGGAAGGGTCTGGAGCACAAGCCTGATGAGGAGTGGCTGAGGGAGCTGGGGTAGTTTAGCTTGGAGAAAAGTCTCAGGAGGAATCTTGTCGTTGAAAAGTAAGGAGTGGGGGGCCAGTCCCTTCTCTCAAGGAACAAACAATAGGACAAGAGAAAATGGTCTCAAGTTGTACCAGGGGAGGTTTAAATTGAACATTAGGAAAAAATTTATTATGGAAAGTGTTGTCAAGCATTGGAACAGGCTGCCCAGGGAAGTGGATGATTCACCATCCATGGAGGTTTTTAAAAGACGTGTAATTGTGGCACTCAGGGATGTGTTTTAGTGGTGGACTTGGTGGCATGAAGTTAATGATGGGACATAGTGATCTTTAAGGTCTTTTCCAACCTAATTCTATGATTCTATGAAAAGTCTTGTAAACAGCAGTATTTATGCAGTTTTACATTGTGTTCCTCTCATACTGTGTTCAAGTAATGGTGTTTCATGCAGCAACGCTCACTGAATGTTGTTACAGGAAAGGGAAAGCTGGTTATAACGAGTAATGGAAGGGTGTTACTAAAGCCTTGCAGAACTAACCTTTTTCATAACACAATTATTCTTCCTTGATAAAAGACACAAACCAGGAAAACCAATTTTCTGTTTGTTTTCTCTCCCCCATACACCAAAAAAAGCCCTTTTTTTCCTGCTTCCAGAGTTGAAAGA
This sequence comes from Pipra filicauda, assembly GCF_003945595.2. Taxonomy (NCBI): domain Eukaryota; kingdom Metazoa; phylum Chordata; class Aves; order Passeriformes; family Pipridae; genus Pipra; species Pipra filicauda. The sequence continues at coordinate 3,838,522 of NW_024103452.1, forward strand.
ATCTCACTGACCTCAATGTGCTGAACCATGTATTTCATATTCTTGAAGCACCCAGAAACAGAATTCTCTTCTGTAAACAAATATGAAAGAACTTGCCTGAGCCCGCTGCCCTCCTCAGAAGCAAAGCAGATGTGCTCTAATGAGCACTCTTCTAGTACATCCTTCTGCACATTCTCAATATTTCAGATGCTGATTTTCAAATGAGGCACCCAAGGCAATATGCTGAAAAATAAACCAGCATTACAATGTTTTGCATATTGAAATTGTTACAGAAGATCAAATGGACATAAGTGCTACACTGTAAATGACTTGAATTAAAACCTATGTCAATAAAGATAAAAATACTGAATCATAAGTCTTCAACATATTTAAAAGGCTACATAACAATGTTCACAGTCATGACAATTCAACCTTAGTCAACAAAAAAAGTTATCAAAATGAAATGTGAATCTGGCCAGTGCATGGCCTATAATTCAGGAAACAAATGTGCAGGATGCATGAAGCTATTCATGGCAGAGTGCTGCACAGGGTTTGACCAGGAGCAATGGAAATGCTTGCTGGAAGCCATTCCACATGAAAAAAGGTTCTATGACATGACAGCCTGACATTACCGATATATCAGGATCTGGGTGGAATTAAAGGACTTCACCCTGCAAGAAGTGCTAGGCTGCCCATTTGTGAAGTGTTTTGGTGTTTCAGGCAGTGAGAATAAAATGAAAAAGCCTTGTTTTGTATTAGCGAGCAATTCACTCCCAATGGTGAAGAATTCCACATTTTTCTTGGGCAATATACCCTCATTGTCAAACAACCCCACGTTTTTCTGGGAATGTACGCTTAGCAGTAAAAAAAAGATCCCAAAAATAAATCTGGCAAAAAACCCCTGTCTATAAGTATTAATCTCATTGCAGACAATTAAAATGTACAGTCTGTATATGGACAGTTTCCAGAGGTGTGTAGGTCATTGTTTGTTTTGTTCACTTTTTCAAAACAAGCAAATTTTTTATTCTATCTACTTCATTAACTATTCATTGTCTCCTGAATACAACTGGCTTTATAACTTTCTTTTGCTCTTTATGAAGAAAAAAGTGTAGTTGGAAGACTGGATAATTAAAGAAATAGAAGCTGATTTAGATTCATCATAGCACAGTGACTGGAAATGATCATTAGTTGGTAGCTATTCATGAGTTAGAAAAATATTCAAAGGTTCTTTGGGTATATTTATGATCTGTATATGTGCGTATGTGATATGTATGCATCTCAATAGTCATACAAAATTAAAATTAAGTGATCTAAGTCTGATCACATCTGAGGCTAGTTGAATGTTAACTAGGGAGGCCCAATGGACTGGCATCATATTTCATAGTATCACTTTGCTGATATTACAAACTAGTGAATCTGAGATACTTTTAGATGTGACACCAGGACCAGAATATTCCAGAATTTAGGACTGAAGCTGCCACTGCACCAGAACTACTTAGCCACGGCCAGAGGAATTGAATTTTGCAATTCCCACAGTTTGTACATTTCTAATATTGTTAATTTTAAGCAGATAAGTAACCAGAGAAGAAACTCATTTAAGTTCTGTAAGAAGCAATATCCCCTCCTTTTAGACTTTCCATTACAGTTTAGGCAGTGAGCATCTTAGCTCAGTAATTTCTATGAGAAAGCAAAACGCCTAAAAACTAGTTATAATAATCTACTCAATAGTCCCTCAAGGTCATCAAAAAAATTTCCTATTGATTGTAAAGGCTTTCAATCAGGAGAACAGAGTTTGTATGGGATCAAGAACTTAAGTATTTTACTTTTTTCACATCTGAACTAACATGAATGCTGGGTATACTGAGGTGCTGTGTGGCCAGCAGGTTGAGGGAGGTGATCCTCCCCTTCTACTCGTCCCTAGAGAGGCTGTATTTGTAGTATTGTGTTTCATTCTGGTCTCCTTCAAGAAAGACAAGGAGCTACTGGAGAGGGTCCAGCGGAGTGCCACAAAGATGATTAGAGGTTTGGAGAATCTCTCTTATGAGGAGAGACTGTGGGAACTGTACCTGTCTAGTCTAGAGAAGAGGAGAGTGAGAGGGGATCTCATTAATGCGTATAAATATCTCAAAGGTAAGTGCCAAGAGGATGATGCAAGGCTCTTTTCAGTGGTGTGCAGTGACAGGATGAAGAGCAATGGCCTTAAACTAAACAAGAGTTCCACGTACACATGAAGAAGAACTTCTTTACATTGAGGGAGGCAGAACACTGGAACAGGCTGCCCAGGGAGGTCATGGAGTTTCCCTCTCTGAAGACATTCCAAACCCACCTGGACAAGTTCCTGTGTCACCTCAACTAGGTGACTCTGCCTCAGCGGGGTTGTTGGACTTGATGATCTCCTTCCAACCCTAACAGTTCTGTGGTTCTGTGAATGAGACTAGTTATGGTCCATCCATTTATGTCAGTATAGTATGCACAGAATGAAAGTGTAGACTTCTCACATAGAATAAGACTCCTGTTCTTCCTATTTTTGGTGTATATTCTGATAATATAGTTTTTTACATATGTGGATGTCTTCTTAAAGCTGTAATTGATAGAAGGGAAAGATCTGACATTATTTTTTATATTTAAAGGCAAAAAGACATCCTCAAGAAGGAGTTCAAGAAAGGTTTTAGTATAAAAATTTAGATTATTCCCTTTCAGACAAGTACTAGTGAAGGACGGTGCAGAGCTGGACCCAAAATACAGAGGTTATGGTCAAAATGAAATGTGGAACTGAAACAACAAAAGGACCATACCAAATCCAAACTCAATTCTGGTATGCAGGTTACATCAGGGCAAAAGGAGGTTAGACAGAGGAGGCTGACAAGTTAGTACTTGCTGGTCACTAGGCTACTCTGAGCTTCTTTGAATGTAATTCAGTACACAGATAAAGATGACCTACCTTGCTTCAGTGACTGCAATGGCTTCCTGCTAAGCATAACAGAATGAAATATATGAAATAAGGCAATTTTTTGGATTCTAATCAGAACACAGTGTGATGATCAGGGAACTGGCATGTGAGTTCTTTGCCCTGAATAATCAAATTCATTCCTTTTTCTTGGTTTTTCTAATTCAAAGTATAACTCTGCCATAAGTTTTCCTATTTCCTGTTTTAGTCAATAGTGCTCTATCCAGATCATAACAATGTGTTCTCTCTATTGCAGTATGCTTTAAGGATAAAATTATTTAATTTTATTCTGTTTTGAAAGCAATTAAAATGAATACTTTCTGGTCCCTTGACAACATAGTGCATGATATGAATTAAGAAACTAATATTTTTGTACAGATAACAAGTTGCATTTCAATTTTCTGTGCATCTGCCAAATAAAAGGATTATTTTAAAGATATGTAATTAACTAGTGAATTAAAAAAAAAGTATTTAAGGAAAAATATTTTGCCAGATTCAGTTTTTGTCTGTTTAGGGTTTTATTATTATTATTATTATTATTATTATTATTATTATTATTTTAATATATATGCATATATTTGACTATAGGGTATTACATAGTCTTCAGTATTGACTTGATACTTCGTTGTTGGAGCAAGAAATTGCAGTATGCTTTCTATCAGCTTGTAAATGTTACCTTTTCACTTCAAAAAAGCATAGTGACTGGGTTTGAATAGCCCATTTTCTGTTCATTCAGCCAAAAGTAATTCTACAACATGCCGTGATGAGAAGATTAAGTCGTTTGTCCTAGTTAGTGTATGTTGCACTCCATTCTAGAAGAGTAAAATCCTTGACAAGCTAAACAACACAATTTCTTTAGCCACCTACTTTTTTGCATGTATCTGAGGATCTAAACATTCCACAGCAGGAATATTCCTGCTCCTACAGACTTCTAGATCCACAACGGATTTTTATGTAGATTCATTGCTTAGAGAAACTGCTGGATATGTAAGTGCAAGTCTGATACATTTCCTAAATAACTGTGTTACCACTGGTGAATACAAATGTCATATACTTTGCTATGTCTCATTTATTAAGGAAATACTCAGTGTAAAGATACAAACCTTCCTGGTAACGCCAAGTTGCATGGATACATCTCCAGTTCAAATCCATTTCAGTCACAATGGGAGATAAAATCCATGTCATCCAAGATGGGAGCTATTCTGTCCACGGAAGGAAATAAGGAGGGAGTTGGGATGTTAAAGAAGAGGTTACACAGCAGCTGGAGAATGTCCCACTCTGTGACATGCAGTGCAAGCCACTTGCCTCATGAGGCACCCAGTGTTCCACTCTCTAAAACTGTGTAGTTATGAAAAACTGCAATCTGGGAAGGACTCAGTGATCCTCGTGGGTCCCTTCCAACTCAGCATATTCTGTGATTCTATGAGGTGTGGGAGGGTTTTTTCGGTTGTTGCCTTTTTTTTTTTTTTTTGGTGTGTGTTTTGTGTGGTTTTGTGAGGATTTCTTTAGTTGTTTTCTTTTCTTTTTATTTTAATTTTTTTATCATTATGATTATCCCATGACCATGAAAACAGTAAGAAATTTTGAATGTTATTTTGGCATTGCTCTTGGGCACTAGTCAGACCCTTTGGTTTGCTGGAAGGTATGGATAGAAATAGAAGTGGGTTGACAAGCCTGTCGTTATTGAAACAACTTACATGTGGATTCAGTGGTGGGGCTAAATTGGTACAGGGCTTCTCTGGAAGTTCTCAGAGGACTCTGGGAGGTTCTGGCACAAGTCAGTCAGGGATGTAGTGTATACTCCTGCCATCTGCACTGTGCAAGGGTAAACGCTCTACGCATTTTTCCCATGTCTGTTCAAGTGGTTCCTAACCACAGGAAACTTTTGTCAAGTATCTCTGAGGGCTCAATGAGGCTGACCAGCTGTAGTGTACATGAACAGTGTACCCAACCCACAGAATAACAGAATATTCTGAGTTGGAAGGGACCCACAAGGATCATTAAGTCCAGCTCTTAGGTGAATGTCCCATACAGGGGATTGAACACATGACCTTGGTGTTATTAGCACCAAGTTTTAACCAAGCTCAACTCCTTCAGCTATGCTTTTTATTCATTCGTAAGTGATAATAGATGAACGACCATACATGGAATTTAAATTGTTCTCTCTCTCTCTTTCTGTTCCTTTTGAAAATTAACTTTTAAAAACTATTAACCAATAAAATATTGGCAGGATGTTGGAGCTGTTTAGTTTCATAAGCATAAGTAAAATATTGTTTTTAATAAACTCTCTATTTGCTGCTAGAAGTCCTGTAAAAATTATCTGCAGATTTGTCTGCCTTTTGTAGAATACATTAATGTCTATCATTTTGTGTGTACTCATTAAAATTTTATGGAACAGCTATTGCAAAAAGCTCTTTAAATCATTGCAAGATGTCTGGTTATTTTATGTTGATTCACTAAATACAATTGTAGTGAAAAAAAAGTGTTACTCATGGTTGAATATTTAAGTCAAAGTAGTAGATCTATAAAATACACTTTGATTGAGACAGTAAAATTATTACTCTAATAATATTTTCCTTTAAATATGAATAATTGTTTAGTATATGCAGTAAATGCTGTTATCTGTAGTACCTTGGAGATCTTAACCTAGTAGTTGTCTTGGGTTATGGCTGCTGCTACTGAACAAGCTGTAAAATAATGGTAAATAGCCAAAAAATACTAGAAAAGACATAGAAAAGTTTTAGTAAGATTCAACTAATTCAAGATGAGTTCGCCAGTCCAACTCCCTTTGGATAAGACTTTGAGCAGCCTGGTCTAGTGGAAGATGTCCCTGCCCATGGCAGGAGGGTTGGAACTGGATGATCTTTAAGGTCCCTTCCAACCCAAACCTTTCCATGATTGAAATCTGTATGCAGTGCATTTCCTCTGTGAATTCTGTAGAGTGATGAATAATTATTCCCACAATTTTTCTCCCCTTTTGAGATTTCTAATTCCTTTCTCTGAAAACAGATGAGGGTGGGAAAAAGCACACTGCTCATTTTTCCTTGCATTTTCCATGGGGATTATGATATCCATGGGCTTTTCATCTCTGACTTGATACGTGTTACCCATTTTTTAACTGCCAATGTTCAACTAAAGGAATAAAAATTCCCTTATTTTAATGTGATTTCAAAAGAAATGTCAAATAATGCTACTATGTGACTTTAATACATATCTTAACATAGACAAAATAATCAAGTCCTTATTTTTAATTTACTATAAAGCATGACACAGTGAAATAGCTAGAAGTCAAAGACAAGCAGGAAAGAATGCCTCTCTTGAAGTTCATGGATTTCATAATCCTTTCTAGATATTGCCAATGCATATATATTGACCTAATCAAGTCACTGGTGTAAGAAAATGGCAATTGCAGCACAGAAATCTTAGCTTCTCAGCTAATTCTAGCCTTTAGTATGCAGGAGAAGATATGTCTGGTGCCCCTTACAGTCTGAATTAATGTGTATTAAACACATGCTGATTAACATTCTGAACTGTAGCATAAGCAGCCAAATGTCATGCAATGGAGTTTTATCTGACTGTGGAATACTTAAGCATTTTTAAGTTAAACCTCAGGGAAAATCTTAAAAGTAAACAAGATCACTAATAAAGATCAGAATACATGTATTTGGATCTCTACTGTTAAAGTATTAAATAAAATTTTGACATAAACATTTTGTCATCTCTTTGGATGCTGAAATCAGTCATCTGGGTGAAAGAAAGAAAGTAATACAAGTTCTGCGTCCTTACCTAACTCAAAAGAATATTACATAAATCCAAAAGGTTTGATAAAGACTCTTGATACGGGAAGTCTCAGTTATATTGTACAAATCACTTCCTAGTGAGTACTCACAGCAGTAGAACACAGCAAAATGGAAGCCCGTATCAATACGTTTAAATATGATTTAAGAACTTACAGAAAAACTCAAGACTTTTGCCCATCAGTACAAGAAATACTGATGCTTGTCCTTTCGAATACTTTCACTTGATGTTGCCAACAGTGTGTAAATCCTAAAGGCAGGCATTAAAGCCCAATTAAATAATTGAGATTAACATTCCCTTGTGGTCGTCAGAGATACCTGGACCACAGGAACATAGACTTACATGAAAATCAAGCCAAATGAATCTGTACCCTGTATCTCTGGGTAGTACCTACACAAGCATCCACAGCTGTGAAATCTCATTAAAACACAGTCTTTCAAGCCTGTATCTGATTCATGTCTAACTGCCCTTTGATGGATCATTAAACTGAGTCCCACTAGTTTCTGAGGAAATAATTTTATCTTGAAATAAATTATTCTAACAATGCCACAGTTTAGTATTAGAAATGCTGTAATTAGAAAAAATTGCATTTGGGTAAGCTGCTCATTATTTTTCTAATATTTGGCTAAAAAAATATTTGAAATAGACTGTCAAACTTTACAGCTGCTGTCTGAAAAGAAATAGTATCATAATATTATCTCAGCTAGTATTACAGCATGAGTGACAAGTTTTTCATAGCCTTATTCATCAAAAAGAAGAGACTTGATTTGACCTGAAGAAGTTCTTCACCCTGCTGTCAGTTGTTGAGCTGATTTTTTTTTTGTGTGTGGTGTTTTTTTTTTCCTTTTTTATTCTAACCCTTCTAAAGTTGCTTTTGCTAGTTTGATGAACCTTTGTTATGTTATGGAGGTGAGACAAGGTCTCACCATTTCAACAAAGTGACTTCTCATCCCTGCCAGTCTAAAAGAGTAAAAGAGTAATTTTAGCATTCAGTGTGACAATCTTGATAAATCTAATGTTCTAGCTTGATAACTTTTTTTTTTATGTTGACTACTGAAAAAATAAAATATAGAGAAAATTAATGTATGAAACTTCAACAATGCTGTTGGGTTGAATGTCATCTGGATGACAGCAATAATTTCTAGTGATAAGAATAACAGCCTGTGTCAAGTATTTAAACATTTGTTTTGATGGCCTAGAAAGATTAGGGTAAAACAGCAAATGCAATCTTAGAGTAAATATGCTAAATGAGAAAAGTTTCAGTTTTCAAAAGATGTAATGCATTGCTTTTAATTTATTGTAATTAATAAGCTAATACTAAAAACTACAATTAATAATTTAACTAGCAGTTTCTGCTATTTCTTCTTTACGACATGAAAATGCATTAATAGTATTTAGTTTTGTTCATATCCATTCTATATTGACAAGTGCCATCCCATTTCTTTATATTGTGATCCCCAACATTAAAATTCTTCTGGGACAAAGGAAAAGCAGAGACATAAGATAAAAGGCCTCTAATTTTGATTCAAGGCTTTCCTATCTTGAGTAGCTAATTCCTGTAACAATTCCCAACTATTCACTACCAGTTCCAGACTTGTTCTTGGTTTCCTGGCACTCACACTTCTCCCTGCTAATTCACCCAATTCATCCTGTTAGCACCAGGACACTCAGCACATTGACCAGCCTCCAGAATGCAGACACTACAGTGTTCAACTGCAGCCATGTTGTTCACTGTTCAGCTGAACAGCTGCAGGCCCAGGACCGAGGTATTGCATTCAGCTGTGGTGGTACTGGCTGCTCCTATGTCTGCTCTTCCTATCGACTCATCATGCTGACCACCAGAACCAGAAGTTCTGGAACCACCACTTCCCCCCCCCGATGCAACTGAAAGCCAATTACTCAATCACCCAGAAAAAGTAATACTTGCCTCTGGCAACAAGCTGAGCTGTTGTCTTTTGATCACCTCTATCTCATCAAAATATATAATTTCAGTGCGTCTTCCTGTTTTTTTCCGGTTGACTTCTTCTGGGTTGGACTGTTGGCTGTTGTTCATTGTAAGGAACAAACATTGATTATAAAGGAAAACAGTCCATATGAGAGATGGTAGTGAGGCAACTGGAGATAAACAAAAGAAGTTAATAATGGATATGGGCAAATTATGAGGTCTGTATTCTGGAGGAACAGCTAGAGAAAACGGACTGTGATAGGAGATGTGGGAAAAGCAGAATTTTCTCCAGAGTGCCTCCTGATCTACATTTGTCCTTTAAGAAAATTTCTTTTATTAAATAGCACAAATTTCAATTTAGAAGCTCCTTAGAACTAGATATTCATGTCACAGACTTCCCTTCACTGTCTTTTGTCTTGTAGGTTATCTTCCAAGTTCCAAATAAATGGTAAATTCTCTGGGGTAAGGTCTGCTCCTCCTGGTCTGCGTACTTTTGTACTGCAGATTCTAATTTCAGTGGGAATTTGTCACAGGCATAAGTCCAAGGTTGCAGCAAAGAGGTTAATAATTCCTTCAAGAGAGTGAGAATTTTGGCTCTCCCTGGATCGTGTTTTGAGGGCTGGCATTAGGGAGTAGACTGAGAACAATCTGTTATCTGACCCTATTCCACATGTCACTGTTGTTACCTGTGGGTTATTTGTGGATTACTGTCCACAATGCATAAAGGCAACTTAAACTGCTCATCTTTGCAGGTCCTTTCACCTTTCTGGCAGGAGACATTAAGACTTGTAGAAAAATAAGAGATGTTGCTTCTGTCAGAGACTGAAATGGTTAATGATTTACGCATTCTAGGATTGCCAGGGGACTTTTGCAGGCTGGGAAGAGGCAGCTGGACCCATCATCGCCGGACACTGCTCCTGAAGGTGTCAAGTCCTGAAAAGGTGAGAAGAGTTATCATGCCCTTCACATGGACCCTCTGCTGGGCTGTGGGAGATGTTGGAGGTTCATGGCATGGCCCATCAAAACCCATCCCCCTGCCAATCCTGAAAGGGAAAAACTCTTTTACTGTGCCCCTCATGGGAACTCTGCACAGGCCCAGGAGACATTGGAGTTTTGTGGCATGGCCTGTGACACTATCCATGGATATAATAACTCATAACTTCTTTGAGTGTGTGGGCTTCCCTCTCCCACCCCCAATGGATCAAGGTCACCATTTCCACTGACAGACATGGAAGCTGTAATTACCAAGTTCCATTACTGGACCCTGTGGGTGGTGACTATACACATCTTTCCACTCTCATCTTTACTTTTCCTTACTCTTCCTCACCCTTATCTTGTCTTTCCTTTCTCTCCCTGATGCATTTCCCCTAAAGGTTATCCTTATACCATATTGCTATAGATGATAGATATAGATGATAACATCCAAAATGGCAACATACCTGCTTAACTTTGAAACAAAATTGTTCTAAAATAAACCTTACATATATATATATGTTTTCAAATACTTATTTTTCAGTGTCATTTCACTCTAATCCACCTCAAGGGATTTGTCAATAGGAACCTGGGGGCCGGTCGTAACAGCTTCCACCCATAAATTTTGGATATTGGAAGCTGCAGAGCTTTTTTGAACTACATCACCTTCAAACCAGTCTATCACAATGCGTTTCACAGATTTACAGAAATATACTGGTATCCAAGGAGAATAGACAGGAATATGCCAACTTCTGACTATAGATACAACATGCCTATTAGAGCCCACATGAGAAGAAAACATCTCAAGCATGTGCTAAAGAGGTAATGTGGACCCAGTTTTTTTCTTCCCCATGCAGATGCTTTAAAATTTGTCTCAAGTGGCCACCTGATTGCATTGGCACAGTGGTGGTGGTAAACTATGCCAGATGCAGGTTTACACTCAGTGTGCCAGCCAGACCAGTCCTTTCTGCTCACACTGGACTGAGAAATGTGATGTTAAATGAAAAACTTCACAAGTGACAGACTCTGCTACATAACAGTTTAATGAGTTCCCAATTAAATCTAAATTTAAAGCTTTTTGTTTATCCTGGCCATGCTCAGAGGCTTAACAGAGCAGTTAAAATCATAATTCCTAAAATAAACTCAAATTCTTTCATTTGTGTTCGTTCTGAATCCTTAATTGAGCCCATTACGCCTTTTTTTCACTTTCATCTCTTTCTCATTATATTCTTAACACTTCATTTGTCACCATTTTTTAGTCACAAGAAGGGAAAACAGTCCGGACATGCATATTTCCAAACAGTAATGTTGATGCCACCCCAAAATACTCTCAAATTCTCCAAACTCTCCCATTTCTTCAGTTGACACATTAAAAGAAATGGTTACCAGTTTCAATTTTATACTTCTGGAACTCATCCTTATTTACTTTTCCTCACAGTTATCCCAAGTATAACACTGCAAATGTGTTTAAGATTCAAGCAAGGTTCTTAAGATTTTTAAATTTTAATAGCTATTTAGCTTGCAACTCATCCCCATCTTCAGCTGAAAAATACCATACAACTAAATAGGCTTTGGTGCTGACTTGCTACTAAACTAGCAGCTGCTGAATGCTAAGGCACAGAAATCACAGTATTAATTGCTGCTTCATTTTGTCTGCAGACTTCATTACTCAGGTTGATATGGCAGATCTTTCTCTCAGTTTCATCTCCTGAATTTCTTAGGCAGAAGAGCATTTATTAGGCAGGAGTGCCCTGGCTGTGGAAGAGATTAGACTTTGCCATTATACATGGAAAAAAACCTCAAGAATTTTTTTAGTTTTTCAAAAAACCTGAGATCTGCCACGTCTCTGGGTTCAACTGAGCCACCTCAGATCTGTGTGCTTAGTTGAGCTACATGATTTCCTACCTAATCACTGAAGTATGATTCAATTTACCTGTAATTATAGTATGAAACTTACATTAAGTATGGTACCACTACTAATGTATTAATAAAAATAAATACTACAAATCTGTAAGAATATATATGCTATGACACTAAATGGTAAGAATTTTTGCCATTTTGTTTGTTTCATGTGCTTACAGTCACTTCCGGATGGAAACACTGAAATAATGTTTTAACTTGGGAGGACTAAGTTTAGCTTTGGAAACAATTTTTCCATTGAAGATGGATGGTTGTTTTCTTTCCTCATTATCATAAGCTGCTGAAAATGGCTCAGGAAAATTCTAATTGAGTCAAGGATATAAGGCTATTTCCAACTGATACAGAAGCAGACTGCCAACCTCCCTCCAAAATCACCTTCAACTGTAATTTCAGCACAACAGGTCTGGATTTGCCCTGTGTAAAATAACCCCCTAAGTGAGATCTCTAAATCAAACACCAGTTTCATCAGTGGTAAACAGACAGATCTGGGCATGTTGACTATTGGTGTTACATGGGATTTCTGTGTCAAGTAATTTTGGCCCATGTAAATTCCTAATGTTAGCTAGGATTAGTCTGACTTGTTTGTTTTTTGGGCTTTTTGTTTGTTTGGTTGGTTTGGTTTTGTTTGTTTGTTAGTTTTGGTTGGTTAGTTGGTTTTTTGTTTGTTTGTTTTGTTTTTGTTTTCTGTTTTGTTTTGTTTGGGGTTTTCTTTTGTTAATTTTTTTGCTTTTATTGCCATAGATAGGAATAAGGAATACCTAAGTGTTCTTAGAATTGGCAATAGTAATTGTAATAGGGAAATTATCTCTGGGTCCACTGTTGTATTCTATGGAACAAAGTCGCATCTGCATGGTCTTACTTCAAGTTATAGGTAACCTACTCTTGATTTTGGTAACTTGGTCCCTTATAGCAGGTTTGTTTAACACACTCTTTTTGCCAGTAATTGCACTATTTAATAATTCATGTAATTGTCTAAGACTAATAGAGCAGAAAGCCACATGAGGCACAGTTTTGCCTCTTCTCCCCTTTTCTCTTTTCTGCCTTTCCTTTCCTTGTGTCTCCTTGTTCCATGTCAAACAACTAATTTATGAGAAGACTCTGAATCATGTCTGGTCTGTTGATTTATTATTGAGCAGTGCTGAAATAAGACTGTCTCTTGTGCATTTTCATCTTTGTGCATGACAAGCTACTGCCCATTTTATATTACAGTTTCTCATTTTCTGCAAGTCTATGGGTCACAATTATTTTAAAGTACCTACCATAATATGCATTCCTCTACATCACATCACCTCTTCTTCTCAAATATGGTAAATTATAATCTTAAATCACTTTTTTTAATTACAAGAGCCATGAGATCAGAAGTAAAAGACTAAAATAGTTAAAATTGTTAAAAACCCCACTGTGCAAAATCAGGTTTTAGTAGTAGTCTCTTTGTTAAGATATAGCTTAAGGAATTTAAATATATCCATGTAAATCAGAGTTGAATAAAGGAATCTTTGCTTCCTATTTCACAGGATTGTTTTTGTTAAATTTAGTTGTTATATTTCAAATGTTCTGCATTTTAAACCTGATATTCTTATTTTTATGTAAACTCATGTTAACTTTCATATATATACAGAGGAATGTACACAGGCAATGTTATTTAAGGTAATGATCTATGTTCTATGAACTCTGAAACACAGCAAAAAGTAGTTGTAAATGATCCATGTAATGCAACCCCTTTGCATTGACTGTAGTTACAATGTGGCTGTGGATCCGATCTCAGGGAACATTTATATGAGAGGGTATAATATTCTTTTTTCTCACATTAATTTAGTGAGGCACTTCAGTACTTAAAATTTGTCATCTAGCTGAAATCAAAATATCTCCACTGTGAGTTTAAACATGGATTTGAGAGTGGAAAAGTTAGCTAATTCTCTGTCTTTTCACATACTTTATGAGGCCATGATGTATTCACACAGAAGAGGCAGGTTCAGGACATCATCACTGGATTGCCTGATGTACTGTTTTGGCTAACAAGTCCAGATCACGTAGGTTGTGTGATAAAGATATGGAATTTGCAAGAAACCATCAAACAAGCCCAGCCTTCCTGCCTTACTAGTACTTTAGGCTCTGTTTCATTTTTATCCATGTTTTTATTTTAATAATACATAAAAATACAATAAACCACAATAAAATTAATCCTCTCATTCAGCATATTGGATTTTTACAATCACTAGTGATATTTTGAACTCCACTGCCATACGTTTAGATTGCATATAAGGGTGGACAAAAATGAAAACTGGTTTTCCAAGAAAGTGTGCGATCTCCATGCTTGGAGACACTCAAAACTCGACAAATACTCTTAGCAATCTCACCTACCTTCGAAGTAACTGTGCTTTCCACAAGCACTTGGACCAGATGATCTTCAGACATTTCTCCCAAGCTAAATTACTCTAGGACTTTGCTAGTCTCTTTCAGTGTTCGCTCTATGTCATGTCCTCTGTCCTTTCTCTTTGTTCCTCCCCAATACAAGACAAACACCCTACAGTTTTTGTAGGGTGCAGTTGTGTTTTCTGATAATCCATGGAATCAGACCTTGCCATTTTATTGGTGCTTTCACTTGTGCAACAAAGCTTGCCAGGGAAGAAAGGATATTTTGAGGAGGAAGGAACATCCTTTCATTTAAACTTTTAGCTTTCAAGTTTGCTGCGCATTAATGTCCTGTACTCTGATATTCCACCTGCCTTCCTCCCATTGTCTTCTGGGATTGCTGTCTTCTTATGATTTTCTAATTTTTTTAACCACTCAAGAAATAAACAAACAAACAAATTTGAAATTTCTCCTCCATTTTCCCTCCTTTATCTCTGCATCTTATAGAGTTCTTAGGGGCTTCTCCATGATGTTATTTTCACAAGATTACTTATGTTACCATAGTACCTTGGAAGTAGTGTTAGCAGACAATTATTTTCTTTTACATTGTTTTATTAGGAATAAGGACAAATTCAGAATACTAGACTGAATATAGTTTAATATTATCAAATATTTGCAATTTACTGTTAAAGCTAGACAGTAAACCATATTTTTTATATTAAACTATGTATTTTACTACAATTTTGTCAGTAAATTCCTAAAGAAACAGGTGCATATGATTTATGATATCTTGCTAACGCATTTTCTTTTCCCAGTGGATCTTAAAGAATTGCATATATGCAGAGGAGAATAATCACCATATCTTTTATTATTCTAGCTAATAGAAAGGTCGTTCCATTATATCCCTCAAGCTATATGGGCTACTGTGTTGTTGAATGAACAGCCAAAATATCCTCAGTCTTCATTTAACTGACTGACTACTGGTTTTAAATTTAAATAGAATTCAAATGAAAAATTCATTGCAACTGCTATTTTTGGTAAAGCTGCTTCTCTTTAACATTGTTCTATGGTAATATTAAAGCAATACTGAATCTTTATCAGTCACTGTCATTACGTAGACATATGTGCTCGATGATTTCTTTACCTTGACCCCACATCAGAGCTTAACAAAAATTACAGAAAACAGAGTCATCATACAGGGTCACCAAACTGAAATATACACAAGATGTGGGGAAGAATTAGAATATGTAATTATGTGATAAATAGTGGTTCTGTTTTGCTAGAGAAAAAAGGTAAGAACAAGGACAAAGGAAGAACATACAGATTTATTTTGTCAAGTTGGTGAACCTTTACTTAGGGTAGGGAGAAAATGTGAAGACTGATTTACATAATTTATATATACATATATTGTCAAATAATAGTAACTGTGAGAAAGGAAAAAGAGAAATGAGACTACAGATAATTGGGAGGATGGAGACAGGACAGTTGTGCTTGTCAGCTTCAGAGGGAAATGAAGAACATATTTTGAGCCACTACAAACCTCTGTGGGATTCAGCCTGTTTTTTCAATATGAGACTGACTGAAAGGAATTCACTTATGTAATACTGCATTCAAGAGATAAAAAAGAGAGATTAACTACATATATAGAAGAAAGGATTGAAAAGAAAATACAGGAATAATGAAAACACCTACTGTGATACCCCACATGATAGGGTTTTTTTATTATAAATTATCTAATGTCTTATGCACAAGATAATCTATGGAGTAAGAGACTTGAGTGTAAAGGCTTCCAATGGTTTCACTAGGTTATAGCTATGGTTCTTAAGGTACCTGCCTTTCAGAATGACACAGTACCATTATTTGTAATTTATACTACAGTAAGAGAGGAAGTGTTCCGGATGAATTTAATAAAGAAAACATGATTCTAACAAGTAAATGAAAAATTTTGCTTGAAATTTTCTTGATAAATATATGATTGCTGCTTTGATTCTTATTTCTTTGGGTTTTTTCGTTGTTACCTTGTGGTTTTTACTGTTGTAGGAAGACAGAATTCCCTGAGTTTCTGAAAGCACAGACCATTTTTTTTACAAACTCTTCAGTTTTACTGGCAGAAGAAACCCCAAAGAATAATTTTTGCTCATAGATATATTACCTTATTTGCTGCAATTGCACACAGTTTATAAATATAATAAACAATAAAAAAGAACCAGTAAAAACAGCTGTTCAACATTATTTCAAGCTAATTTCCTGATCAGGGTCAGCAGGACAGATCAAGACAGGTGGTTCAAAATTCACCTACGCCTTGAGCTTTTTATAGATCATTAATTCATTTGAATACTGCACAGGCAACTTTATAAATATAAATTTTCTCTACAAACATGTACTTTTAAAACTAATTAGTTTTTTATGAAAGAAGCAGTCATTTTCTACAGGAAGTCAGTAACCGTAAATCACTGGAGCTGCATATCAAGCATTAGTTCTTCCCACTTGCTCAGTCACCATATGGCACCACACACTGTGCTGAAAGATAATCACTTTATTGTTGGCTGGGTTTTTAATCAGCTACATCTCATACTGTTTTGTTAAACATTGCCTTGCAAATAAACCAACCTTACAATACATTTTTGCCTTGGAAGAAAACACAAATAAAGACCTAGTGAAACACAGGAAGATCTGGTCAGACCTGAAATCCGGCATTTAATAAACTGATCAGGCATGAAAAAATCTGATTCATTATTTAGAATACCACAAAGATGCACCGAGTGGAACTGGACTGGGAGCTGAGGAAACCACTGTGCAAGGTATCTGTTCTCTAGCAGCAGTTTGCTGGCTGCATTAGGCTTGACAGCTGCTGTCAGACTGTGATCTGCACTGCATCTAGCAGCTAATGGGACGCTGTGGTCCACCCACACTGCAAGTGTGCACAAGTGATTTTATACAGGGATCAGTCCTGCACCTCTCTTTTGCTTTGTTCCCACAAACAGAAACTCCCACAGAATGGTGTTCTTGGGTGTCCCTCAGGTAGAGATCTTTGCTTTTGGTTTTACATTGTGCCCCCATCAACAGAAGCTCTCTGGCTGCTTTGGCTCAAGTGCTCTGCAAAGGGAAAGGAACAAAGAATTTCACTAGATCTGCATTCACAGGGATTGCATTGGGTTTGCATAGCAAGGTTTTGGTAGCTGCAGGGCATGGCAGGTGGGAGGAAACTGCTGCACAACAGCAACTGCAGTTGGCGAGAGGAGTGGGAATATGTGAGAGCCACACCCCTGCAAACTCCAAGGTCACTGAAGAAGGTGGGGAAGGAGGTGCTCCACACACCAGAGCAGATTCCCCTGCAGCCCATGGTGCAGACTGTGGCAGGGCAGCTGTGCCCCTGCAGCCCATGGAGGTCCACAGTGGAGCAGAGATCTACCCGCGGCCTCTGGAGGACCCCATGCTGGAGCAGGTGGATGCCTGAAGGATGTTACGACCTCATAGCGCAGCTGGAGAGCTCCCTGAAGGACCTGTGGAGCCATAAAGAGAGGAACCCATGCTGGAGCAGGTTTGCTGGCAGGACTTGTGACCTCGTGGGGGACCCACCCTGGAGCAGTTCATGCAGATCTGCAGCCAGTGGAAAGACTTGTGTTGGAGAAGGTCATGGAGGACTATCTGTATGAGCCATTCACTTAAGAGTTGGACTTGATGATCCTCATGAGTGCCTTCCATCTCAGAGTATTCTGATTCTGTGATTCTGTGGGAGGCACCCCATACTGGAGCAGGGAAAGACTGTGAGAATCCTCCTGCTGAGGAGGAAGGAGCAGCAGAGGCAATGTGTGATGAACTGACTGAAATTCCCACTACCTGTCCCCCTGTGCCTCTGTAAAATAGGTAGAGAAAATAATTAGTGAAGTTGAGCCTGAGGAGAAGGATGAGTGGGGAGAAGGTGTTTTAAGATTTGGCTTTATTGTTGATTATCCTACTCTGATTTGATGGGTAATAAATTCAGTTAATTTCTCTGAGCTGAATTTGTTCTGCCCATGACAGTAACTGGTGAGTGAGCTCTCCCTGCTTTTATCTTGACTCACGAGCCTTATATTTTCTCTCCCCAATCCAGATGAGGAGAGAAGGGATAGAATAGCTTGATGGGAATCTGGGTGATCCCACTAACGGGATGAAAGAGGAAAAAAAATAATATGCACTGTAAGGGAAAAAACCCCACCCTACCTAGAACAAGGTTTCATAGTTTATGAAAAGGTTTCCTAGGAGAAGTAATTGCAGAGTCATTTCTTTAAAATTACTATGAATACACAATAGCAATATCCTGAGATTAAAAAAAAAAAAAAAAAAAAAGAGAGAGAAATTAGAAGATCTTTGTATTTCTACTTTACATAAAATTACATATAATTTACAGAATGTTATGGTTATGTAATCAGATACTGGCATTAATATTAGCTGTGTAACTTTCTCTATACCCTTTTGCATATGAATTGTGATATATAACCCCTTTGGGACTGTTGGAATCCCCAGATAGCATCCTTTCCCTCATTTCCTGAACACAGAATCAGATTATTCCTTGGGGGATCGGCAGGGTAGGCGTGCAGGGGGTGGGGGGTGGGGAAGTGGTGGGGAGAAGCAATTCCTGACTGTCTGAGGAATCTCTGACTCTCCTGGGATGGAACATGTTCAGCATGGATATGGTGTTCTGCAAAACTGCACAGGAAGAGATCTTCAGATGCTCACATTTAGGGAAAATCTCACGGGATGCTAAAACATTTCGGAGGCTAGGAGAAACTCTCTGTCAAGGGCTTTGTTTCTTTGTTTCTTTTCCAGATAATGGAGGTACTTGAACTCTAAGAGATTTGCATGCTTCTTGCTCTAAACAAAACCAGTATCTTTCTTTATCTGCAGAAAGGCTGGGCTGTTTGTGTAGAAGTATTCACTCCAAAAATTTACTCTGGTAGACTTAAATAATGAAAAATTTTCGAATTAATACTTAATGGCTTGCTAAGTTTTAAACAACAAAAACCAGTGTCTGTATTTGTCTTACAGTCATTCCACTGTATCTACATCTATTTCACATTATGATTAAATAGTGGTTTAGGATGAACAATCATAGTTGAATAATCCAGAGTGCTGATATGATCTGTCTCTTGAGTTCTTCTGACTGAATCACAGGGGAGAAAAATCTCAGGAACTTGCTTTATCTTGCCTCTCTTCCAAGGCAGCGTCAACAAGATATCTTAGTAGATGCTTATTTTAAAAATCTAACTGATATGATGTAGATTCCATTAACATCCCAGATAGAGCTAAAGTTTTTAATAGCTCTCATTGACTTTGCTTCAGATCTGTAGCTCATGCTGATATGATAAATTGCATGTAAATTCATTCCATGAGTGCTGGGCATGTTGACAAAAATGGGGACCTCTTCCCCCCCCCCCCCCAGCTTATTTTTATTAATTAATGGATATCACTAACTCCACTTGCACTGTTTGTACTTTTATTTGCATTCTCTGTTAACACTTTACAATTCATGTGAATATACTGATGTTCACCAAAAATTTATAAAAGGGGCAGATGTATCACCTGGATACAGTAATCAAGTCAGAAGACAACTGTAGATAATGACTTTTCTTCTTTGGATATTTGCTCTAAAGCCATATGTGTAACTGCAGATGATAATTATGCAGATATTTTAACTGCAATATTCTTAAACATAAGACTTACTGAAGATTTGTGGCAATGTTTATATGTTCTAATCTCTTAAACATGTGTACTTTGACTTTTGGTAGAAAAGTTTTTTCTTCCAAGTCTTCTATTTGCTTATTTGATTATTGAACAAATTTGGTTTATGCTACAGTTTGTTGGGACATTTTTGATGGCTAGTATATAAGGAAGATAATAGCAGAGAAATGTAAAAGTTTACATATTAATATTAGCCTTATTCATAGTTTCAACCTCTGTACCAAGCATTATGGAACCCTTGTTTTTCATACCAGAGATGTACTAGGGCTTATTATATTGACAGGAATAGATCTATTGTTTTAAGGAAGAACAAATGGTAATTTTCCAGTTTGATGTCAAGGAATTTTTTCAGAATTTTGTTTGGCATTTTTCTATGGTCTTTCCAGTTCTCTCAGGATTTAGATGATTAGAGAAGAGGATTTCTTATTCTCGTTTGCTTTCATATTAACAAGAATTTTCCTGTAAATAATTTTTTCAGTTGTTTAGTTCCTTGTTCCCAGATTGCAGCTAGATCATCTACTGAAAAAACCCTAATGGGAAAGAGAGGATAGTGCACATGTGGGTGCATATTATATAGACATTATAAATGCAACTATTAGGAGCTGATTTTGTATGTTTATACACAGAAGCTGGGGTAGCCCACAGTACCCTGGTGGCTGCAAACCCAGAGAACAAATGAAATGTGCATTTTTGGTTTGTCAAGCTGGGAGACTGGCAATAAGGAATGGGTAACATACCTCAGAGTTTAAGAGATCTGAGAAATATGTGGAGTTAAGGACGAACACAGGAAAAGCAAGGAAGATAAATACTCCTGAATACGTGTGATAACTTTCATAAATCCAGAGGTTCTGTCAGTACTCTTGGCATTAACCATAAACTATTTGCGATTACAGCGACATTTTCTATGACATCTAGATATGTCTACTCTTTATAAAATGTTTTGCCAAGCAAGAGTTTCTGTGTACAATTTGATTAGTCCTTTATTCAAGGAAATTCTATGTTGGTTGCCAGGAGATAGGAATAAAGCACTGTGCTCTGGGAAAGTTCTCTTTCCATCATGTATATTTGAAGGGACTCTCAGGCAGATTGAACCTAACCTTTTCTGCTCTCAATAGCACGTAACAGTGGAGCTCCTGGACATCTCTGACCCATAAAAACCCCTGAAATCAGCCCTATAGCTGATGAAGGTTTATTGTTAGATCTTAAGTTCTCTCCATTCCATATGCTGCGTGTGTTTCTGGGGAAAGAGTAGTGGTAGAACAGCTGATGAGATTGATATTTGGTTTTAGGTATCCACTGATGCATTACAAACTTTAATTAAAATTATCAGCGCAATGTGTCTTCCTTGTGCCAATTTTTGCTTCACAGGGAACCTGTAAACAAAGGCAGCACAAACTGTGCATCTCAAAAGTGCACCCATCTCTCTGCAATAATGCTGCCATGTTTCCAGTTGATCCTATCAAATATTACAGAAAACACAATTTTGGGAAAATCTCTCTTCTTTCTATAGACTCTAACATAGGCCTGAGCACTTTATTTTGGTCTTTAACGCTGAAGATTTCAGGAATGCAGATTGGGTTTTTATATCTACACATATATCAGAATGGGAAACCATTTGGTTGTTTTTTGGTCGTAGTGTAGTTTTTGTTGTTTGGGGGTGGGGGTGGTTTAGCACGTTTCTATTGAAAATTTGGGCTGAGCGCTCTTCTGAGTCTGTAACAAACGGATATATCTGTCTCCTTCTTGAATTCATCTCAGCAGTCCCTTGTCATTACCAGTACTCCCTGGCTGGGGATTGAGTGTTGACAGCTAAGTACAAACACTGCAAGCACAAGTCTGCTCCTTTGTAGCAGCAAAGAGCTCAGGAAGGCTGAGAGAAGATGTGAGGAGAGGGTGGTGGGATGGCATGGGAAATGTGATGGGGTGAATAGGTCTTCTTGGTATCTTTATCTGTCATGAGCTTTAATATTTGGGTGGGCACCAAATTACAGAGTTGTTTTGATAAGTGGAAGAATTTCTCAGGAAAAAAGGGATGACATTTCACCAAAAAAAGTGTGAAGGGCAAGTAGAGTTATACCATTGCTTCTCATTGTCTAGGATAGATTTACATAATCTTAGTCATAAAGAGGTGAGTAACTATGTGAGTAATACCATTGACTTCTGCAAATTTAGTCAGTGTGTGAGTAGGAGAATTGAACTGTTGTCTGTGATATCATGAGCAGTTGCTCAGTTTTCCCTACCTTTCTTTCTCTCTTTCAGCACAAAATCTAAAGAACTGTTTTGCTGGAATAATTTCTCCTTCTCCTGTTTAGTTTTTATGAGATTTTAAGGTTGAAGCCTTTCCATTAGAGATTTAACTGAAATGTAACTATCTTGTCTGGGGATATTTTCCTGTAGTTTAAACCATATGAAATACTTTATGTTTTGTTAGAAACACCTCTGAGAGAACTTCCACTGAGTTACCATGTTCTGAATAATCTTCTCATCACAGAATAATGAAGTGTCTAGCCTGGAGAATCCTCAAGTGTTTCTTACCATTCTTCGTCATCTTGCTTTTCTGCCTTGTCTAGAACATTGTGTTTTTTACCCTTCCCTTTAGGAGTGCAGTACCTTTTTTGACTTATCAACAGAGAACATCCTATAAGTACTTCAGGACTATTTATAGTAACAGGATCATTGCCTTGTTGGCCAACATCATAGACCAAAGTAGATGAAGCCAAAATCTATATCTGGCATCTTGGTTGAGACTGGTTTCCTTTGATTCCAGATGTTCAGCTAAATTCAGATTCAAAGAACTTCAAATTTCCTATTAAGAATCTCTTTCTCAAGCAAGACATTTGAGATCATATGTAGTTGGCTGCAGATTACCTCCAGTGTTTCATTTTTGGAAGCAAAGCATCCCTGGCTTCACTTGACACTATTTGGTTTGAGAATAAACCATAGGAAAGACTCTTCAAATTTCATTCCTTAGTCTGGCTTCTGGTTTTTGCTTACATCCTTAATGTATTATAATACTCTTCAGAATCCTACTTCTGGCCCACTCTTGTAATAGGGGCCACTCTTGTAATAATCTTGCGTGTTGGTTAATATCCTTTTATCAGATGCTTACAAACAGCAGCCTATCCTGACTGCTACAAACAGGTCTTTTCTACAAGAAAATGCATGCTTTTCCTATCTTTGAGTGTTCTTCTTCCTGGCTTTGGAAACAAGTCCCTCTTTTTTTTGGAAGTCCTGACTGTCTCTTCTTGTTCTTCAGCAGTTCAATTCTTCTGTAGAGGGAGATGCAGATTTCTGTGCTGTTAAGCTTAAATATGTAAACAGATTTATCCTCAAAAGAAAACATGAGGCAAAATAAGAGGGATTGATTTGCTCAAAGGCAGCTGTGACTCATGAGCACAGCTGAAGTAGAAGCTCTCCGGTGCCACCTTCTGTTACATAAATGTACATTCAGAAAATTTGAAAGGAATCCATTTTTTTCCATCTTAAGCATCCAAGAACTATATGTTTAAAGTTCAACTTGCTACTTGAAACTTTTTTAATAATTCATGAAGAGAATACCCTCTAGGGTGGATGTCTTGTACTATCCAAAGAAAATATTTTAAGCAGGTCAATGACATATTAACAGAAGAATTCAATCCCAGAAGTGAAAAGCAGACATGAGACATAAATATTATTTTTGTGAGTAGGAATTATTGTATTAATGAAAAGCGAGCAAGCATAAGTTGCTTGGTTCCTGGTTATAAACTGTGAGATAAGCAGTGGCCTATGAGATTGTCTCACAGTAAAGAAAGGCACATGCAATCTGTATGCAATCTGTGCCCCTGAATTAAGAAGAACTTCATAGAATTGAGACAATATTGGGAAAATCAGGATCGACTGGAGAGTATTTGCATTGCGAATCAAAAAGGTAAGCTGGTCTGTATGTGATGAATAAAGGGATGTAAAGGGAGCATAGCAGTTAAACAGCAGGAATCTTATCTCTCAGAAGATAGAGTGGACTTGCTAGTGCAGTGACAGTAACATGACCACCTTTTGCCTTCAAGATAAACGTAGAAATCATTTTATCTTGACTTTTTTTGCTTAATTTAACACATTTTTGTGTGACATATTGTAGAGGCCCATGCAAAATGGGAAGAATCCTGAATTTACCACTTAGAGAAATGAATAAAACATACAGTGATATTAATATTTATAACTGGTAGCAAAAGAAGATTGGTAGCAGCCTAATTAATGCTCAGTGGTATGAGAAGGTCTGTGTGTTATCCCCGTTGGCCAGCAGTCAGTGAAGCTGGATTCTAAGCTGACTAATGCACCGTCCCTCAGATGTCACGTTGTTTACCACTGTCATCCTGTCTTATTAGCTGCATGTAAGATATATACCCTGGGTGTGTTGGTTTTCAGAAGGTCTGATCTTTTCCTAGATTGTAGCTGTCCTGCAAGGCAGCTGTGGTGCCTTGAGAGAATTGTGTTGGAACCAATTAAGCCATGCTAATATAAACACTTGAGCACACTTGCTCAGTCAATGATTTGTTGTTTGAAATAATTACAGGTGTCCTTTAAATGCTTTTTGAAGAACTGTGACAGTCTATGAAAATCTGTATTTCATTTTAATTTGAAATTATTCTGTAAATACAAGTACTCGATGAAGAGAAGCACTCTTTAAAAATTGTATTGACCAAGGAAATATTTTATTGTTCCTTGCAAGTTTAAAGTAATTAGAGGAACACTGAACTTGTTGATGCCAGTAGCAAGATTAACACAGATAATGTTTAACACTAAAGCTATTGAATTTGTCCAGTTGTGGAACTCATATGACAAATGTCTTAAAAATACTGTGATTGGTAAAATGCTTTGGCTGGTTCTGTAACTGATATTTAAAGAGATAGAAACACCAGAAAAGACACAAAAGACAATATAAATTATAACCAGTATGTCCTTTCATAGCAATAATGTCTGCTTGGCTATAGTGTAAGGAAGTAACAATAGGGCCATGACACATACTTAAGGAAAACAAACTGTAAGAATATGTAACAAACACCCTTTTCCTATTATTAAATCTGTCCTTTGTCAATTTTTTTTCCTGCTCCTTGGCATATAAGCTGCTCTCACTCAACCTCCCACACTCATCATAAGGCAGATCTGAGTAGGCTTAAGGGAATAATTTAAAATATGCTTCTAAAGATTTTGAAAGTATTTTTATGACCATTATGGAATAAAGCAGTAAGGATTCAATTTACCAGAGACATAGGGATCTGTTTGTATTTTACACTTCATTTCATTAAACCCTCATTTCAAATATGAGTAATTTATTAGGACGTATTTCTAGGTAGGAAATAATGAGCTGGCATGTATTTTATGTTCAATTTATGTTTCTTTATGCTGATCTGCTCATCAAAGTGTGAGGTGTGAAGCATCTTGCTGAAGTGACAGAAAGTTATGCCTCTGGAAGTTCTGCTTCTCCATGATACAATTACTGTTCTGAAGACGATGTTATTTGTTTCAACACAGAGGAGATAGAGTGGAAATCAAGAATCTGGAATTCTTTCATAACCCTTCCACTACCCAACTCTGTCATCTTAATAACATTACCCTGAAATAAAAACTTCACATAAAAGTAAAGTAGAATTGAGATGCTTATATTTCACGTAGTCTTGAAAATGCTTAGTTTTATACCTGAGGGAGTTTTCTACAATATTTGCCGTATCTTTTTTGCTAGAAAGTCACGCTCCTTCACATTTTAAGTCTTAGCTTGTTCAAAGGAATGTAGTACTGATGAAATATATCTATAACCTTCAAGTTATGTAACATATTCAGAAAAGACAATATCCTGATGTTTAGACAAGGTTCAAAGCAGGCAAAGTTGGTTTTCCCTATCTTAAAATGGGAGGAAATTGAAATTCATATAGAACTGAATATTTTGGTAAAAACATGGTTATGACATGTCCAGGAAAGGTTTTGAGGGTTGTGTCAACACTTGAATCCTTTTCAGTTTAGCCCTAAAATTTCACAAGAGCAGTCTTTCTATCTGTATATGTATGACCTGTATACAAGCATACCAAAATTCAAATTAGATTTTCAAATCCCTTTATAATGTTGGTAAAACTTATTTTTTGTGGAACTCCATTTATTTCGTTGAGGTCCCTTACTCAACCTGGAACTCTGTGGTTCCGTGATTGATTTTATATGGATTTATTCATATACCTTAGTGCAAATATGTATCTAAGGTTTTTTTTTGATGAGGGAGTTTTGTGCCTGTCAAATATGAAGGTTTAATATTCAACACGAACATAACAAACAAAAATTAAATGAACTGTTTCTTCTGCTGTAGTCTTTAGATAATTTGAAAGTTAAGATTTTTCCCTTCCTACTTTTACACTTGCCGCTGGATATTTATGACTGTCAATGACATTCAGTAGGTTTCATGAACAAAGAACATGATAATGAGGCCTGAGCTCTTGTGTTAATACTGTTATTTTCTATATGTTATTTTCTATAATGGAGAAAATAAAACCTTAATCACTAACAATCACTGGCAAACTAGCATCATCACTCAGTCCCATGGGGATGATTTGCTCATACCTTGCATACCATATATAGCATTAAAGGCTTTTAAAAACTTATTGCTTGCCATCAATATTAATAAAAACACCTCACATCTGCTATTTTAGTTTTAATGAAAAGAAAATTTCATTTTTTGTGTTGTGTGAATGGAAATTAGGAATTAAGTTTTTCACCACATGCATTATCAAGGGGGATTAACTCAATGATTTATTCATTGGGTTTTTTTAAGTGTTTCATTAGAATTCATATTCTTCCTAGACAGGGCTGAAAATTATTAGGGTAGGCAAAGGTGGCAAAACTTTACATTTCAGGAACTGATCTAAAGAGGAATGCACAGATTTGTGGTATCATTGCTTAGTAATTATTACCCTACATTTTGCAGTACACAACTGAGGGACATTTCTATTCCTTTTATTCCTAGTGGGGAATGGAAATGGTCTTGCCAGCCAGGTAATACCTGTATTGAATCTCCAGGATGGACATCAAAGTCTCTGTCTCTTATCTTACATAGAATTTACCATCTCTCCTTCATCTCTCATCTTTTTGTCCTATTTTCTGTTAGAATAACGTATGTGCTACACAAACTTAGTTAAATTTCTGTGGCATTAGGAGTTCCCATTTAAAGAGAAATGTTAATCAGCTACATCAAGTTTAGCATGGTAGCAGTCGGTAATGTTATCTTAGGTTAAATTAGGATTATGAATGGTTTAAATTTCTTGTACAATATTTGAGGAGTGTAAGCATTAAAGCAAAAACATGACTGCTCAATAAAATTAAAGGTAGATTGAAAATAACTGAACTAGACTGTGTAATCAGTATAAAAATTGACAAAAATACAAGAAGTATGCCTGCTGCAAACTTGGTGTAACTACGTTCACCACCACTTTCTGGGCCTGTCATTGCAGCAAGTTTTTCACCCAGCGAAGAGTTCACCCATCCAAGCCATGAGCAGCCAGTTTCTGCTTTGTATGAGACATAACACTGTGGCCACGGTAAAATTGCTAGGCTATTTTATCCTTATTGATGATTTTGAAAGTAGTTTTTGTTTGTTTTATTTATATTATTGCAGCGTCTACTGGTCGCAGCCAAAATCTAGCTCTGTTCTGTTAGGTAACTCCATCTAGGAGACAACACTCCCCAAAGGCCACCAAAGCAGTAATGTGTGTTTTATTGAATAACTTATTGGATCAATGCTTCGCAAGCGCTGTTTTGCCCTTAATTAAAAGCTCAGTCTGCTTAGATAGGGTTATTAATTAGACAGGGCCTTTGCAAGTTAGTGGGAAAGGCTTAGGTATGAGGAACTGTGTTGAACAGAACAACATCTGATATTAGCAGCATTCTCAGTACTGGATGCTAATTACACTCTGTCTTAAGGACACATATTTAATAGCTGGAGCTTTTAAATCCATTCAACAAACCAGATTTGTGAGACAGATATTTGCTTTCATTGCTGTTTTGTTTCCATTCCTGCGTATTTAAGTGTCTGTCTAGGAGCACTGGACATTTATTTGGAAGAGAAAATGAAAATTCAAAGGATTTTTCTTGTAAAGAATTTTTATGAAAGGACCACCGCTTGGTGATTTTCTCTGTTGTCTTCTCAGTGATGTAATTGAGTCTGGTTTACCTGGTAAAAAAAGAGCTGAGCTAAATTTGAGATTGATTAGTTGGTCATGGCAACTGTCAGCAGCAGATTTTTGGCTGCCACTAGTAGGACTTGTTGATGGGTTGCTGTTGTCTCCTAAAATCCCCCAAGAATACAAGCCTGCAAGGAGAGATGTGAAATGTATGTGAATGTGGCAGAACATCTTACAGCCTGAGGCACTCATAATCACTGAAGCCTAAAACATTTCAAATTCACTGTGCAGAGATGACTACTACTTAACCATCTTATAAACTTGGCTGAAATTTCTGTCTCAACAGCAGATTAATATATATGATAATTTTGTAATCCTTCATGGTATGGCTCTTTCTTTGTCTTCAAAAAAATAAATCATGACCACCTTTTTCTAACAAAAAATTATGCATCCATAATAAACCCTGGAGAAAACAATTCAATAAAAGAATACATATGCATCAGGAGTTCATTCAATATTCTTGATTTCCCTTGGTTCCTTTAGATTTTCCTTCAAGCTTTAAACTCCTAGGGCCAAATTCATCCCAAATGTATACTGAGTTCCCTGCAGTCAACCGAGTTATGTTGCAGGTGTGTTTGAAGCTGTGAACACTTTCAGAGGGGTTCTGTATTTAGTCATAATAAGTATATGAAAACTTACTCTTTAGGTCTCTAAAGAACAGTGCTGTGCTTCACTTTAAAGGCAAATACAGTAAAGCAAAAAGTGATGAATGTTCCTGATAGGATATTCATTGCCATGGGCTAGTGATTAGTGACACTTTTCATTCAAAAGTGGCTTGTCTTTTAATAAACAAATATATTGCTGTGAAAAACTGGGAATAGGTCTTCAGTTTACCCAACTTTAAAGTAGGGGATGGTGGTGTTAGAAGCACTCTACTATGGTAACACCAAACTCAGGATGTGTTGCAAATCTCTGGCTGAATTCTCTGAGGTAGATCTGAAATATGATTCTGTGATTGCTGGTGGGTTTGAGAGGTTTAAAGCTTATCACTATCCTATGTGATACTGCAGTCATAATGAGCATCTCATAGTCAAATGTTTGGTGGCTTCCGTTCACAAGTGGTTGTGAAAAGTTTGTATACTTTTCTGTTATGGTGAGTTTGTACTCCTAAGGCAAATAAATCTGCAAGCACTGTACAACTCCAAATAATTCCCCCAATGAAAAACAGGGGGGGAAAAATCTATTAAAATTCAAACTTAATTAGAAAAGAAGAATAATTCAGCACAGAGAGTCCCATTGGTTTTATACTCAGAAATCATAAGGGGTATTGCAGCGTAATGGGAGCAAAAATTTTCTCCCAAAGCTTCAAGTTTTCCATTAGAAGGTTCTTCACTTTGAATCACAATTATTTCTGTGGGTAGTCTTGTTTGCCTTTTTTTTAATTTTATTTTTATTTAATTTATTTTTTATTTATGGTAGGTTAATCATCCATAATGAAGCATTAGTTATTTTTGGACTCTAATACAGGCAACAGCTACTAAAATTGCATCAGAGAAGGGAATGAAATTCCAACCATTACAGCTTTTTTATACATTTGTACCTTGAAAAGTCTCATTAAACAGCTGGATGCTCATAGGGTTTCCTCATTTTAGGCACAAATGTATATCCATCTTGAGAGATAGAGAGATGCCAACTAAGTGATAATACCCCATTTTATAATTAAAGGCTAATAGCACAAAAAAAGGATGTGATTTTAATGGACTTTATTTAAAAAAAAAAAGAAACTAGTGCGAGTATGAATTTATCTCCAAGGAGTCCAAATTCAGGGTACTGACATCTGGGTTAGTCTTTTAAAATACTCCCAGCTCCCCAGGAATACCAAAAAGTAACATATAGCAGCCTGAAAAACTGAAATTGCACATGGTACTGCTTTGCACACAAGCCAGTTGGTGTTGTATCTGGCATTTCCATGACCTGGCTTTCAAAAAGGTGACCACATTGAGTCTGTCTGATCTTTGCATGTGTCTTTTGTCCAGACTAGCTCCTGAAGTATACCAGCAGATATTTCAGAAGGGTTTTACAGTGCACGGGCCAAAACCACATCTTGGACTAACCTAAAACTTTACCACTGCATAGCAGGAAGCATTTATATCTTGTTTAATTTATAAATGTAGGATTGGAGTTTTGAATCCACCAGCCTTGTAGGCTAAGCACAATGGAAGTATCTCTGAAAAATACCCAGTCACCATAGTCTCCAGGCGAAAGAAATGATGGTTCTTTCAGAAAGCTTCAGGTTGTAACCACAGTT
Source organism: Pipra filicauda (assembly GCF_003945595.2). Classification (NCBI taxonomy): domain Eukaryota; kingdom Metazoa; phylum Chordata; class Aves; order Passeriformes; family Pipridae; genus Pipra; species Pipra filicauda. The sequence goes on from NW_024103452.1 coordinate 3,868,599, forward strand.
TGAAATTGATAACTAATGTCTATAATTTCTATAATTAGGAGCATACACTTTCTGCTTAGTCCTAACAGAGAATATATATATATATATATATATACACACACATACACATATTACGGATAAAGAATAATGGAACACATTTAATTTCTTATGGGGCTATATAGCCTTACATATATATAGCCTTTTGTAGAAGCAAAACATTTTAGTAGACAAGTAAGTGCTGGAAAGATTTTCATAGAATGATTACAGATTCTCCACTTGCTGAGACTCCTAAGAGCCCACCTCACACAAAGACCACATACAAAAATCTAATATATATTTTAAATTATTTGGATAAGGATGGTTTGCCTCAAATGGACCAATTGATTCTACCTGTTTTTCTAAAAATATATCAATTATATAAAACAGGCCATTGCCTGCTGCAGAGCAGTAATGTCCCCAGTTATATTGCCTGACTGGTTGGAGTAGGAGCCACTTTACCTCACCTAAATGTCTAAACTCAAACAGACCAAATCTCTCTTTAAAGCCTTCAGAAATAACTCCCTCTCTCTTTACACAAGTTATTTCAGAAGACTAATCCTAATATTAAGAATCAGGCACTGAGGATGCCTAAATGAGATGAACTCAAGTGCCACAATTCCTTTCTAACATTTTAGCACAATTTTGATGTAAATTTCATGTTATTATGATTCATAAAATCAAAACTTGCAGAGCTACACAGAACTGAGGCATGCTGTGCTTTTAGTCTCAAAATAACTTACATTTACTACATCTCTTATTACAACTGTGAAATTTGTGTAGGGCAGTAATGAAACTGCCATACTAAGCATATAATGAGCTATTTTGTTTTGTTGCTAACTACCTCTTTGTATTATATTTCATAAGTGTACCATATCTTCATAAATATGATGGAATGCAATAATAACTTTAAGAAAACTGCAGCAACTGCTTTGTTTTGTGAAAGGTAATATTTTAGTGTCTTGCCATTTGTATTGAATTTGTACTGACTACAAATCTTTGTAAAATTGCAAGGCTTTTTAAAAGAGAGGGATTGTTTAAAATTAAATAATAACACTAATTAAAAAGAAACCTAGAACTGTGCTGAATGGTATGAATCTTTGTTACACAGATATGTAACCTGACTTTGAAATACAAAGTTAAGCAAATTAACTAAAACTCTAGCCTTATTTTTTAAAGTGGTAAACAGCCAATATCTCATGGATTTCATTAGAAACTGCCACGCATTCAGTGTTTGCAAAAATAAGGAAATGAGTAAAGACCTCTTCACCTGCAAAAAAATCCATCAAGAAAGCATGTTAATATGGCTAAAGTACTCCAAACCTTGAGAATTGTTTTCCTAGAACAGATAAGATTACAAGAGCTTGGGGGTTTGCACAAATATGATAATGAGAGGCACAGTCATAGAGGTGGATCTTAGGTGCAAATCACACTCTAACTTAGATAAATTAATTTCCTTAAAATTATCACACTTGTGTATCAATGAGGGTTAATTGTGAACTTCAAGATTTGACTTAATCTAAATATAATTGTAAAACCTTGTCTATGCTGTGAGCCTCTCCCTACACACCAGTCACTGAATTCAGGAAACCTTTCTCATTTAAATAGATCAGTATCAGAGAAGGCTTTGAGGAGACCTTACAGCACCTTCTGTTACCTAAAGGTTATCACAAGGGAGCTGGAGAGGGACTTTTTACAGGAACATGTAGTGAAGGACAAGGAGGAATAGCTTTAAACTGAAAGAGGAAAGGTTCAGATTGGATATTATAAGGGTGGTGAGGCACTAGAACAAGGGGAGGAGTTGTGGAGTCCCCATCCCTGGAAGTGTTCAAGGCCAGCTTGAATGGGGTTCTGAGCAATTTGATCTAGGGGAAGGTGTCCCTATCCATGACAGAGATGCTGGAACTAAATAATCTCTAAGGTCCCTTCCAACCCAAATCATTCTATGATTCTGTGAGTCATAGGAGTTGCTTTTGCTATTTTCTGATAGACTGTGACTTCACCAGCTATGTATCTGCACAGACTTTGGTGACTATGCTCACTCATCTAGTGTTTATGATTGCCTTGAATGTTTGTTAATCCTCTTTGAGGCCAACTACCCCAGTGAGCATCCACTGCTCCTGGAACCCACTCAGGAAGCCGCTGGCCCCCATTGGTGCTTGACATCTACTTTTTTGCAGCTTCATTTCTCCCTTAATTTAAATTACTGAATTTATAAACAAAATGTTCTCATCAACTCTATTAGATAAATAAACCCTTATTCTTCTTAGTTTCCAGTTAAATCTGGCTTATGCCTGAGAGTGTTACATCCTGACATATCCAATGCAGATATCCAACCTAGGAGGCCTGCTCTCCAGAGATTCTTACTTTTGGGTTTTTTTCTGTATTAGCTAAGGGTCTCTGGAAAGTGAACTGTAGTTGCCCATATTAGATCAGACATGTCTGAATTCAGGGCACAGAAGATAAGATCAACATTAGTCTACTTTCCTGTGGACAGAATAGTCTTCAGACCTGTGAAATGGAGCAACTCTGCATGCAGGCTTGAGGGAAATACAAGACTAGTTGGAGAACTGGTGACTGAGAGCCCAATTCAAGCACTTGTGGTTTGGTGCCACAAGACTTGCCTTTGCAAAATGCTTTGAACCTGCCTCCTGAAATGGAAATATCTTCATCAGGTTAAAATAGTTAATGCAGATCCTTGGAGAGGGACCAAACAGCTCATCCATTCAGCAAGACATGCCAATATCAGTGTTAAGCCCAAGATCTCATCTTCCTGCTCTTCATGTGACTCCATAACCCTTGTATACTAAAACCCACTACATAATGCCATGTTCCCTCAGTAAGAAAATTCAGGAAACCAGACTCCAGGCTGATCAAAGTGTCTGCTTTGCCCTGTTGGTTGGGAAAAGAGGTAGACATTTAACCACTAGTCTTATCCATCAATTGATTAAAATGTCTGAAATGGATGAATTTGAATTCTACCCATAGATTTTTTACAGGCATCTATTTCTGTCTGCCACCTTCACATGAATTCTATAGGGTACCAGAAAGCTAAATCTTCACAGAGCAGGTATCTAAGAATGATGGTCTGATATTTTTCGTTTCAGATATGCAGATGACTCAGAGGGAAGATGATAGAATAATAAAAATTCAGAATAAAAATAATACTGTATGTAATTAAGCATAGGAATAACTTAATAATGAAAAGATTGTCATCTATGACTAAATATCTATGTAGGTATGACATACACTAGGACAAGAAAAAGCCATGATCTTAGTGCAAAAAGAATGAGAAATTTTTCTCTTATATTGATTGCTTCTGAAGTACTGTTCCTCTAACATTTTCTTTCATTTATCACACTCTGAGGTGGCTGTGTCTGCAGGACTTGCAATTTGTGGTCACCTAAGTAGTCTGTTGATTAGTTCTGTATGTGCTCTGGGTAAGAAATTAATGATGTTCCTTTAGTACACAAGTGCCCATTATAACTGGAAGTCATCATTAAAAGCCAGGAAATAATCTAAAGTAACTAATGGGGTGGCCATTATAGACTACAATAAAACAGAATGTATTAAATTAAATTAATTTTTTTAGTTACAGTGAAAGTTGTTGGGAATATCTGTTTTTTTCTAGTAGCAAGTACTAGCAAGCTAAAAAAATTTACAATCTCTTGAATTAATGTTTACTGTTTGTAGAATGAAAACTAGAGAGTTAGTATAGTATTCTATGCAAATTATTCTTGTGAGATTATGAAAGCTTCATGGCAAAAGCCTGATTTCACTCACTGGAACATAATTAGTGTTGTGTGTTGATAAGCAACAAAAATAATATCAAGGTTATGTTTCCACTTCTTCCAATATGGTTTGTTATTGCTGCCTCCATAGATGATATATTGAGATCTCATATCATATGTACAAGTAGTGCAAGTTGACACAGTGCAAGAGTTAAAATTAATCTCTCCTATTGTTAACAGAAAGGACATCACAAAATAATATTGGGGTAAAGAGCTTTCAGTCCACAAGATAGAGTAAATAAAATTCCTTTAAGAAGCCACCAGTAGTAAAATACAGTAAGGCTAGAAGTAATATCAATAACCCTGTCTGGAAACACTCTACATCTGGAGACAGAGCCCTACACTTAAACTTACTCCTTAACAGTGAAAAACTTGAGACATTCTTGTAAAAAAATTTGTTTTGCTGTCGGATATTCAGCTTAGATAAAGGACACATCCTATTGGAAAAGCTCTCTTCATAATGAAAAAGCTAAAAGTTTCCTCTGCCGTCTGCGTGGACTATTTCTAAAAGAAAAAAAAAAACATCAAGCAAAAACTGTGACACCAATCTTGGGATAACTACCTGATGAGAAGTCAGATTAAGATTCTCAATAGTATCCCCACCAGGTGATATGGTTATATTTTCAAAAACTCTTAGATTCAAAAAGGCACCAGATCAGATTTTCAGAAATATTTCATGTAAGGCTGATGAGAAGCATTCATCATTCCAGCAAGTAATCAAAATCCAAATAGTGGAAATCTTGGTCCAATGGAATAGAGTTTTAAAAAGGAAATGGTAGCTTGTGTTATAGTTTTTACATTTCTTTTCAGAATGTTTTTCAATATTTTCACACATATGCACCCCAGTCTACTTGGTTTCTGATCCCAACTCAGAGTATACTGTGAAAAGTTTCAAACTTCATTGTGTCTGTCACTTAGTTATAAAAGTTATCTCTAACTTGACTAATTGGAGCCTTAGCAGGCACACAGAATGTAGGGACTTTGATGATTGATGGTGATTAAAGAGAGCACTGGAAACTCTGGGTGCCAGGGACACAGTGGTTTTCTGAAGGACAGGCAGAAGAGCCAAGAACAGTTCTCTGATGTGATACCAGCTTCTACAACCTTGCCAGTGCCACAGCTGCTTGGTATTTTAGGCGGATAATTTTACTGCTCTTATGTGGCTTTTCATTATTCTTGAAAAATATCATAGAGATTTACTCCTTGTTTGACTATCACAGTTTGGGAGATAATAGGAACTGGAATTGGCTGCATCCCCAGGCTTACCCTTCTTGGAAAAGAACACGATTGTGTATGAAAGGAGAAACATATAATCCAAACAGAAATGCCAAAAAGGAGCATGAGAAATTCTCCTGTTGGCTCTGTGTGTTCCTACTTTGTCCTGGCCAGCCTGATTGTAATCAAAATAAGGTAGAATTTTATACTGAAATTAATACATCTAAAAATGAACCTATTTTTTTCACAGATCTTAAAACTCTATAAAGATTTAAAAAAAAAAGTATCTTTGTTGTAGCTCTCTACTTGAGAAAATTGTGATTTAGAAAGTTAATAATACTTTCACAGAATACTAAAAGTATTGGTATGAAAGAACATCACAGTCTGGGGACCTGTGCACTGAAGTCTAGTTTGGATTTCAGCCCTTCCCTTTCCTGTTAAACTGTTAAAAATGAAACATTCTATGAAAATATTTTCTTCATAATTCCTTTGTTTTTCCATTTTTCCCATCTGGTAGAGGCTCTATTTATGACTTTTTTTGCTGAATTTCAGTGAGAGTTCTGGGCCCCATGAATTTCAATGTAATTTTAGGAGATTTAAAATTTTTCTTATTGATATTTCATTGCATATTAAGACCATTTCAATATTTAATTCTACTACAGATACAGTTGCGAAGTTATAAATTTCTATTTCTGTCTTCAGCAATTCTATCAGTTCAAGGTAACAGGAAACTCAGCAATTGTTTCTCTGGCCCCTGTAAACTCTTTTCTGGACAGGGTACAGAATTGAGCATTAAGCATTGAGTGCCATCTAGTGCACACATGGCAGTACATGTATAAAAAGAGTCTGCAAAAGTAAAGGATCTCATAATTACAGTTTCCAGGAAAAAAATGTGTGTAGAAAAGGTTGCTATGTCTGAAATATGAATCATTAAATTACATTGTCTCATTTAAAAAAATAATTAAGAATATATTTCAGACTAGAAGGAGAGATGTATGAACACAAAACTATTGGAGGGTTATGTATATTATTGCTTCTGTAGGCTGAGCTCATTAAACACACCAGGAGTTCCTTGTATCCTTTTATTCCCCACATGATTTCTCAGTGTACCACCTTCTCATCCCACTTTATGTCTTAGAACAGTTAAGCCATTTACAGCTTGTAATTTGCTAAATTGCTTCTGTTCTTTCCTTCTGGGAGAAAAGTAAATCTTAACTGAGGTGTTTGGCAGGGTTAAAAGCTATGATATTGCTCCAGTTCTTTGATCTGTAGGCAATTATAATCCCATTAGTTGACAAATTGACTTATCAATTGCCATAGCTTTGTTGGTCCCACATTTCACTCTCCACTTTTCCAGTTTTCAACAAAATCAGAGAACTGTTTTCTGTGAGTATGAACTGTGGCCCAGCAAACAGAGCTCTTGCAGAAAAATGTCACTAGTGTGAATTAAGACCTTCATTCACTTTGAATGGTACAGCCTGAAGAATTCAAACATATAAAGGGTTTAACCCTTTATCAAAACTTATAAGGTAATAAAAATCTATGTAAATTGATAGCTGGTATGGTTTGAAATGGCAAAAAGGGAAGTTAATAGTCGGGTCTTAAGATTTTTACATCTGCAACATGAAGCAAAAAATCATATATTTATGGAGCTGGTTAATGACCAGCAGTAGATGCATTTTCAAACTTAGTATAACTTCATGTAATATTTAGTTCAATTTTCTTCAGTTGCTAAGGTCTGTGTCTCCAAACGCCTCAAAAGCCTGTATGAGATTGAATGTTACTAGAAATTCCGTAATGTATTTTTGATGAAAAAAACTTTTGAGTTTCATTGTGTTAAAAGAAGAAAGTTATAGCTCATAGAAAAACTTTCATAAAGTCACTGAGAAGGTTTAAAAGTGAATTAACAAAATATGAAACTTGTTCTTTTAGAAGAAAAACAATAGCTTGAAAGCATGAGTGACTCATGAAGTGCTTGGTAAGTGCTGTGTACTGTATACAACATATAGCATACAGATATATAGGTACAAAGGTAGAGAGACAGGAATGCAGGCAATTTGCTGCTGCCAGTGGAGAAACTAATTATCCATGAAGCTGTTGCTGTTTGCACACCTGTAGTGAAAAAGACAGAAAGATGAGTCCTGGGGTGCATCAAGCGCAGCATCGCCAGAGGGTCAAGGAGGGTGATTATCCCACACTGCTGGTGCCGTACAAGGAGTGTCTGAGGGCACTTGGTCTGTTCAGTCTGGAGAAGAGGAGACTGAAGGGTGACCTCGTCATGGTCTGCAGCTTCCTCGAGATGGGAAGAGGAGAGGCAGACAGTGATGTCTTCTCTGTGGTGACCAGTGACAGGACCGGAGGGAATGGCCTGAAGTTGTGTCAGGGGAGGTTTAGGTTGGATATTAGAAAAAAGCTCTTCACTCAGAGGGTGGTTGGGCACTGGAACAGGCTCCCCAGGGAGGTGGTCACAGCACCAAGCCTGACAAAGTTCAAGAAGTGTTCAAACAATGCTTTTGGGCATATTATGTCACTCTTGGGGGTGTCCTATGCACGTGTCAGGAGCTGGACTTCAGTGATCCTTGTGGATACCTTCCAATTCAGTATATTCCATGATCCTATGAACTATTACATCCATGTTTATTGACTCTGGGCTGCAGTACCAATCACCTTATTATATAGGGAGGGTGAAGGAGAAAACACAAACACCTCTACACACCCCCACAAACCTGCTTAAAATTCTGAACATACTTAACCTAGTTACACAGCAAAAGAAAACACATTAGAGAGAACTGAGTTGCAGTAGCAAAATGACCTGCTCATTTACGCAATGGCAGTGCCCAGATGCAGCACCCTTACCCAGGGAAGAGGAGCTGGAGCGATCCTGCTCTCCCTCTTCTGCTTAAGCCTCTGATCCTGCAGGGGCTGTGATTGTCTTTTATACCTTATTGTTATTACCACTGTGCTTTCACGCTTTATGGGGTGTTTTACATGTAATTAGTACATGATCCATGTTGTCTCTGCTGTGCCTGAGTAAGGTTCTGCCCAGCTCTTGGGGTTGAATTGCTTTAGCAAGCAATACTATGGAGTTGTGATTTTTGCTGTTCCCCAAGAACAAATGGTATTACCCTATACTTGTACCATCAGTTCCTCTGCTATCAATCTAGTTTTGGGATGTTGGTACAGATGGCATGAAGGGATGAAAGTTAATAAAAAGTTATTGTTTTACAGTAACAGACCTGTTTGTGTTCATTGTTTTTGTTGTCCTTGAGATGCAAAAAATTCCAGATTTACAGAGATTATTTTCATCCATAAAAAAGATGCAAGAATGAACTAAGAAATACAACTGTCAGAAAAAAAATAGGATTAATATTATATACTAGACATTTTCATAATAGGCAATTTGTTATACATTTGTGTACTTGAGGGACAACTTACTAGAAGTGGTGTAGTGCTAGAAATAGGCTTAGCAGCCAAATCAAAATCAGCATGTGACTGAATAAATTTGGAGTGGAAGAGATTTACTGTTCAGACATCAAAATACCAGGTGTGAATGAGTCATGAACTCCTCAAATCTCAGGACTGAATCACGACTCACTAAATACCATGTGCCTTCTTCACACAAACAAAACACTAAGAATCCTTCAGCTTATGAGCCAAAGCAGAACAATTTGTAAACTTCTTTAATGAAGGCTTGGTTTCCATAGAGAGATAAAATAAGTTGAGATAGCTTTGTTGACATTTATTACCAAGTAAAAATTGGTTTTAATGTGAAATAATATGTTTCATCAGAGTAATTGGTTTAGCTGGAAAAAATTAGGCAAACCTTTGAGTGTTAAAGTCCTTCTTCAGGTTTAAGATAGGCCTAGTACATTTTAAAGCCAAACAGAAATTGAAAACATTTGTTTAGGTAGGCAGGTATTGGTAAGGTCACCTCTGAGAGAAAATTTGTTTGATTATTGTGGAGCAGGTTGTATATTCTCAGAGGAAAAGGGCAGGGGGCAGGGAAGGAAAGATAAAGAAATCCATAGATAAGGTAGTTATGGATGGAAGAGAGAGACATAATTTCTGTAACAATTTAGTAGAGGACAGAAAAATAACAGCATGGCCTAAAAGCAACACCACTCTGAGTTTACCTTATGTGTATCCAGCAGTATTACGAACCTTAGCTCCCAAGACCCTGAGAAAATATGATTTGTCTGTTTCCTCTTAAGATAAAGTCTTAGAAATAGAGTGATTTAACTTTTTTAGAAATATTAATCTTTGTTATGTAGCTCTTACAGATGTTTTGGAGTGCTCATCCAAATTCAAAAGGGACCATGATATTGTATACTTTATTTGATAACTGAATATGACTGACACAGTGCTTTGTCTCCAGAAATTACTGGTGGACACCCATTTTCCAGTGATTGCATAGGCTATCACCGGTAGACACCGAGAGAAGTACAGAAACACTGTGTCATGGAAAGAGAAGTCCTATTCAAACTCTTACTACCAGACTTGAAAATTCGAAATTTGAAATAGAGAACGTTGAGCATCACAGTGTTGCCTCTGGCAGTCTGCAAGGTTTATAAAGTAGCTGAATCTTCACCACTGCAGCTGTGGGGAGTTGAGAGAGCTTCAGTGTCTGGAGCAAAGAAGAGAAATTCAGATTCTTGCTCACACACGAATCAAGCTTCAGAAGTATTCATCCATGATTCATTCAGATGAAGACAGTGTTGCACTCAAAGTATTGCCTATTGACAAAGAGGAAGCACATCTCATATTTATATAAAGCCAGGAATTTATTTCTAGTGTAATCAGAATTGTAGAAGTTTAATTATTATTGTCATAGTGTAATAAAATGGTTTGGGTTAGAAGAGACCTTAAAGATCACTTAGTTCCAACCCCCCTGCCATGGGCAGGGACACCTTCCACTAGACCAGGTTGCTTAAAGCCCAATCCAGCCTGGCCTTGAACGCTTCCAGGGATGGGGCATCCACAGCTTCTCTGGGCAACATGTGCCAGTGCCTCACCACCCTCTGAGTAAAGAACTCTTTTAGTTTAAAACCATTCCTCCTTGTCCTACCACTAGTTGCCCTTGTAAAACACTGCTCTTCCTCTTTTTTATAAGCCCACTTTCAGTACTAGAGCTTTCTTTTCTCCAGACTGAACCACCCCAACTCTCAGTTTGTCTTCATAGGAAAGGTGCTCCAGACCTCTGATCATCTTTGTGGCTTCCTCTGGACTCATTCTAACAGATACACATCTTCCTTGTGCTGAGGACCCTAGAGCTGAGAACTGTATTCAAGGTGGGGTCTCAGGAGGGCTGAGTAGGGAAGCAGAATCATCTTCCTTAACCTGCTGGCCACGCTTCTTGGGATACAGGTCAGGATGCTGTTGGTTTTCTGGACTGCAAGTACACACTGCTGGATCATACCAAGCTTTCTATCTATGAGAAACTCTAAGTTCTTCTCCACAGGGCTACTCTCTGCGAGTTCTTCTCCCAGTCTTTACTCATGACTGATTGCCCCAACCCAGGTGCAGCACCTTGCACTTGGATTATTGAACTTCATCAAGTGCTTATGGGTCCACTTTTCAACTTTGTCTGGGTTCCCTTGGTTCCCTTCCTTCTTTTGTGTCAGCTGCACCACTCAGCTTCAAGTCATCTCAAATTTGTTGCGAGTGCAGTTGAAATGACTGTCTGTATAATTGCTAAAGATATTACAGAACACCGGTCCTGAGACAGAGCCCTGAGGGACACCACTCATCACTGGCCTCCACGCGGACATGAAGGCTGTGTCCATCCAACCAATTCCTTATGCACCCAATAGTCCGCCCATCAAATCCATCTCTTCAATTTGGAGATAAGGATGTGCGTGGGACCATGTCAAAGACTTTACAGAAGTCTACACACTTACTCATCTTCCCCCTTTTGACTGTGGCAGCGACTCCTTCATAGCCCAGATCTAATTGATAAAGAAGAATAGTTAGAACACAGAATAAAGTCTCAGTGATAGTAATAAAACAATTAAACCTGCACTTAGTTTCTACTCCTTTGCAGGTGTGATGCTCATCCTATCCCTTCTCTGGCTTCTGAGGCTGGAAGTTTCCTTCTGGTAGTGGTAGCTGACAGCATCTGGAGTACTTTGTCAGGAGGAATATGATGTTCACAACAATGGTGTGTCTCATGCTTGGCTCTACATAAGGCATATTGGGAGCCTTGTGGTAGACTTTGTATTGGAGGAGATAGTGATTTAAAGCAGACTGGGTCCGGCGCTGGCACCTTCTTTGCCTCGCCTATATCTGACAGGACAGCAAGGAAGTTCTCATAAGAGCGTCCTTCAGGAACAGAGTTGTTTTCTCACAAAGAAATTATATAACGTCTTAGAAGACCATGAGGGAAAGCATCTCTGCATGGATGAGATTTGCTTTGCTTTGTGCAGCACCCTGTGGGGAAAATCCATCCAGGTTTCATCCGATGTTGCACAAATACAGACTTCCAAGCATCCAAAAGGATTTATTTCTTGTCTGTACTTCTCTCATTAATGTCTTATGAAATCAGTTTATTAAGCCATTTGTTTTCAGGCCATATTGAGATCCTGCACTGGCTTACTGTCACATCACCCACCCAGTGCAGAATATGGACCCATTTCTAAGTGTTTGCTAGCACCAGTTTGCACCTTTCTGTCTTCATTGTTCTGTGCCTCCACACTACACTCAAATTTACTATACGCTGAGATCATTGTGCATGTTAGACACAAAATTTCAGATTTTTCTGTTCTCCTTGTTACCCCTAAGAGCACCTCTGTGCAGCTACAAACTCACCCTTGGTAAGTTAAAAAAAAATAGGTTGGTAAGTTAAAACAAAGTAGGTCAAAGCAAGCCAGGCAGACAAACCAGACAAGCCTCAAGCCTGAGGCCTTGTAAGCTCAGTAAAAAACATGAATAAACTTTAATACTGCCTTTAAGTATTTCTAGTAATTTTTCATTAAAAATATGGACAATTATTAGTCTTTTATTGATGAACATTTTTTTAATAGTAAGGCTTATTACGCATAAATATAGTTTTTGTCAGTTGAGAGAATATAATCATGAACATGATTATCACTTAAGGTGACAGGAAATTTTTTATATCTAAAAGAAGTCTGTGGATAGATATCTTCAAGACGTCTGGAATTTTATACCTCAGGTCTGTCAATGCCTTAGGTTTCTGACTTGAGTTACTGGTTAAAAATTCTGAAAGAAGAAACCAAGGTATTTGTAGGAAATGGCATAAAATGCATAATGAATTCAGCTAAGATGGTAAATAACTTTATGCTGATGGCACTAGGACATTATAGGTTACACTGGACAGTAGCTCCTAGCAATGGGCAGCATGTCAGAAGGAAATATAAAGCCTGGAATATGCTGTGTAAGATTTCAGTTGAGTCAGCCAATAGAGTTTTGGTAGGGAAAGGATGTTTTTGGTTAATCTTTGAGTTTATAAGCAGTAGAAATAGATCGCACTGTACCCAGTTTGGGTTTTTCTATGTATCATCCAACATGTGCAAGACAACCTGGGATTTGTCTTAAAAGGGTCCCTCTGGCACCTGCTAAAAAGGTAGCCAGACTCTGTGAATAACCTGACCTCCAGTGACACTCAGATTACCTACATGGACATTCAAGAATGCATTCTTGCAGTGCTCTAGTGCTTCAGGCTGCTCTTGTGCCTGAACTTAAACAGGTTTGTGCAATCTAGGTCTGCTTCAGCAATGTCCTTTGATCTATCCATAAGATCCTTTCATAGTTTACCCTAGAAAACATTCAGTTCTTATCAGTAGACCTCTAGTAAATCCAAAAATTTCAGATGTTAGTTGCCTGGAAAATATTTACAATGGTGCTAAGTTATGGAAGTAACAGAATTGATGTTAGCTAAATTTGTCACTTTTTTTTTCCTTTCTTTTTTTCTTTTTTTTTTTCTTGTTATGTCAGGACTTTGTCTAAGAAACTGGTAGATGACAATAGCTTTTGCTAATTTTTTTTTTCCCAAGTTCTGTAAAATGCCAGTAAGCAGGGTGTTTGTTGTTTTTTATTCCAAAATGAAAACCACAAAGAAAAGTGTAGAGCATGTGTACATTCATGTGGGCCATTCTGCTTTGGTACAAAATCAGGATTGAATTCAACAGGAGAGGAGGTTCTTGAATGATCCTAAGACTCCCAAAGCAGTTCTGTTTTCTCTGAGTGTTTTCAAATTAATCCTAAAATTAAGCATGCTGCATTATGTATCAATCCAAAATATCTGTCTGTTTTTTCATTATCAGGTCCTAAGAGCTATCAGTATTTGGATCATCCCTCTATCTGTAGTTTCAATATATTACTTAAAAATTTTAACCGCCCCCCCATTTACTGAAGTAAAATAAGGTAAGAAATAAATGAAGACAAGGAAATCAAACTATAGATTATGTACTGGACTTAATTATTTATGTGAGTAGTTTCCTATACAGAAAACAAAGCAGCAAGCAAGCAAGCAAACTCCCCAAACCAGAGAAATTTAAGAAACATTCAAAATTGAAACGTTCTTGGGGCTCAATAATTTATGATTAGGTTTTCTTCTCCTTTTAACTGTTTAAGGTTTAAAAATTCTGCATAACAGTGTTAAAATATGTATTTCCTGTTGCAAATAACACGTCTACATTTTCTGGTGTTGTGGCACCATCTCCTGGCAAGAAGGAGTGTTTGCTTGCAACTGATAAACTTGTGAATCTGATCAAAAAAGATAGCTGTGTGTTTCCCCTGAAGTTTTTGTCTCCAGCTCATTTCAGTTACCAGAATTCCCAGTTGTTTGTGGTACATTAATTGGGACTGGAGGAGTGGGTCTATACTATTTCCAGCTTTTTAACACAAGAAAAATTAAAATAGAAACAAATATAATGAATTTGTGAAGAGACTCAAAAGCAATTGCACTTACAGTGTGTTCAATGTTACTGTGGAATCACTCAGTGAAAACACAGACTTTTTTCCCTTTGCTTTCAAGCCTTCTCTTCTCCTTTCTTGAACAGCATGGAAGAGTCAGATCACATCCAACAGCAATGACTGAGTACAGAAAACCAGTTTTGAGGCTAGAAAGTCTGTATTACCAGGATGTGGTAAAGTTTTCCACAATGCTTACTGTTCTGTTTCATGCTTCAGGCTTGACAGAGCTGTCAAAATGCACAAGGCACAACCTTCTAAGGTCCCTTCTGGCAGAAATTATCCTTTGATCTTATGGATTCTTCAACAGCATGATTCTACCAACTTTTATTAAAACCACTTGTGAAATAATTTAATTGCTTGTAGATCTGGGAAAAATATTACAGGTGAAAGAAGCAGCACATACATAAACACAAAGAAACTGCTGAGAGCCTGGTCTTGGATTAATGATTTTTTGGACCTAGAGATTGATGGCAATGTTCTGTCACATCTCCACAGACACCAATAGTCTATTATCATATCATGATGATACTTGAATAGAAGTATGTTGAAGAATTGTCTGAGGACTTCTCTACAAGAACAGGATGCTCTTTTATCTGGGGCTTTGCCAGAAGAGAGTGAATGGCTGATGTGTGAAATAAGACACTATTTCTTGCTCAGAGTAAGGTCAAGTATCATCATGAGAACTATTAAAAATGTTTTTTCATGTGAATTGCAAACTGTGTATGACTATGAGAGCATTAGGAAGCAGCTAATGTTGTAATGGTTATTTTTAAAAGGTACCTTTTCCCATTATTTTCAAAAGCCTCTTGCTATCCCTCAAAAATAACCCTTAGCATGGAAATGCTTCATTAAAAAAAAAAACCAAAACCAAAACCCATGTGTCAGTTGCAGATCAGCAGGATTCCTGGTCAGTTTTTTTCGTTATTTTCAGCTGCACAGCCCAGGACTTCTAAAAGAGAGCCCTGCACATTCCATAGGTCTGGAATTTTGTAACATCATCACTGCTGAACAGCTTGGGCTGTCCATGACATCTCAAGTTTGTAAAAATTAACATCATGGACTAGCACAGGACCCCAGAAATACATTCAAGAAGTTAGTGTATTGATTACATCTTATTTATGTTAAGTCCTTGACACAAAATTCTTGGTCTAATGAATTTCCTGCTCATTTTACTGAATTTACTGCTCATTTTAATGAAAAAATGAGTTTCCAGAGGATTAGATCCACTCACAGCCTTTGCTACATTCTAAAGCCAAGACTTCCTCAGCCCTGATATGGCTAAGAGAACATTTGTAAGACATGTTTCCACATAATATTTTCTAAGGAAAAAAATACAGTTTTATACTTTGGTTTAATTTTTTCCTTAGAATTAAGGTACAGACTCATCAGATAGGGTAGTTTCTCCCCCTGAAGTATACTGCAAGTTACAAAACTTTCTCTGTCTAACCTAAATGCCTGATGAGGAAACCTGAGGGCCATGCTGCTGGCACTGCTGCCATCTGCTGCTGACTTTAAAATCCACAACCTTTAAAAGTCAGTAGAAAAAAATCCAATGTGCAACTTAAGGTTAGACTTCCGAGTTTCACAAATCATAATAAAAGATGTAAGAACTGCAGCTTCCAACCTGCCTTTATTCTAAATAATACATAAAAATTATTTAACTGGGTTCTTCTAGGTGGTCACATCACTGTTATCAATATTTAAAATATATGGAAATTAATAAAAGTGTCTGCATAAAAAAATTTGCATTCAATGATTATTAATATTTATTTTAAGTTTATAATTTTATATGTATCCTTTTTTCCCCTAAATTTATCACCATATTTATATCAGCATAAGAGGTGGTTTGTCCTTATCTTCAACTCTGCTCCAAATAAAAATGATAGCACGTATTTATGCAACCCCTGGGTTTTTCTCCCTCAGAGAGGTTGCTCACTCATTTAGTCCTTATGCTCATATCTCTGGGCTCTTGCCTAGTCAGCATTCTTCATATTCTTTTGAAGTTTGAATCAAGGTTTTCAAAGACTGGTTGACCTGTATCTGATTCTGGAAATGGATCACAGACCCAGAACTATGATTAAAAAGTAACATTAAAACTCAGAACACCAGGGAATCTTGGTAATAATTAATAACTTTTCTACAAATAAAAATAGCTGTTTAAAATTGTTATATCATTGCTGTTCTGGTTAACACAGAACCAAATCAGCAACTTCTGCACAAAACCTGAAGGTTCTGTATGCTTGCTTAGTTTTACCGTCATCAGTAAAGATGTGAAAAAGTATATTCTTCAAAAATCTGTGCTTGCAACTGCAATTTTTTAAAAGACCGTATTGTATCTGTGTCTGATTCCTTGCAAGGGTGACTGCTTAACAGTGTGAATACACACAAAAAAACCCAAGAATATTTTAAAAATGTTTTAAAGAGACTCCAACATATAATTTTTAGATACCTTTCTGGGTTGCTAATACTTCTTAACACATGTGGTCAGCTGGGCTGGACTGAGAAAAATGTATTTAAAAAGCACTTTTTCTCTTTAAAAGCAAAGATCCCACTCAATTTTTTGTTAATGTTTAATTAAATCACGATGAAATTTTTTAAAGTCAACATTAATATTCAATTTTGACAAACTAAATTTTCAATATTAAACTTTTAAGACTAGTTCCACTACTACCCCGGATTTTGAGCAATGCTATGAATGCCATAGGCTTTGCTGTCAATGTGAGGCTTAAACAAGTGCTGTGGCTACATGGCTGGTGGTTGTGAGCAGCTGCCTTATGGGCACTGGCCCCCCTGGGTTAAGTCCATCAAGGCACTTCACCCACTGTTGTAGGTTTTTGTCTTCAATGATTGAACTTTGATGCCTTGTGAACAGGCTCTGCATGTTACTTGCTGACAAGAACTCAGCAAAGGGTGATTGGTAACAATCTATTTAAAGTCCTTTAACTTTAAAGAGAAAAAAATTAAATAGTAATGATTGGGAAACACCAGTCTGGCAAGTGAGGTTTCAGCAATTGTTTCCTTTATCAGTGTAAAGAATCTTCTCAGACTCAGCAATTTCCATGTAGACTCATCTCACTGCAGCTCCCCGAAAGACATTTGTAACCATTTCTTGCCCAGCCCATGTATTCACTCCCTCACCCCTGCAGGTCAGACCAGAGTACTGGGGCTCAGGGCAGCACTGGGTAAGGGCCTGCTGAAGTTATCAAAGAGGAAAATCCTGTTTTCCAGACCTCGATGAGAAATAGGTAGGAGAGAGGCATAAGAACCATGATCCTTCACACTTCAGTTGAGTCCCTAGTTGTTGTTGAATGCACAACAATACCAACTCCCCTATCTTTTTCAGTCCACACTGTAAGTGTCTAAGTCCAGCAAAAGATTTTTGACTTCTACTCCTGAAAAAGGTGAAGTTCCTCCTTCCAGCCTGGAGTTTAGTGCCTGAATCTTTGAAATATAATAACTGTTCTTTGATAATCCAGAGATACAGTGTTAAAAAAATAGATTTTTTTCTTTTAAATTTGAAAAGCATAACATAAATTTTTTTCAAGGTTTTTTAATAAATTTTTATTTTATAGCTCTTCATATTGATCCACAAAGAATTTCACTGGACTCCAGGATTCTTTCTTGAATGCTTGTAGACATAAACTGTATCACAGTCATTAAAATAAACACTGAATTTTTGTGCAATTGGAAGATGCCTGAATCCACTACAGACTTGTAATTACTGACTAGATTTAATTCCAAGGCAAACAAGTCACTGGTACTGTCTTTTTTTCTGTCTATTAGCAGAGGCCTCAAGAGTACAAGCATAGCATGACACCAGTGGTCCCAAGGGCATGAATACAAACCCCATCTGCTCACTGAAGTGATGCAGCTCTGAGAGCTTGATAGAACCTGGCTTGGGCACAGCAGACACAACAACAAACATGTACTCATCACGTGTAGAACACCCCATAAAGCATGAAAGCACAAAGGAGATAACAAGAGGGCATAAAGGCTAGTCACAGCTCCTACAGGAGAAAAGAGAGGCAGAAGAAGGAGAACAGGATCACTCCAGCCCTGTTTCTCTGGTTAAGGATGCTGCTGGGTATGTGCAACCAATCCTTCTCTGATAGAGAACAAGTGCATCTCTTTTATTTGCTATTCACAACATTTTGCTGCTGTAACTCGGCAGCCATTTCTAATGTGTTATCTTTTACTATGCAACTAGGTTAAGTATATCAGAATTTTAAGCAGGTGTGTGGGCATGTGTGGTGTGTATGCTTTCTCTTTCAACCTCCCCACGCAGTAAGGTGACTGATAGCACAGTGCTGAATCAGAGCAAACTTGGATGCATCAGATCTTAAACTAAGCCAGGCAGCACCGACAAAAAATGCAGTTGCTTGATGTTATTACTTGGGGTTGTTGTAGAAGAAGCGTTTTTAAGACCTTCAGAAAAATGGAAAATACTGGTGAACTACTTTCACGTGCTGCATTAACATCTGTCAGTGATATTAAAAACACAGAACTGAAAGCATCAGTTTGAACCTTTCAACTCTCGACATTCTTTTCCCAAATGCTAAGTACTTTTGTAAAAAAAAAATTATATGGAACATGTTCTACAGAGGCTCTCTATTTCTTCTATCTGGAACACGCATAAAGATATGCCTGTAAAATTTTTTCAAGGTAACACAGGGATACAAAGAATCATTTTTCCCAAAGGCATCAGACTTTATAATATTGTTACATTGCTCCTTCATTAACAGTACAATCAAAGATTTTCTGTTTCCCTTGACTCCTCTGTTGACCTATATATAAGCATATAGTTCATTATTAAACTGATGATATTATGTGATTAAGCCTTGTCTTTGAGAGCTTGTTATATTGCCCTTCGGAGTTTCTACATAGCCACATTGATTTATTATGCCCTCAAACATTTACTCTTTGTGTTGATCATACCAAGATGTATAAAATAAGCTTAAAGAAAATGATAAACTTAATTTCACTCTCACTGATACTTTTGAGAAGCCTCATGGCAGTAAAACTATTTGGTCTGTAAAATCACGTTGAACTTAAAGATCTTAATAAGCATCATGGTAGGAATGAGAAAAGAACTCTTGCTCCAAACACAGGTTTTTACCCAAGAAAATCTTGTCTTATGTAAATTTGAAGCCTGTTTATTGATTTCAATAAGCTTTTAATGCATTCAGCCTATTTTTTTTCTCCCTACAACATCTTTAAAAAAGTACAGACTTGCTTTTCTATTCTTATGTAAATCTGTATGTAGTCATTGCTGTGATCCACATCACCAGGCACTGCACTTTCAGGGACTTAAGCTACATTTCCTTGGCATGCATGCACTGCCTCCTTTTTAAAGGTAGGTAATTCAGCAATTTAATTCTTCCTGGGAACACTGACTCCAGGATTGTTAGTATTCAGTCATTTAAAAATATTTTTTTAAACTGTAGCCAAAATAATGTTTGAAGAAATTGCCTGTTTATTTTGTGTATGTCTGTTTCTGAGCTTTTAGACTCTATGTTGTACAGGTTTTATGCCTCTTTACTACACCAGGTGATTTGAAATATACTAAAAATGATTGAAAGCACATACAGTTGCTCATCAGAGAAAGTCTGGCCTTTCATGAAAACAACTAAAAGACATTCATTTCAGATTGCTTTAGATGTTACCCCAATGCCCTCAAGAGTTCAGATTAATCTTTTTTTTTTGTGAGTAGTGTCACAAAAAGATAGTCTGGAGCTCTGGGATTTTTTTCCTAAAGCAGCATCACGCAGTATCAATTTGTCTATACCTCACGAAAAAGGGTTTTCAAACTGTGTACTGGATTTATTTTCATTAAACCCCATCACTTTTATGTGCTTACTAGGTGTTGTTATTGCTTCTAAAATTGTAAGCTCCTTGGCTTGCAATTTTGTGATGATAGTTAAGACTTACTAAGTGGGATTTATTTTACCTAAATTTAAATGTCTACAATGCAGGTCTCTAAGGGTGTGCTGCTCTTCTGTGCTTGAATATAGAGTTAATCCAAGCTAAGAAATTGAAGAACCATTGTCATATGCTCCTGGGAGACAAGGATTGAACTAAGTGAGGGGTTCTTGCCTGTGTGATAAGCACCAGAACTAGTAAGAAGAAACTCTCTGTGTAGCAACAGTGCAGAAACCACAAATATTAACTGAATAAAGATGACATAGAGTCATCTGGTAAGAGGGCTGTTTAAAAGTTTACATGCCTGCATCCTTTTATCTATAATACAATAATGAAAAGAAGAAAATAATATTAAATTTTACCATGCCCTGAAGTCTCACTAGATGAGACTGAGAACAGAATGTAGTCTAAGAAAGTCAGTCTTAGATTTCAAGTAGATAAATTTATATTTTTTTTGTGTGTGTTACATCCTCTGAATGTCTATGATGAAGTAAAAATGAAGTGCCCCCAGGTTGCAAAATCTCCACCAAATTCTCAAAGTCATTGATGAAAATGAGCTTGGTATTACCTTAGTGAATAAGACTGCAAGCAACACTGAGCAGTTGCCCACATGGGTTCAGCCCAAATCTGCTTCAAAGACAACATGCAAGCTCCAGACTCTTGCTGTCAAAATGACTGCTTACTGCCCTTTAGTTTTAGCTTCCATTCTGACTTCCTCTCCAAATACAGAAACTTATTCCAGGTTTTATTAATTTGATTTTCAGAACACAGAGTTGAAATGAGATTTTCTTCTATTTCATTTCCTCTTAGAGGAAGGGACTGAGTAAGGAGAGATGAGCAAAGAGAGATGAACAAGTCATGGTAAACTTGAAGACCTTTGGAAAATATAAAATTTTGATTCCTCTATATTTTAAAATGCCAGTCAAGGAAGATTAGTTTGGGTTAGATATGGAAAGAGTTATTGTGTGTACAAGTCCAATCCTCATCTCTAACTCCTTTGCCTCCACAGGATTTGTTTTTCTGGAAAAGTTTTCAATGGAATGCATGGAAAGTATCTTCTTCTTTCATGTTTTGTATTTATTGCATTATTTTCAGCTATTCTTCATAGATAATAATTAGTGTTTAATTAATAATTAGAATGGCACTTCAAATCTTTGTTTATTAACTAACAGTACTTTACCATTTTCTTATGCTGAGTGGGAGATGTCAAAGATGTTATAGCTCTTTCTCGTAGCATTAGGATGGAATGTTGTCCAAAATCCTCTGTGAATCCCTTAAATCCTCAATTTAATAGAATTTTTTGTGGTTGTATGATAAATTTGAATCGTAATTATTAAACAAAAC
Source organism: Pipra filicauda (assembly GCF_003945595.2). NCBI lineage: Eukaryota > Metazoa > Chordata > Aves > Passeriformes > Pipridae > Pipra > Pipra filicauda. Next base: position 3,889,814 of record NW_024103452.1, read on the forward strand.
CATTACTGGCTTTTTGTTCTGTAGCATATGCACATGCAATAAACACAGAAATTAATTTAATAATGAACTGTAATATTTCTAATCAATAATAAGAAATAAATTAGTCATGGACTTTCTATGTATAAGAGCAGTTAGAGTCACAATTCAGTGAACAGACCATTTTTAGAAAGATCTGGAGAACTTCCAGTAGGTGTGCCATTGTGTGGTTGCTTAAATATTGTACCTTCTCCCATAAAAATAAGACTATGGGGGTTTTAGACCCTGCACTAATTCCATTCCACTTTCAACATGATGTTGCAGCTCATCTTTGTCTATTTGACTTTTGCAACTTGGAGCTGACTGTTTCACTGGCTGTTTCTATTTGACTTAAAGGCTCCTGAGGCAGGAGAGATGATGTAGGGCTGTTCAGCAACTTGGATCTCTCTGCCTTTTCCCCTAAAGTCCTGTACTGTAACCTGACCCTATTTTAACACACAGGAAAGTGTGGGGGAGGAAAAAAAAGAAAATTACAGCCCTTTCAATGATGAAGGTCAAACATTTCACCAACTAAAATAGCTCTGAGAAGAAACCTAACTTCTGAAATTCTACTGTTCCCTGATGAGTAGAAGCCTTGTGCATATCATAGCTACTCCTGGCACCAAGAATATGGTGAGAAGACAAGTCTAAGGAAAGTTTTTGTTTTGACTTTTGTTTTGACTGATGTCAAGAAAGCAATGGACTTGATGCACGAGGAAATAGGGCAGCAGTGTTTAAGACCTTGTTTCATTGTACAGTAGTTCATAGTAGACCCACATAATCATCATTCTGGTGTTCTTCTTGTTCAGACATTTTTGCATTAATAACTGTTGAAGCTGTGTCACTTTGCAGATGGATGTCAAAACGACAAATTTCCCAGTAGGAACAGGAATATGTGTGGCTCTACTACCCAACCCATCAGTATTCAGCCCTTTGAGTTTGTGATTTTCTTTTTTTTTTTTTTGTGGTTCTATGCCAGGCTAAATGGGAAGGAGAGAGTTACAGTAATAGGAGTTCTCTTGACTATTTTTGTGATTTTAGATTACATGACCTCCAAGTTTGTGAGTTTTTTTTTAAATGACACCTGAAACATTTGCATGACTCCTAGTTGTGTTGTCTTCTAAGGACTATTGAATATATTTTTTCCAAATATAATGTTTTATTCAGAGAGAACTATTTCCACGCAGGATACAGGCTGAAGAATTGACTTGCAGCTGTCCATATTAATTTGTTTTAGCACATCCCTTGACCTAGCTCTGACATATCAAGCAACATACATGGGTCTAATGCCAGAGACTGCTCTCAATAAGTAATTTTGGATGATTTACTTGTTTTGTGACACTCAAGCATGGACAAGGTCATTCCAGAAAGAGGATGAACCATGTCACTCCTTCTTTTCATGAGTACAGATATGGCTACTGGGCCACATATTATAGATATTGGCAGATCATACATAATTTTGGCCTGCATGAATCAGACAGCATATAGTCCTTTTGATCATGTTCACTGCATTGCTTTCTATTTTTTGCCTTTTTGATCAGAAAACAGAAAAGCCATTGGTAGATTAGTAACTTCAAAACTGGAATAGACTTCTTTATTGCAACTGGCAGATGCAATTTAACAATCAGGGTTCAAAGCTCTTTGATGTGAAACATTTATAGCGGCCAACAGTGAATTTCACTTAGGACCAGTGGGATTGCACTGCTGCCAAAAAAGGGATACTACTCACTTCCTTCTTTGTACAGAAGCACTTCATATCACAAGCACAAATTAACCCTGGTGATCAATCTAAAATGTAATGTATATTAGTGAATTTGACATCTGTGAAGCCAGAATATTCTTTATGAGTATTTTAAAAAAATGAAATGATAATACAAAGATGTAATTTCTGCCTGTTACATTAAGTCTGGAGGTATAGACAGTAGTTTAGTTTGGAAGACTCAATGGCAGGCCATCTAGTCAAATTCCCCACACCTGCTCAAAGCATATTCAGACATAGCAGGTTGCTCAGGGACTTGTCCAGATGTTCTAAATACCTTCAAGGATGGAGATTCCACAAATTCTGTGGGCAGACCGTTCCAGTGTTTGATTACTCTAAATGTATATATGGAAGCAGAATTTCACATATTGAAAATTGTGCCTGTTGACTCCGGTCCTATCATTACACACCTCCAAGAGTCTAGTTCTGTCTTCCCCAACATCTAATGCTCTCAAGTCTCTCCTCATACATCATGTGTTCCATGAACTGCCTGAGTCCCATTTTCTCATTGTATATCCCATGTAGCTTCTGGGTTAAACCCCACAAGAGCACTGTGAGGAAATAGTTCATGCATGTTCTGTACTTTGCTGAGTGCTCTGAGTAAACACACATTTTTGTTAAATATTATTAATTATTTAAAAAGGAGCATATTATGTAATCATTATTTCTGTTTCTGTGAAGGGACATTGGGATTTTCTCTCTGTAAACTGGTTTCCTAGAGCTAGATTCAGATAAACCTACAGCTTTCACAGCAGCTAATTCCAGTGACCTCTCTCTCCCTTAACACTTCAGAAATGCTTTCTAACCATTTCCAGAGGGTCAGCATGCTGGGCAGGAGCTTCCTCATAAAAATAAAACAGGATGCAGAAAATTGAGGCTGATTGTGGGATGAAGTGTTTGTTGTAGCCATGACTATTTTTCTCAGAGATAGGTACCCAAAGTACCCTGAAGGTACACCTTAGTGATTAAGGCAGGTACTGGGATGACTAGAGTTTGGATCCTGATGGGCAGTAATAGAAGTCAATCTGTGTCAGTGCTGTAGCAGGTGGGCTAATGTGAAAAAGGACACCCCTTTTTCTGAGGTATCCTCAGAAATGTTGCCTATTTTTCATTATATTATTTTTTGAGAAAAGGGCATCAACCAGCAGAAAAAAATCCAGGCTGCATGTTCCAGATGCCAGGATCAAACAATAATTTATTTTACTTCGGGGGGCATGATTTTTTTTTTTTAAATTATTTGTATCAAAGATAGAAACTATGGAAATATAATATAGATCTAGACATGACTCAGAATGGCTCAATGGGAAAACATCACAGATGTTTTACAAGTCAGGTAAAATTCAGTAACATAAAAACAATTGCTGAAAAAAAATGATTTCTTGTTTATAGTAAGTTCTAAAATACATTGTTCCTGGAAACCTTTTTGCTGGAGGAAAGAACCAGAGAAAATCCCATTAGGGTTTATCAGATTCTTTCTTATTCTTGTCTTCATCATGAACTTACAATGATATGGAGTTAGGCTAAATTTGTAATTAATTTTTTCTTCATAGTGAAGAGACAAAACCCTGGACATTCCTAAATGGTTCTGATGTATGCACATGTATTTGTTGTCTATATAGAATGCCAGAGATGAATCTACATGAAGATATCAAGTTGCATGTGATTCTGATTCTGACCTTTTTGGAGAAAAGTTTTCATGAACAAGCCATTCCTTATTTCAAAATGAAATGTGGGACGTGGGTGATACCCTGGGAGGTGTGTTAATGCTGAAATAAGACAGATGAGCATGGGAGTGTGTACAGCATTACCATAAAATCACTGTGGTCAGCAAATGGGAAATAGGTTTTCATGTTGATTAGGAAAAAGAAACCAAACCAGATATTTTAAATATTTATTTGTCAGACTGGGATAACAGCCTTTATAGAGCACAATTTGCATAAGTTCTCAAGATACATCCTGTATACAATCACAAAACCATGGCATGGATTTATACATAAAGTGAAAACTGGGACAGATTTACAAGCATTTTTATACAATTCTCATACTGCTTTTGTTTCAGTTTTTACAGCTTTTAGAACAAGTCTGTATTTTTTTTCCTGATGATTCTGAAAGCAAAATAAAAATTAAAAGAAATTCAAACCAAAATGAATATCAACAAACCACCATCTATGCATGCAACATTCACTGAGGAAACATTACATTTCTTCAAGGACTAATCTTTTTTTGTTGTTGTTTTTGCAGGTTTTTTTGGTGTTTTTGGATTTTTTTAAACACTGTGTGTGCTGTACATGTTGTCTGTAGCATGACAGCACACACGCTAGTCAGCCATCATTGAGCACCTGAGCACGTCACTGAACATCTATAAGATACAATCAAATAAGGACACAATCACATGCTTGGATGTCAGATGGAGTTAATAACTTAAACTCAGTCTGGTTTACAAAAAATGCATAAGTATTTACACGGTAACAAATTAAGGAAACAGCTCTTGCTCAAATAATCTATTTTGAGTTATGGATACCTATATATATTATAACTTTTGAGCTCAATATATCTGCTTATTAATTTTTTCAAAATAATAAAACTGAACATATAGAAAACATTAAAATGCTTCTTGTGATTTAAAGAGAGAGTATCCGGTCTCACTTATTCTTTCTATTTTCCTTCTAAAGGCAACATGTATTCATAAAGAGTAATTCATCCTATATGCCAGGTGTACTGAAAATTCATAAGGCATATAGGAATAAAGTTTAAATATAATGTAGGTGGATACTTATGCTAAAATTCCTCTCTGTTTCATTACCTTTATAAGTTACACTCACACAAATTTTTCTCTGCTATTAACATAGGTATGTACATATCTAGATATATACTCAAATAATGAATCTGGGACATTCAACATTGTAGCAATGAAAATAAACTAGTTAAAAATAGTGTCAGTTATGATTCAAATAATAATTTAAAAAAATACTATTAACATCTTTATGATATCTCCATGAAACTAAATCCTAATTAAATAATCTCTATTGGGCACACGCTAGCTTACAATATAATAGATGTCTTCTTTTTCTTCATCATCATCCTCAAAGTAGGAATCAATATCAGCTGGTTACCAGCTACCATATCCCACAACCTAACCATGCAAACACCCAGTATCCAGAAAAATAACTCAAATATTTCCTAGGTTTCAATTTAAAACCAGTTCAAGTCAATAGATTGATTGTTATTGACTTCAACTGGTTTTTGTTTCTTCCACACAGGATATATGTAATGTTAAAACATGGGTAATAATAAAGAAGCAGCACTCATTGCCTCTGGATACTATCCCTTTAAAGTGTAATGATAAAGAACTAGCTCAACATTCATCATAGAAACTCTCATGTCTAGTTTTAACCTGGAAAAAAAAAGTGGCTGTTTGCTGCTCATTGTATGCATATTACTAATTATGATAACATTATAAATCCCTATCATTTGTAAACACACACACACTGTGCTTTTGCTCATTTTTCAGCTTGTTCCCACTATACAAGGCCTTGAACAAAGAAGCAGCTTCAATTTCTCTTGTCTCAGCAGATTTATGAATTAAAAAAGTTAAAATGCCTCTGCTGTTGCCTCCCTGCAATATGTATCTTCAAAGCAATCATAGAAATCTTCAAAGCAATCATAGAAATGTGTGAAATCATTAATAATCAATCACTCAGAAATGATAAAAGCTGTTGCCACATCTAAGCACTTTTGGCCAGATAAAACAAACAAAAATTAATGAGAAAAAAACCAAAAAAATTATACTGAGATATATACAAAAAAGGTAAAAAAATACTAATAATCCTTGTTTGATTATTTTTTAAAAAACATTGTCACAAGAGTTTTTCCTGACTTCATTCATAAAACAAACAAACAACAAAAAAGTAAACTATGCATTCAAACATGAATCTGTGTTGCATAGAGTGATTTCAGTACAACCTAGAAATTTGGTCAAAAAAAGGAACTTGGCACACTTTGGTAGCATTTTGTGACCTCTGAATGACGCTGCCTCGGAAACAGCGAGTGCATGGGCCCAGGTCTGACACAAACCCACCCTGGGTGACACTGAGGGAGCCCTGTCCTTGCTGCAGCTGGCCAAGGCAGTGCCACGTTCCTCACAAACCCTACTCTTTGTGTTTCCTGACAGGAGTCCAAAACTGCTATTTCAACATGCAGAAACATTTTTGTGTATTGTTCAGAGAATCAAAGATGCTTGAATTAAACCAGTTGCTGACAGCTGATCAACCTCAGAGGTAGCTGTTCCTTACAGCTGTAGCTATACCACCCAACAAAACTATTCAATAAAAATATTGGCCACATTTGTATGTGTGTGAGAGAAAAACACGCCTGTCCACTTTCTCAATTAAGAGTGATGATTACAGGCTTCCACTAAGGCAGCCAGATACTGCTTGTTCCAGTTGGAAATCTCCATAGCAACTACCAGTGCTACTTGCTGCCTTTATAACAAATCTTAGCAAGAACAAAATTACCAGCAGTTTGCACAAAATTGCACACCTCAGGGCTTGCATTTCACCTAGGATTTTTTTTTTGGGGGGGGTGGTGTTGGTCTTTTTTCAAAGGAAAAACACAGTATAGCCATCAGGAATGCAAGGTAACCCACCAAAAGAGCAACACATATGTCATATATAGGATCTTTTAGTTCAACTGGGGATTTTTTCTTTGAAGTATTGTCTTATAAAAACATACACAACATCAAAACATATAGAATTTTTACAATAACTCCAGCAGATTGTTTTTAAAATATGTGAGAGGTAGGGTATACATACACTGGTGAAAGCATAAAATTCAACATTAAAGCACACATTCTACTTCCACTGTCAGTGATGTTGTGTTTTTGAGATAGCTAATAAGATTTTGGAAAGATTGCTCTGCTTGCAAGTTAAGCAAGTGACCAGCAGGTTATCAATAACAGGAGTTTCCTTGGTGTGTGTAGCATTAATATCTTCTGCGTGTTTCTTCTCATATTCCTGTGTCATGCTGTTATTTTAAATTGATAAAAGATAAACTAAAAACTATATGTGGGAAGTGTCACCATATTAAATGGTGTAGTTTTTCCGTGGTCAATCCAGTTGTTGAATAATCTAAGCCTTATTTTTTTCTTTTTTTTTTTTTTTAAAGCATATAATATTTTCCAGAAGAATATTGTCAGCTGATCTTGCACAACCTGTGGAAGTGTACTACATATATTCAAGAAATACAAAATAATGCACATTAAATGATTTGCGAAAGGTCCTAATTGGGCAAGAAAAATAAATGTCAGACATGCAGAAATTTGGTAATTTTCTTTCTAAGTATGCAAAGGTCATGTGATCGTATTTCCAGGGAAACTTTTTAACAAAGTTGTGAAATATTATATGACTTCTGAGTAACATGGGAATTAACCACGACAGTACCATATTGATTCTCGGGTTTTAATGAAACTACAATACGTTTGGAAATGAGAGAAAAAGCTCTCCCCTCTTCAAATATTGTACAAGGGAAAACACAACAACCAGCCTAAGCCATGCTAGCCAGTAGTTTCTTCCCAAGTGAGCTAACCACTCAGCTTCAAATTCCTGAAAGTGGGACTTTAAGCAACAACGTGCTGACACAGCCTTAAATCTTGCAAGTTACCTTCCTATTTGCTTCTTTCCTGAGAAGCCATGCTTTTGAGTGGATTATACTCAGACATTCACCTGAGATAGCAAGCAGATATTCTTCATCTTCTCTAATGTAACAGCATCCAGTCAGGAACTGCCCTGCTGTCCCTTCCTCTTTCTAGAGTGTCACTAGTGTTGATATGGAGCCCTGCATTGAGTGGGTTGGTGTTGTCACAGTGGGTCTACTGCTCCAAAGTGCCCACTAAATATCCTAGAATTCATCATCTGCATACAGTTTCAGAAAAAGCCTGCTTGCTGAAAAATGGACTAGTTGAAATAATTTTGTTAGTCCCAGTGCTTAAGTTTCTTCAATTCAAACTGTTTTAGACCTCCTGATGCAAAGGTTGGGGTGAAGTATAGTGTCACTGACATTAAAACAGCATTTTTTCTTTCTGATGTAGTGTGGTTTATATCCTGTCCCTTCTCTTTAAAATCACATCCCAAATTGTAGACCGTTAATATAGTTTAATTCATAACATTCTAGAGAGTGGTTTATATCCATTGTTAAGACACAGAAACAAATAAAACAATCAGATCTGATTCTTCACAGCATAGTTTCTGAAAGAAAAAGAAGAAAAAAAGTAATGTAAAATAACATTACCACTCTTGCAAACGCCTTGCAGTTTGTGTCAAGTGGCATAATCTCACTATAGCAAATTATCAGAAATCCTAAGGTGCAGAGGAGCAAGTTTTGCACTTTTGATAAGTGAGATTTGGAAAGTCAGTCACCCTAGGTGCTTTTGCATAAAATGATCTCCTTCTGGTTGTACAGAAAACCAGACTGCACTTTCCATCACACTGCCTCCAGCTGCAGCCGAACTCCACATTAACACCTGCCTCCAGCCTTCAGCATTTCCTTCACAGTTATTCTCTTCACAAAGAGTCCAACAACACGGAGCCCTCGTATCAGTCTTCATTTCAAACAGCCTCACTTTAACTTCTGGGCCCAGGTTTTCTTTTCCTTTTGCTGTCTTTTGCAGCAAAAACAAGCGTACTAGCCCTCATTTAAGTGTGCTGTGTAGCCCAGAGACTGCTCTTTTCTACTTTGTATTCTGAAAGACTAGCTAAATACAATGATATCAAACTATAGTCTTGGAGTGATGCTGTTTAGAGCAGACTCTGCAGGTTTTGTGCCCTAAGCAGACAGCTCTGCTCAGTGTGTTTGTGTGGAGCTGACCAACAGTTTGTGCCAGTTTACTATTCTTTTCCTTAGGTCCACTTTGTCAAGCCAGATATAAGCTTCCCCAATCAGTGTCTTTTTCATAAACTTCCCTCCATTGGAGACAAGCAGAATCTGGGAAAATAATAATAAAGAATTATCAATGTGTATATTAACATACTAAATTTGCTAGCAAACAAGACAGATTCAGAAATTTTGAGCTCTGATTTACCACACACACAAAAGAAAGAGTGATCATAACTTTGTATATGGAACCACCTTCCCAATAAAAAGAAAGCCCTGTAAAAGTTGAATCGTCTCCCTCTTCTACTTCATTATCATGGGATGTAGCCCCTAGAAGACAATCTTGAATGATAGTGAGCATTTGTTCACCTGCTGGTTACTAAAGATAAACAGAAGGTTGTCTTAAGTTACGAGGTAAAGTGCAGGTGAAAGTCAGTAGGTGCCCTGTATGTAGGCTGTAACTCAGAGCTAGCGTGTGAAAAAGCCCAGAGGTCTGGTTTGTGATAGTCTAATCTAAAATGTAGAGTTGATCTGAAATCTCACTCCTGATATTTCTCTGATGACAAATACAGTGTTGTATCTGGTCTTGTGGCTCTTGCTCACCCAGACATAGAGCGTGGGAAGGGTAACGAATAGCCCTAGTGCTTGTGTGAGCTATGCAGACTGGGTTTTCAAGGCTGATATGTCATCCAGCCAGATTTTTTCCAGCTAAAAAGGTTCACGCCATGCAAGCAATGCACTTCTCTGAAGGACTTGTCTCATTCTGTGGATCTCTAGGTTCATTACACATGAGAAACGCATTTGGTAATAGTTATACTTCAAGGTGTGAGTTATATACATTCAGGAAAATTTTAACATTTCTTATTTCTTGAGTAACTTATTTATTGAGAAGAGCAATGTTTCTTCTTTCTTTCTTTTTTTTTAACAACTTACTAAGTTTTCAAAACAAAAAAGAGGAAACGAAAATTTGCATTTCTATAATAGGATTAGGAGCAGGTTTGTAAAATTCACAGTCACTGAACAGACCCCAACAAGCAATAAGAAAGGGAGGTAACTGATAACAGGAGGAGGCTGTCACCCTCTGCATGAACCAGCAGGAGAGAAAATAGGGCATTTTGTTGTTTAGTTTCAAAGATCTAGGCTAAAACAAGAATGACAGAAATCAAGGATTTTGTATCTGCTGAAATGCTGGAAGAGACTATGTGATAGTAGACATGTAACAGAACTGTAGAAGAGCTAGAATTTCCTTTAATCAAGAACATCAATATTTTTTGAAAATTTTCCATTCTGATATTGGAAAAAAAGTAAAAAATGCAAATTTTACATTACAAATAACATTTAAAAATAAATTTAAAAAGGGAAGAAATTTGCAATGACTTTCCAGAATAGGCTTTCCAGTTCCTTTTCCAGTTTTGATATCAATTGGCGAGTAAGGTATGTACCTGGACAGCTTAGACCTGTGTGGCTATTAGTCAAGAGGTTTGAGGAGGAAAGACCAAATCTTAGGCATTAAACTATTAGGAAAGTTCATTCATCAGAAAATCTGTCCTTGGAGATAATAGACAGCCTGCCTCCACTGCTGGTGGCTTTCTAGGTTGCTTGGTTCAGTGTTCGCTGAAGAATGGACCTCCCAGAAGCTGAAAAACTAAACCAGAACATCCATGAAATACATTGTTCTGTTTTTTCCTGATTAACCTTGCATATGTATTATGTATTTCTAATTGCAGTCAAGGAGGAGCCAGCTAGGAAACAAGGTAAAGGAACCAGAAGATTAGTGTTTTCCAGAAGTGTCCCAGGTGAGTTACCAAGGAACAGGGAAATCAGAGAAACAAGGAAAAAGTTGCCAGGGGCTGAGGCAAGTGCTTGTCTAAAACCTGTCTAAATGTTTACTGCAGAATGTTTTCATTCTGACTCGTCAACACTTTTGGGACAGAAAATATTTTAACAATTTTTTCATCGCTTCTGTCCGTGATCCTTCTCTCCGCTCCTCCAAGCTGGAACCCTAGGATCTGTCTTCTCTAGCTTGTCTGTGTCTCGTCCTTGTTTCTTCCCTGCCCCAGCCTTTAAATTCCAGTCTTGTTGTCCTGGATCAGCTACTCTTACTTTCTAATCTCCAGGGTTCTTTTTTTCTTATCCCCAGTACTCTATATCAGACAATTAATTTTTTTTTCTTTGCTTTCTTTCCCCCCTTTTTTTCCTCAATAGCCCACGCTCCCATTTTTATGCCTATTATTCACAGCTCGTGCTGCTGGTTTTTAAAGTGCATTTCCTTGTCTTAATTTCTGCCTCTGGTTAGTTTTTGTAGCTCTTTACAATGTACCATCTATGATTATCATGTTTGATCTCACCTTACTCCCTCTCTCTGATCTTATTTTCTCCCTTAATCTTCCAATTCCATTTTCTTTTTATGCATTCTGGTTTTGTTTTGTTTCCTTCTCCTCCAAATCTCTTTTGACAATGTCCATCTCTTTGGCCTTAAATGTTCATTACTCAGATTCAGCATTCAAATCACCCAGCTTCATGTTTTGCCATAGGAACGAATCAACTGATAAGCTTGAAGAGCATAAAAAACCAGATATACGGAGTCAGATCATGGGTGTCTCCAGGCAAATATTCTGCTTCCAAAAGTGCAGAGGGCAGTGTATAAGGCAGAATATAAGAACAAGGCAATCAGGTAGTGATAGTCTTTCAAAATACCTACTATGATCTGTGGACCACTGGGTTCCTGACTCACAGGTAGCAAGTTTGCATTTAACAGACTATGAGGTCTTTTGCCCATAAATTTCTCCAATCATTTTCTCCACTTATTTTTTATGTGGAAGTCTTTAGAATTCACAATATATAATGGGAATAAATTTTACAGCTCGAACTCCAAGTTTCATGAAGTAGAAATACTTTCTGTTTGTTTTAAATTTGTTCCTTCATACTTTTACAGCCTTCATTTTCTTAGCTCTGATGAGCACTCCCAGTGCATATCATAGAATTAGAATATGCTGAGTTGGAAAGGATCAATCAGGATCATCAAGGCCAACTGCTGGCCCTGTGCAGGACACTCCAAGAGTCAAACCATCAGCCTGAGAGCATTGACCAAATGCTTCTTAAACTCTCTCAGACTTGGTGCTGTGACCACTTCCCTGGGGAGCCTGTTCCAGTGCCCAACCATTCTCTGGTTGAAAAACTTTCTCCTGATACCCAACCTAAACCTCCCCTGACTCATCTTCACGCTTTTTGCTCAATTTCTGTCTCTGGTCACAAGAGTGAGGAGATCGGTACCTGCCCCTCCGCTTCCCTTCGTGAGGATGTTGAAGACCGCAGTGAGGTCTCCCATCAGTCTCCTCTTCTCTATATATCACAGAATTCTTGAGGAAGTGCTGTCAAGTCTCCAGCTGAGTGTTTCTACGGATACCTCCCTCACTATCTCCCATCCTAACAACTTGATGGATTATTTTTCCATAGGACTCTGAGTTCTTCTTTACTGGTCTACTCCATATGGTTTCCTCTTCGAACTACCACTGGAAGCAGAGCTTTTCCAGGAATTTTAGCTCATAAACTTTGGCAAGACTTTATTGATCACTTTGGATTTTCCCAGATAATATCAATTATTAAATAGCCTTTTATTGAGTCTACTGAAACAAGGACACCTTAACACAGGAAAATGAGCATCTATTTTTGTTGGCCTTGTTTTGTAAGCAACATCCATTTTGGCTTTAATTTTAATGATACAACCAATATGCCTAATGTAGGCACTTGGAGAATCCAGACTAATTTTAGTCATCAGAATGTAGCTGGCTTATTTAGGTTGGTCTGCAAGATTTAAGGGTACATTAAGTGGATGCTGATAAGTCCAACAACTACCGACAATCTACTCATGTGAAAATAAATGAAAGTAGGAAAATTGAATCCTACCTGTCTAAAAAAGCCAGCTTGACCATATTATCAAACCTGTCTAAGCAACTAAAACACAGAAGAGGGACTGTTCCCAAACCAGTTCCACACATCACTTGAAATAAACATCACTTGATGTGTCACAGACTGAAGAAAAAAAAGTCAGCTCCTTTACAAATGTAACAGAGAATATTTCACTTGGCATAATCAGTAATTCTCAATGTCCATGAATATAACCATTGTGTCTAATTCTAGACACAATAGGTACCATGACTTTTAAAGAAATTGAAGAACTGGAGAGAATGATAAAACGATTTGGCATTTAGGCAAAAGGATATATCAGACAAATTTGGTTGACTTAGCCTGGAAAAATAGAGATGAGAGATAACAGCCTTTAAATGTAAAAAAAAAAAAAAAATAATTAAAGAGAAAGTGGATCAGTTTTCCTCTGTGCTTTGTGAGGATACTTAAGGATAAGTGAGCTTAATTTAAAAATATGGCATATTTAAGTTTGATATTGCACTCAACTTTCTAAATACATAGAAATTATTCTTGGAAGGCATGCATAACTCACTTCTCTACGCAATTTTAAGAATAGATCAAACCTAAAATTCTCAGGCCTTCCTCAGTGTGGTGTGATGGAGTAACCCGTCTTTTTAATGCCTCCTCTAGCCTGATAGTTCCATTATTATGTAACTGTGTTATTTCCTTTGTAGCTTTCTCTTTTCAGCAAACAACTGGGGTAGAAGATTGATCTCAAATGCCCACAGCGCAGCATGGACAACATACAAAATTAGGTTTAAATAAAATGCAGAATTACCTGAAGAGAATGCCCAGCAGGACTCAAGCTAAATCTAAAAGTTTCATTGAACGAAGGCTCTCGGTCATGCCTGCATACCCTGGTTTTCTTCTTAATTACTCTCTTTTGGGTAGAGATATTGACAACGTACAGCTTCACATACAGGTCTGGGGAAAAAACAGTTCAATGAGTTACATACAGAAGGTTTTAAATAATCGTTGTTAATGATTTCAACAGAGGGGATTTTTTGTGGAAAAAAATGATATTTTACAGAGCCATATTCTGTTCTCATTCACATGGTGTGGAAATGGAATCACCCCACTAAATCGAAGGGAATTAATTTGTGTTTACAGCACTGTCATTAAAGGAACAAATACCTTGATGTCTTTATCTAAGTATGAAAATATTATAATGAACATGATATTTTAGTTTTTAAAAAGCTTTTTCACCAAAATACAATTTTCTACTAGATATAACTGTTCTTTAATAACCTAGGGATTTATAATTTTTACTAAAGTTAAAAATGGATTAATTTTTAGCAATCAAAAGTAAATTAAAAAGAGGATTAACTTCCGAGAGTTAATTTGCTTCTACAAAATATTTTTGCTTTCATTAAAGTTGCTTACAAGAGAAAAAAAAGGCACTTAAAAAAGAATCCTGTAGAATATTCATCCTGACTAAGAAGCAATTTTCTTTCCCATTTTAGTGGTGTTGTTAACTGACTTAAGAAACAGCCTACTTGATGTTTTCAAAGTACCATGAAGCTGTTTTCTGTGTGATACCTGGTAGATGATCTGGAGATTTAAATTTGTATGTGATATTTCTGCACTGAAGGATTTCTACTATCAGCTGTTCTCCATCTGTCTTCATTTCCTTCTTTAATGCAATCTTGATTTCACCCATAACCTGTGTTTTACCTGGAAAAGCAGAAAAAGCAACCCTCATTAATGTAAAAGGAAACTGAATGTATCTTTCTAACTTGGAGAGTAGAGCTGACTTTTTTTCTCTTTTTTAGTGTGGGGTTTAATTTTTTTTTCTTTTTGCATTGCAGTTTTTATAGCTAAAGTTGTAGCTTATAGTTTTCAGTCAGCAGTGTAAGGATAATGTATAGCTTGGATGAGCAAATGGTAGATACGTGCAGTACACTTGGATAACTAGATTAAATGCTTCAGAATCTATTTGCCTCTGTGGAGCTTTTTTCCCAAGAATAGAAATTTCTCTAGGAGTCATGACAAGTCACATAACGGTCACTGCAATTCACCTTTTCAGAAACATTTACTACAAGATTCTGAAGTTACCACATTTAAAAAAATAAAAGGTAAGAAAAGAAAAAAGAGAACATTCAATAGAGTGTTAAAAGTAATATATTGAAAGGCAATGAATTAAGACTGGTGAAGTCAGCATTTTGTTTCATGGAGCAATATCATTCACACAATTTAAATGGAAGTGCTCACAGTGACCTTTAAAAGTAAAGATATTTTCTCTTCTTATGTGGGCAGAAATACAGGCCCATTATTCCTACATTTTATGGATTTCTCTCTAAATCTGTCCAGAGACGGAGAGAAGGCACAGAAGGAAATGTAGGCAAAGCTATTTTGCCTTTCCTCTACTTGTCCTCCCACAAGGCTTTACAGAAGCCAGGCAGAGTGAAGCAGGGCTACACCTTCTAAATGTGTAATGTGATGGAAGCAGAGCCCATGTCCTCAGCTCCAATCTCTCTATAATAGCATCATGTCATAGGAGGCTTTGTGCTTCTGTATCTATTGTCCTGCTACGGAAAATATTATTTCACTGTCCTCTTCTCTTTAGATATTAGTCCAAAAGAAATGAAAGCATAAAGCCCCTGGGATTATATATTACCTAGTTTCTGATGCCAGTAGGCTGGAGCTTTAACACATTACTGGAAATTCTAGAAGTCTGTGCCAAGATGTTGTATGGTGCAAAGCAATTCTGCAGAGAGTAAACAATTATGATACATCTGGAGAAGGTTCTCCTTTAAAGAGTATAAAGTTACCAAGTGGTATTTAGAGATTACTTCTTGTATCACAAATGTATAGCCGAATTTGAAAAATCCCCACTAAAAATGACAGCTGTTGTTTTGCAGATGTCAATTCTATTTTTTCCTACTTAAAATGTTTTTGGGGATCATGAATAAAAATTTAATAACAATCTCAGCAACAACCTGGGCCCCCAACTCTCCTCAAAAACTGGAGCTGGTATCTAATTTACTTACAGTCATTATTAAATTTGTAATTCAGGTTCAGCTGCGTCAGCATTTCACCTATTGTTTGTAAGGTGGGAAAAAACCTGTTATGAGGCAAGTGATTCTTTCACAATATTTAGTCATGGCAAAGCCATTTCTGTAGGTTTGAATATGCCATAATAGCAACTTTCTTTCTGCAATATGGTTGTGCAAAGAGAATGACACCTTCATCTTGTGATGGCAGCAATAAATATCATTTGTAGTTGGGATCAAAGAAGGAAAGGACAACAATGTCCCTTTTCTTATCCATTAATCCGTTATAATGCCTTTTTTTGGAAAGTGTTGAGTGCTCATTGGGTCTATCTTGGTTAAACTATGGATTTTGAATGACTGGAAAGAGATGCAAGAAAAGTTATAATCCCTCCTTTTCTCTGTAGACAAAATCCTCAAACCACCAATGAAGACATGACACACCTGAAAGGTGCTGTTTAAATCTGGATTTGTGATCAATATTAGTTCTTGCACTCACCCCAATCCTTGACCATGAAAAAAGTCCAGCATGAACAGTTGTAGGACAAACAGTTTCAGGCAATCTTTAGTTAATCACAGTCTTTTCTGGAAAATATACTTGCCTTATTTATTTTATGCCCTCTATGTCCTTTAAACTCTATTTGCAACAGTTGTTAGGATCGTCTCTTGATTGCTTTCGTACCTCTTAGATGTGCATTCAACTTAAAATGAGATGAGGTGGGTTGAATGCTATGTGATGCTATGCTACTTGTGATGCTATGAGCCAGAAAAAAGGATAAATGATTCCAGTAAACTAAGTTTGAAAATTCCAGCACCATTTCTCAACATCTGGAAATTTTCTGTGGACTATTCTATATCCCTAGATGCTCTTTAGCACAAACTATCATGCTTCGCTGTTCAGGCCTCATGGGGAAAACAATGATCTCCAGCTGCAAGCACATGAAGCATGATAACTTTCTTGTGCTTTCATACTAATTTTCATTTCTCCCACAACAAGCAGTGAACGAGCCTTAATACCAGCCTTATGAGACACTGCACTGAAATAAATCACCACTTCAAAACCTAGCAGAGTTTTGTAGACTCAGACGAGATTGCTGTTCCCTCCATTTCTTAACTTTCCCCCTTTTCTCGTATATGCTCATTACATCTTTCCTTTAATAGGTGTGTAAGAATAGAGCACATGTGCCTTGGTTTGTGGAGTCGATTCTTTAAATGGAAATGAGAGATACAGTGATGAGGGGAAGTGTTAATAGTGAACTGTCTAAGAGCTGATGAGAGAGTTCACAGTGGGCTAAGCTGGACATGACTGTTCTTTGTCTGGTGTGACAAGAACAAATTTCCTAAGGGTGTCATGGGTTGGATGACCCCAAGGGTTGCATTGGTAAGCATAAATCAAAATACAGCACCAAGTCACAACCTTTTGCATTCTTATACAAGTTTAGAAAACATCAATCATAAATGATGTGAGAAGGGAACAGATTGCAGGTATTTTGGTATATTGGATGACGATAAATGCTACAATACAACTCTGAAAAAAAGTAAATATGGTGAAAGTGATACTGCATATCTTTTGAGGAAAATACCAATATGTCTTTCCAAGGCATTGAAAAATAATTTTTGTCTTGAGTACTAACATTTTCCTCAATAAAGATGAATTTTCGATGCAACAGGAGCAAACCAGGTTTATCACAGTGGCAAAGAACCATATAGTAAAGTACTAAAAGAATTATTGTCAAATTTACCTAGGAAACAAGGAGTGAAAAAATATATTCTACAAACATATGCTAGAGTAAAAATTGAAAAGGATAAGAGATATTTAAGCTGAATTAGTGTGATATTTTACCTGTTACATATATATCAAATGCACACTTACTGATGTACCACAAAGTCACCACAAATATGCACAGCAGCATTGCACTTCTGGAACATGATAACTGTAGGCAACCAATTCTTAAATATATCTATATATATGATTAAATGCATCCTGGTTTTTTTACATGACAGCACACTTCTTTTTAGGGGACCATATTTATTAACAATTCATTAACAATTAAAGGGTGATGGCTACTAGCTAAATTGCTGGAAGGTATTTGAGAAGTCAAGGAGTTTAAATTTGCTGCGGTGATGGCAACATCAGCTGTTGCTCTCGTAGAACTATCACCCTCAGCACTGTGAAAGGTTAATTAGTTTTGCTATTAGTTTTAAGTGACTGCTGCTGTAAATCACAGGATGTGTCATCTGCACTGTTGTTGTCAATTCCAGGGATTGATAACTATGGATTGTGCTCCCACTCCTTCTTGATCAAATGCCTGCTGTCAAACAGAATTACCCAAGACAGTAGTAAAGAGTTGCCTCCCATCACTCTGTTTTATCAAGGCTAATGCATTAAATGAGCAAGGAAATCTCACTGGAGAATGGCAGGAAGTTCATTCAGTTCAATTGTCTAAATATAAAGTTCTGAGCTAATTTGCACATTTACCTTAGAATAAATTGAATTGCCTTCTGAGATCGACTGTGTTTATTCACATAGGTGGATCACGTATGAGTAGGTTAAACTTGGAGATTTAAATATGAGGTGTCTAAATGCTGCTACTTGATGAGCATCATACTTGAGTAATTTTCTGAATGGATGCCAGATGGCCAGAAAACAGAATTAGGAAAATACATAAATTGACATTTTGTTTCATAGCTATGTATAAGTTGGTATGGGCTCCTTCTGTTCCAGAAAAGTGACTGGCATGTACTAGAGCGGTGGAAATAAAAGTAAAATACAAGGGGAAAAAATATTAACAATTATTTACCAGCATTTTTCCTTCCAAATGAGGTTTATAACAGAATTAGTGTTTACAAAATAGGTAAGAAATGCTCTTCTGGAGCTTCAAGAGTCAGACACTTTATGGCCAAAGATTTTAAACAAGAGAAAGGTCCTTCTAAACAGCTTCTAATGATATTGACCTACTGATCATGGAAATGCTAATTTTGGGTGGTAGTGGTGGGGTTTTTTCGTTTGGTTGTTTTTTGATTTCTTTTTTTTAATTCCTTACATCCCAGGTCATCCTCTTACTATCAAAGAACTCAGCTTCTGGAAAAAATAAGCAGGACGAAACAAACAAAAACCACCAACCAAACAAAAAAGCAACGAAAGCTAAAACCAGCTTTACTTTGTGGCTACAATCTGCAGGACTAGTATACCTTATTCATCATGTATGTGGAAGAGCAAGGCACATGATGTTATGATTTGTTTTAGCAGGATTTTGTGTGCATTCAAAGAGCTAGTTGCTTTTTCATAAGAAAACATACTCTTTGAGAATTTATTGCTACACTTTCTGATTATGGATATACTACTTCCACTTTTTAGAAAGCACCCATCCCAGCGAGCAATCCCAGGTTTCCAAAGGCTGATGCAGAACAGTTTACTCTACTGCTGCAGTCAAGCCCTGCTTTAAAGCAGACCAGACACATTCCTGCTGCCATTAGCCCTGTGTCTTCTGACCCCCATCTTTTTGCTCTGTGGCAGGAGCAGAAAAGGTCGCTTGGTCTGTTCAGCCTGGAGAAGTGGAGACTGAGGGGAGACCTCATTGCAGTTGCAGCTTCCTCATGAGGAGAAGAGGAGGGGCAGGCACTGATCTCTTCGCTGTGGTGACCAGTGACAGGACCCGAGGGAATGGCCTGAAGTTGTGTCAGGGAAGGTTTAGAGACAGAGTTCAAGAAGCATTTGGGTGATACTCTCAGGTACATGGTGTGACTCTTGGGGATGGTCCTGGTCAGGGCTAGGAGTTGGATTCAATGATCATTGTGGACCCCTTCCAACTCAGAATATTCTGTGATTCTCTGAAATTTCCACAGATTTCTTCTTTAGTGACTTCTGGTATTTGCTACTTGTCACATTTTGCCTGAGTGTTCCCCAGAGGCAAACTGAAATCTGTCTCTCAGCTCATCTTAAAAGCAATTCTGAGTAGAAAATGAAGTATTGCTTCTCCTGAATCTTTTATATTTATAGCTATGAATGAGCAAGTAAAAAACCTCAGAATTTACGTAATATTTAGGATGAAGATATGCATAATTTCCTTAGGTCTTTACCTGTTTTAATACACTGAAATATAAAACTAATGTACCTCTGAGAGTTCTGTACAATGTTTATTGATAGAATACAGGCATTTCTTTTATGATTTTACTGCTGTTTGTCTCACAGATATTTAATGACTTGGACTTGGATAGTTATCTGTAATATGGTATAATGAGAAACATCTTCCAGAACCCAGACTCAGATGCTTCCCAGACTCAAATGCTTCGATGTAGCTGTATATCTTACATAAACACAATCTTGTATTCAGCTATATTAGAGTATGTTTGTAATATTTAGAGTGTTAGAATATGTAGCAGTGTGTCATTAAACCTAAGGAATCTGAGATTCCAATCCAAGTCTTGATAACTTGATTCAAAAAAGCAAAAATTACAGCTTTAAAATATGGGGCATGATTAAAGACAATCCAAAACCATGGGTTCTGCCAAAAGATCCATGTCACTTAGTAGCTTTCTGTGATCTTAGACTTCATCTCTGTGCCTAATCTCAGAGATGGAGATAATAACATTTACTTCTCCTAGAGTTGTTTGGTTTTAGTAACTAGGACTGGGTTTATTGTGAAGAGAGACTTTGATCATGTAAACATAGACAGGACTTTGGTGTGCAATACCATAAGAAAACACGAAGACTTAGAAAAGCTGATGAGGACCTATGCCACTCATGTATTCCTGTCTGTAATCCATGAAGCTCATACACACATCATTTTCTGTCTAACAGAGTGCAGCTGTAGCAAGAAATATGTTTCTGCTGGATTCCTTTAACACTATTTTCAGAACCAGAAGTTCATCCTCTAGCAGACAGCTATACTTCAGAAAAACAAGATAATATCATCCAATCACAATAAATAATTCAGTATTACTGCAAATACTAGCCATTTGATATTTACATTTCAGTATTAGAGCTAAACAACTTCAACTGCTCCAACTGAAGGTAAAGCAAAAGAGTATTCGGTATAATTTTAAAAGTACATATATCAAGAAGTCAAAATACCAGCCAAAACCTTCCAATCTTTTTAAAGGAAATCTCTCAAATCTCTTTTTTTACATTATTTTAATTTTTTTATTAATTTTTACTGTCACAATAGTTACTTGCAGTACCAGCTGTTTGTATTCATAATGCCTTTCATCCTCTTACTGGGACATGAGCTACTAGCAAAGCTGCTGTAAAATAATGATGGATAACCTTTATAAGCAATGCTTCCCAATATTTACAGGCTCCAACCTTTTCTGTCCTTTTGAGTTTTTTTCATTACCTTCTTTTTGTCTTTTCACCTTTCTCACACTTATTTCTTTCTCCATGATAATTGTCAAAATTTTCCCTGTAGACTGGTTTAATATTCAATTTCTCTACTGAAAGAAAAATCAGACAGCTAATACAGTCTTAACTATGACTTCCTCCTGTCTCACAGTGCTTTAAATAGATGTTGGGATTACTAACATGGGTCTGTCTCAAAAAATATGTTCTCTGGATCCAAAGATGAGGTTGAATATATGCATGTTCTGATATCTGTTGCTCCTCTTGCAGCTGGATACCCATTCTGTTCTGCATGGTGCAATCAACCACTCATGGGACAAACTGAAGCTCAGACAAAGATTGCATTTATTTGCTTCTGCTCTGAAGAGGATTCCAGATGCTGAAGGTCCCTCCCATCTCCTTACTTGAAATGTGGACTGCTGAGAACAGGCTATATTATGAGATGAACAAAGAAGGTTTTTCATTAATATCTCCGTGTCTCCTCTGACACTACGTGCGTGCAGTCATGTAATGGGGGAGAGGAGCAGAACTCAGGAACTTTGCTCACAGCAAACACAATTTACAATTTTGTGGGCAGTGAGGGTGGCTGACTTTGAGGTTCAGGCATATGAAAAAGCTGACAGCTTTATGTTGTGATTCTCAGAGCTAGCAGGCTCACTGCCCACAAAATTTTAAATATATAGTGGTGCAAAAATTTAGCCTGTATGCCCAAAATTCTTAGTAGGATTAAACAAAGAATATTTTAAGAAAAATATGTTCAGACTTTTTTTTCAGGGGAAACAAAACTGTTGTTCAAAATAAATTTTGAAAACAGAGAAAGCCCTTTGCCTGTTGAGATTTTGAGGTGCAGAATATTTCCCAGAATATATATATATCTATCTATATATCTATAAACCCTATTCCATTTATTGGTCATTCTGTGTATGCCTGCCTTTCAGAGCTTCTATTCTTTTATTTTTCTTTTGGAAAGTAAAAAAAACCAACACCCAAAATAAAAAAAAAAAACAAAACCAAAACCAAATAAAACAAAAAAAAAACCCCACAAAAAAACCCCAAAAAACAAACAAACAAAAAAATAAAAACCAAAAACCAAAAACAAAAGCAAAAAAAAAAACAAACCAAATCAGAAGTCAGTTCTGCTTGTGTATTGATACCATATGTAAAAACTCTTGGCCTGAAGTAATATATTTTGTGGGAAAATAACACTGATACTTCACACATTCTCACACATTTGATAAAAATTGTATACTTGTACCAATCCAGTTTCAACCAACTTTATTTCTATTGGGTGGCTTTCTAAAATGTTGTAGGAAAATGTTCATAAGGCAGTGGAAAGCAGTTAACAAAAGAATAAGGTTAGAGTAGGTGAATTAGAAGAAAAAGTTTCACTGGTGTCAGGAAGTTGCCCAAGACAGTGATCTAAAGGACAGTACAAGGGATCAGAGGTTTCTCCAGAAAGATTTTTTTTCAGTATTCCAGCAAGACTTGTCCCTGTACCATGGAAACGTTTGGAATAAATGGAGGTGAAATCATGAGACCTGTAAATTTCAATTTTAGGTGATCAAAGGTGACCACAAAGGTTGTTTTTAATGGTGAAGATGAACAGAGAATACCTGTGTGCACTTGACAGGTAGTAGGTAGAGAGAGAATAAAAATGAACTGAGGGAAGTCAAGAGAGTTACACAACTAATTTATAGTACAACCTACTAGATATCTCATATTTATATCTATTTATATTTCTGTGGAAGGGTATCTTCTTAGGTATTTTCTAAGCTGATTATTCTATCCTCTCTGCATTCATTCAAATACCAGACTTCCCCAAAATTTAGCTCTTAGAATTACAAACTAGTGACAGGGTTAATCATAAGGAAATTTATGTGTCTAATGTCAGAGTCCCTAGACTCTGTAATCAATAGGGATAACATCTTAACCTTTTGTTTTTATTTAGGGTGAATAAATTCCTTCTGGAAGTGTCTGTTTATTTTTTTTCAGTGGTAGTTGGGAGGCAAGTTAATGGATTCCACTTAGAAAACTGATTTTTAAACAATTACGTTACACTAGAAGTATCAAAATTAAAATCTTCAGCACTGTAATTTTCCATAACTTTAATGAGAGAAAGCTAAAATTATGTCTGAAATCATTCTTGCAATTTAAATTGAACTTCAAAGATAGGTGCAGCCTGGATCCGAGAGGAGGAACTACGCAGTCTCAGAAGGCAAAACTCCCTTCAACCACCTTTGTTCCCTTTCATCCTCACCATAAATCACTGTCTGAGTCTAAATATATGTTCATAGTCTTCACAATTTTAGCATCTTACATAATGAGACATATCAGACGCTGCAGATTTAGCTGCATAAAAGGCAGCTTGCCACAGCACATTTGAAGTTTTGATGATGAAAGGCACACTTTGCCCTGGCTTTCTGTATGAACAGAAGTTCATACAGGGAAAATAATAAAACTATTTAATGTCATATATGCAGAGCAACCTGAACCTTGATTATTTTAAGCTTATTCTACTGTGGCTTTACCGAGATGGAAATCTCTTGTTAAAAGAAGAAAAAACTTGCTAACTGCCTGTAAAAGTCTGGATCTGACATAACCACAGTTCAGTAGAGGATTTGCACAATACTACAATAATCTTTGTGTAATACAGCATAAATATCTTGTTAAAGTAGGACAACTGAGTCTGCAAATTCTTTTTCCATGTCACTATGAGAACACAAAATGTGTCTCACCTATACAAAACAAGAGACGATTTTGCTAGATTTGCTTAGGTCATCATTTAAATGATGACAGATTTTAAGCTACTTTCCCTCTCCCATGTTAAAAACATTTTTAACTCTTTTTAGTCTTGATATACAAGTTTTTGAGAGTTTGGCAATATAGTCTGAAATGACGAAATCACATCTGAAACAACCATCACTTTCTGTGTAAAATAATGAAAAATTTTGCATCTTCTTACTCTGAATGTATATGGAAGATGTGACTATCACAACAGATTTATTTATTCTTTTTATCCACTTGATTTTTGAGAAATTAGACATTCAGGCTTGAATCTAGAAGTACTAGGAACTGAATTTAAGTCCGTTTGACTTATGTTACAATATGATGAAAGTACAATGAAAATAGTATGAACACTTTAAGGGGAATGAAATGACTCCCACAGAGGGCAGCAAGAGATAATAGAAAATGTCCTTCAAGATCTAATAAAAAGGATCAAATAATTATAAACATAATTCAAAAATCTTATGTAGCACAGTATCAGAAGGGGAAAAACTAGACTGCTAAGTAGGTTTTGAGTATTATTTACTTTTGGGAATCCAAAGAGAAACAAATAATTTGAATGGAATATTTTTTACTTGGGATTAAAACCGATATCCACCAACCTAAATTAAAATACATGGAGTGCTTAGAAAATGTTGTAAGAACAATGCATTTCCTAAGATCAACAGCTAAAAATGAAACTAATGAAACCAAAGTAGTTGCCGATTGCATTTCTGAAAAGTTGTTTTCTGTTAGGAAACCTGCTGACTACTCCAGGAGCAGAGTGACATCAAAAACAAAGTTTATTTATGTAATGTCTGCCAAACTTGTGGGCCAGGCAGAAGCAAAGTCAGTCATATTGCATTTAAATGTAAACCCAAGAACATGTTGCATAACAGGAACACCTATTTGCTCTGGCAGAGGGCTGTGTAGGTAGTGATTTTTCATTCCTTGTAGTACTTTGGACATATGGTCATTAGAATGCAAAAAAATTAAGCCTTAGAGGTAAATGGATAAAAGTAGATGCAGGTCTTTAAGAATTTATTTCATTAGAAACATAAATAGAAAAACAGTTCAAGGATAAAGTGCTAACTTCAGGAGTAGATGCTACCTACACATCTAAACAGGCCTATTTTTACTAAATATGCAAAAGTTTTAAAAAGAGGTAATCAAACTGAAAAAAATACTGATCTTTTCTGATTTATGACTGCAAATAATACTATATTTTGATAATTTCTCTTTGTCCTAAAGCTGTCCTATCACAAGGATGTATACACAGTGAACAGGACTTGGTGCAAGAACACTTATGATGTGTTTTCGTTTAGAAAGTGACTCATCACACATTTACTTCACAGACAATAAGATCTGAGCCTGCACTGTTAGTGCAGTGGAACAAGCTGTTTCATTTCACAGCTTGGCCAAGTCATTTATAGCCCATAAAAAAAATTACTTAACACATGGTGGCATATGTAACTCTATAAGGCTTTCTTTGAGAAGGAGGTGGAAGATGGCATTTGTATACACAAATATATCCATACACTTACTCAAGCTAACACAATATGTTAGCACTCTTTTGTGCTGTAAACCTAGTAGGCACACTATCATGATAGCTGGAGATGAAATGTTTTGGTAAGAACGTGCCTATTCACTCCTCACATCATGATTTCCAGATTCCCCCTCAGATTTATACTGCAGCTCTGAAGCTCTTCAGTGAAATATGCTTAAAGTCTTGCTCATACCTCCCTGGAGCTACACACTGGAGAGCACAGCCGTGTGTGCTGCACAGCTTGGGTACCAGAGCAGATGCTTCTGCACTGACTGTTCATGTGGAAGACAGGTATGCTATTATATTAATAGATTTTCTTTTACATGGTTGTGTTACAGTGGTAGCAGACCACTGCTGGGACGCTATTTCTCTCTCATTAAATAAGAATGATTAGTGAAATAATTGTTGCTAATAAGACTACTAAGTATAAGAGTATGAGACATTGCCTATTCAGTGTGACAGTAAGAGCTGTGATATTTCTAACAAAGCTCATTGTGACTAATATATGAAAGAAAATCTAATCTGTCTTCCAGGACCACCAGAGTATTTTGTGTCTGGCTGTAGAGAACCTAGGAAATTTTAGCATAAAAATGAATACTTGTAATCACTGCTGGGATTCAACTACCTATATAATCTGTCCAACAGAGCAATAGGGGATGATCGTTTTCATTAATCAGGATAAACATAGAATCAGCTCAGTCAAAACTAGAAAAATGTGTTGATCCAAATTTTGCTCAGGAGAGATGAACAGAAAGAAATGTTCTGCAGAGTATTCCACAGTATTATGCAGAAGTAAGAGTTCTACTATCCCTGGAGGACTGATTCCTGGAAGCAGGCATCCTCACAGTAATGTGGACATGGTTCCTAAAGTTACCAGTCTGGAGAAATATCAATTTACCTTTCAGCTCCTGCCCAGAGTCTTCTGTTAAATGGTTGTGGGTTTTTTTGTTTGTTTGTTTTCTTTTCTTTTCTTTGTTTAATTTTTTTTTAAAAAGTTTGTAGCCTTCCACCAGGAATCCACCTGCTTCTCAGTGAAATGCATATTTTACATTTTCCATCTCATTCAGTACTCAGTAGTGCCATTATTTTTCATTTCATGCAATGATGATTTCCTCAAACTGCTCTAACAGACATATCCTAAAGTTGGTATTTCATTGCACTGTTGAACTGATATGTATGATTAAAGTCCACGGAGATATGTTTGAATAAAAAAATATCACATAAAAACCTAGAACAGAAGAAAAAGTACAGGGACAACAGCACTTATGTAAATGCATTCATAGAGCCTTGTGATGAAGACTGAAATGATAGAAAGAAAAAGAGAAAGGGAAAATGTGCTCCTATTTACAGTGTTCATGAACTGGTAAGAAATCAGTTAAGTAAATGGAATCATATATTACATAAAAAAACAATGGCAAAGCTCAAAATTATAAATCCATGTTCCAAGTGGATGAAATGACACTACAGAAGAGGTCTCAATCTTCTATTGGGGTTAAAATGCCAAAAATGTTTCTGAGCTTTTGAACTTTCATGGGGAATGGGAGAGATGGTAGAAGTCCTCTCATAGAGAAAGGAGAGCTGGGAATTATGGATTTTAGAACAACAGAAGGGCCTAATGTTCAGTAATGGGAGAATGTGATATGTTGGTAGCAGAGATTCGAGGGAAAAAGTATCATAGTGCAAGACTGAAAAATTTCAGTATGATCTAAAACATTTATTTAGAACCTTTAAGACAAAAAAAAGTCGGAGGTTGATTCCTGGAAGTCTCACATCTCAGATGCTGAGACCTCTCCCTGGTACTACTCAATCCCCTGCTTTAGGGTCTGAGAGTCTTTCCCAAGTAAGGGGTTCTGAGGCTATGATCCCTTGGCCTTCACCTAGATTTGACATCAGTTCTACCCACAACTGGGAAACTTTCCTGATGACAGTTTTCTCAAAATACATGCACCAGAAAAGGTGAATAAGAAAATACCCATATGTTGGTGTTTAAATCTATCTGGCTTAGAAACTTCCCCTAAATTTTCTGAAGTCACTGAAGCATATACCATCTATCTGTAGATATAAAAAAACCCCAACTATTTTGCAACTCCCTGGAAATCTTTTTCTGCTCCTGGGCAGTATGCATGCAGTAGAACTTGTATAATTAACTGAACCTTTTCAATAATGAATACAAAGGAGTATTAGCTCACAGTGAGCTAATGCTCTGACAGCTCCTGTAGATTTACTTTCTGGCAACTAGAAAAGTTTACTCTCTTGCTTTGAGAGTTAATGCCTCATAGACTTTATGCACTGAGGCCAACACTCATGATTTTTTCAAGAATCTTGAAGATGACTGTTGAAGTCTTGCTCATAATTTACATTTAAAAATCAAGGCTGTGCATATGGGAATTGAAAGTAGGGTTTTGCAAGACCTCACAAACTGAAAGTACAACATGGATTCTTTGCATAATGTGATTTAAAATTTGTCTGGTGGATTTTGAAATGTAAAGTACCTGGGACATTTTTAAAAAGCTATTACTGTTGTATACTTATAAATTTGTAATAAAGTATAGCAAACATTGTATTTGTGATCATTGTTCATGAATATTATTCCACTATCTGCAGGAATTACGCAGGCTCTCTTTAAAGTTTTAATTGATTTAGAACAGAAAGTAAGAGGTGGTTTTTTAAACTAAAAATGAAGACAGATTTTAGGAAGACAGATCATATGTTCTTCTGAATTTGGAACTTACTCAGAAACCTTTTTCTGAGTTAGAGAGGATTGAATAAAAATCTGATATACAGATTTATTAAACCCTCAGTTCAAGTTTACATGAACTGAAGAAGGATGCTTTTCACAGAACAGTCACCAAAAAATAGTCTAGAATGATGTAAAGAATACTTAAAAACCCTACAGCTTTGCCTTTTCAGAAACCCTAAAGAGAGACTATATACCTACTGAATATCTGACTGGAATTGGCTCAAAAATAAGAACACTGTCCCTTAAGGTAATGTTCATGAAGAATGATTTGCTGAGCTGGTGCCAGGCCATGGTTAGTTACCACGCCAGCTGGGACACTCAGCATCACTAGAGATAACCTTGTGAAGAACAATAAAGCATCGTCTCAAACTCCTGTTTCTGTATCACACAGAAGAACCAGCATCAGGTTGCAACTTAAATGTTGTGAGTAACCTTAGGTACAACAAAGTGTTTCTGCATCCTTTAGGAAAAACAATCTGATGTATATTTTCTTACAGAATTCAAATCTCTTAATTCTAGTTAAGAAAAAAATATTAACAACTGTAGAAAATCTTAGAGATAAGTTCAGCTGTTTAATGTGATTGCCAAGTATTAAATGACTGAAGACTGAGAAAAAAAATCAGGATTTCAAGACTAGCCAGTAGTTCTCATTAGCATTTGACATTAATTAATGACTTGAACAGCTTTTCACTGAGTTCCCAACAAAATTAATTAATCACTGAGTTCATAAGCAAAAAAATAAAGGTAGAAATGGTATCTAAAGCCTCAAGATCTCTCTGTTGGTAGCTCTTCCAAAGACAGAGAAGCTTTATTCACCAGTGAAATCTATATATTTTAACTTTCCTGTACATTTTCTTTCCTCCTTCCCAACATAGTTTGGCTACAGGAAAGAATACAGACAGTCAAGTTCATGACTCTGACCAAGGACATTGTACCAATGTGGGAGACTGCAAACCTGACACTGAAATGGCTCACAAGACACTCAATTATCCTGTGCAAGGCACTCAACTTCCAATTTTGCAATAAAATTCATACGATACAGTTCAGTAGAGCAACATATACAGCCCTCTACATTGGAAAGAATTTAACCTGAGGAGTCCATCATGATGTCAGTTAATAGTCACAGTTTCTATCAAAATAATCAAAATTTCAGTCTCAGACCTTTTGTGATAAATACTTTCAACAGCTTGCACTTATTGTTCTTTGTAAAATTTTGGGTTTTTTTCCCCTAATAATAGTAGTGGTAGCTAGCAAAACCCTAAAATTTACCATTATTTTCAGCTTAGAAGGAACTGAGGCTTAAGGAGCATAAAAAGCTATTACCCAAGACAACAACAAAACTTATCATGTATCCTATTTTCTTTTTAAATTCTGAGCAGTCTGGGATAGGATACGTACTTTTTGTGCATCTGGTGGTTTTTTTTTTTAGTGGTCTGTGTTATATGTTTACAATCATTATTTGCACAAAAATATAAGTAATTAAAAGCAGATTTTCTAATCAAAAGGGTCAGACAACTACAGTTAAAGACAGTGGTTGAAACCAAAAGTAATCTTCATTACTTTTCTAAACTATCTCAGAGAAGCACAAAAAGATAACAAAATAAAGAGTTTTCAAGCTTCATGCTGAATTTACTTCCTTTCTCCATGTGACATATAAGCTGCAACAAAGGAGTATTTTTTTTTCAGGAATGCTTCAAGAAACATACGGTAAGTCTGCTACCCCACTGAGCAGTGTACTTTCTGATTTTGAAAGCTGTTTGTTATGCTTTGAAAACAGACACTGGTAAATGCAGAATTAACTCCTCTGCTGTCAAAGACAAAACTGGTGCCATTGGCAATGACAAAAAAAAGGTTGCTGAGTTTTCCTCAGTGATTTACCGTAAAACCATCAACCTACTGCTCAGACAAAGAATGTGCTACAGGAAAGAATACAGCTTTTTTTCCCGTTATGTTACAAAGATTTTTTTTTTTTAAACAACCCCTATTTACTAAGCCTGTGATGAGATATTCCAGGTCTTGCTATCATATGTAAGGTAGGGAATACATTAACTGTAGGCAGTTGCAAGGAACTTCAAGCAATAGAACCTAGTTACCGGGGAGGAATTTGGCCAACTCAGTGGTTATTAAAAATACTATGGAGTGTTTAACGAACAGTTGCAGTAGATTGTTGTTTTAAACTCTTCTTGATGAGATGTTCCCTTAAAGAAAATTATACCAACTCGGGCACTAGTCTAGCTGAAAAGATTGTTACCTCTAACTAATCACTGATTCTTACTCATCTTTAAAAGGCATAAACAGGCACTGATGCTGAAAGATCTTCATGCTCCCACTTATTTCTTCCCACACAGTGTCCCTGAATCTACCTGTTGTAGCCATAGATGTTTGTACAGCTGCCTAGTGAACTCATTGGCTGAAATGATCCTACTGCCACCTCACCCCCTTTCCCACCCCAGTGTATTCATTTTGGGTTAGTCACCCAACTTCAATAAACACACGCTTTATGTCATCACGAAGGGTGAAATGAGGTTGAGGGAAAGGAAAAAATTACATTTTTCAGCAATAATGCTGGTTTATGATGAATTTTGATTTATGAAGCAATTGTAAACTGATAGGATAATTCAGACAGGAAAAGACTGCTGGAGGTCTTTGGTTCAACCCCATGCATCACAGGATTAACTTCCAAATTAGATCAGGGTGTACAGAGCTTGTTTGTTGAGTTTTGAAAACCAAAATTTTTTGTGTGTTTTTGTCTGATTGGTTGGTTTGCTTTGCTTTGCTTTTTGGTTTTCCTTATATTCAGTTGGAATTTCCTTTACTTCAGCTTATGAATGTTATCTATTTCCTATACTTGGCTGCTGAGCTCTAAGAAGAGTCTGGCTTCATCTTGTCCATACTATCCTGTAAGATAGTTAGCTATGCACAAAGTAGCTCATTCCTAGGATTTAAAGAAACCCACAATCCCTCAATGACACTTGCACTGCTCATTACCCATCTTACTATGGCACTATGTTGAAGTCTCCTCAATATCTTCAGATATCCCAAACCAGACACATTGCTCCAGATGGGGCCTCACAAGCATCCCGTGGAAGGGAATAAATCCTTCTTATGACCTGCTCCCTGTACAGTTAATTTTACAGCCCAGTATGCAGCAATGATGCTCACAAAGACATTTTCCAAATTAATATTTTTTTAAAGAAAAATTGTTGGTTTCATTGTACAAGTGACTTTCTCAGAAAAAAATTCGGGTTTGATGAGTGCTTTAACCAAGTTCTGTTGAGCATAATTGAGTGGACACCACACATTTTGAGATAAGGGCATGAAAAAATCTATTGCTTCGTGGAAAAAAGACATTGTTTCCAATGCCAGGACTTTCGGTATTTTTAAAATTGCTTTGGGCATGAATTACATATTTTTAGTTTTGCTCATTTTAAAGAAGTCTAAAGAATATTGAATCTGCTTTGTGGTCCTTGCATTATTCTCCAACTGTTCGAAAAAAAATAGTGCCACAAAAATCTCTTTTCATAGACCGTCTATTTTACTGTCAACAATAGAGAAAAGCTGCCTCAGGAAAAGAGCTTTAAATATATCTGTGGTGCTATCAACAAGTTAGCACTTCTACATGAAAGCAAGTCCAGTTTATTCCAGAGTTTTGCTGCAGGAGATAGAAATCAGTAGTGCCATAGCATGAATGCAAACTCAGTTCTTCATTGCTTAGTTTTGCTGCAGGGAGCTGGAGAGCTCAGATGCATCAGATACATCTTTCTGACTGGCCAAGTATGACCATTATATAAATGGAAGGTTGGTTGTGATTCCTAAAGGCTTCTAATACTGGGAATGGGTGTTCATGAAGTTAGCTGGACTCAGCTGAATGTTAAATTTATCTAAAGACAGCATGACAGTTCTAAGAAGTTAGCAGGTTTGCTTCTGTCTCTTTGTCCAAACCTTCAGGCTGAAATCAAAGAGAAAATTTAACAGCCTTGATCATTTCTGCCAGCTATGTTCCACTGGGAGCTCCTCAAAGTTCTAGGATACTTCAGTTCCTTGTTACTCTTTGCTAGGAAAATCTAAACAATCAAATTTATACTTCTCCTCACACTTGTTTTGACAGACATATGCCCGATTTCCTTGTGGATTTCCTTGGGCCCACTCCCCAAGCTTTCAAGGTCTGTGCTTCCAAACAGTCCACGGTGTGGACTATGAGAATTATTTTATACTCTCTGACCAGTTCTCATATCAGCTTTGTCCCTTTTTCTCCACAGTTTCATCTTTGTTCCTCTAACAGCTCCCAAAGTTCTTTATCTTCCACCTTACCAGCTGATGAAGGATTCTTGTTTTCCTTCCATTAACCAACAGCAAACAAAAGGTCTAAATACTGATGAGTTTTGAGCCCAGAACAAAACACTGAAGTATGAGACAGTGAATTTTCCTGAACTGTTCAGGTTATTTCCACACCTATCCTAAGGCCTAATTCTAAAATTACATAAGACCTCAGTTTAAATTTGAGATAGACAGAACTATCTTGTTGTATATCCTGCTGCCCAGTTATGAGAAATACTAGAGACAGTGTCTAAAAAAAAGGAGGAAGCTACCAATTGTACGTGTTATGTTTTAATTTAATCTACATGTGTTTCCTGTTGTATTTTTGCCCTGAAGATTACAACTGAGATTATGACTCTGTGTGTTATGACGACTTTCTGTGAACTACAGTGAAGTAAACAGGGATAGATTCACTATCTCCATAGAGGTATAGGATTTAGAGAAAAGAATATATGTTCTCTTTGGGCAATCCAGAGCTTCTTGCCAGGCTTGCTACAGGTCAACAAGGGAAACTGCAATCTGCTAGCAACTTTTGAGGGTGAAATTCTTTCAGCAAATTCAAGGCATCAGCTCTTCTGAGAGACAAAATCAATTAAGAAGCAATCAGTAACTCCAGATAGAGTGAATCAGGAGTGTTCCAATTTCTCTTCTTTCTAATGAGTTTTATGTCAATCACTGAATCTATGGAAGAGTTCTACAGGCTGTCTTTCATCTCTACTGTGTTGGGTTTCTTTTTTTACTCTTTCCAGTGAGATTTGAAATGTAAAGAAAAGAGAGGATTAGTGTGGGGTTTTCCTCAAGAAGAACCAAAAGAGAAATCCATTTTATTGCTAAATTAATCACTTATCCTGGAAAAAAATCCTTTTTTCCTTAATAAAAAAACGAATGAACAAACAACCAAAAATCCTCAAACCAAACCAAACCAACCAGCCAACCAAAAAAAAAAAACCCTGGTTAGCAACACTGAATTTGGAGAACTGAAAATAATAAATTATGTAAATGCAATTAGAATTAGTATTTGCAAACTACAGATGCACAAATTTGTCCTTAATGTAGATTTTTGACCCTCTTCAGTGTCCATCTTTAATGAAATAAACCTGGTTCTCTGCAGCTGTTATATGTCTATGACTTCAAGATGGTTATGTTGTATCTGAGTAAACTGTTAACCCAAAATTTCTCCCCTATTCTATTTTTCATGTCCTAATTAGAGCCTTTTCTAACAAATAAAACTGAAAAAACAAATTGACACCATCTTGTGCTTCTTGTTCGTTCAAGATAATTATGGAACTTAACACTCCAAATGGTAATTACACTTACTGTTGAGCACAGCAGCCGCTTTAGAACTGCAGACCAAATCAAATTAGCATTTTTGTCAAATAAAGTTAAATGTGCTTAAAAGTTACTTCTTGATGCATATGGAATAACATTTTACAGTGGCTGTCACCTAATGCCTGTTGGAAATAGACCCTGCTGCTGGAATACATCTGCCCGAACATCAGTGCCTTTATCTGACGAATTACTCTTCTAGAGTGTGGTTTGTCTTATTTGCAAATAAATCTCTAAAATAGGTCAGATTACCTGTGTGTTCATAATGGTTATTTCTTTCCACTAATTTCAAAATTTTTACTTAAGTGGCCGATCCTCCTGTAACTCCCATGATAAAATTTCTGATTGCATTATCTATTTCAGAGGTCCCCACTGTAGAAGGATATTGAATTAGATTTTATTATATAGTAGAAAAAACTCTAAGTTTTTAATTAGATAATTAACATAGAAGCAGAATAAATATGAGAGTGAAATAAAACCTTTACTATTCAGAGAATGTCTAGACTATTTAAGCAGGTCCTGTTTGCAAAAGCTAAAAGATCAGACCATCTCCTTATCCTCTATTTAAGATTCAAAAGAAATTTCCAGTGAAATCACTAATCACTGAATTATTGTAAATTTATTTAATAAAGAAGACCATTAAACTAGAAGAACACGGGAAAATCAACTGTAAAACTGAATATTAATAGGATTCATTGCCTTTCTATATCAGAGCCACTATGAAACATAGGTCTTATCTTTTTTTGCTATCCATTGCAGTCACAAACAGTGATGTTTATTGTCCAGATTATAAAAGCTCGCAAAACTAAAGGAGTATTTTGAGTAATGGAGAATCCCATAGACACAGATGAATCATTTTGTTCAGCACCCAGGTTGGGATTTTATTTCCAAACATGTATGTCAAAATATTATTAGGTCATAATATATATAAGTGTATATGTGTATGTGTATATTTATGTGTGAGATTCAATAATTTACATTTGTGCATAAGTATGTATATATACATTCACACATCTGTATGCATACATGTGCATTTATCCAAATGTAAGCATACACATCATTGAAGCAGACCTAATCCTAGGAATCTACATCCATTAAACCTACCTCATCTCAGCACAAAGTATTTGCTTGTTGAACTAATCAGCACTAAATTCTCGGGCTCAGATTTAAGTTTATGAAGTTATAGCTATCTAAATTAATTTCAAATTGCTGACTCCACTTTTTCTCCTAACATGTAGTATTACACAAATTTTCCACTTTAAATGATTTATAGACCCTAGCTTCCATTTTACAATCTAACTGCAATTAAAAAAAAACAGCCAAACAACGAAAAAACCCTTAACATTAACATCAGTACAGAAACCAACTAGGGGAGAAAAAAAATAGATGGTTTGGATATTTCTCTGAAGACAAGACAAAAGATCTGAATTCCAACAAGTTTGCATTGCAAAAGATTCCTTACATTTGTAAAAGCAACTTTCTGAAATACAGTTCTGTTTATTTAAAATAAATACAATACAATGAATCAGTCCAGTGAACACCTGAGGAGTTAAAGATCATAGGTAAAGTAGGACAAAAATGTTGCTATTCTAAATAATAGAGTAAAAGCTGCTGAGTCTGAGCTCAGGGTTGTTCAGAGGACAGACTTCCCACCTTCAGGGATCATTAGCAGAACTTTAGTTGCTCAGTCAGCTGAATGCTTCAAAAGTAATTTTTCTGCATTCTCCAGTACTGCTCCTGTATTTTTCACAGTACTTGAAATTTTCTCATTGCGTGATCCCTCTTCTCTCACACCAATCTTAGGCTGCTGAAATTTCAGTGACTTTCATGGAGCACATCCTGATCTAAACTGTTACACAACATTAATCTGGCCCACTACATCCATTCGGCTGTGCGTGTCATCTATGTGTGTTATGGCCTTGTATAAATCTTCTATAATTCATATAGCAGTGAAGTGATTTTTCCTGTACAATGCAATGAAATATATTAATTTATTTCAAAATTTATTGCAGAACTCAATGGACTCTATGGGGGAATTCTAAATTCCAGTGGCAAAACTCCCTTTAACTCACTGGAGGCGGTCTCTCCTGTCACAAGTATCACTGGAATTCCAAAAGCTTTATGAAATAATAATTCAATTAATTCAATTCATGCAGTGAGTAAAAAATATATATGTCTATATAAATATATAAATCCAATAATCCTGATAGACTGCAACATAACTCAAAAATATTGCTTACATTAAGAGCTTTAAATATATGTTTTGACATGAATAAAAAAAGCCCCACTAGACAGCACCTCCCTATAGATAGACTCAGCTAATATGAAAAAAGCAATCTAGTATGAGAAAAAAGTATGGGGAAAAGATTAAATGGGAATATTGTGGGACCTTTCTGTGTGTCTTTATTTCCTCCTTGAAAGAATGTGATAGTCTTTTTATCAGAGACTTTCCCTCAGTGCAGTGTGGTAGAAAGAGATGAAATGTTCATCAGTGTTCATCTTTTTTTCTTATTTGATTCTTGTAGAATACGGCAGCTGATGCATTTATCTCCTTTATTTTGTGTGACTCAGGCACAAAGGGGTTTTCTCACCAAACTGATCACAGGATGACAGTATGAAAAACAAAGGTATGCATATTTTAAGTTTAAGTTTTAAATTTTGTATATATAGCAATTATAAATGTCAGTAGAAAACTGAATTTTCAAGATATTTAAGCTTCTACTTAGGTAATTGCTTTATTATATATTACTGTGTCTACACAGCACTAATCTGGTACAACAGGAACAAATCAGTATATCAAAGCAATTGGCTCTGAGGCACCCATATCTATATCGTATAAACTTAAGAGCATGTGCTTGAAATTGAAATTGTTATGGTCTGTGATACAAATGTTCCTTTTCTGCATGTGGTCCAGTTGTCTCCAGAGGACCCATCATTGGCTACAACATATTAAAAACAGGAGCCTGCTTTCTGCTTGACTTGAACAGTTTCCCACTTAATTTCCCTCAAAGGTGGATACATCAGCTTGAGGAGGATTGGGTAGTGACACTTTAGTCAAACTTGACATCCATAAGTCCATGGGTCCTGATGGAATGCACCCATGAGTGCCGAGGGAATCGGTAGACTTCATTGTTAGACCACTCTCCATCATCTTTGAAAGGTCATGGCAGTCAAGAGAGATGCCTGAGGACTGGAAGAAAGGAAATGTCATCTTAGTCTTCAAAAAGGGCAAGAAGAAGGACCCAGGAAACTACAGGCCAGTCAGACTCAACTCCATTCCTGGAAAGGTAATGGAATGGTTTATCACGGAGGCCATCACTAGCCATGTGGAACACAAAAAGATCATCAGGAATAGATAGCATGGATTCACCAAAGGGAAATCATACTTAACCTGATTGCCTTTTATGATGAGATAACTGGATAGGTGAGGGAGAGCACTGGGTGTTGTTTACTTAGACTTCAGCAAGGCTTTTGATGCTTTACCCATGATAACCTCACCAGCAAGTGTAAGCTGGACAAGTGGACAATGAGGTGGATGAAGAACTAGCTGAACAGAAGAGCTCAGGGGGTTTTGATCAGGGGCACAGAGTCTAGTTGGAGACCTGTAACTAGTGATGTCCCACAAAGACAGATGATGTGTCCAATCTTGTTCAACTTATTCATCCATGACTTGGATGATGGGGTGGATACTTCCTCAGCAAGTTTGATGACAACAGAAAGCTGAGAGGAGTAGTTGATGGACTAGAGTTCTGTGCAGCCCTTCAGAAGGACCTGGAGAGGTTGGAGAGGTGGGCAGAGAAGAACTGTCTAAAATTCAACACAGGCATATGCAGGCTCTTGATCCTGGAAGAGAATAATCCCATGCAGGTTGGGGGTTGACCTGCTGGAAAGCAGCTCTGCAGAAAAGTCCCTGAGGGTCCTGGGGGACAACAAACTCTCCATGAACTGTCCATGTGTTGTTGTGCCAAGAAGGCCAATGCTATCCCTGGGGTGCATTGGGAAGAGCATTGCCAGTAGGTTAAGGGAGGTGATCCGGCCCCTCTACTCAGCCCTAGTGAGGCTGCTTGGACTGTTGTGTCTAGTCCTGGTCTCCTCAGTACAAGAGAGACATGGACTTCCTGGACCAGGACCAGCAGAGGCTACAGAGGTGATGAAGGGCCTGAAGCATCTCTCTTAGTAGGAAAGGTTGAGAGAATTGAGCCTATTCAGCCTTGAGAAGAGACGACTTAGTCAATGTCTGTAAGTATCTGAATAGAGAATGTCAATAGGATGGATCCAGGCTCTTCTCGGTGGTGTTGAGCAGTAGGACAAGAGGCAACAGGCAGAAACTGATGCACAGGAAGTTTCACCTGAACATGAGGAAGAACTTCTTTACTGTGCAGGTGAGCAAGCACTGGAACTGATCGCCCAGAGAGGATATTTAGAAGGACAGAATGCACAGTTTGCATTAACTGTATTTTCCAGATAGAATCTCTGTCTTTTGTACTTACTCTAACGTCAAAATGCAGAAACCTTGAAGTTCTTCTGCTGTCCATTAAAGTTAAGTTTCTACCATCAAAAAGGTACACAAGGCTCAAAGCGTTTCAGTCAGTTGAGAATATATTGGAAATCTCAATTTCTTATGGGAAACTGTAGTATAAAGATTAGGCTATTCATTCAAATGATTCATTAAGAAACTAAGGAAGATGTCAATTTTACACATTCCTTCCTAAGTTTTGTTGGGATTGTTTTTATTAAATATTTAAAACTTCATCAAAATTTGTAATTTTTGATGATGATCAGAACAAATATGTTCTGATTTTTATTTTTTTTTTTTACATTGACCCTTATGATTACAATCTGCTATTGTGTAATCGGGATTATTAACAAAAAAATAATCATGTAGATATATTCACAAAATGTATCCAAAAAGATCTGATCTCTCTTTTTGGTTTACTCTATGATCATAATAGAAATAATATTCCTAAGAAAGAACTTTCTGCTCAAAATTATAGCAGAAATCAGAATAATTATTACTTTTGGTAAATGTTTTAAATATACATCCACATATTCAGTTGATCCTGGAGAGCGGCAGGGAAGAAAGGATGTGTTTGTGGTTTGTGTATGTTGTGTGTATGTGTGTGTCCTTTCTCCCAGGATTTCCATCACTTCCTATTATATCCATTTTTCAAACTGTCTTCAATTTAGCATCTTTAGCCAGTGGCAGAAAATTGTACTTGAAAAAAATTACTCAGCTTTCAACAAGAAAGCTGCAATATTTAATTTTGGAATTCGACTCAGAACAAGTAATCTGAGGGCAGTAGATGCTGCCAATAAGGAGGGAACTGATTTGTCATATTATATTTGATGCAACTTTGATTTCAGAGTGGTCTTTCCCTTATAATGTGAGAAGTCACACCCCTAAAATGATGCAGAAGTTATGGCCTTTATATCTTTCCTCCTTCTTTATAATCTGTACTTGCATACAAGGTAGATTCAACAAGACAATTCCAAGAGACTGGGAAAAAAAACAGTGTACAATGACACATTAGTTACTGGGTTTTGTCCAGAGAATGAGAAATGTTAGGAAGACTGGCTTAGTCTCACTCATGTTGGTGCTTTTCTGGTTTCAGTATGCTTTTGCACTGTCTCCACTGCTGAAGATAAATTGTAAAAATCATTCTCGTGTTGCAGGATTTTCACAAGTACCCCCAAATGTCATTTTCTGAAGGTAAGCTGAGACTCTTTCATGTGTCATTTTCTTTGTATAATTTTGTAAATCTGCAGTAGCTCCTTTAGTCAATGGAACAACACCTGGGTAAGGTGTGTTTCATAGGAGAGGAAAAGAGCAGCTCCTAGGCTTTGCTTCTCAGATTCTGTTTCTCTTTCACTGTGAAAGCTCTTTTTATGCCAAAAAGAAAAAAAATTCTCATGTTAATTTTCTTTCCTTCTCCTTCTAACACCGCTCAGTTTCCTTTCTTTGGAAGGGGAAGCTTTCATGTACAAATTTATCATGGGCTTAAAAAATCTATCATTATACTGTATAGTTTCTGAATTGTAACAAGCTGTATTACAATTTTACAGGAATTTAGATAACCTTGCTTTATGGACCTGTTTGAAATTTAGATAACCTTGCTTTACGGATCTGTTTGAAAAGAATACACTGAGTAGGAAGGAAAATACTCAGATACAGAGTAGGTTTCACTTTTTCATGCATAAAAATAGCACAGAAAATATATATCTATAAAGTCAGAGACTTTGCATACTACTTTAAAATATAAACAAAACACCAAACAGACTAGAAAACAATATATAAATAATATCTTAAGCTGTCTTTGCTTGTTACTCTCTCAAATGTCCAGAGACAAGATGGAAAGACTCCTTTTTCTCTCCTTTGCTTGCCAAGAAATAAAGAACTCAGACAGTCAGACCAGTCGGAAGGGCATAGTTTATACAAAAGGCAAATAATTGCATTCAGATCAATAAGAATCCAATTTCTTCAAGAAAGTAACAGAATGTTCCATGAATATGAATATGTTTCTAAGCTGAGCACTCAGCCAGACACAGGCAACCAGGATGCTGGTGAATAAATGTTGTAGATACTAGATGAGCAGCAGGAAGAAACAGCAGGCATTGATGTAAGCTACTTGTGGGACTTTTTCTAGTAAATCACACAAACTAACTAATCTTCATAGGTAATATGTTATCAGGCTTCTGAAAAATACGTGGACTTCTAGGTACAGAAGGCAGATGTATATATCAGATGTTTGACCCAGTTGGTCTCCAGAAGCTTTGTGCATTTTCCAAGGCATGTAAATCCAGTCACGTTATCACATCACAACAAGTCAGAATGCAAAGCCAATGTGGCAGACAAAAAAATCTAAAGAAATATTAAAAAAAAAAATATGACAGAAAGAAAGCATACCAAAGGATGTTTCAGAAAATTAAGATCTCCGCAATGGATGATAATAACACACAAGCAAACCTGGGGCCATATGGTAGGACTAATCCTATCTGAGATCATCCACCTAAATTTTAGATAAGGAATAAATGCTGTAAATTTTCATTATAATCTTTAGGTTCTTAACAGATAGCAGAAAAGGACTGGCACTCCAGGTAGCTGACAGTGAAGGAAAACCTGAGTACTGTCTTGGCCTAGGAGGAATTGGTTTTATGCCTATTTACATGTGGATCTGGGGTCATTTAAGATGTGTTAGTGAAATTGAAGTATCTGATCTGGAATGGCAGATGGGATTAAGAATCTGTGGGATACCCATGAGTTTCTGGAACAGCAACTGGATTGAGGCAGAAAAATAGAGTACTTAAAACAACAGGATACACCTATGTTTAAAGACCCCAAATCCTTTTGCAGATAAGGATAAATTAACTGCATCATCTTCTACTCACACAGCACATCACTTTCTGCCACTAGATTTGTTTAATCTTCTGTCCATTTTATTCCCTCCCAGTTATAGCCTGGTAATGTCAGAATAAATAATACACAGAAGGGAAGAGAACATATAATAGCCTTAAGTAATTACAAATGTCTACACTGGGCAAACTGTTAGGAATTCTTTATGAGAAAAACACAGACTGAATTTTTCCCTTAACAGACAAAATGTTACTCACATACTGCTGCAGTGAATAACATATTTTGTTACAGCTGCAAGCCTGTAAAACTACTCTCATAGGATGAAATAATGAACATGGAGCATTATGGAAAACTTATTAATCTGAACAGTAGGTACAAAACACAAGGTTCTAAGTATAGATATGAAAGCAGACTCTCTACTACGAGACTTGGATGTATCTAGGCATTTTCATCATAGGAAAGACTTATATTCATTCTAATGCACTGATTTCCAAAAGCTTCTGTTTGGAAACACAATTTACAGTCCAATAAATTTGAGCAGTTTTACGTGCTAAATTAAAGATCAGCTGAAGTTTAATTTTAGCTTGCCATGTGATCCCACCTGGAAATGCTCTAGATTCATCTGCATGTAAACAGCATTCCAAGATAACTGTTTGAATATGAGTTTAAAGAAAAGAGATTATATGGGAACATATAAGAGCAAATAAAAACTGCCCATCAATATAGTTTAAGTTCTAAGTAAGTTAGTTATAAATTATCATTAAAAAAGAAAGAAAATTAAGAATCAAGACATTAAGGAGTTACAAAGGACTGTTAAGTATAGAAAAAGGTTATGACATTCTTGAGGGTTTTTTTCACATTTCAAATATATACATCAAAAGTGGAGCTCTATTACAGAACTGTTTGATAGGAATGGCTGTGTTATCATTTGTAGGCAAGCTTAGAATAATCTATTTATAAGAAGTGCTTGATAAAATAATGCTATGTTTGTGAAGATCTTGGCTTTTGTATTCTTATTTCTGTCCTTGAGTACTAATTTCAATAAGAAACTAGGCTAGAACTCAGGAAAACATATTCCTGTTAAGGATAATCAAGCACTAGAACAGACTAATGAAGCTTTAAAGTCTATATCACCACTAGGAATTTTTTGGTGCAAGTTAACAAAAGCCTTTTAGGAACAATATTGTCCTGTGAATCATTAGCATGACCCCTTGAAGGCCCCTTAACACCATTCCTACTACAGAATAGCTTATATATATTTGAGTACTGAACATTATTGACTTGAAAACAGATCTATTTTACTTACTTTATTTTTCCTTGGAGTATGCCCACAATTCCAGGTCCTAATCCCACTGCTAAATGGAGGAGATCACTTGAAGTATCCAGGAAGCTGACATTTAAAAACCCTACTTGGTACCTCCTAGTTTCATTTTCACCACAGGGAGGAAATCATTTAGGATTTAGCAATTCACCTTCTATCATATTAATGCGTCAACCTGACTTTTACCGATCCTAAATGAACATTGATCATGAAAAGTCACTCTATTTCAAGGTGATTATAAATTACTCACTAGGTGAAGCAGCCTTTCTTCAGACTTACACCAGACATGGCTCAGGTTCAGTTAATCACACATTCCAGCATCTTCACCTTCACTCCAGTTTTGGTGGGGGGATCCCTCTGTTTGTTTTCCAGTGTTGATGGTCTTCATTATTAACTGGTATTTATACTAAATGTGCCAGTTAGTATTAAATCAGACTTCCCTCATAACCACATCTTTTTAAAAGACACAGATTACATAATTCTACCAAAACTCTTTCTTTTCTTCCCTAGAAATGAAACCATGTGGCTTTGCCAGATTTTTGATGGAATTACCAGCATTCCAATTACCAGTCCAAACACACTGAGCCAATTATATCTCCAAGAAGTCACCAGAAGAAACCTCCTGAAAGTCCCAAGCAGCTTTATGTTAGTGGAAATGCATTCAAGAGTAAGGTCAATAAAAATTAACAAGAACATTAGGCAAACAAATTATCTTTCCAAGTTGTTATTGAAGTATCATTTCAATATTTTGGTTTCAAGATGAAATACATGTGCTTTTCATTTTTTTCCTTGTTTTGTTCATCTTAATATTTTTTGATTTTCAAGAAATCCCATGGGAAAAATGAAATTTTTTAAATGGAAGCTTAAAAAAATAAATTTTTTTGTAGAATTTTCTTGACACATAATTTAAGGGCTAATAGCCTTTTAGTCACACTTCATGCAACAGCGGCAGAAGCTCTTGGTTAGCCACTAGTTAATCACAGTCAGTCTCCCTGGATTATTTACTTTGCTTTTGATGACACTTTATAGTGACAATTCAGGAACAGGTTGATTTGTAACAACGTAAATCAATGTTGTTTGTGATACAAGTTTGTGATACAAGAACACAGAATATTAACTTGTCCTTTTTTCCTTTTATGTTTCTATCTCTGGATGCAGTCTTTATTCTTATTTAAATTCCTTCTGCTTCTTTTTAGGAAAAACAGTAGGATTACACCAGCAAATACCTCAGGAAGGCAGAACTAATTGCTTCAATTATTACTGGAGAGCCAGGTGGGAAATGAGAGTGTGAGGCCAATCAGGGATAGATAAAAAATACTTCTCAAAGTTTAGAGAGTAAGCTGATAATACTTAGGTTTATAATGCTGCTGTTTATCTTGACTCATTTCTTTAAGGAGTGGTATTTAGGTATTAGTAGTAAGGCTGTTTCTAGCTTAAGGGAGCACGTATATAGACAGCTTTCTGAAAAACAACAGAGAGGATAAGGACTACTGACAGTGCACAGGCCTGATTCATTGCTTAAGGATCCCTTGTGACAGGAAGTATATCTGTTCAATTCTTAAAATTGAAATTCCCATTCCTAAAAATAATGGAAGTACAGTATGAGGGGATCAACAACCTAGCTGCAAGTGCTTTCAGTACTTATTTTCTACTCCCTTATGTCCTTTTTTTGTCTTTGGTATTGTGGAAGTTGCTCATGTGAGAAATCACCTTTGCTGGTATTTTCTGCTTTAAATTTTGATGGCGTTGATTAAACTTGTGCTGCCAAGGGTAGTAGATGGCAGACCCTTAGTAGAAGGTAATAGCAGAAAACGAGGTTGTGATTTCATATTAAAGACAGTTTAAACAATGTCAGGTTGAATTTTAGCCTTTTTATTTGTAGCGATAGTAGAGAGGTTTGGCAAATATTCTGATTCTTTCAATTGGATTTCTTCCTGGGAAAGGATCACATTTTATTCAGTAGTATTCTATTTCACAAACTGTCCTCTTCTACATGTAAATTAGAATGTCAATAAGACTATAAAAGTAAATATTGCAACCACTAAAAATGGTTTTTAAAAAAGACATCACCAGGTTTATATTGTTCTTTAGGAAAGACATTGAGAGTGTGCACCAATTTCTTTTGCTATGTACTATGAGACATGAACTCAAAACCAAAAAATACAATTCAACCACTGTTCAAGTCAGTGTTGGTAACATTTCAGATTGGCTGGATTACTCTTTAAATCCATGGATCAATATCCATTGCAGTCAACTAAACAGTCTCATACTTGGTCAGTTCAAAACTGTATTGATTCAAGAAAAATACTTGAAAGTCCAGACTTTTTCCAGGTTCTCTTACATTTTAGTATATGTTAGGATTAAATGTGCAAGACTCCTGAGTTATTTTAATTATTGCCAAGAGAGTAAACAGTAAAGGTAGTATTTGACCTGTGTGCATGAACTGAATAGATGGTGCTCCTTGTGTTTTTGAGATACCAGTCTGAAAAGGCCTTGGAAGGAACTGGATCAAGCCCTGGTGCAGAGACAAGGAACTA
Organism: Pipra filicauda; assembly: GCF_003945595.2. Classification (NCBI taxonomy): domain Eukaryota; kingdom Metazoa; phylum Chordata; class Aves; order Passeriformes; family Pipridae; genus Pipra; species Pipra filicauda. Next base: position 3,934,611 of record NW_024103452.1, read on the forward strand.
TTCCAAAATTCCCCATCAGTGAAAGTGACTGGTTCTGACCTGGTAATTTACTGGTGATCTATATGCTGTTAGTCAGATTGTTATGAGCCAGGAATTATAGGAGATAGGAATTTTCAGTTCAGTTTAACTATTAAGAAAAATAAATATGTGCTAATGTAAAATAAATACATGCTAGTGTGTGATTTGTGGGTAAATTGGAGGCTAGTCTTGCTGGTAAACTCAAGCATGTGGATTCACAGTTCCTTTGTCTATTCAGTCAATTCCTGATGTAAACATAGAAATGAACAGTTTTATGATATGTAATGATACTTGCAATTTTTTTTTTAAATAGCAGTTCTCAGACTCTTGCTACACAATACTATACATGTGACATTCTGATGTTGCTTCAGGAACTGAATCTCAATCCCAAGGTAAGAAACGAAAAAGAAAGTGGAATTTTCATGGCACAGAGCTACTGACTATCTGTTCAAGACAAAACACTGGGTGAAGTGAGTGAAATGTGGATGCCTGAATCTCCTAATCAAAGGTACAGAAGAAACAAGTGCCGAAGGAGAAAAACATTTCTACTTCTATAACTGTAAAACACCTCTGCCTGAATAGGCAACTGTTCCCAGAACACTGACACAGCACCGGCATATTTGCAGTTTGTGTGTTGAACCCTTCAATAATCACTGTCAGATGATTATTGATCACATCACAGTCATAGAATGGTTTCGGTTGGAAGGGCTCTTTAAGAGTCATCTAGTTCCAACCCCACTCTATGGTCAAGGACACCTTCCACTAGACCAGGTTGCTCAAATCCCATCCAGCCTGGAGCTGGAACACTTCCAGGTGTAGGGCACCCATAACTTCTCTGGAAAACATGTTCCAGTGCCTCACCACCCTTGTTATAAAACATTTCTTTCTTACAGCCTATCTAAATCTAATATCTTCCAGCTTAAAACCAGTGTCCCTTTTCCTGTCACAAAAGGCCCTGGTAAACAGTTTTTGCCTATTTTATAAACCCCCTTTATATACTGGAAGGCCACAACAAGGTGTCCCCAGAGTCTTCTCTTCTCCAAGCTGGACAACCCCACCTCCCTCAGTCTGTCTCCATAAGAGAAGTGTTCCGTTCCTCTGATCATTTCTGTGCCCCTCCTCTGGACCCAGTCCAACAGGTGCATGTTTTTCTTGTACTGAGGACCCCCAAGGTGGAAGCAGCACTCCAGGTAGGGTCTCACAAGAATGGAGAAGAGGGGCGGAATGACACACACCACCCTTGACTTGCTGGCCATTCTTCTTGCGATGGAGCCCAGGATATGCTTGGCTTTTGGGCTGCAAACACACATCACTGGCTCATGTCTAATTTCCCATCCACCTAAGTCCTTCTCTGCAAAGGTGTTCTCAGTTAACTCACCACCCATCTTTCAGTATTGCTAACAAATACAAGTTTTGTCTAAACTCCCTCCCACTTTATTTACTTTGCAGGTTGTGTTTTATTCTACTACTGAGCTTTCTGGAAAAAGTTATATGCCATAATTTTTTTGATTACTAACCGAAAAAAACAACAAAGGCAGTTGGCTTAATCATTAACAGAGAACTTCCTTCATATCAAAGGAAATTAGGGGTTCATTTACAATACCTATATCATTTAGAATCATCATATAATCCATGAGAAGATTTAGATATCAGTAGGGGCAAATTATAGCACATAAAACTAGGTGTTGATACACTTTTTAACACTGACCTAAAGTGGTGGCATGTTACTCCCCAGTAAAAGTGAGGATGTAATCCTAAAATGAGATTCTGCCAGACTCCAGAGAAACACCAGAAACCATTGCTGCCTGTAACAGGCTGCTATCGGGATTATAATTAATGTTTTTCTATTTTACAGCAAGGGAGACTTTTGTTCTGTATCCAAGGGCAGATAAGGTGGTGAGAACCTCCGAGATGGAGATCCTCCAGCATGACCCTCTCGGGACTTCTGGGAATTTCACTAATTTGGGCATCAAACCACCAAAAAATCTACTTCATTCCATAAATTAATATAAATCCCTCTTGTCTAAATCCAGAACATCCAACTTAGAGTCTCTTTATCACATTTTTTTTGCATTTTCTTTCATAAATTACACCGCTTCTCCACTAAATATCAAAGAACTCATTTTAAACATCTAAAACAAATGACTGGATGTTTTATAGTATAGTTTCCCTTATGCACCTTTGTGGGAGAAAGTGTCTATAAATGTAATGCTCACTTAATTTCTAATTGTTTTTATGTTTAAAACCAGTTTAAGTGAAAAATGCTTGTGAGGGAAAACCAGCTAAATATGTCTTTCTGATATTCATGTTAGATAGCCTAAAATGAAGTTATGCTTCAAAGAAGTTACCTTCTGACAGATAAAAAGATATAAATTAAATTTGATTATGAAAGAAGGAAAGTCTCAGATAATCCTGAAGTTACATAAATTTAATATATAACCTAATCTATGTCCTACATTTTTCCCAGTCTCAGCATTTTCGCCATTGCTTCTGCAAGGTCAGTAAAATTCACCTTAATATTAATATACAAAGTAATTTAATTCTAATGAAAGAAAAGTTTCTCATCTGCAGTAAACCCCCTCTTTTCAGTCTGGACAGCTTAGACATCAAAGTACAGACTTGTACACAGGCAAAAGCATTTGCAAATCTCAGTAGCTCTATCATGATTAGCCATTAATAATTTCCTTCATCTGTCTTTTTCCTCCTCTTATAATTTTCTGACTGAAGGTCCAAAATTAGGACATTTTTTGCTGAGCATCTTCATAAGGACTAATATTATACTTCTGATACTTCAACCTTTGGAGTTTAAAGAAATCAAAATGCTAATTTTTTAAGAAGCAGAGATAGAGCAAGTTGATTTAGGGAACAGCCCTTAGTCTGTTCTCAGTCATACTAATATAAGTCCTGTGGTTTAAACAGTGTTACTGTAGCCTAGCTAAAGAACAAGTAAAAGGAGGTTTTTTTCTGAGCTTTAATTACTTTGAAGAATGTGGGGATGCTTAATTGTGCCTGTGCTGTCAGTTTGTTTCATGCCTTATTTTACTCAAGAGAGGTAATCCACATATTACTCCTGGGTACTCCTCTTCAAGAGAAAGTGTGATACAGCTTGCAAGACAATTTGCTCCAGGGCCTATTCTGTACAGACTTGATGGATGAAAATTTCATCAGGACTATTCAGAAAGCTATGAAGGAAAATTTAGAAGTCAAACGATTGCCAGTCACTTACAGGGGTCATGCACCTTTCCTCCAAAACATTATTAGAATGATTCCTAATATGTTTTAAGGTTTGTGTGGTATTTCAACTATTTTTCTCACAAAAAAAGATTAGACTGCCTTAACTTTTAAATACAGAGATAAGTGATAATACTGTTAAAACTGAATTTCTTAGTTTGTAATCCAGGATGATGAACAACAAAGCTCAAAAATTGAAAAAAAAATTGGGTATTTTTTAGCTTAGACTACTGTGAATAGATATAAAAATCACAGTACTGTAAAATTTGCCTGTTAAAGCATGAACACAGAGCATGTTTGAAGTTTTATGGATTTTTGTTATTGTTGTGGTGGATTTTTTGTTTTGTTTTGTTTTTCTTTTAATCTGTAACTTAGAAAAATACATAGCATGCAAAAAAAAAAGGAAAAATCCTGAAAGAGTTCATTAAAGATGATAATGGTTCCTTCTAGAAGTTCAGCAAGGATTTGTGCATCTTTCTTTAGATTTTTACATAGTAAAAATCTATTCCTTCTGTTTGCCTGTGGAGATACATCTACTGAGGCTTAACTGGAACATTTTGAAATTTTCTGTTCAGGTTCAGTCATTTTCAGAGGGAGAGAGTTTCTTACTTACAGAACTTTGTTTTATCACACTCAAAGGGTGTTGCTCAAAGGACCACTGGAAAGGTCAGAAAGTGAATCTCTGAGACACGACAGAACTCTGTAGAGAAGTTTTTGGTATTCAGCACATGGACTGGACGGCATTTAAAGAAAAAAAAGGTAAAAACCTCCCACTCTGTTGGAAGATGTGGGTGGGCAACCACTCTGTTCTTATATAAAGATTACAGTTTTCTGACTGAAGAAATGAGGCCAAGCACAGACGATGACAAAAGCACTGTGATTACTCATTCACTCAAAAAACCCCTATGAAATACTCCTAGAAGAGTCTTTTCTTGAGATGAACTTCAGCACTTACAATTCTAGAGGAACAATATTTTGCATGCATATAGAATCTTCAAAAGTAGAAGATCCAAAATGTCAATTACAATGCTATTCACATCTATATATGTCTCTTCTACTACAAATAATGGTATGCTGGGATTACCTAGCAAGTTCACACTTTTGAAATATGCAAGAATAATTTTCCCCATTTATTTTTTAATTATATAAATAGTTGGTAGGTGGAAAATACCGTCTGGGATCTATTGGCTGAATATTGTCATAGGGCAGATAGACCAATCATGATCTACAACTGAATCAAGATATTAATCATGTGCTTTTAATTGTTAGTTTCAATCCTTACATGGATGCAATTGGGGTTTTTGTCTGTAACGTCTGCAATACTCCATAGCATGTCATAAGAAATCTTTAAACAAAGTATATTGCACTTTCTGAAACAAATACAGAAATTGGCTTGCATAACTCAATGAAGATCACAATACGTATAATAAGATTAACTGAAGCTTAAGAAGATCAAGTATTTCATCTGCTCAGGGCATAATGCCCAGAGTTAGATAGCATGCAACAATGCATATCATAAAAATAACTAATACAGTGTCCAAGAACAAAACTCTGAATTATTTTTATATTATTAAGTAGTACAAAAATACAGAATATAACAAGATGATATGTTAAGAGAAACAAAGACTATCATATCGATACTCACAGTTTTTTATATTGACCATTTGGTTGTGTAAATAGTGTGTAAATGATACTGTTTTCCAATATTTACTTTTAACTATACTAATACATCTTAATAGCACAAAAACTACTCCAACAAAACATTAACACATTTCTCAAGTAAGCAAACAATTACAAAAGGAGCATATTTTTCCCAGGTGACTCCACTTATATACATGCCTAAATTTTGGTGTCATATCCAGTGAGATGAACCCAACCCCTGTTGCTACAGTTTTGATTCAGCTGTCTAGAAACCAGTTCTCATTGTCATGGTCCTACCTCGTTTTGCCTCCAGCTACTGGTCCTAAAGATCCTGTAAGTCCCCTGCCATTTTTGTCAGGCCTATGTGAATGACTTGGATGACTAAAACATTTAAAGTAGCAGCAGATCCGTATGTTTAAGCAAATAAATTTATTCTGCCCCATTTTAAAGAGACTAACCCACAGGCTACTTTTTACAGAAGTTATGCACTAAGAGTATTTGAAAATGTAAAAAATATTGTCAGTATTAAAAGCTTTTAAATATAACACTAAATCATAATTTGCAAATGAAAATACAAATGTCAGCTATGGGAACTCTCTACAAATTAATGAAAAATGGGGATAAACATTTGCTTCCAATTAATTGCAGAGCTCCTCTGGTCCATAACACAGATAACTGAACTACAGAAAAGGTATAATTTGATCTCTAAGATTTTTCATTCATCCATGAAAAGAATACCACAATAATTTCGCAATACTGAAGTAATACTCAGTTAATCTTGAGTTCCTCTAAATTCTGAACTGCTTCCCCTCAAGATAATTATGTTTACATGCTGAAGCTGAAATGCTCTTGAATTGTTTTCCAGCTTTTAGTTGAATTTATCCTTTGAGATTGATCTCTCCCGTCTTAGTCAACTAGAAATCAGACACCAAAAACCAGGCTGCATGCACCAGCTTCTCTCAATGTTGAGAAACAGCACTTAGCAAGAACTACTCATGTTATCATACTTGGAGTTGTAGTGCTTAGAGTACTCAAGATAGGAGAGGTGAATTGCATCATAAGTGAAAATTAGGGAATTGCAGCTCTTGAGTGCAGATTTTGAAGACAAGCAGAAACATAACTGTGACTGGAAAAGTAATTTTAGTGACCAAATGCTACATACACATCTTTCAGAATGTTTAAAAAGGTGGGGGTTGTTTTTGTTTGTTTGTTTTTTTGATTGATTTGGGGTTTATTTAATGATACAAATAAGAAACGAAAATATTTTGTGTTCGTAGGCTCTGAAATTTAGATCCAAGACCTTACCAAAGGGGTAACTTATGATAAACAAAAAGATGAAAAAGTATTTTTTTTTTACAACTATCATTCAATATAAAATTTATCATGACAAAGTGATTTTTACATGATGAGTATTATGAATGGAAACATTTAGTAGAATGTATATACACAGTTAAGAATTCTTGCTTTGGAAAAGGCAGTTTTACAGTTCTACCTTCGATTATTAATTTAATTTCTTCAACTCTGTGGAATATTAGACTACTTTTACCTCAAATATAGCAACAGCAATTATTTCCCCATGTATACAGGTTGTAGAAACCTGAAAAATTTGATTTTTTTAATGACTGAATTTAAGACCAATTTACCAATTTTATGTATGAATTTCAATTTATTAATTAATACCTCAAAGCTGCATTGAAATGCATTTAAAAGTCTTAACAATAAAATGAAGGTCATGATAATTAAATTTTATATTTGAGGTCAACATAAATAAACACTTGAAAAAATATACCTTATATACAAAGGAAAATGGAATTTTCCTTACAAGTCCTTCAGAAAAAAACACTCAATTTTCATGTGGTTGTCCATTATTACACATGAAAAACATAATCACATTGCTCATGAAGCTTTGAAAGTCATTCTGTCAGGCTCTTTCCAGCTCCAATATTACAGTGTCTCCTTCTTTGTCACCGCCACATTCATACAAAAAAAAAATCACTCAGGATTTCACAATCCAATAAGGGTTTCATTATAATGCATCTGCATTAAGTGCAGCAGTCAAGCCTGCTGTTCAGCCAATATTTTTGTTTAAACTTAATGTTTTATGTAAACACTAATAATAATAATAATAATTGTGTTATTAAGTAAACATTCTGAAATGTTATAAAAATAGAGTCTGACAGCCATTGGGTATTTTCTTTGAATTCAATGAGCATTGAGTCAGCTCCATACTCTGTATTTTTTATTTGAACACCGTGAAAAGCAATAGACATCAAAAGACAGACATTATTTATTGTAATCTAACTACTGAATTACTTAAAAAAACAGGTAAGACACTGTTCTCATTTAAACTGAAGACTCATTACATTGATGCTATGTGTAACGAGCCCTTAGAATAAATGAAGGTTAGGATCTTAATCCACAATACAAAGAGAGAATAGACTAATTTTTCATAGCATAACAAGTAAAAGACAAACACATATCAGTTCTACAAATATGGGATATCACTGTAGTGCTGTTTGTATTTCTTTTTACCTTCTGAATCGGATAATCCTACTCCCGACTGCTTTACTGGTTCTTGTCCATTCTGGCTCATCTTCCCTCTGTTAAAAGATATGGTGGTTGTTGTCAATAAGACTATAAAGAGATGAGAGCTAAGGAAATGATACACCCAAGTCAATGAGGCTTGGTTCTTTACAAAAAGACAAACATCACAGGTATTTCTAAATAAAAAGGAAAAAAAGTCTGTACATATATATAATTACAAGAAAATAAAATGGTAGATTTTTTTTTGTTGTTGTTATTTGGATCAATCACTTAAGAATATTCTTTTTTTTCTCTTTAGAAGGCAACTACAATACCATTACTTTAAAGGTAAGGGATACTTGTGGTCATTGTCTTCTTTTAATGATTGTTTAATTTACATTTTAGATTTAGCATAAGAAAGAGTTCTGTTCTGAAGACTTATATTAATCTTAAAGTGAATGGAACAAATCATGCTCTGGAGGTCCCTATTTTCCTGCACTGTGTGTACAAAGAACCTGTGTTACACTCTTGATGCCTATTTTTAGGCAATGAAAGTTAGACAAAACATGTTATCTAAATATACTTGTTGCGAGCTCTAAGGCATGATTGTAATCGCTCTCAAAGATGTCTGCTACTATCAGACATTTGTGCTTCTGGTTTCCTTTCTCCCTTAAGACTCTGAAATGATGTGATAGAGAATATAAGGCATTATCTTCAGACGCATGTGATTCCTTTGGGGTTAAAGGGTCAGCACTGGTCTTTGCTACCAATGAGCCAGCTTCAGGTCTCAGCAATGGAAGCTGTCCAAACTCAGAGTGAACTAAAAATTGGTATAAAATTACATTTTTTAAAGTGATTGTTATATTCAATTTTAACTGAAAGATATTATTTTGTTCTTCTGCAGGTAATGCTTCATAAATCATATCACAGATATGATACAAGAATTATTTGTCCCAAGGGTTATACTCCTTATACTTTATTCTGTTGCTTTTCACCTTTGCATTCAAAATTAATATAATTTTATAGACATTGTATTGCTATAAAGACCATAGAGAATCTGGTCTTTATCAGAGAAGATAACATGTAACTTTCAGGAATATTACAAATGAATAATAAAGGAGTATATAAAAAAAATTCCAAAGTAGAAAGACTTTACAAGATATATTCAGCTCTGTGTAACTGTATATAATTTCCCTTGGTAGTTATAGCTACTTAATATTGGCAAGTATACTAATTAGTCACCTCATCAAACAATTCCCATGCTGTCAATATTTAATTATTTTATTTTGCTTCAAGACTAATTGTTCCTATGTCTAAAAGCATTTGGACTAAAGTAAAGAGTTTAAAACTTAGCATATCCAACACGTTTTCTATTGATAAATCAAAAACTTAGTCTAAGCAGGAAGACAACAACCAAAGAGGTTTTTAAATACCAAGATACTTAAAAGCATTTAGCCTGCTTAACACTTCACATCCAAACTGTGAGCTGTGTTCTTGTGGATATGCTGAATTACTGTACAAGGTCAGAGTCCCTGAAGTTATTATAAAGCCAGTGTGAATGCAAATGTTAACTAGAATATCAATCATACATATATGCAGGTAAATAAGAATTTTTATACAGAATTCAAAATAGAAACAGTTATCTGCACTAAACATTCTTTCCAGGAATAATCTAACAGTAAACAGTAATTTTGTTATTCATTTTCATTACATTGCTGTAAAGCCCTGGAGACTAACATGAAAAACAAAGCGTGTCTTGTCTTTAAAAATTTCCTGTGTAATTGTTAAAGTCTCTGTCTAATATCAGCATAAAAATAATTTACTTTACAATGTCATAATAAAGAAAAAAATAGTCCAGTCTTAACAGAAAATAAGAGGCCTGGATATATTTTGTTTAATTCATGAGAACAAATTGCTATAAGAGAAATGCTGAAGCTGTGGAGACTTACTCCTGCTTTTCAGTAGAAGTGGGGCTGATTTCAGGCTTAAGAGAGCAGTGAATCTGTCAGCCAAATACCAAGTAACTGTAGGTACTGTCACATTATGAGGCAATACACAGTAGATGATACTATTTGGACTCAAATGTAGCATATGTGAACTGAAAATTTCTATTGAGAGCTCCATCTTGTGTTTCTGTGAACAAAGATTTTTATGCATCTTTGCTTTTCTCACTAGGAATGAGGGCACCATATTTTTCTTTTTTTGCCAAAGTTGATTGAAAACATCTTTTTGCCACTGGGAAGTACAACCCTTTTTTGTGAGGGAAAAGTTCAAGGAGGATCAAGAAACTAGTATCCTACAACCTGAGCTCACATCATCCTCTTAAATTCTGAAGATGAGATTGAAATATTAGATTTATCTCTATTTTTCTTTTAGCTACTAACAAGCTGTAGACAAATCCTATTGGGCTTTATTTTAGAAAATTATAAATTCTCAGATACATCACAGTTCTTGAGAAGGATTTTTACTTCATTCAAGTTTTTCTAGGAAGCCTCTATCTCTTATGACTAATAGTTCAGGACTTCAAGGGAAAGGCAAAAAACTTGTGGTCCAGAGAAAAACATTGAACAACTATTGCAGACAGTGAATGAGCAATGACCGCCAACTAATACTTTGAAAGCAGTCAATCTATATTTTTTTTCAGGCCAGAATTAAAGGTTTATCAGGAAAAGTTACTTTGTCCTATAAAGTAATATAAATGAAATTGCCAAATGAAGGCACATGCTGACAGAGTAGAGGGGAAAAAATCCTGGCAAAACTTTTCTCTGTGGAGTGCTTAACTGTGTAAAATGTTTTGAAAACTGAATCATTTTATAGGATCATTGCACTTGATAGTAGCTTGATAATTCCTAGAGGGACTCTGTACCAAAAAGCTCTTTTGCAAACAACTGAAAATTCTACTCAAGCTCCTAAAAACTTGGAGAAATTAGGGGTATATCCACAATATAGATTCCATTTGCATTAATAACACTTCTCTATAAGAGAAAAATCTGAAAACTTAAATTAAGCATTCTCAGGCCTAGAAAAATTGTACTACTAAAACATGAGCCAAGGGCAACACTACGTACTTTCATCAAAAGCTTAGACGCACCTTTCCTGTGTGACAGGAGAAAAAAATCATGAGGTTGAGGCAGAGGTTTGGTTGGTTATTAACAACTCAGTGCTCAACAAAGCAGAATAAAACTATGTACTCAGAGAAATTCTCCCCAGTTAGCTGCTATTCTACTGCATCACTCAAGTCTGCAGAGGAAACTATTCAAGAAGATGACTGGTAAGTGAAAGGGCTATAAATTGTGCATGGAGGATACAGTATATTAAATGAAAAGCCTTACATTCTCGGGATGGGAAATAGATTATTCTCTCCTGTGGCACTGCTGCTGCCTTCGCTATCCATGCTGTATCCACTGCCAAAACTGCTGGCTGATGAGCCAGTGGAGACAGAACTTTCTGCAGGTCGGTGATTAGTAGACCTTGCTGTACAGGGCAGGAACAGTGGGTTACTAAAAAACTTGCGAGACATCAGTACCACTGACATTAAGAAAAACTGTAGTTTATCAAAATCACATGCTTCAAACAGTTTCACTTTCAAATTTTACATTCAAGTATTGCTTTATTGTATTTTGCAGATAATGTTTATTTCCACATAGAACAAGGTGTTCTAAACCAAATAGTATACCACCATATTTTTTGTCCAGTCATTTTAATTGTTCAAATCAACAGCCTGAAGGGACAAAAAAAAAGGGACAGATTGATTAACACTGCTTTTCTGACTAAAGTTACAGAAAATCAGTTATTCATCTGAAATCTTTCTTATGATAATCTTGTAAAAATGAAAGTCCCAGTGGGCCTTCCTCACATTCCTCGTGAAATGTTCTTTGCATTTGGTGATTTTGAGAAGGAGAGGAGTCTGAAAGGATATATAAGTACACAATCTATAGTCACAGAGACTGTATGAAGGCCTCCATCCCTCTATAGACATAACACAGCTACTGCATTATATTTCTCAACTGCTCCTACCCATCTGGATCTCACTATGTGCCTAGAATTTTAATGCACATATTTTGACAGGAGATGCCTTAATCTAATTTAAGACCATTTGGTGTTAGTATAGCATATGTTAGATTTACTTCAGATTGCCTTATTTTGTGTTTTGGATATTACTGCACTACATGAAAAAATCTTCCAGTATTTGGCATTTAGCAAGTTGAGAAATATAAACAAAAAAGGACACAGTGACATTGCACAAAATAATTAATACAGGAACAATAGAGTAGCTATTCTCATATTGAATAACACAATTGTCTGGGAATATTAATGCAGATTTTTTTATTTTTTTGTTAAATATGTTTTATCACATCTACTACTGTAATGTTTCATCTATTTTAACTGACTGAGCATATATACTGAAGATAGAAAACACTTTTTTTGTAACGTTATTTTTCTGTGAAGAATTAAGGAGATTTTATGTTATTTTGGTGAACTGTAAACTCTTATACAAGCACTTAAAAGAGATTCTTCTTTAAACAAGAAATTACTCAAGTATCTAACCTGAAATTTAATAAGAGCCAGAGCCCCAACAGTGTCTTGCTTCAAACTGGCGACCGATATTATTTACGCCTGACTGACTGAATAAAACTTTTGGTGAAGACTTCTGCATTTTGCCTGATGTGGGACCGGGGAGCTGTGTGTAACTCCTCAAATGTAATATAAAAACAGGTGAGTAATTGGAATTAGATGCAATGAATGAAGCAATTCTTATATCACCAATCCTGCGGCCAAACTTTGAGTTAAGACAGAACTCTTATTCTGCACAGTGACTCTTCACTGCTAAACTAACCTGTCATGTAACATTTTTATCTTTTAAACTGTATTAGTCTCCTTTGTTTCAGTGTTGCCCACAGCCGCAAGAGGAATTGTTTTCAGATAAAATTATTCCTTAGCTCTCTTTCATGATTTTATACATCGATCATAGGCTGCCTTCTTGGAAGTTAATACAAATTAATAAATTTTTAAATCATCTGTTATTAACAGATACTCTCAGTATCTTGCCAGGAGAGAAAGGTACCTATGTTTTTTCCAGCAGAGACAGCCAGCTCAATGTGCAGGGAATGCTCTGTCACTTCCAGCTGGTGGTACTGTGAGTGAATTCCTAGGATGATGGTGACATGTCAGCAAACTGCCGTTGGGAAAGGTTGGGCAAGAGCAAGATTTCAAGGACAGAGGTCAACTTCTCCATTACAGAGCATTATTGCCAGCTGCCCTATATTCAACGTCCTGAATTGGTGCTCTCTCATGCCTGTCCCAAACTAATTCATAACATCAATTCTCACAGTGTTTGTGTGACCTGTATGACTCCAGATGTATGTTGTTTGGGATTCTGAGGGTTTCTTTAGGTTACATTGTTTTGGTTTGGGTTTTTGTTTGTTTGAGGTTTCTTGTGGTTTGGTTGGTTGGTTGGTTTTGGCTTTTGTTTTGTTTTTGTTTTTTTTCCATGGCAGGACAAATGCCTCACAGGTGAGAACAACTGGGAGATCAACACATCTGCAAAACCCATGGAAGCCAAAACACTATTGTGCCAGCACAAAAAAGCATCTTCATCCTTTTCTTAGGCATGAATTTGCTTAGTGTAGCATATATATCTCCATCATAACATATGTGGCTTGAAAGGATGTTTCGTATCTCAGCTATTTTTATTGACTTTGCTGTAAAAGCTAGTGCCTGAAGTAATTTCTTGTATCTTTACTGGTGGATTTCTAAAACTAGTAAGAACCTATAATTTAGTTCAAGCCAGAAAAGCTTGAATTAAGCCCTTATAAATGGTTTAGAAGTTTTCCTTCATCTATTTGTAATCAATACATAGCTCTTTTGAAACAGCTGTATCATAATGACACATTCAATATACTGTATTTTTAGTTTCTCTATTGTTTTCTCTAATTCACAAAATTTTCCATATTGATTTTTTTTCCATAAGATCTCTTGATGAATGGTTATAATGGATCTAGATTTAGTTTCATGACTGGATTTTGAAATTTCTAAACTTTAATGTTTTTTTTCCCCACCTGTCTGCTCTATGAAAGTAATGAACTACAGTGCCAGTTTGTGACAAGACACAAAATCCACAAATAGATTTAGAGCTGATTTCATGACAAATTGAGAATCTTGATAGAGAGAACTTACCATAACTTGTGAGACACCCACATTTTCTGTATGTCTGTATTTTTACAGATATGTCTAGACCTCTAAACTTCTGCTGATTATATAGGAAGCTTCAAAGTTCTGAAGATGTGGCAATGCCTGCTGCCAGGCAATATTTTGCCTGGGAGTAAGAATAACCATGGTTATATTTGTACTCTAAGCTGAAAGATAGAACTGGTTCCATGTTCATATGTTCAAATGACTAGTCTGTACATTCACTTGCAGTCTTACACTTTCTCTTTGAACGTTGCCTTAGAAATTTTAACAAGAAACTCAGAGTTCACTGTGGAACTCATCTAGTCTTACTAGTCTCTGTAAGGTCTGTGAAGCCCTGGAAGTGCCAGAATAATTTCCACCCTGCTCGGTGAACTGGGTTCATATCCATATATAGACAAATAACAATTGCATTATATTTAGTTTCAATTCTATTTTTAATTACAAGATTCTGGCAGGTTAATTCTCAGCTACAGAGCTTCTGGAAAATGCCTTAGCCCTCAGGTTTTGACCTCAAAGTGCTGTCAGGAGGTGCTTTGTTCTGTGGAAGTTGAACAGCTTCATATGGATTTACTCAGGTCCAAAGATCAGACATTCTCTTCTGGTATCACAGAGGTACCTGATGCTACAAGGTGCAGTCTTGCTTTGCTGAAATCTACAACGTTTATCTGAAAAGGAACTTGGGCAAAGGCAATTGCCATAATTTGAATATTAAGTATCAAGAGTACGGAAAAGCTATGTTTCACTGCTTTCTTGCCCTGTGGTTTTCAATTTTTTTCCTGGAACTTAGAAAAAAAAAAAAAAAACCAACACAAAAAAAGCCAAGTAACTTTTAGAAACTCTCCAAAACTTAGAGAACTTTTAAAATAGTTCTCATACGCAAGGTCTTACTGTCAATTACATATGATGCTGAAATCTTTCCATTTTTAGAGAAAAGACTCTTCAGGCCTCAGCAAATGGAAGAGACTAGGCTTAACTGAAAGCCATCACCCATCTTCATTTGGCTTCTCTCTGGGAGAGAGGAGATATCCTTTCACACCCTCCAATCCTTTCTCCATAAACTTTTTATGCAGTTTATCAAGTGCTTAGTACTTTTTGAGGAATGTAACCTCAATTATGTCTGGGCTGACCAGCCATGGAATTACAAAGAATAGAAATAGGAAATCAAAGTTTAAAACTTTAATATGAGCTGCTTCCTCTGAAATAGTGCACAAAATTTCCTATTATACAAAGCTATAATTGTAGTTTGATTTCATTTTCATCTGCTAATCCTATTTTACCTGGTAGTTCCCTACTTGGATTGGGTGTTGATGATTACACATGTCATATTTAATAGCTACCAAAGTGATGTTAAACCTACCTCTGAGTGATATTGTTTTACTGCCTGTACAGGCTCTGGCATGAGCAAAAGTCATTCTAGTGAATAGTGCATAAATGAATTGGAAGACTTCTCCACTGCTTAGAGCAATTATTTCAGATTCTAAGAAAGTGGATCATAATGTTATCCCTGGTGTAGGATCAGGGTTTCCCAAGAAAAAAAGATATAATAGTTAGACAGATATTCTGTGTTGTTTGCAGGAAGAAGAATAATAGACTTTTCATTCAACAGAATGATACTTGACCATGTATTCCCCTACAACTTCTTAGAAAAGAGTTGCTGATTCAAGAAAATGGAGGCTAGTACTGACCTTACCTTTTAGCTCCTTCATTTTATTTCTATTTTTTAAAAAAATTATTGTTAGTAGTAGTATGATATTAGTTGAATGCATCTATGGCAAAAATATGCTCTTGCTTATGCTTTGGCTTATGGACCCAGCTTAAAACTCAACTTTTATAGCCAAGGAAAGCACGTAAGTAATGACTTAGTATAAAGAAAATATCATATTAAAATCAATAAGAAAGGGAAGAATGGAAGACATATGATCTCATTTAATCTTTCAGAAAAGTCTGCTTCTACAACAGAGAAGACGGTTTTCTAAAACCTAACATAAGGAAGATAGATCATTCACACGAGACCTATAGCCATGAACTGTCAAATCAGTCAGCAGCAAAATGAAAACAATCCAGCACTGTCACCACTCCAACCATTATTCTACAGTGAATGGACTTCTCTTTTTAAAGATTTCAATTTGAAAAATGGGACTATGTAGTTCTGTAGTTCCTATGGAGAAAAGAAGAACAGACTCAACCAGCACGTTCTCCTGGGGAATTAACTGTAGATGTTCCCTTTTTTCTGGTAACTGTCTAGAAGCACAATTACACTGTCAAAATGAATTGGGAAAGAAAATTCTATTTGTGAATCAAACAGAAGGAGGGGAAAATGCCTTCAAGTATTCAGGATTAAGTTTTCAGAATTTGCCTCTAACTACTTGAAAAAAAATTGCTCGTTATAACTGGCAGTCTCATGGGAAACTCTGGGTGACAAAGAAGCCTGATAGCATCATGCTGAGTATTCTCAAAGAGATGCAAGACCCTGGGAGCAGGGGAAAGCACCAATCTGCTATGGGTAATTTTCTGCTGATCAGCAGACTGGGCAACTCACACACAGTGTCTTTTGGCAGAACTTTGGTTACTCTTCACTTTCAGTCACCTTGTGCTTCAAGTGCTCCAATCTCAAACTGCCCCAAATGCCAGTTTACCTGTTGTTTATGAAGGGTTTGCTAGCACTAAAAGCAGGGGCTCTCTAGATTGCTCTGTAAGGTGCAACTGCTTGTTGCATCTGTTGTCAACTGGCAACAGAATGTGGATGCACAAACAACTAGTGATCAAACACATACACCTCAGGTCAGTTCAGATAGTTTCTTTTCCTAACGCTCCCTCATACTGAACAGGACTTTAAGCCATGGACTCATCCTCATTTAACCACACACTGAGCAGTGACATTTTGTGAAATTTCAACACAACCCTTTACAGAGAAATTTACCGTTTGAGTTGAGTAGCAGAAATACAGCACTCTTCTGAAACTGTGGTGAAGTAATTTCTTTACTCAGCAAAGCACTTCTGATTAAATAATTCTCCATGAACTCTGTAAGGTTAGTCCACCATTGAATAGACTTTTGAAATAAGTGTTATAAAATGAAGAATCTGAGCAATTTTTCTGAAATTACCTGTCAGTTCAAAATGGTGGAAGAGTAAACAGCAGGAATAGCCAAAGTAAAATGGGCCAACTATTAAACTGAAACAAGGCTCAAAAGACAGCCTCAGATTATTGGTATCTGCAGAGAGTGGGGACAAACTGTTCTTGTGTTGATAATGATACTTGGAAATGGATTATTTGTAACAATATGAAGACCTATTTAACTTGGAAATTGAGAGATTAGTGACACTAGTCATTAAACAGCTTTGAGCAGTAAATTATTTAAGTGTGAAGGAAATATCCTAAAATAATGTAGGAAATTAAAACATGGCATTGCCTATTAAATATGTGAAAATGGATATAGACCAAAAAGGACCCCAAATGAGCAGGTATTTTAGATCACAATAATATCCACTTCAAAAGATTTATAGAACCTAGGAATCAATTTCCTTTCACTCCATTGTTGCTAAAGCCAGGAAATAGAACTTAGTGATAAGGAAAATTCAGGTCAATTTTAATTTCTTGCAACTAAGTGTCTAGAAACTACACAGTGCTAGCTCAGACCTGTATCATGGGTTCTACAATGCTAGCAATATCTTGACGCATACATCACATCACATTTCTGTGTACCCTTAACCTGTTATGCTGACATTTAAGTGAACTTTTGTCGAAGTTGTTGGCCCAAGGCAGTTATAAGCAAGTCTGCTACATTTGGACCTAAAGAGTTTTAAATTAGCATTCTTTGAGATGTTTAAACTGATATGTTCAACTGGGTACAATTCTGAAAATGCTGATGCAGTTTGGCTAATGTAGATACTCTATCTAACAGTATCAACTCTGAGAGTAGATGTCCCCCTTATCAATGAAACCACTTGACATACAGCTGTTTGGAAATAGTTTCCTCTTAGGTATCACAGAAAAGCTTTTGTGTCATGATTGAAGATGTGTAATGTAAAAGATGAAATGTTTTCTATGAGATGGTGTGGTGGTGTGCTCCTCCCCTTCTCCTCCCCCACCCCCCATTCTCAAGGAGATAAATAAATAATACTGGGTACATGGGTTAGAAGAAGTTTTAAGAAAATGTTGTGATTTTAAATTCCCAGAGGTTTGAGCTTGAAAAAAACATACTTGTTATTGAAAAACAGGCAGAAATTGCTGTAGAATTACTATGTTTGTATTACCTTAAATGGTAATTTAACAGGTATGTTTGTATCTTTAACTGAAACACATGGCAATTTCTCTAGATCTTTAACATTTGCTACCTAATTCAGATCAAGAGCATAGCAGAGTTTTTCTCTTGGCAGGTTACTTGCTTGTTTGGTTGGGTTAAGGTGAGCCAAATAAAACAGGAGTGCATATGGCATCCATCACCATGTGATATTCAAGCAACAGTATATTGACTTGTAGCTTCTCTTTCATGAGTGCCTGTTTGAAAGGATAGAAAAATGCATAGGGCTACAATGATGTTCAGGCTTAAATTCACTTACTGAGCTATTTACTCTTTAAATATTAATTTATTCTTTTCCAAAGATCCTAGGAAGCATTAAATTTCTAGAAATTCTCTTCTTTGGTCATAAAATAATGTTGTTTTTGTTAACTATTGTATATTCTAATGTTAACCATTGTTCCTTTTGGGCCAAAACTGGCACCTTTTTCTCTTCCAATAATGACAAGGCCATCAAATTTTACCCTTTAAGCTACATACATGTAGATACCACAGATCCTTATAAAACTGTACAGTTGGACTAATTTACACTATCTCTAAAACTGATTCATCTGGTGGATAAACTCTAATACACAGACTTATGATGAAAGGAATGTGCTTAATTTTATGTGAATATGTAATTGGCAACGATTCATATTTTGCACAAAACCTAAATCAAATTAAATGAAACCTAGGCACTGCTCTCTTCCTCTGACTTGGGTCCCTTGCAACTTCTGGCTTCAAAGAGTTGGCTCTGAAATATTTTTGTTCCTCTCTGAGGGATGTGATGGGAATGTGTAATATGCAATTGGTTTCTCTGCAGATCACACTCTTATCTCCCACAGGCAACAAGAAAATTATACTTCAGAGTTTATTTTTAATTGAATGCTCTAGTTGAATATTGGATTTTACAATGGTTCTGAACAAAACCCAATTTTTTTTGTTGCATCTTCACCTTAATTTTAAAACAGATTGATTAAAATACACTTTTTTACTGTTTAAAATGAATACAGAAACAGTTCAGTTCAATATACTTAAACTGATGCAAGTCCTTTGCATTCACAAAATACGCTAAGTATACCACAGGTGCTGGTTTTGTTTATGATTTCCTTTTCGCTTCTCAACAGACACACAATTAATAACTGACAAAATACATCCAATAGAAAATGTCCTAGGAGTCAGAAGTAGAGAAAGGTTTCTCCAAGACATTCTGAGAATGACTGAGGGTTCTTGTTTTGTTTTGTTTGTTTGCTTGTTTTCAGGAGCCAATTCAATTCAAAAGGAAAAAAAAGGAGGCTATTGAGAGACCAAGTTAAAAGAAGAAACTCTTTCTGAGCATTCTCCTAGCTGGAGAAGGACAGATGACCACTCACAGCATAGAATCATTTCCATCACCCTCATGTACTTGGGCTGAAAAAACACAAAGAGTTGTTCTAAAAGATGCTGTTCTTTGATAAATGCATAGTAAAATAGCTGTGGAAAAAAATAATAACAATTTTGTGGATTATCTGTAATAGCTTCCTTAGTAAAGGGCTTTGAGACATAGTGACAAAAATTACTGACTTTCCAAGGTGACTGTTCCAGTCAATAAAACCAGTTCCTATTGGGTTCTTTTCCAGGTGCCAGTAAAGTAGACTGTAAGGGGGGTGGGTACCACAACCATGCATCATCCCTTTCAGAATGGATTTGCAAAGTGATGATGGCCTAATATTCATTGTTCACAATAGTCTCAATTTTTAGAATTTTTGAAATGCAGGGGAAACCTCTCCTTCCTTCATCATCTCTTCATCCCACAATGAACTCCATAAACTGGAAGCTGGTTTGAGTATCTTTGGTGCTTTTTCCATTCAAGGTCATAGACTCTTCTCATTTTACTTTCATACTCCACAAAACTGCAGTGAAATCGTCTTGCTTTTTATTCCTGCTGGAACTCATGAGAGTCATTAACCTCAAAATGGTAACTGCTGGCCCATCTCATATGAATAAATTTGGACAAACTAATTTTGGTACAATAAGAAGAAGCCAAAACTTCTCAGGTTTGAAACCAGACTTGTAAACATTGCGTAGCTCACCATGCATTGTGCATAAATGTTACAAGTAAAAAGACAAAAGTACCACATCTCTTCATAGTAATTCTAACCTCCCTTATATACTAATTATATTAATGTGAACTCTTATTCCCATAATTCTCTACAATATTTCTAATATGTAATGTAATGACTTGTTGCCTTCAGGGTATATAGTTTGAAGCATCATTCCCTCTTTCTCTCCTACAACCTTCTCAGACAGCTTGTATTGTTCACAGTGTGCAACGGTGTGACAGAAAAACCTTCAACGAGTCTTGAGAGCTTAGGAAGGCATTACAACACAAGAGAACATCTGGAGTCCAGTCAGTACATTTATTTGGATTATCCCTCAGATTCCATGAAAATAAACAAAATGCTCCAGAAATCAAAAGAACAGTGGCAATTTGAGCTGTTTGAGATTCTGGCTCTTTATTTGAGATGAGGGGATAAATTACTGATAGGTGGTATTACAGGTGCCTACAGGTAGAAAATAATTTTAAAGATGCTGATAGGAAAACTATCAAGAGACTGAGCTATACATGGATCAAAACTCCTTTCCTTTCCACTGGTGGTTTGAAAATTTATCTATGCTAATGACCGTTGACATAATAACTATGTTGGAAGAGGAAAAGGAAATTGTTAATGTCTCAATTACAATTGCAGAACCAAAAATGTGCAATTGGGTTTTTTTTG
Source organism: Pipra filicauda (assembly GCF_003945595.2). NCBI lineage: Eukaryota > Metazoa > Chordata > Aves > Passeriformes > Pipridae > Pipra > Pipra filicauda. The sequence goes on from NW_024103452.1 coordinate 3,955,252, forward strand.
TCACAGTACAAGAAATGTCCAATCATGCTTAAGCAGACCAACTTGGATGCATGCTTTTTATTAGGCAACAACATGAGCAAAGCTATACTATTTTTCAACAGAAGTCTAAGTACTCCAGTGGAATGGAAGTGCACACATTTGTTGTTTCATAATGCTTCTTAGCACAGTTTTTCATTATGGATTTATGCGCTGGTAGGTGGAAAAATCAAGCAGAGTTCTTGATTCATGTTAACATTTACAGCACTTAATGGAGGGGTAAAATAAATATTTAAATATCGCAATGAATTAGTTGACATGGCAAGAAGGATTTGGGATGTAGTTGGTTTCTTAACCATGTCTTTCTGCTCACCTCCTTCAGGCTTGAGTGGTCCATCAGACATCACTTTCCTGAGGGCTAGTTGGCTTTGGTCTTTGTTGTCATTGGCTGGTGGAGGCAGATTGTCAGACTGAGTTCTTTGAATAGGGAGGACTCCTGCTATGCTGTGTCTGTGCTGCTTCCTGGCATGATTAGACTGACCGCTTTTATGTGCTGCTGTGGCAGTGTGGGTGAAATGGAAACCCAGAGTATGTATCCTCAGATGGAACCAGCTTAAATGTTATTCATGCAAACAGAAGTGTTTTTTCTGTATTTAAGTAAGTAGTGTTTTCAAACACCAAAGAGACACCACATGCACAGCATTAAAGAGTATTAAAACTGGCTGTTTCTTTATTAATGATGGTGAAGACAAGGGAAATAATTTCCCCCCAGTTTTGCATTATACCACGGTAAATTTATGGCATATCAACAAATCCTGAAGACAAACACAATGACTCCACAGTCAGAGAGACTTAATTTGCCATCAACTAAACCCTCAACTAGCAATCAGATACTGGTCTGAAGTTTGGAGAGTAATTCTTTTGAATGAAATAGTTTTAATTTATTAACCTATTTGAAGTTGCAGATGAAATCTATCTTGACCCTTAATCAATTCATGGCACAAAAATTACTAGAAAAATTGAACTGTGACACCTGACTTAGCTCTCAACTCCGTTTGACTTTCCTAAGTTGACAACAGTGTTGAAATCTGGTGCTAAAGGCTTTGTGTTTTTAATGGTTTTGCATTTAATGTGTTTAATGTTTTTGTTCTGTTTCTTTTCTGCTCATCACTAACATGATCTCTGAGATATTAAGAAGGTTGACTTATATTTCCTTTCAAAAAAAAAAAATAGATATTTACAGTCATGTTTCAAAAATAGATATCTCAGCCATGTAGTTAAAAAAAAAATTTTCTTTAACTTCAAATCTTCTTTTGTGTATATAGTATTGTCCTTCCTGACTACTACTTACAGATAAATCCTGTTATTAATGTGGTCTCAGTACTTGTGTGCAATTTAAAGAGCTGGCAGCCGCCTCTCTGCAGATTTCGATTATTTCATTGGTAGTTATTTAGTGACATCAAAACACAATGGACTTCTCTGTGAGTCGTGAACAACCATGGAACATCATGGACCATGAGTGAAGTGACTGATGGAGAAACAGCCAGTTTCACTGCAGTCTATATAAATTAAAATAAATAAATAAATAAAAGACTTCTAAATACAAGAGTATATTGTAATTATATGTATTCACACACAGGCACACGAAGAAAGACATTGAACACAGTGAGCACAGTGTGCCAAGAACAGAAAAAAAACCAAAAACAGCCAAAAAGAGAAGGACAGCAGGGAAAAAGGCAACAGATGAACATTAAGCTGCCATGCTGAGGAATTTATTTGCGTCTTTTACTTGGTTGAAGGCGGAGCTGCTGGACAGCTGCTTCGGCAGCGGCGATGGCTGCCCCAGCGTCTTCAAGGTGAGTTTGAGTGACGCTGGTTTTGCTTTGGCTGCGAGATGGACCGTGAGAGCGGAGATGTCCTTCAGAGGAAGATTTGGAGCTCCCTGGGCTGCTGTGGGATTTCTCAATGGTGGGCACCTGCATGTCTACCAGGAAAATGAAGAAGCACAACTCTTGCATTTATTAAAAACAAACAATTTGATTTTCCTTCTCTCGACTGGTCTTCCTAGCTGAATTCCTGAACAAGGAATACAGATTAAGCTGTGCCATTCCATTTAAAGTATCAGGATATATCATGATTAGTAAACTCTTAAGAAGTATCATTGTCTGCTTCCTCACTGTTACCTAGCCCAGAGAATAATTTATTTAGTATTGGGTTTCTATCACCTGTGAATTAGGCCTCCTGTGTTGGTTCACGCTGGTGGAATGATGGGGTAGTGTTTTCCACTTTCTAATTCTCTAGTATGTAGGGATTAACTAGCACAACCTACACCAGTACCAAATGCTCAGAGAATGGAAGCTGTTTTATTCTGAATTATGCCCTGGTCAAAATCACAGCCTAACTTACAAAAGATTTTATACTTACCTCTAATTTAGGTATAGATCTTATATAACCACCAATCCCCAGCAGAACACTACACAGAGAAATAGAGAGGAGATGGAACAGAGTCCTATCACTCTGAGGGTCTTACCTGGATTCTATTTGGAATGCTTTTACTTTGATATGACATATAATGTGTTTTAAGAGACCAACTGTCTACTGACCACTTAGTATAAAAAAAACATTAGCGATGAATTTCTTGGATCAGGAGACACTGAGATCAATTCTGTTTTTTAAAGCACTAGTATATTTCTACTATATCAGCTCTGCTGATTTCTAATACAATTGAGATATGCTACAGCCCATTATCATTGACTGGAAATGCATATGCATTATTACAGTATAATTTTTGTTCTATGAAATATTAACGTAGCATTTTCAGACATAAAACGCCATAGAATTTTTAAGGAACATGAAAAATAGAAAGCTAAATATGTATTGAATTTGGCCAAGGCTACCAGAAAAATGAAAAGGGCACAGAATCTATAGTATGTGTGCAAAGAACAGTCTGTAAGCTGCTGTTTTAAGAACACAGTTACTCAGTAAGCTGGCTGGCAGAGATAAAGACAAATTAAGCCTTATCCCCAGTTAATTATTCACAGAGATAAATGCATTTTTAATAAAAATATATACAAATTTCGTAGCAGTACCTTTATTTTTCTGTTAGAACTTACACATATCAAAGGTTTTCCCATCATCTGGGAAAATATTTCATATCAGGTGCACCAAGTCATTCCTACCCTTGGAGGGGTCCGGGAAGATTCCATGACTTCTGCTCTTGATGACAGATGGTTTTGGAGATTGCTGGCTACTCTGTCCAGAATGAGATTTCCCATGATCAATGTTTTCACTCTGTTCTTTAAGAGGATACCACCGGGGAGTGTTGTCAAGCTGAGAAACACTGGATAACTCGATCAACACCTACAAATTAATAAAAGTATAATATATGGCCTGTATCTGATCTATTAATGATTGCACACAGCAGAAGAGACTAGAGTTATGTTACCAGAAGTTGCAAACAAACGCAAAAGCTAGGGGTATAAGGCTGTATGCTGACAGGTTCAGGACTCCTGGGCATGCTTTCACCTCACCTCATATAAGCCACCTGTGACCCCAAACCCACATTGGTAGTATATTGATGTATCTGAACTAATATGTCTTCACAACAGGACCTCAGGAAGGGTTGTGAGCTCAGTCCTCGGACTATGACAGCTCCATACCAAGATGGCCAGACAGTTTAAAGGGTAGCTTCTGAGTACTAGATTGACAGTTAGACTAAAAAGGCATCCAGTCATTCTGCCTCTGTATAGACATATTCTGATAGAAGAATCAATCAATCTTTTCGCAGTGTTAGTAAAGGAGTAAATAGTTCTATATTTGTTTTTAATAAGGTCTTCAATAATATGAGATTCGAACCTCTTGAGTCTTGAAAAAATCCACACATGCAGAATTAGTAACAAAAAATAAAATAGGGATATCTTTGCACTTCACTAAAAAATATAGAATTCAATAGACCATTTAGGCCTCAAAACTTCACTGGGCAAAAAGAAGAAAGGAGTTGCAATGGCAATATTGAAATGAAACAAGCAACCTGGCTAAAAAAACCCAACCTTTGTAGCTGAAATTTGCTCTAGGCAACCTGCATTGTTAGCAGGAGTTCTGCGAAATTTAAAAAAAAAGAAAAGAGGTAAAAACCCCCCAGCATTGAGACCAATAAAGATTGTGCCTCCCTTAATAGACTTGCAGTTGAGAGGACAAAAGGATGTAAAGAACTAAAACTCATCATAGTCTTGAATGAAGGAAAGGTCAAAAATAGCCTTGCATTTGGCTCTAAAGCGAGGGGGTTAAAACTAATGTTAGGTAGGGAAGTTTTAAAACTGCTAGACAAATAAAGTGTACAATTACATCACTTTATTACAAGACCCTGACATGGGGAAATCTCTTCACAACTGATTGTTTCTAGGTCAAAACCTTTTTTTTTCCCTTTTTTCTTTCAGCTTCATAGGTTGTCTATGGCCTGGTTTGGTCTTTCTGGTTAGATCTATAATTAGTCTGAACAGATTAACTATTTAGCATGTTCCCTTTTGTGGTGTTTTGTCATAGCTTTGGGAATGACTTAGAAGACAGCATAGTTGACAATTGCTCCCAAGAGGCAGCATAGGCTGGGGGCTCTGCTTTGTTAGAGAAGAGGTTTCACATTCCATGGATGTGGGCCACAATGTGCCACTTGTCTTCTGGGGCATGCATGTCCCATGGTCCTGGTCCTACTCACGCAAATCTTTAGGGCACAACTTGGATAGCCCATATCCGATGTTATGGTGCAGGATTCCTCTGGACATCCTGGTGCTGAAATACACTGGATAGTGTTTTCTGTACCTTTTTTCCCTGAAGAACTTCTTTCATAATTAATAAATAAAATTGTTCTAGAGGTTGAAAAAATTTGAAGGAAAAGGTTTAAATCTTCCTGTAGAATCAGTCGTTGGAGCATTCCTTTTCCAAATGTCATAAATAACAATGAAGTAAATATTCAGTAAAGGCCTGCATTTGGACAAACATGCTGAACTCAACAAGAATATGGACATAGTATGCAGGAAATAAGTAATCATGTAGCAGCTTCCTCCACATTTATTTTAGTAATTGTTCAAATAGTGACACTGATTGCTCAGTTTGGTAGTTGCACAAAGGGGAACTGGAGCTGAACTGACTTTTTTTTTTCAAAATTCAAATGCAGAATGAGTACAGATACTCTGAGTAACTCTGTATGAGCAATCAATTTTCCTGTGCTTCTATTTCTAATTATAATCCTTATTTGTAATAACATTTTTAATTTTTTTTTTTACATCATAGTTATTGCTGGTAATTTTGCTCTATATGTGCATATGTTTGTTTATTTGCTTTTTAAAGAGAGAGCATGCTTCTTCCCATGATCACTCATCTCATTTATTATTAATTACAAGATTTTGTCTTCAGTCATACTTTGGTAATGATACTACTATTTCAGAATGTTAAAAATGAGGCTGTGAGCAGCAAGAATAGATTACTTACTCTTGCAGATACTTATGCATGTGTTAAAATATGACTTGATGGCAGAATTTAATCCTTTAACCATTTTCAAGGACTAATACCTCCTCAGCCTTCCCATGTTATGCTAAAATCGAGGCAGACATCTTTCAGTCATAACAAGAACTCCTCATTGAGCCACTGTGAAGATCGTTACTAAATCAGGCTCAAAAAAAAGGTTTAATTTTCAGGGAATTAACATTGCTCCCAATTAAATGAGATAAAGCGAATACGTCTTTCATGTGTCATAAAAGACATCATGACGGTTTGTTACGAAGTCAGCAGTAAAACTGTGGTGTACGAAAAGGTTTTACTTAACGTATGTACCATACCTTGGAAGAGAACAGTCTCCAAAAAACAGCCTACAGTTATTACTAGCAGCGAGGAAGAGATAAGATACTCACTTCACCGAGGAAGTCATTTGAGGAGAATCTATCATAATCCCAGACAGTCACTTCCAGTGTTTTCTTTTTCAGCTGCAATTTAAGTCAAAGTATAATTAACCTCATTGCCATCATAAACTTCAGATCAAGGCTTTGCAATGGTTTCTATACATAATTTCCTCCTTGTGTCCTTTTTCATAGTGACAGCTAGGCAGTTTTTGTCCTCTCATCAACCTTGTTCTAAGAAAAATAATTTGGGGCTATTATTTATTATCAAGACAGATGGGCTTGTGCTTGGCCCTATTTCTGGAATTTCCACAAGCTGTTTTAGTCAGAATGTGTGTCCACTACAAGAGTCAAACTGATTTTTAAAGTCCCATTTTTGTGTTTCTGCAGCTTTTCTCATTATCAGATCTGAGTTGTCTGAACTCAGGCATTTGCCTGAAGTGCCTTTGAGAGTGAATATCAAATGTATTATTTAAAACACCCCATTTACATAATCTCATCTGTGAAGACAAGGCTTTAATGCTCACAGAATTCAGTGTAGTCAATGAGAGTCTGCAAGTGATCCAGGCATGCAGGACAAGTTGTACTGTTAGGTATTAATGACACCTATCAAAATCCTTTACCTGCAGACCTTGTTAGGCATGAGAGCTGTGTCAAGCACTCTTCTACAGGCTACAGTAAGAAACAAGTCTTTTTATGTGACAAGAGAGTAAAAGACAGAGAAACTGTTGACCAAAGAAGTTGACCTTATTGGAAAGACCAATCTGAGTGTTTTTCCAGGGGTCTTTAGGGATGTAAAAGGAGAGGATTGATTACTGATGTTGAATGTTTGGGCAAAGGGCTGAAGAGGCAGTAATAAATTCCTGGGGCTTGAAAGAGAGAAATCAAAATCCTGAGGGTATGGGGTATCTGCAAAGTCAGGCAGAGAAGTTATAAGTGAAGAAGCCAAGCATTACTAAGGAAAACAGGACTCATACTTGAATAAAAGAGGTCAGAAGAAGAAATCTTATGCGATAGTTGGGGTCATCATCCTAACAGAAACAACAGAAAAAAACCACTTATTTGACTATTAATTGGCTGCTGGGCACAAAGGGACAACAAAGGATCAAGTCACTGCTCAAAGTTATAAGCTATACCAATTACTGTACTTATTACATTTACTTGCAAGAAAAGCACTGTGTGCTATTTACAGAATCACAGAATATTCTGAGTTGGAATGGACCTACAAGGATCATCGAGTCCAACTCATAAGTTGGACTGTATGGGCATCAAACTCACAACCTTATTGTTATTAGCACCATGTTCTATTCATTTATCTCCACTGCACCTCGGTTTAATGCAACACAGATTAAAACAGTTCCTAATAAGTTGAAATTGTCTTTAAATGATAATTTCATATCATTATTAGGTATTCAGAATATCTTGTGCTACCTTTAGAAAAATGATCAACTATGCAAAGACAATGTCTTAGAAAGACAAATTTAAATCAGCATATCTTGGAAAAACGAAACAAAAGGGAATTGTACTACTTTTAGCATCAACAATGTACTCTTTAAGCAGGTAGCAACATGACTTGAAAGCTAAGATTTAAAAAAAAATATTTGAGAGCAATTCTGTAATCTTTCTCTGTTCTATTCTTACATAATTAGGCAATATTCTTCTTAAGAATTTTTAAAAAAACATCCCGCAAAAACAAAAGAAAAAGTTGAGAAAAAGACTATTTTTTGAACATTCATTGCTGAATATTTGTAAAGCTTATTTCCTTGACTGAATAAAACTTTTTTTCTTTGCTGTTCAGTCTTGAAACTGCAACATGAAAAATAACCTGAAAAAATGAGCTGAGCAGCCAGTGGTCCATGATGCTTTTGGCTTCCTGTACGATATAATTTTCTGTTAGGTGCTATCTTAAGTATATGTATTTTTACCCTTTAAAAAAGGGATAACAGAAATACTTTTCAGAAATGTATCGTCTCAGTTGTTGCTATTTTGAGGGAACATATTGTCTTTTTCATGACTGTGCAAGGACAGAGAGAAGAATTTATAGATCCAGGAAAGGGAAAAACAAAACAAAACAAAACAAAACAAAACTCTAAGGTTTGAAGGATTTTTGTTAGAAAGGGGAAAATAGAGAAGATTTTCGAGTAACTGCAACCCTACTTTGCTAGCTTCTTTGCATTAGTGTAATAATAAAACTGTGATAAAAACTTTCAATTCTTTATATTTCTTTGAGAAATCTATTTTAAGTCTCTTAGTTTAATAAAGCTTTTATAAAATATTATGACAATGAAAAACCATGGAAAGAGCTTTATTAGGCAGAGTGCAAGAAATGAGTTTCAAAGAGGAGTAGAATTTTTTTTCTGCAGATGTATTTAGGTACCACCATTGAAGGCAAAAAACACTCAGTGGCTGCTGATTTTAAAAGCAGTTTTTATACCATCACAGCAAAATAGGGTTCTGCTTTACATCATGCAGTTTTAGGTTGTGAAGGCAGAAGTTCAGACTCTCATCAGGAATATAACAGACAGCAATACTAAAATAGGTTTCAGAAACCCTCTATCCATCTGACTGTGGTTTTCTGCAAGTGGGTAATGTAGCAAAAGGAAAATCAGAAAGTGTCCCAAAAAGAAGGAAAGCTGTTTACACACATTGTGAACCTCATCTGAGTTCTAAGAATATAATAAAAAAAGTGTTACCAAATGGTAATTAATTTGAAGCTTTGCCTCGTGGAAAAAAATTAACAAGTAAATAAAAATTAAACTCCTACCTAAAAGCATATTATTGCATATGAACTTCAGTTATCTTTAGGCTTTTGTGGGCAACCATAATTTAAAGAAAATAAAGGAATACGCAGAACCAGCCAATGTGAAAAGTATTGTCTGTTATGGAAGACATAACCAACACCACAGGTACAGAAGTGTTTGGTTTTCGTTTTAAATGTCTGGAGATCTGGGTGTTGTTATAGCTAATGTGTGCCTGTGTAGCTAAATATGCATCACTTAAAATATTTAACACATATTCCTTGAAGATTTCATACAAGGACTCACTACTTGAAATATTTAATACATATCCCTTGAAAATGTCATGCAAGGATTGCATGAGGTAAGAAATAATTTTAATGCAGCTTGTTTTTTTTCTATACTGAAAGTAAATTACTATAATTACTATGAACTATTGCAATCTCAGAATATTTGATGAGAAGAAATGAATGTGTTGCATTAGATCATCCATTATATTTATTTTTGTTTACATTCATATTTAAGATTGTATTGTTCTCTTCTCTATATTGTTGTACTTCAGTGTGTGGAAGGATAAAAAGATTTTTGATAGGTCACTTAGAAACTTACTTTCTCTTGTCCAAGATATTAAGTAGAATTTAAGTACCAGCACTTTACTGATTCATAAGAAAGATTTTCTTACTTTCAGAAATAAGACATAGGCTCCTACATTACTCAAGGACTTTGAAAAAAATTACTCGTTCTAATATATTACCTTAATTAAGAACATAAACTACAGCAAAAACTATTTGTTGTATTGAATTATATAATTTAGAAATACTTTTATTTGCTTTCTGACAAGTTATACAGATGGCTTGAGCATTAACAGAACTTACATCTTCTATCATCTTCTCCTTAAATTCTTCTAACGCTTTCTTTTATGCTCTGAGTAGGCATTTAACTTGAGCAATTATTATACAAGTTCTGTAACATGTGTACTTGGCCTTCCTCTCAAATTGTAATTATCTTTACCTTATTACTTAACAAAAATCTTAAATTACTAAATATTCACAGTTTAATTTATTTTTTCTCCAATCGTCAAAGTAGAATTTGCTACGTGATAAAACTAATCATTTTGACCTTGAAAAACTCTGTTTCATTTCAAAGAGTGATCTATTTCCCATAATTATTTTCAGTTCAATTTCAGCAAGATTATGAAAGAGAAAAGGAAAATGAAAAATTGTACAACCAGCTAAAGTCTAGACAGTGACGTTAAAAGGACTATATTAGGAAATATTTAATAATGCTTACTTGCTGTCAGCAAGCAACCCATAGAGTGAAAAGAAATGCTTCTTTGAAGAAATACTATTTATAAAGAGTCATGAATTTATGTTAAAATATGACTGCTAACTCCATGTAGTTTAGTGTATGATGCAGTTTTGCTTGTTTGGTGAACAGAATGCTCATTCTCAGTTGAACACAATTATTGTCTTGTACTTCTGTTTATATTCCCAACTATTTTGAAATCTCCATTTGTGAGTCTTATGAGTACAAATGATGCTCTATTGCACTGTGATAGTTATTCAGTCTGTAGAGGGTACTTATCATCAGCATGGAGTTATTTGGTGATTTAGAAATGTGCTTTATTGTATATTTTCTAAGTCAGGGCATGGAATTTTATAGGAGAAGAATCACTCACATCACTATCTTAGCAGTAGATACAAGCCATGGAAAGGTCTGGAAGGAAACACTATTCTCTGCATACACTTCTGTGTGTCAAGAAGCCGAAATATAGAACATACGTGGCGCTCAGAGTAAGTTTGCACACAATCATAAGCTCTGAATATCAGTCTCAGAGGAAGGGAAAAGGAGGAGATTTGCTATTAGAAGTAAAAGTTCAGAATTCAACATGCAAAGAAAGGCACATGTCATCAAGTAATGGTCCAAAACCGGGCATCAAAGATATAAGTGGATTTTTTTTGTTGTAAAAAACACAGTCCAAGAAATCCTAGATTAATATCACTATCCAGTTTTGAAGCATGAAATAGCCACTGAATGTACAACACCCAAGTACTCTTAATGACAGCTCTGTGAAATGTCACAGCAGAACCTCAAAATAAACTAAGGAAACTGAAGAACCTTTCTTAAATGGAAAGCTCAGTTTGGAAATATTGTTAAGACTTACCGAATCCTTTCACCAAACCCAGAAGACCCAGGGTTTATATTGCAACTCAGCAAACATCACAGTTGTTTTTTTTCTGATGCTTTCACTGGCAATGAGCTATCATTTATAAAAGCCTGTATAAAGCAGTGAGAAATCCCATCAAACCATAACCACGACCTACAGCAGGACACCTCTGAAGTAAATTTGAGCTACTGCCTGTTAAGTTCACATGGATAGATTACATGAGCAACCATGCATCTCCCTCTGTGGGAAGGGCTTTGCTCCATGCAAAGAATGGATATCTTAATCTACATTCCTCTCAACAAACAAGAAGAAAGAATAACAAATTTTTAAGTTCAGAAGATAATATGGACTTCTTGGGGTCATGATGGAGAAGTATATTAAAAGCATTGAGAAATCTGTTCGCTGAAGAGTCTGGTTATTCTGGGCTTTTTTAAAAAAGTGCTGAAAGATTAAATGGCCTTGAAAAGAGAAGTTGGAAGTATCGAGAACAAAACAGCAAGAAAGGCAAAAATATTCAGGACTTCCTAGAGATCCAGTATTCTATAAAATATACTTCGTAATTTCAACAAATGAACTGATCATGATTTTGCTCATATATCTTTTTCAAATGGCCAAAAGTCCTTTTACAAGGGGGGATGGAGAAAAAGACATCTCAATTGCTTTATTCTGCCTCAGTTAATCCTGTAGGTCAGTAGAGTTAGGATGCCATGAAGAAACAGATAAGACTCCACAGTCATCTTTCCCAGATGTGAGTTAAATCTTTCTATAGCAAGGAAATTAAATATATTCTAAATTTTTTTCAGGTGATTCATATTTCAATACATTAATGTAAATTGCTAATACATAAAAATATGTATATTTACATTTTATAAATATTTTTTAATAAAAAAATTGTGGAACCTGTGCTTTGTGTGAGCTTGCATGGCTTTTGGAACAAAGAATGACAGTGATTTCTGCATCTACTTCAGAAACTTATGTCTTAATTTATTCCCTCATTAATTTATTACATTATCATTTTTTAAATTGTCACATCTATGCTTATGACATGATTATGAGTGTAATCCCCACCAATTACCATTTTTATTTGTAGAAGGGCAAGAAAAGAGTACTGATATAGTAAGCTCTATCAGAGGCAAGGAGTTTCTCCTAAATCTAGCAAGATTTTATGGGGGTTCACAGAATTGTCAGTAGCACTACTCCCCCCCCCACAGTGAGCACTGCAGACCATACCAATAATAAAGCAGCAAATGACACTGAACAGCACCACCAGTCACGCACCTGCTCAGTGGAGATATTTTTATAAATGACCGTCTGATTCCACTCAGGATTCAGGCTTTTCTGAACGTACTTAGTTCTCCGCTTGTATTCAGCACTGAATTTGAACAAAAGGAGAAAACATTACATTAGCAATCATTTGTTTCTTTCAGCTCTAATGCAACAAAACCACCCACAAACCAAAAACTAGAAAAAAAAAAGAACTGCATCTTCCATTTCTGCATCAATTCAGGGTTGCAAGAGGACAACGACAGCCTTTGGGATTTTTTTCTTTGGTACGCTTTTCTGACATTGTCTTTTAAAACTTCTTCTGAGTCTTCAGCAGGCTCTCTCTGCCTAAAACCATTTCAAGATAAAGCATCAGCGAGCACATGCACATATGCTTTGTCCTCTCACTGTAAGTGTTGGGCTCTGATTCTAAATTGAGGTGATAATGCATTGATTTCTTTTCCAAGACCATTCTCCTATTAGCACTTTAAAGTAGCACGGGTTCGTTATATTTATAGGGTGCAATCTCTAATTATAGGAATCCCATCTCACAAAAACATTTAATGAATGCCATAAGGTAACTAATATCCTGTTAATGGTAGAAACACTAATTTCTTATTGATCCTGTTGTCTGCCTATTCCTCTAACTATACTGGAAAGAAACATAAAAGTGCATCAAGCTCCTGATTTTTTTTTTATCAATAGCCAAGAACAAAAGGTTTGGCTGCATAACCTGTTTTTAAAAAAGAATCAGTAATGCTTTCGATTGTACTTTGCATTTCCTGAGTATGGAGAAAGCAGTACACTATGGATTCATCTAAATCTGTGAGTTTTGATGTCAGAACTGCTTTCATTCCAATTTTAATTTAATATACATTTTAATGAACATATCAAAAAAGCTTTGTAGAAGAACATGAGAAGCTTTTCATACTTTGAAAACCCCACAAGATAGAAGGTAAACTCTTTCTGTCCATCTACAAGTATATACCTGCTATATCTTTTATTAAATTAAATGTTCCCAGGACTGTTCTCCAGCAGTGAGACAAAATGACTTGTAGATGCCATGTTAAACTCTTTTATGGTTCCCCTACATTAACTTTTGATAGTATACTGTTCCTCTAATTCTCACTTCTGATTTAACTCTTTTGGTTCACACTGTGGCATGGTCTCAGAACTAATGAACTAATTCCTTTCATATGAGATTAACTGAGAAGATGCACTCCAGGGACTCATATAATCAGTCAGTCACTAATGGTGTGCCGTGCACGGTACCAGATTGGAACTGGTCTGATTTAAGGTTGTGTGAAGCATGCATGTGTTTTACTGGCACATATATGTCAATGCTGGTATCTCAGCACCAGCAGTTTCACTCTATAAACTCAATTCAACTGTGCACTGATCCCATCTGAATATTCTGATGTGTCTGGTGGCCTTTTTCTCCATAAGGGTGTGGTCATATCCAACATACCTACTAACCTGATATCTCTTAATGAAAGGGATTTGCAGCTATTTTTCCTCTTACTTTTTGCTCTAGTCATTCTAAGCGCTTTATTTGCTTGTAAATCTTGCTATCCACTGACTTCCAGTTTATTGAAAAATGTGAGGGCTATTGGGACCTGTGAAAAAAACTATATGTTCACCTCCGCTTATAGGAAGAAAGCAGAAGCTCTCCAGAGTTCAGTGAGTTCTATCAGACACAGCATAGAATGGTAAGCATAAATTAAAATCTAGGGGGATCAAGAGCATATAGAAAGGAAATTCACACAAAGTTTTCATGCATATCTTGGAAGGAAAGCTGAAATACAAAATCTGAATCCTTTTCAAAACGAGATTTTGATGGCAAACACTATTCAGTAATGCAGTTATATTTTTTAAAGCACCTCAATATTCTTCTTTTCCCACTCTTCCATATGACAAACCTGTCCCCTGCCTAAAGTATCCTGTCTAAATGACCTGTGATCTACTGGTTTTAAGGAACTGATATACTTTCATTTTTTGAAGAAAGTAGGAAAGGACCTTTTGTTCACTCAGCCGAGAAAATGACACCAATATATTCCCTTTCCTTTCTTGGATCTCCTTTTGCAATAGTAGAACTTCATCTCAAAGTTCCTGATTCTTTTCAGAAATATGTGAGAAGGTGATTCACGCAGAGTTGAGTTTCATAGCTGAAAGTGACAAAAGGTAAATGTGTTTTTCACACAGTAACTCTGAAGTATTTCCAGTGAAGTCCATGGAGTATTTGGATCTGAACTGTAAGGGTGGTGTGAGCCCACATCCATATAACCTATGGCTTGGATCTGTTGAAGAGGGAAGTAGGAGACCTTGGCTGCTGCTAGGAAGGTGCAGAACCAGGCTAAGCTGGATGACAGATGAAGGTTTTTAGACCTCTGAAGGGAAGGATCTGGCAAATACATTAAGTTCATAGCACTGATGTGCCTTCTCCCCAACAATTGTGATTAACAGATGGAGATGTTTTAATAAAATGCACTCATTAAACGAGTGCATACCTAGTATAAAATAATTTACACTTGAAATTCACAGAGTATGCTGTGCGAAAAGATAGAAACTGCATATCTCTTTTCTTTATATTTTCTCTCTGATTCCTTAATTAGAAGTTATTAATACATAATACAACTGAAAGTACAATGAAAAAAGTGTAATGGAATAACTGTATAAAAAAGTCTAATAGAATACACATATAAAATGTGTAGTTTTAACACATTCATTAAATAATTTTAGTAACAAAGAAACAGACAGATGATCATGGCTAGGTTTCGCGAACAAAGATTTAGGAAGGTTCTATCCACGTTTGTTACAGGCACGCTGGTGACTTATGAGGTCAATATGAGATAGACATATCCGATTGCAAAAGGCACAGCAGAAAGACTCCTTAGGTGGTGTATTCAGCAGGATACGATTCTTTCTGCGTCGTCTTTTCTCCTCGAGAGTGATCCTGCGTGTGTTCTCAAAGGAAACGGCAGCGTTGTAGATGGTGTGTCTCCAGGCCTCCTGGTTTGAGGCCAGAGTAGACCAGTTATGATGTCAATGTGGTCGAGGTTGAGATGTTGTTTCAGGGAGTCCTTGTATCTTTTCTTCGGGGCTCCTCTCTTGTGGCAGCTGGAGGCAAGTTCACTGTAAAGCAAGATCTTAGGGAGGCGGTGGTCCTTCATCCCTGAGATGTGCCCTGCCCAACGCAGCTGAATTCTCAGCAACATGGCCTCAATGCTAGTGACTGCTGCTTGTTCTAAAACAGATGTATTGGTCACATAATCTGACCAGTGGATGTTTAGGATTGTACGGAGACAGCATTGATGGAAGCGTTCCAGGAGTCGCAGGTGGTGGCGGTAGACGACCCATGATTCGGGACCGTATAAGAGAGTCGACAACACTATGCTTTGTAAACACTGATCTTGGTGCTTTTCTTCAAGTGTTTATTATGCCATACTCTTTTATGGAGTTTTCCAAAAGCACTATATTCCTTTGCTAACCTGTTGTCTATCTCCCCATCAATCTTACCATCTGAGGAGATGAGGCTACCTAGGTAAGTAAACTGCTGGACTGATTTAAGCTCTGACTGGTCAATGGTGATATGGGGATGATGGAAGGTTTCCTGAGCTGCAGATTGGTAGAGGACTTCCGTCTTCTTTAAGCTGACTTCCAGCCCAAAGAGCTCGGCAGCGTCTGCAAAGCAGGATGTTAAACGCTGCAGAGCTGCTCCTGTGTGGGCAACAAGGGCGGTGTCATCAGCATAAAGCAGCTCCCGGACAAGATGGTTTAAGGTCTTAGTGTGGGCCTTCAGTCGCCTTAGGTTGAAGAGGTTTCCATCAGTACGGTACTGAATGTAGATACCATCCTGATCATCGAGGTCTGCCATGGCCCTTTGGAGTATCATGCTGAAAAAGAGTGTGAATAGGGTTGGAGCGAGAACGCAGCCTTGTTTCACACCATTCTTTATTAGAAAGGGCTCAGAAAGTGCATTGCCATATCTGACTTGGCCATGCTGGTCCTCATGGAGTGAGATGATCATTTTAAGGAATTTAGGGGTACAACCTAAACATTCCAAAATCTGCCACAGACCTTTTCTGCTCACAGTATCAAAAGCCTTGGTGAGGTCGACGAAGGTTACATAGAGACCTTTGTTCTGTTCCCTACACTTCTCTTGCAGTTGTCTGAGGATGAATACCATGTCTGTGGTACTCCTGTTGGCTCTGAAACTGCACTGACTTTCAGGAAGAATACCTTCTGTAATAGCGGGTATTAGTCTGTTCAAGAGTATTCTTGCCAGGATTTTGCCAGCAATGGAGAGCAAAGTAATACCACGGTAATTTGAGCAATCAGATTTAATTCCTTTCTTCTTATACAAAGTGATGATGACTGCGTCACGAAGGTCTGATGGTAGTTCGCCGAGTTCCCAACAGCGCACCACAAACTCGTGAAATTTGGTGTGGAGTGCAAGGCCCCCATGTTTCCAGACTTCGGGTGGAATTCCATCAACCCCAGCTGCCTTGCCGATTTTCACCTGCTGTATGGCCTTGAGGGTTTCTCCTAAAGTGGGGGCAGTATCCAATTCGCATTTCACCGGTTGTTGTGTGATGGACTGAATTGCTGAGTCTTGGACTACATGGTTGGTACTGAAGAGAGTCTGAAAGTGTTCAGACCATCGATTCAGAATGGAGGTTTTATCTGTCAGAAGTGTTTGACCATCAGTGTTGAGTAGAGGGCTTTGGGCTTGGTATGTAGGCCCGTATGCTGTTTTCAGGGCCTCATAGAATTCTTTGTGATCTCACGAATCTGCGCATAATTGAGTTTTTTCAGCTAGATTGATCCACCACTTGTTCTGGATGTCACAGAGTTTCTGTTGGAGCTTGCTGCATGCAAGACGAAAGGCTGTTTTTCTTGTGTGACAGGATGGTAGTGCAAGGTGTGCTTGGTGGGCGGTTCTCTTCTTCCTCAACAAATCCTGGATTTCTTGGTTGTTTTCATCAAACCAGTCCTTGTTCTTCTTGAGGGAGAACCCTAAGGATTCTTCAGAGGATTGCAGGATGCTGTTTTTAATATGGTGCAAAATTGTTTCAGGAGAGGAATCTGCAGAAACTGTGGAATGGTTTTCGAGCCTAGTTTGAAGGTTTGCCTGGAATCTATCTCTTACTGTGGCTGATTGGAGATTGTTAACTTGGAATCTTCTCCTTGGGATGCTGCCCCTTTTAGGTTTGAATTTGAGATTGAAATTGAGTTTACAGCGCACAAGCCGATGGTCTGTTTGGCATTCTGCACTGGGCATCACGCAGGTAAGTGGACATTGCGGACATCTCTCCGTCGCACCAAGACATAATCAATGAGGTGCCAATGCTTAGAACACGGGGGTGCATCCATGTTGTCTTCAGACTATCTTTCTGCTGAAAGATAGTATTAGTGACAGTGAACTGTTGCTCTGCACAGAATTCTAGCAGGAGTCGACCATTATCGTTGCAGTTTCCAACACCACGCTTGCCTAATACTCCTTTCCAGGCTTCAAAATTCTTACCTACTCTGGCGTTGAAATCACCAAGGATGATGATCTTATCATCTGCAGGCACCTTTTGGGTAAGGAGGCGCAGGTCAGTGTAAAATTTATTTTTTTCAGCAGGGTCAGCTTGGAGAGTTGGGGCATATATACTAAAGATGACAAGGTGTTGCTTGTTGTTTAGTGGAAGGCGTAGGGAGATGATGCGGTCAGAGTGACCTGTCGGCAGATTTTCGAGTTTAGGAAGAATAGAGTTTTTGATCATGAAGCCGACTCCTGAGAGATGTTTTTCGGTTCTGGGCTTACCTGACCAAAAGAGTGTGTAACCAGCACCATGTTCTCTGAGGCTGCCTTCTTCATGAAGGCGAACTTCACTGAGAGTGGCAATGTCGATGTTGAGACGAGCCAGCTCATGGGCAATTAGGGCAGACCGACGCTCAGGACGCCCACCATCCGCAGAATCGAGCATGGTTCTGATGTTCCAACATGCTAGAGTTAATTTAGGTACACCTTTGGAGGCAGGTGCGTGGAACTGAACCCACCCTTTAATCGTAAGGTTCATCTGCCAGGGCCGAGCAAGTCTGGATGGTGGCAGTGAGGTCCTCAGGACATAGGTTTGATTAGAGTGACCTTCTCTTAGATGGATGGCCTTACAGGGCTAAGCGAGCTCCATCTGCCCAGGTTTGGGATTAGCGTTGTCCTTCTCCTAGGATGACTGCCAGAAGGCTAACGAGCTCATCCTGCCCAAGAATGTATTAAATCTGGTCCTACGGTTTTGATCTGTCTGGCATGGGCGACCCTACCGGAGGCATGTACCACATAGCTCTCAACCACATAGGGGTACACAGACTACGTTCCTATTACAATGATTTGGGCAAGTCTTTCATTTCCTACTTTATTATCGCCTATCTATAAAGAAACTGAAGGAGATACCCAGGAACAACCCTTTGTTCTGTCCACCATTTCAGGATGTAACAGAGCAAAGCAAATATATCCAGAACATGCCGAACCTGGGCAGGTAGCCATAGGTGAACCAAAAACAGACAGACAAACAAAGCAATCGTTCTGATCCCAGTACCCATCCAAGGCAGGGGTGCCTTTCATGGCCCCAGCCTGGCCAGGACCCCCATTATTCTAAAAGAACCCACTATCCACCCCGGCAGCCAAGGGGCCGTGCCGTGTGGCACTGGAAGCTCCCCGCAGCCGGGGTTCCTGCCCTCGCGGCATGGGAAAGCTCCCGGCAGCTGAGGGGCTGTGCCACGTGGCACTGGAAGCTCCCCGCAGCCCAGACAGATGATAGAGATCTGTTTATTATGTGCAGGTAAATAAATATTCCATTTTATTACCTAATAGTGCCTGTTTCTCTTTTGGCAGTAACACCATTCAAAATCTTGATACAAGTTCACAGTTTATTATTTTGCAACTTTCAGTGAGTGAAATGAAGTTTTAGATATTTCTGAACTAAATTCTTATAGATTTCAGAAGAAATTTTTCCTGTCTTCAGAGTTTGGCCCTAGAATATTACTGCATCAAGGAGCATTAACTACTTGTTTCCAGTTCCTCCTGACCTGGAAATGACCTCATTACAAAATGAAAAGCAAAACCATACCCCAATTGCATGCCATCAGAACTCAAGAGAAATTGTATATGTCAATGTACAGGCTTATAGTACCATTCATGCATACAAAAAATAAAATAAATTCAGAAGATAGTAAACTCTACCTTGCATTTTGGACAACCATGACTTGTCTGCACATCCAGGATTTACAGAGTTAGGAACACAGAGGAAGCAGTGAGAGAAAATGAGAACAGAGATGAAAGAAAATGTGAATAATGGTAGTTTCTAGTATCAGAATCAAAGGAAATAGAAGCATTAGGAAGAATAAGAAGTCTAGCATGGACTGAACTACAGATAAAAGTTACTCAGTAGCAATTCAAGTTTGGCACTCTTAAGAAACTCTTCCTTTTCGTTATTCCCCAAAGGCCCAAGTTACATGCAAACTGTACTAGTGCCATGTTTTAAAATAATGAACCCAAATAAAACTAAAATCCAAACTCTTCATAACTTGGCAGCAAGTTTAAACTTAAACTTGGATCTGGTTTAGACCCTCTATAGAGTGAACAGATCTTTAGTTCAAAGTCTTATTTCTGCATCAGTGAATGTACCTGTAAAATTCCCAGCGAGATTGATCTGACAAGCATTTTACAACACTCTTATGTGCATTAAAAAACCTCTCAAGCTTTGGTACCTGTTTCCATTATATTCAGTAATAGTTTTGGGCCCAGTGCCACTGAACAATATTGAATGCTGTATAGCTAGAATTAATAAGCTACGAAAGAAAATTCATGGCCTTATTTGTACCACTGATGCATTTAATGGTGCTTGCCTGTATGCCAAATGCTGAACTGTGACCCTAGCATCCACTTTCATGTTACTTTGAATAGAAGAGAAATACAGATTTTTATTTTCATGGTCCCAGTCTAAGAGTCTTTTAGGATGAGTCTGATTGCACAAGCAGGGACGTTTACAGGAATTTGTCTTTGCAATCTATAGTCTGATCCAACAGCTTAATTTTAGATACATCTATTATGTCACTGAAGTCAGCAGGATTCTTATGCATTCTGCACATACCTATGACATTCTGCAACATCAGGATGAAAAAAATAGTTAAAATATTGCTCATACAGAAACATATCTTTTGAAGGAAACACTAATGAGCTATTTGTAATTAGAGTCTAAAAAAAGCAATGGTCTGTGAAAAAGTGATTAGTGATTTGTACAGTCATTAGATACAAAATTACTGGTATTTCTAAAACCGTCATCTTAGATCTTAAAAAAAATGCCATATAACTCATATGGAGAGAATGTTTTCTGATCAGTATTTCTCACCTTTAGTATTATACTACAACATTAAATTTATCTCAAAAACTTTAATTCTGCATGTTTGCAAATATCCTAAATTTAGATTGTCTTGAGCTGAGGCAATCATTCCATGCTAAGCTTAACACGTGGTTTTATCAAAAGTTTACCAAAAGTTTACAAAAAGTAAAAAAAAAAAGTTTACAAAAAGTTTACAAAAAGTACTACATATATTTATTACATTTCCATAGATTCTGTTGTTATTTTAAATATTTTTGCATGTATTATAATTTTTAAAAGGAAACATGGAAGAAAAAAAATAAATCTACAAGAATGATAATAAAGTTCCTAACGTCATTAGTAAAGTACTCCCAGTTCTCCTGAGAATAGGATCTGGCTCTATATTAAAAATTCACCATTTCTGTTGGTGTTGCACCTGGATTTTCTATAGCAATAACTTTCAGTTCTGTTTATTAAGGGCAAGCAGCAAACCCTAAATTAAAAGAAGATTCACGTTAAAATATCTCCTACACTTACCCTCTCCCTGGAAGAAGATAAACTTTAACAAAGGGGTCCGAATAGCCATTGTTGTCTCTTGGAGCAAGGTTTCTCGCCTGAAGGATGTGGATGATAAGGTTGCCAAGGTGCTTGTCATAGTTGATTTGAAGCTAGTGAATGCATTAAAACACAGTAGGATTATTTGTTACTTTTAATTCCTATCTCTCCCAAACCCTTTGAATAAAATGGGTTTTAGACTTCTATGTGGAAATAAACACATTTTAGAAGTTTCTGTCTCTCTCTCTCTTTCTCTCTTTTGACTAGAATAAAGTGCTAGATGATCATGTTGGACTTTGAAAAACAAAAGAGAAACACATTGATCTATTCCAACCAGGAAAAAACAAATAAATTTGAACCCTTGATATTATTCTGAGCAATAGCCAGCTTACTGAGTGATAATTACACACATCCTGCCTACTTGGAGCCCAAGCCTGACCAGGATGCTATAATACTGTATGGAAAGACTTAGTGCTACTATAGAAGAGAGAGGCTAATTAAAGGGGAAATAAAGCCCCAGAAATCTATAAGAAGTAGGGCGTCAGTTATTCTGCTGTTCTGTGTTCCACTGTTTAAAAAAGCTAAAGTCAATTTACATAAGGGATAATCATAAACTTGGTATATCATGGAAATAAATACACTGCAGTATAAGAAACCCTCAATAGGTCTTGCTTCAATGTAAACAGATTGGGAATTTCTGAAGAAAACCACAATAAGTAGCCAAAGATTAAGGATTAGAATGAATTTCACTGTGCTTTTAGCCCCTTTAGGAATAGCAGCATTTTCCATTCTTCTGGTTGTAATTCACAAGTCAACATTAAAGACAGATGCAAAAATGAAGCGCTGACTTACATTAGTGACATTTTAAGGATTGGAGTTGAATAAGAAATCAATTGATGGAGGTTGTTTTCTGCAAACTTATTGCACAGAAAATGCAGCCAGTAGCAACAGCAATGTACATAGCAAAAATACATATTTACCTGAATTTCTCCAGTGATCGGATGGGAAGCAGACTTTGTAGTTTCTGTGGGCTGCCAGATTAAAAATACATAAATAAATACATAGACATACACACTTATAAATATACACACATACATATTGGAAATAATAGATTTTCTAAGTTAACTTTTTTAAGAGGTGTGGTTTATACTTATGCATTGCCACAAATTTTTAAAAACTGTTTGTCTCCAGCTGTTATGCTCAAAACTAATAGTTATGGTATTTTAACAGCACTTAAAGTCTAGTCCAGCCATTTTGTTCAGCCTTTGTGCAGGTACAGAATTAATCAAACAATTGAATAACAAAATCTTTATAGTCTGAGCAGATTCGTCACACACGGAGGCATGGGGAGAAAAAGACATACAGCATTGACCCTGTCTAACAAAAGTGAATGTTGCCAAGAGAAAAAAATACCATGTCAAGTAAAACATAGCCATATTTCTGGCAATATGAGAAAATCAGAGAGAGGCAAAAGTTACACTAGTTTAAAACTGAGTTTAGGCGAAAGTGGGTTAAAGGAGTGGAAAGAATGGTACTGAAGCTAAGTGACAGGTATAAGTGGGTTTCACAATTGCAAGCCATTTTTTGCTTTATTCTGTGTTTTCTGATAATCAGTTCAGCTATACCACTTCATCTTCGAATTCCTCCACACACTTTCTGTATCATGAAATTTAAATTTTCTGTCCTCCCCTTCCTCTCTGTTCTTTATCACTGAACTTTTCTGAGGATTTGACAAAAAGCAGTAAAATTTTTTATGTTTACCCCCCTCCCCTTTTCCTCCCTCCTGTTTGTTAGCAGTTGGAAAATAATATGACCACTTGCTTAGAATCCTGGACTCACAAAAATATGCTGTTCTGTTAAATGCTGGTGCCCTTGAGCCACCCTGGACCTACCTCTAATCTGCAAGCCATCAGTCAAGCAAGAAAGCTCTGGTTCAGTAGCAGGATTTGAATATTTTTGCATTCTCTCCACATCTGCTTCCTTGGTTGATGCAGCAGAAAACAAAGGATGCAAACAAGGACAAACTTACTGTTCTCTGAAGATTGATCTGGAAGCCATCTTTTCCTATTCCTCCAGATGTGAGCAGCTGCCTGACATTATTCTGTGCATTGAGTATTTCTATCGCTTTCTGAGAAGAGTAAAACCCATCTGCCTCTTTTGTGCTGCCCTACACTCCAAGAAAACCCTTAGAGACTTTCTCAGGATGTTGGGTATCAATTGTTTTAAATTAGGCCAATGCAGGGCCCACAGACCAGAGCCTAAAGTTAAGGTGATGCACTACCCTTTTCAGGTTTGTGATGAAGAAACATCCCTTCAATCATTCAGATCTGCAGACCAGAACTAAGCAGAAAAATCCCAGCCAAACACTAGTACAATGAAAACATAGGAGAAAACTAGCCAATATCTACCTGTTTTATGGTTATGTTCACTGTCCTGTGTTGCCTTATTCTTGTTTGGTTTACTGATTTACCTTGCCTTCTAGATGTATTTCTTTATGAGCACAAGCTTTTCCAGAAACGAAACAAAACCAAACTTGATTTTTCAGCAAATGCACATGTTTCTAAAAATAATTCTCATAGAATATTTTAAAATCAGCTGTTCTTGGTACCTTAAAAAGCTTTTAAAGAAGTTTATTCTTTCTAACAGCTAAAATAAGTCATCAATAGTTTATAAAATGCTCTAAATCTGAAATGAAATTTTAGATTGATAGCAAACTACTCCTAAAATTTCTTTGGTCCTTAGCAGACTCTTCAAAGAGAGAATTTCTCCTCCTTTTGGCAAAGACAGAGAGTTACCTGAGCATCATGCAAACTTTCAAAGTAGGGCTTAAATGGCTTATACTTCTCATACTTTACCTCTACAAATGGATTTTATTATACTTAATAGTTCTGACCTCAGGCTGTACTAGCACTGACAATACTGACAACACCAAAAATAACACGGTGTTATTTTCGCTGTGCTGTGGCTACAAAATCACTGCCGAATAGTCTAAATGCTCTCATTTTTCACAAGTTGGAATATCAAGAATAATGGGTTTGTTCACTCTGCCTGTCATGTAATATGGAATGTATTAGTGCAGATAATGTAGAAGGAGTTCGTAGAAAACGGAATGGGCATGACAAATTTGTATGGGGACTTCCAAAGGTGGTTTAAGGGAAGTTTGTAAAGTGAAGTCTGTAAAAATAAATGTTTCTATATCATTGCTGAATCTCTGTATTCATTTACAAGGCTCCGATTCAGTATATTAAATATTTTGTTTTCTCTCTGATGGCAGCAGATTTAAAACTGACCATGAAGAACTACCTATATATTTGAAAGAAATATGAATAATTTAGGCTGAAAGAGACCTCTCAAGGTCATCTGGTCTAACCCCCAGCTCAGAGCTGGGCCAACCTTGAAGATGGATCTGGATTGAAAGGCAGAGATGCAAATAAGTATCTTTCTTTATCAGGGCCTCAGTGAGGATTAATTTGAAAAGAAGAAAAAGTATTTCACTGCTGAATTCTCTAGGAGCTAAAGGATCTGAGGAATTAGAAAAAACAACCCATTCTTCAAGATACAAAGACAATTAACGTTTCTGTAGGGCATTTGTATGGATGTAATCTGCACCATATGCAGATCATACATTTACACTACAAAAGAAACAGGTCTGCACAGGATATAGTGAGCTCAAAGCTTCCAAGGGTTAAATCCCTCTTGAGATGGCTAATCTAAATTCCAAGGGTTAAATCCTCTTGAGATGGCTAATCTAAGTTTATTCTAATTTCTTTTGAGACTCCTTGCATGAACTCACACACCCTGTGTAAGAGATGGTGCTTTGTAATGCCATCACACCTGCTGAAGAAGATTGTCATGACCCTGAGGTGAAACTTAATGCCAGGCTCTGATGTTATGCACTATCACTCTCTGCAGCAATCAGACAAAGCATTAAATGTGAGACAACTGGCACTGTAGAATATCAAAGAGACTCCTACAACATTTCTAGAGTGTATATTCTATACAAAAAGCTTAAAAAAATACTTGCTAAAAATAAAAGCAGTTGCAAAACAAGATCTAGGCAGTTTGGCTATTTAGTCTGTCATGATACTTTGGCAGGGCTGCAGCCTGCCTAGAAATGCTGTCAGCCCAAGGCAAAGAGCAGTTCCAGAAAGGATGAGCTTTCTCTTCAAACAGAGCTCAACACCATTATAAACTTGGCCTGCAGTCAATGAACAGAAACTATATAAGTCAACAAGAGCCACGGTTGTTATGAAAGAAATGCCTCTCAACAATAAGCAAAGAATGTTTTAAATATTTACCTGACTAGTTTTGGGGTTTGCATCTCCTACATGAAGGCAATAGTTCCAATATTTTTTTTGTTTCATCTTTATAAGCCTCCAGCTGAATTTTCATAAAAGAGTACTAAATCCTCTCTGAAACAGGAAATTGAATTTATGCATCTAACTTTAGGTGATCTGTTACAGTGCCAAAGCTGGGAACCCAGTCTCCTCATGTGGACAGAGAGGGGCACCTCTCCAGGATACACTGTATAGCAAGGATTTATGGATGTCCATTCACCGTGCAGTGAATTTAGGAGCATCATTCATCTAACCAAATGAAAGGGGGTTCAGAGTAGATAGTGACATGGGCCAAGAGCCCTGCCCTCTCCATGCACTGCCACGGCAGGTTTCACCCAGTCTCATGAATTGTACTTCAGAAGTACATTATTCTCAGTGACAAAAATCATGCATATGGCAAACTAGTTCATATGTAGATGTATACAATATCCAGCAGATGTATGCTGCAATGAATCCAACTATTCACTTAATGATTAGGATATTCTACCAGATCCCTGAAGTTAGGTTCAGTAAATCTCGACATATGGATGTAACTTGTGCATCATATACTCGAATTAGTTCATAAAATATCTATAGGCATTGCAGAAAGACAGAATTACTATCCAAGTCGAACTGATCAATAAATATCTTTACAGTCTGTGCTAAGTTGCTGGATGAAAGGGTTTTTTTATGTTTCCTCTCACATGAAAGTTATGTTGGCATATTGAAGAACCATCTGAAATGAGCAAACCACTTGCTGGGTTTGGTTTGTGCAGCACCTAACTCATCCATAGTTCAATTAAAAGGCATAGCTCTAACAGAACAGAAATAAAAACATAACTATAATGCAATAGTA
Organism: Pipra filicauda; assembly: GCF_003945595.2. Taxonomy (NCBI): domain Eukaryota; kingdom Metazoa; phylum Chordata; class Aves; order Passeriformes; family Pipridae; genus Pipra; species Pipra filicauda. The sequence continues at coordinate 3,981,371 of NW_024103452.1, forward strand.
ATCTGACAGTCCCAAGAAGGAATAAAGATGATGATTAATAAATATCTAGAAAGCACTCTGTTTGCAATGTGAAGCTTTGCTTCTAACAATAAGAATGTGAGAAGCTGGATATTCAGGATAGCAATCAGCACTCTTGCAAATTGCTTAAGCAAATGCAGTCTTCACAGAATTGATTTCCACTTCAGGTCTCAACTTTTTTGACACAAAATGCAAAAATCTGACAAAGTACTTTATGATCTAGTTTTCAGTTTCGACTGGGAGAAAACGTTACTAAATTCCCACTCTTCCCTTTTCAGGTGTGCATATGCACAAGGAGAAATAACTTCAGCTGAAAAATGGGCAGGATGTGGCAAAGAAAATGAGAAATTATGCTTAGCAAGTTTACAGGAATTAGCTAGTGAAAAAAACATTTTAATGGTAAGTTTAATTTTCATTCTTTCCCTGGCTTTCAGAGACATGCTCTGATTATTCATAGCTTGCAACACTTCTAGCAGTAGTTTAGTAGAGAGAGGGAAATTATGGTCTTAGTAATATCAGCTTCTTCAGTGGAACTAGTACCTCACCATAATGTAGGATGCTCTTAAATAGCAAGAGCAACAAAGACAGCAAATGACAATTATTTTGTTTAAAACCAACAATATTAAGCTAAAAAAATTATTTTTAGAGATGGACGGATCTTTTATTACCTTGAATAAATCACATAATCTTTCCTTATGTCCAAGTTCAGTATCTTAACAGTAATATTCATAACTGTCCTGGAAATGAGTTCACCAACATGTGCTGTAATTTCTTGCTATACTAAAGGAGGTACACAGGCAGTTTCCTCCTGTCATCAAAATATTATGGCTGCGTATCTGAGAAGTTTCTTACCTTGCTGCTGTGGCGCTTTTTGCTCACTGAGGGAGAACCAGGCTGACCAGGGCTAGGAACAGCACTGGAGGTGGCAGAAGTGGTTCCAGAGTGGACATGAGAACCCTTTTCCACTCCTGAGGAAGCAACCAGAGGCGACTGCTGTAGAGAAACCTTTTGGAGCTCTGCAGCCAGCTGCTTGGGATCAACCCCCGGGGACTTCGCTTTATCTACTGGATTAAAGTAAGAGAGCTTTGTATTGATAATTGCCAGCACATCCAAATCCATCTTGCCAAGGTACAGGGACAGCATAATGATCTTTACAATTTTTCATGTCATCTGCTTGTATACTTTGAAGGCACAAAAGGCAACCTATAGAAATAAACATCTCTCACACAACACTGACATTCCAATTCCAGTCTTTCTGTCAACTAGTGCTACTTACCTTGAAAGCTTCCTGAGAAAGTACTTCTAGCTGAAGAAAAACAGGCCTTGCTGATCATGCTGAATCATACTGGAGCAAATTATAGATTTAAAGACTGGACTGGACTGTCTTTTAATATTTGGAACTGGTCCAGGTTCACCAAGTATCTTAACTTTCTTGTAAAAAGCTTAAATCTCTTTTTTTTCTTTTTTTCTTTTTTTTTTTTTTCAAATCAACTGGACATTCAATAAAACTGAATTCTGCTTCTGAGATAATTTATACAAAAATAAAGAGAAAGAAGCTCAAAACTTTAGCACCACAAATTAATCAAAGCAGAATGAAATGAAAACAAATGAAGAATAAAAGCCCTGATTCACCTTGCCTTATTACTCACACCTATGCGAGACATCTGAGTCTGATTGCCCTCCCTGCTGCCTGGGAGTGAGTGGGAAGAATTTACCCTTTGGAGACAGCAATTTCCATCTAACACAGAAATGAAGTCAAGTAAGTTCCATATATGCCTTAAACTGCATAGAGTTAAAAGGATACTAGGCACAGTTTGCTTCCCAGGTTCTCAGAAGTATAAGAGGTTTAAAGCAAGACATTAGTCTTATCCTGCCTGCTTGGCTCTAATTCATTTTCTTTCAGAGAGAATGGAGATTGTTCCTTTCCAAAGCCCAGTCTGCCAAACCTCAGAGGTGATGGTAAGACTTGACTTGGCAGGCAGAAGGAATTCTACAGAGCTGGTCCAACTCAGAAACCACTAGAAAATTACCAGACTAAAAGGAAGCATGCCTGCAAGAGTGGAAAAATTTAATTTTATTTCTGTTCTTTCTCATTTTGAGTTTTCTTTATTAATAAAAAGTTGTTTATTCTATCTTCTATCTTTTCAAAACCCAATTTCAGTGTCTATGAATGTCTTTGGTGTTTTTGATCTGCTCACAAAGAAAATAATTATGGGCAGCTCTGCCTCAAAGCTCTGTCAGAGTTAGTATTTTCTTTAAATTATTATCAATAACATCCATTTTCAATAAAAAGTAGCTTTATGGTAAGTATATTAATAGCTGGGAAATGTTACATGATCAGCAAATAGAGGATTTAATTCAGACAATTTATGTACTGATTGATAAAAGAGAAGCCACAAAACCACAAAACTCAAAACGGACCCATGAAATTCTGAGTGAAAGTCTTTTAATCTGCACTGAGCTTGCTGAGGGGCTGCATTACTGTAAGATTGTCCACGTTGATTCAAAGTTAGATTAGATATGACTGATAAAGTGACTGGAGCCTGCAGTCACGGTATTGACTGAATAGAAGGGAATCCCCCCAAAAGCATTGCCATCTTAGAACTCACATAAAACTTCACACTGACTGCTACTGTTGCATCCCTGTATCTTAGTAAATACTGTATTTTCATCACTCATAACAGACCACAAACCTTGTATTAAGCTAACAGGTATTTTCATCAAGGTCTTTTCCAACACTGACAATTCTATGACTCTGTGAACACAGGCCTTAGGACTTCTGTGTTATTTGAACTTGCTGCAGCTTGCTGGGAGCTTTGTTTTAGCTTGTCTGGCTGCAACAGTGATTGTTGAATAACTGGATGGCTGCAGCCCTAATTTGCCTGAGTTATATTGTATAATGGTATGGTATAGTGCCCATTCTTAATAATTTTGACATAGAAAGGCACAACAGTAATTGCACTGTGCAGATTGAAGTATTTATGACTCCAGATTAATAATGAAGTTTATAAGAGCCTCTGAGGCCTGGGGTGACAGCAGTGCTGCAAGGTTTGGACACAAGATGAAAGCGGAGGCCCTGCAGACACCAACAACTCACTGGTCAGTTACCAGAAGGGATGGAAACTCAGGGACTGGGCAAAGTAAGTCTTAAGGGGAACAGAAGGAAAAAGAAAAAGAATATATCACATGTAAAGTTTACACTATCCAGTCAAGTCCTATGCAATGCAGAGCTGTTGAACAGTGGGGAAAGAGCAAGGTATAGTAGAAAACATAAAAGAGACCCAAGTGGATCCCGATGTGAATATGAAGGAATTATCATCAAGGAGGAGTCAAAAACTCCCACCACAAACATCACACTCCTCCCAGCACGTTCCTCAGGATACCTGAACCATCCCTGATGCAACTTGAGGCCATTTCCTCTTGTCCTACCACTTGTTACTTGGGAGATGAGACTGACCCCAACCTGACTACAGCCTCCTTGCAGGTAGCTGTAAAAAGAGAGAAAATTCCCCCTGAGCCTCCTTTTCTTCAGGCTAAACACGCCCAGCTCCCTCAGCTGACTTGTGTTCCAGATTCTTCCTCAGCTCCGCTGCCCTTCTCTGGACATGCTCCAGCACATCAATTTCCTTCTTGGGAAGGGCCCAAAACTGAACACAGAATTTGGTATGGCCTCACCAGTGCTGACTACAGGGAGACTATCACTGCCCTGGTCCTGCTGCCACAGTATTGCTGATTCAACCCAGGATGCCACTGGCCCTCTTGGCCACTTGGGCACATGTTGGCTCATGTTCAGCCACTGTCAACCAGCACCTCCAGGTCCTTTTCCTGCTACTCTTCTCCAGCCTGTAGCTGGGGGGTTGCTGTGACCCAAGTGCAGGACCTGGAACTTGACCTTGTTGAATCTCATGCATTTGGCCTCAGCTCATTGATCCAGACTGTCAAGATCTCCCTGCAGAGCCTTCCTATCCTCCAGCAGACCAACACCAGCTTAGTGTTGTCTTCAAATACACTGAGGGTGCACTCGATCCCCTCATCTTGCCTTTGTATGTAAGGTGTGGTTCCCTTTTCACCCATGGCAATATTTGAGGTGTAATGCCTGAGCTTACAATGCTAACATTCTAGCTTATATCACACCAAATTTTCAGCTGCTATCCAGACCTACAATATCAAAGCAACATCTTGATGCTCACCTGCCCTTACTGGCTCATGCAGCTCCAGGTGCTGGGGGTTCTCAGAATCCGAGAGCATGTTCAGGTCCCTAAAGAAAGCAATGAGAAGCCTGAGACAAAAGAAACTCTTTCCTCATACCCTCATTATTGTATTAAGTAGGTAAATGAATAGTGGTTCATGACAGAAAGCAGCTCCCAAGCATGGTCCCTTCTTAGCTGATACATATTGGCAATGCTGTTAAAGAGCTGAGAAGAAAAGGTTCTTTTAAGGTGAAATCTTTAATGAATTTAATGCAAGTTTATGCATTTCTCATGATGCTTAAATGATTTTCATCTAAAGGATACAGATTTCACTTAAATTCAAGTTACTACCAAATCACCATCTTTTTCTAACACTAGTAAATTCAGTGAATTGTATGTTTGTCAATGAGAGGAGATTGTGGCCTGAAAATGGAAATATCATTATTTATAAAAGTATAATTATTAGCATCTCACTCAGTTTATCTTTCCTTATGACTTTAAAAGAAAAACAGAAAAAACAGACCTCCCACACTCACAGTGAACTCTTGCTTATTATTACACTGATGTTTTGTGCTAACAAAGGTTCCACCTTAACAACTGTAAATTAAAAAAGAAAAAAAAGAAAGCCATGAAAAGCCAAAAAGAAATGGAAACAGAAAGATGGGGAAAAACTCACAGTCTTACACATATTTCTGCTTCCCCACTCTGTTGAATAATAATGCTCTGGACTTCTTCATAAGTCTTCCCAGTCAAGGGGATGCCATTCCATTCCAGCACCTGCATTCCTACAAAGGCAAAAGATCATGAGGTCAAAGGCTCAGATTTTGACAAAGGCATCAGATAGATTCTTCTTGTCTTGCTTTGACAACAAGATTTGATGTGACATTCACTGAATGTTGTTTAAATGGCACAGCACATTAGCAAAGCCCTTTCACTTCACACAGATTAGACTCTTGAATGTTGTCCCTTCCACTATAACTTACCTGCTGAAACAAGACAGGAGATCATTCTCTGTGATTCAAAGTATACATGCACTCTCCACAGTCTGGGTTGCATGATATTGAAAAATTCTGCAGTATCAAAAACATGCATACCTACCAACATGGCAAGAAACCAAAACATTTTATATATCAGACATTTCCTGCCCAGCCATGGTCTTGGAAGATAACTCTTTCCTACAGTGACAAATGGCTGTTGAGAAGCTGAGCCTCAAAATGGAAATAATTTGTGAATGTGTTTTGATAATTCAAACACATTTTCTCTACTTTGTCACTTATGAAAATACAAAAAAGTGAAGGCAGTTGGGCTAACTGATTTTAATGAAAAGATGTGCCTCCACATTTCAAACATCAGCTGGGTAATAATCAGGTTTAAATTTGTAAAATGTAGGAACAGAGCTATGGTAACTGGGCTGAAAAATACTGAATACTGATCTAAGCTTCTGTGTCTTCCAAGTGTGTCAGGACTGAGTCAGGAGACTTGGTAAACATCAAAGTATCTCTATAAGGAAGTTTTATGTTCAGTATTTCCAGAGTCAACCCCTCTATAAATCAAGTGAGGTGTATTCTGATAAGATGAGAAAACTTTTGGTTAGAGTGAAATGCTTACAAAAAGCAAGATTTGCATCTGGGACTTATAGGTTCTGAGAACTGGGTTCATATTTTGTAATAATTAGTCATAAGGTTGACTCCAAAAAGATTAACTTTTCACCAGTGTACAAATGTCAAAATCCAAGCCTCTGGCTCTAGTGGGAAAAAAATGCTTAATGGGACAAGATACTGAATTCTTAATAGTTCACTAGAAGCAATGTATTACAAAACATCTGAAAAACACACCACCCACACAGCAAGAAAAACCACAAACACTTAACTTGCTACCACTTACACAGATAAAACCAAGTCTTCACCTGGATCATATTTTAATTTCAAAATCCTGTGCAGTTGCATATAACAAATGGGAAAAATAGTGAAGTGAAATGTGGAGATAAACTCATATAAAAACATGCTGCTAAATAAAATATAATGAAAACTGTTTATGGAATAAAACAGATTAAATTATTCGACAATGAAAGAGTATGAGAAATAAAGACTACAACTTTATATTCCAAAATTTTCCATTGCATTCCATGAATTAGGTGTTGAAATATCAGAATTGATCATAACTGTTGTAATCAAGAATTTATCACGTTGTTTGTAGCAGTTTACAGAAATACAAACTGTGCAAAATGAGTAAAACGTGATGCTCAGAAGGCAGTAAATCCAGCTGCTTCATGCTAAAATAGATCTGACTTTTTCTAAAATTTACCCCCTTTCATTTACCAGCCATGATTCAGAAATATGATGTTGCTTTTGCTTGGTAAAGCAGATCTGATTTTAAGCTCAGTTCCTCTGAAATAAAGCAACAGTAATTATGAGCAAGTGCATGTCCTCTTGATTTTTAATCGTACAAACTTAACAGCATGGTCTCTGTCTTTAGAATGTTTCTAGAAAGGAAGGAACTGAAGTTATTTTTGTTTTTTTTTGTCAATGGGTGACTTCAAAATGCTATTAAGGCAAAGGATGTTATACATGACAGTATAAAGCTCCTAAGACAAGCAAAACCACCTTTTCCATGTATTAGCAATGAGCAAGAACAAAACCTGAAAGCTTTAGAAATGTGAGAAACTGGTTAATATCCTTTTGTAAAAAAAAAAAAAAAAGGCCCTCTGTTGACAAAATACTACCAGCTGCTGTCCTAGGTTTATCACCTCCTGCTTGCATGGCTTCAGAAGAAAATTTACCAGGGGAGCAGTAAGTCTATCATCAATGACTCACTTTAATTTAAAAGACCAGCAGGAAGAGCCTAGCTGAGTATCAGTGCAGTGACAGGATTTGGAAATGGAATCTAATTTCCACTGGTGAGAATTTCAGTAGTGTGTGCAATGGCACTGCACTCACTCACTTGGTCAGTAAGGCCACACATGCATGAACAAAGAAGCAAACCAAAAGAAAATGGAATCTCATCAGACTTGGCTCACACAGAGATTCATTTAAGCTGTCAGGAGAGGGGTATTTTCTTCTCATTATGTGCCTTGTGGATCATGAATGTTTAAAATCAAACAATTTAAATGCAACTTAATGGATCTGACTGATATCCCTGGGGTATAAGGAAAAAAAAATTAGACAAGAAGCTGATTTTTATTTTCTCAGGGTGTAACTGCCATACGGGTTTTGCTTGGAAAAAAAAAAAAAAGTTACAAAGAAAACCTTCAGGATGAATGCAAGTCTATCCAACAAAAAGAGAAAAAAAGTAACGCGAAGTCACACTGATGATAAAGTTTTGCTTTACCTAAAATCAATCCCATTCTGTCACTGGTCTTTGGTAGTCAGAACATGATAGTCACATTTCCAGAAGTTTGTATGCTTCAAATCACCAGTTTAGGAAAAAAATAAAAAAAATAAATAAAAAGCCACACAAAAAAAACCCAGCAGGAAGATGAGAAAACTTGCATTGCTTTATGACAGCTCTGCTGACTGAGGAAGAACTAGCAGTTGCCCTGATAATCAAATGTATAGTTTCTTCTGGCATCTCTTTTTTTAAATATTATCTTATTAGCATGGCTACATCCTGCATTGATGGTGATCAATTACACATTTTTAGCAATATCAGCTCCCAGAGTCAGCAGATCAGCTTTAAACATCAAGACCTGGGAGTCTTGATGTTTAAAGTTAACCCTGCTCCACAAGTGTGCTGTCAGACATGATTTGCTCAGCCTTTTTGTTATCTGCTGGATGGTGACATTTAGAACCTGAAATCAGAAGAGGTTTATAATTTTCCACTGATCACAAAGTAATTATTACAGAGGGAACCTCATACATTCATAAGTATGTAATGGACATATCCACATTTAATACCATCCCTTCCCTTAAAAAAGCTTGCTACAGTCCTAAAACATTGAAAGAAAGAGAGAAGACTGTTGTGCTCTTATATTCTTCCATATATATCTGTTAAGGGCCACAGCTGGAGATGTTATCAAAATTGAAGTGTACGTTTCCTCTGACACAGTATAGCCATTGTGGTTTTTTTTTATAAGTACCAAATAAATATCTCAAAGTCTCCAGTACTTGCTATAGTTGCTGCTCTCAGTGCTTAAACTAAGAGCTTGCTCCTGGAGGGAGGGTCAGTGCTTACACTGCAGAAGTGAGGAAGGGCCCACTGGGCCTCTGATGGTTTCATCAAAACCATCCCAGGAAGGAGAGGGTGATATTTTGTTGTATTGCATGATGTTGCCAAACTTAACACGTGAAGCTTAATGCTGTTCACAAGACAGTCAGGCTCTTTTTACCAACTAGTAAAGTGCTAGCATTTATTATTATTTTTGCATGAGTATGCCAGTTAACTGATAACAACAAAACCTGAAAACTCTGCAGAACTGACTTCCTTTTTCTGACATTTTGACTAGTCATTTGACAGCTTCTGAAATGGAAGCTACGTACTGGCGAAACTTGAAATAATTCCCTGGGGTTCCTGGGGAACATTCAGCATCCTTTGGAAGATATGGGAAATTTTGGGTAAGAGAATTTTGGAGTAGAAAGTTTGAATAATGTGTAAAGAAGATGAGTTTGTATTCAGATCTAGGCCAAACCTGAACTTTCACACTGCATGAAATTTCTCAGAATCCTGAGTAAACCTGTATCCAAATACAAGGAGCTGGTCCTTGCTTGGAATTACCACACGATTTGGACTGATGATCTTCTGTTGATAATTTTCATTGTTTCACGTTAAACAACTAAGCCCTCTAATTGCTGACTATTTAGTCATATGTGGATCAACTGCCAGGAAAAAAAAAAGCTTATGTAATAGCATGGACTACGTTGGCATTGCTCACTGTCCCTGTGTATGTTTTACAGTAGCTCAATCAAGAAATGCAAAATGCAGATCACTCCTAATGTTCAACTGCTTATATAAAAAAAGGAACTTTTAAATCTTAAATGGTGCCATATGTTTCAAGTATTGATGTATTGCAGATATTGCAGATTGTCAAGAGAGGTTGAAGAATCCCTGTACCTCGAGGTGTTCAAAACCCAACAGGACCACTGCCTCTGCTTTGAACAGGGAGACTGAATTAGGGCATCTCTAGAGGTGCTTACAAGCCTCAACTATTTTGTGATTCTGTGTCAAATAGTTACATTTTGTTTTATAGACTATGCTATTTTTGAATCCATATATTTTGTACCTCCATGTATCAAAGAAAGCAGACATAGCTGAATCTAGGGATATTAGATCTGCGCTATGATGTCCATAAATAATTTGAAGTTCCAAGACTTAAGTGATTTGATCTGAGGAATAATTAATAATTTTTCCTTAATATCTTTGAACTCTTGTACTTGAGCAGGTATGCACACAAACTATTTATCTGTTTTTTAATGAAGAGGATAAATATTTAGCAACAATGAGAAAATGTGCAATAAGAAACAATCAGAAATTAGTTCCATGAATATTGTTTAAATCTGTGTATGAAAATCTCACAACTTCTTTTAAAATCTTGGTTTGAATTAAATTTTAAAATTTAGATATACTTGCATCCTGTATCAGGATACACAGTACTTAAGAGAAACTTATACAAAAACAGTTGTGTTTTGCTATCCTACTTTTTGGCAGAGGAACTTTGATGTAGTTCCTTTGGGTAGACTCTGCCCTCATTAAGTAATGCTTAATTAAACTTATCAACTGTCATTCTATTTAAAACTAAACTGAAAGAAAGATCTGAGAGCTGATAAAGTGAATAATTGCATTATTGCCTCTTTTAGGAGTTCTGATAAAGAAAAGATTATTCAAGACAGAGAGAGTGATCAAAAAATACTACCAACCACAGTTTAGATCCAACAAATAACAAAATACCCTTTATTTTCAACCTATTTCCTTCCACTGAATTTGCTATGCTATGGTTATACAGAACCCTTGAAAATAATATTGTTCTTTTAATTAACAGGGCAGATTCGATGGTATCATGGATCTGTCAAATGCATTAACCTAAAAGTATTTCAGGAATAGATATCTTCAAATAAAATCCATGTTCATGGCCACTGGTTTGAGGACTGTTTCCTGGGAGATGTTGATGAAGGACTGTGGCTGTGCAAGTTCCCTGCCATGGACCCAGACACTGCTTCTCTTTATACCTGCACTAGTTTTAGGACTTCCATTAGCTTTACTCCGGACTTGCAGGTGGAGTGGGGTTAATGGTTGGACACCATGATTTTAGAGGTCTTTCCCAGCCTTAATGATAATATGATTCTAATGCATACATTGCTGGCTGGATAGAGGTTTGTTCCTTTGCCCTGCAGCTTTGAGAAAGAGGCTGACTGGTATGAAAAAGCAACTGAAATAAGGGGAAAGAGAGCAAAACAACTAAAGTGTCAATGCGCTCCTTGGGGGCTGGGTATGAACTGGATTTGGAAAGGTTATAGCAGCTGTTCCCTAATCTATCCCAGACATTATTGTATAATTTCTTTTTCTTTATATCTGCTTCCTTAGTAGTGATCAAATCTTCTTCAGACTCACCCTTCAGACATGAGCTGGCTGCATGATTAAAGTTGAAATTGAAAGGAATCTGGAAATCATCAAAGGATTTGATTTCTCTGAATATGAGTCCTGACACTATTTGAATACAGAAATATTAAACTGAACCACTGAAGATCTCTTGAGTTTTATTCCCATTTGTAACTATGTGCACCATTATAAAGTTAATCTCAGTCACTTTGAATACAGTCTTATACTATAGACTCTTCTATTCAATATACCCAAGGCACCTAAGAAGTAGAAAAATTGTTGTTCGCTGTGTCACTAAGAGTTTGTAATTACTTCCAAAAAATAAGGCTATACATGTGTACAAATCCTATTATTTTTCCATTTTTTTACAGTCTCTGAACTGTTCTCCTACTGGAATTTAAAAATATCTAAATATTACAATCTTAGAATAGAGCCTCTGGCTTTGGTTACACCATAGTTATATCCACAGATTGCTGGGGTTTATTCTCTGCTTCTTCATAGTTTGTATTGTTTATTTTTATGCAAAATAAACAAGTCAGTTTGAATTGCATTTTTCATTGGTCCAATGATCAGAGAGGAAAATGAAATTGGACTCTACAGGCTAGCAACTTCAATCAGTGAAATGTGAATATTAGTGTCTTCCTATATCATAAGAGACTTAAAATTCAGGAATATTACTTTGAAATCCCAGAAAGTGCTATAAAAGTTAATTATTCACTCAGAACAAGGAGAAAGAATATTAACTTGTAGTCTGACATTCAACACTAAATCACTTTATGGTCTATGCCCTCCGCTTATTTTTCTTTTATTTCTAAACTTTTTTGATGGTTAAAAATAGGTTGATGAAAGTCAATGTGTTAATGTATTTCCCCATACTGCTGGACATGAATCACACCGAAACTCATTATTTCTTGTAGACACCTTAACTTACTCTCCCATTCATCATTTACACTCAGGCTGAATATTTTCCATTTATTACAATAATTAGTATATAGATAACATTCACAATTCTTAAAAATGGATATGTTTTTCATCAGGTAGAAATTATATCATGGACCTGCCTATGCCTCATGGTTGCTATGCTGCTACTATGAAATGGCACTTATAAAAGTACAGCCAGAGCAAATCAACCTCGTATTTGAGGTGTACTTGGCATTTACTGGCAGCTACACCCCACATCACTGACAGGTACAGCTGCAGCTACCAACACAGTACGAAACACCTCTCTATTTTTGTGTGCCTTCAGATTTATACATATATTGACATGATTCTATAGATCACCCTTCAGTTTGAACTATGTCAGAGAAACAAGTGATGATCAGGATATATTTGTGTGACCTAATTGAAGTTCTTGGTAAGTTAAATGAAGATTAGAGTTAGTGTTTATGAAAATAAGTATTATATAAATGGTAAGTTTATAGTGCTTTCACCACTACTATACCCTGAAAGATTAGTTTACATCAGAGTTACAGACAGAAGATCAACTATACCATGTGAACAAAATGTTGTGGTGCATTGTAATTATTCTGTGTTTTAGAACAATACATGGGTTTTTGTAACATAGTGTTCACTGAAGCTATAGAGCATAGCAACTTTGCTTTCAGTAATGTTGTATAAGAGACTATAATGATTTTGCCAGTGAAATGAGCTTCCTGTAGAATGATCTAATTTAGCTGAAAGTCTTAAACACTTCATTATCAGGTAGTGCCCACAAAAAAAAAAGTCTGCTTTTAAAAACAGTTTACTATGAATTTAGATTATTTTTAAAAAGTCCTGTAGTAATATATAAGTCAGAATGAAAAAGTCTGTTAATTCAAACTCACCTAAAGATTCACCTAAAGATCAGTAAACAAAGAGGGTGCAGGAATTTTTATTTGCTGTCTCCCTCATGAATGGTAAGTAGCTAAAAACCATTATTTTCATGGTAGTTTAATAGCAGGTATGAATTTAGACTAGTATATCCCTGTCTGCATTCTATATCTATATTCATGTATTCAGAATTCAGTGAGGTTTTTTCAATTTCCATTTTTGAGGAATAAATTATTCTCCTTTACGCAAATGCAGTTCTGTTAGTCCAAATTCTATCAGTTACAGCTGAGAATGGAGTGATATTTGGGTTCAAAATTTCCTTTTGGAGGGGCTAGAGCGACATGTCATGAGATGCAAAAAAACCCAGTTCTTGTGGAAGTTACAGTGTATGTCTGAAAAATCACTCTCTCTGCATTACTTAATTTCTAGTCTCCTTAAGAACATAAATTACGACAGCAAACATGTCAAACAAAGTCTATATAAAACACTGCTCTATTGTCAAAACAATTAGATTCTAAGCACAACTTAATTTAGATTAAAAGAAAAGTGACATAACTTGTCAGTGTTAAAATCTCTTGTGTAGTTCCAAATAAAAAGAAAGATTTAATGCTCTGTCTTCTACAGAGGAGGACTGAAGTTACCCATACCTCACCCAGGAAGCAGCCTATAGGCTGCTGCTAAGATACCCAGTGCCTGATCTTCTCTTTAACAAGGTGAATCTCTGCCAAGATCAAGCCCAACAGAGTGGATCTCAGACAAATCCAGACTCTCCAACTCCAGTAGCACTTGATGTTGATGGAGGATTTAGACTTTCTGCTCTGCCTGTTCTCTCTTCTCAGTCACTTCTCTTTCTTCAGTCAAAATATCCTCCATTAATGAAACAACACAGAATAAATTGGGTTCAGACCAGTAATCATTTCTACATCCAAGAAACAGCAAATACATAGTAGTCTGTGGTATCCTAGTTGGCACTGAAGTGACAAGAAAAAATGAGTCAAGGGAGAGAAAGTCATCAAGATGAGGTTATTGGCTCTGTCAAGTGGAGCTACATCACAGAAACCTTAAGAATAAATAGTCTGAATGAGGCCTGATGGGATAATAATAAGTCTAAGGGGCTTGATGGGATTCATCCCAGGGTACTCAAAGAGCTGGCTGATATCATCTCGAGACCTCTCTCAAAGATCTTTTAAGGGTCCTGGGGATCTGGGGTCACTTGGTTTATTCTGCCTACAGATGAGGAGACTGAGGGGAGACCTTATCGTGGTCTGCAGTTTCCTCATGAGGGGAAGCAGGAGGGCAGGTACTGATCTCTTCTCTCTGGTGGCCAGTGACAGGACCCAAGGGAACTGTGCCAGGGGAGGTTTAGGCTGGATGTTAGGAAGAGATTCTTCACTCTCGAGGGTGGTTGGGGGTTGGAACAGGCTCTCCAGGGAAGCGGTCACAGCACTGAGTCTTTCAGGAGCAGGACAATGCTCTCAGGCACATAGTGTGATTCTTGGGACTGTTCTGTGCAGGGCAAGGAGTTGGACTTGATGGTCCTTGTGGGTGCCTTCCAACTTAGGATATTCTATTCTATTCATATTCTATGAATGAAATATGAGTGATAATTTATGTATGTAGGACTCCCAGAAGAATTGTGCAGGGAGAAAAAGGAGACTCATGGCACACAGAATGAATGTCATCAAGATCCCAACACATGAACACGTGGCTTCTCAGGACATAGCTCAGGTAAGGATAAGCAGCCTAAAAAAAGACAGGGCAGAACCATACTTTAGCAAAGAATTGACTAAACCAAAGACAATGGGAGGAAGATAAAGAAAGCACTGCGGCCATAAGACCCTGAGATAAGGGAAAAAAGGACAGAGAGAAACCCAGCAACAATTTCCAGTGACTCACAGGGGTATGGGGTAGAGTTGTCAGAATAGAATTTTTACTATTGGAATGACTTTATTTCAGCCTATGCTTCTCTTGCAGAGATTAACTGGGCATCCTCACAAATTCCTGGTATATAGCATGTCCATAGATGTAGAAAGATGTGGAACAAATTTGTTTGACTATTGGCTGGTTTCAACAGACAAGAATCTGAACCACAGGGGGAAATGCATAAAATCACCGTATCTTTTTCATCAAATTTTGAACAGATTTAGAACAATAAAGAAAAGAGTGTGGAAAGCAGTACACATGTCTGCAGGGAAGAACCTGTGCACACAAGCATACTGCTGTTTTGGTTTTACCTTGGTTTGGGCTTAGAGTCAAGGTAAAAATTTTTGGCTGTTAAAAGTTAAGTGTCTTGCCTCAGTAGTTGACTGGAAATTTCAAGTAGTTAATGAATGAAGAGAGGCAGGCTCCTCTTCAGATGGCTCATCTCAGCTGACACCTCTTTGGAACGAGATGAATCACATCCCTCAGGGTATCCTTCTTTCACTCCTGGTTAGTAAAAGAGCCTATAATACAAGCTGAGGGTAGATATTTACTTTTCAGACACCTAAAAATATGTGTATCGATTCCCTCCTTTGTCATCTAAAGTGATAAATCTGTCGTAGAAACAGAAATGGACTTTTTTTTTCTCAGTTTAGCAAACTGGTACCTTATCAATGAGAAGAACAAACTGAAAGAAAGTGGTACTTCAAGTGAAGGGGATTAATGGGGCATCATCAGAGGCTGAGTTGTTAGTTCTGCTTCTGCTACAACCAGCCTGGTGAGCAGCATAAGCACATCAATTAGCCTCTTTGTACCTCGATTTCCTCATGTGTCAAAAAGGCACAGTGGAAAGATAATGCTATGGTACATGAACTTTGAGATGTCCAAGTGACAAGTGCTATTAGTAAAGCTAAGTGTGTTTGTGCATCAGAAATCTTGCTAACAATAGAGCTGTAAGAGATAGTGCTTGTGAAGTATTAAAAACTGAGTATTAATTGTCCACCTTTTGTATCCTTATAACTCATTCATAAAGGAATTTAGTGAATAATTATAGGATTATTCAACTTTAAGAAGTTCCACATGTGCTAGACAAATGAGAGACTCTAATGGTTACCTGCTAGAACTGACTGGTATTTTAACAGAAAGTTGAAAAACGTCAGGATTTCTGTTTTCAATAATTACTTGTTCTTGCGCAGTGATAAAAGTAAGTACAAACACCATTTTCAGGAACTTCTGCTGAGTGACATTAATGGTAGCCCAGTTGCACTGCTGGGTTAAGAGCAACAAGGTTCCTTCATAGGATGCTAAGATTAGAGATGTCTAAATAGCCTGTCCTAGGAGCTCAAGCACTACCACTGTCTTGACACAATCTGAGCTGAGAATTAAGAATCAAAAACATCTGATGTGATTAAATGTGAATTGTGAGTAGATTTTAAGAGTCAAATCAGAAAGATATAATCAAATCAGAATAAAAACTTGTGCATGGTCATATTTAAGAGGACAGTTCAACCTGTTGTACTGCTTTTGAGTGCAATAGTGAAATCTTCCCACCTCAGTGCAGGGGAGTGGACAAGCAGCTGTGTGGGGCTTAGCTGCCTACCTGGGTAAAACCACACTTGTAGATCTGCAACATGAATCAGAGAAAGGGAAGTAAAACCCTGTAATGACTGTGATACAGCTCAGTGAGAATGGTACATTATATGCAACTAAAATTGTCTTTAAAACTAATAAAAATAATTAAATTTAATTTTAAATTAAATATTTTAAAATAATGAATACTCTTCTCACTGCCTTAGAATGTAATTCTTCTGGTGTTTTTACATCTCAGCATACTTGTAACTGCCACATGAATTTTTTCATTAACATCTCTGTATACAAATTTGATCTGCAGTACTTAGTCAAAGAAATAGCATTATTCTCACAAATAGGTCCATTTTAATAAATTAAGAATTTGTGCATGAACAAATAGCCTTGCAAATAAATGATGCAGGGTTAGGCCCGTGGTTTTTTTATTCTCTGTAGGGTTATCGGAAAGAAATTTGAATGCACAATTACTGAAGCTATTCTGTACATGCAAGATCTGATGGTGATTATCTGGCAGCTAAATACCTAATCAACTTCCATGACTGCTCACACGCATACTGATTAGCAGCAGCTTCTATTTCTTCTCAGCTACACTAAAACAAATGATCTCTTACCAGCCAGTCCCTGTGTATTTATGTGTTATGATCACAATTAATGTACTGAATTCACCATGCAAGCATCGGGAAGACAAGAAAAACAAGCTATGATACCACATTCCTTTATCGATAGCTATAGTTATAGAAATATAATTCATGTCTCTCCAGGCAAAGCAGTTTCCCCATGGGAGAAGTCACTGTTACCCTAAGGATGACAATATCCAAAAGAAGGCCCTGCTTGCAGCTGATGACTTGCAAAAGGACGACAGGGCTGGTAGTTCAGGGCTCATTTTCAAGCCACCTGAAGGAATGGAGGAGCTTTTCTGCTGAAGTAATGGAGTACATCAAAACCCATAAGGAATAATACAGCCTATGAGATACAGTTTAAGACTTCTTGGGCCACAAGATGAGGAGTCGGGGTTGATGAAACTGTAGCTAGGTGGTGGTAGGGAAGGTGCTGGAAGGATATGTCCCTAGCCTGAGTGCTGCATGACATTGGGGTGGTGCAGGTACCTGTCCCGCTGTTCCTGCTGCTGCACAGCAATCGGAAATTGCAGCCTAAACAGGCAACCTCTTGTCCTGTAACAACAGCAATAAGCCTATCTACTTTGATGCTTTCATAGTCTCAACTCAGCAACTACACACTAGCCCTAGGACAAACTCTGTCCTTAGTTATAAAAACTTGTGTGTTTTAATTGTACATCAAAACCACATTTAAACACTGAACTGTTACTGAATTCTCAGCACTGCATCCTCACAGTACCTCCACTGAGTATTGCAATGGTCTATTCTCCTTCAAAAATATGCCCAAGTGAGATATCAAACATTCATTTTTAAACTGCCAAATGTAAGTGTTAAATTGACATTTCATCTGTAGACTCAAGCTCAAATGTGTATTATGGGTCAAGAAGGACAAAGGAGTTTGATCATTCACTATTTAATCTTTCAAGACGTCTTTCATTTCACCAAAGCTATTGAACAGGTCTGAATCTTCTTCCTAGGGCTCATAATCTGTGTAAAGACCCCAGTTCACAAATTTAAAGCCAGCAAAGACAGAAATCTCTGTATTACCCATGGGGCTTATAAAGTGTTCACCTTTAAACAATCCATACTACATCCCAAGATATGTGATTAAGTGAGAAATTTTTACTGTGAAGCATTAACAAGTATAGGTAGATCCCTTTATAGATGCCTTGCAAAAGTATTCTTGCATAGAGTTTAACACATTCAGGATTTAGGAGGTGGGGTTTGTCCATTAGGTGGCACCAAATTTTTCCATATCTATGGAAACTGTAGGCAACAGAGAAGCATTTGTCTGCTAGTTGCTGTCAGGTGCTCTCCTGGATAGTCTCCTTTCAGAGACAGAACCCCTGAGATGGCACTGCAGCCCATCCATGTGCATCACTGATGGGTATTCATCCAGACAGAGAAGTGTGTGCTTCAGCCTGTGTTTAACTAACCACTCGTCCAGTTTAAAGCTGGTTTTATCATATCTACCAGTCTGTCTGCATCATACTCAACAAGGGTCACTGTCATGCTTGAAGATATTTCCAGTTCTTTCTTTGTATCTTCACTCTTTCCTAAACAGTGGGAAGTGTTTTTCTTCTCTTAGGTCCTCTACAGCTACTCAATCAGAAGAAAGCCCCTACTTTTCAACTAATCAATCAGTTTCTATTGTATGACTTTCAGAGCTCTTACTATCACTGTAAAAGGCTGATACCTTTGTGAAAAATAAGATGAAAGATTTATCTTTTTTCTTTAGTACTGTCTAAGACCAAAACTGTTTCTATTTCCCCATCAGCATCAGTCATGAGAGTCCCTTCCTAGAATTTTGCTTCCTTTTATCCTCTCTTTCACACACTTCTCAGGAACTCTCAGTTCTTTCTATTCAGTTACTTCAGACCCATCTGAAAAGTATAATCAGTAAATGTAATACATAACTTTGCTTTAGTTAGACATAAGTCAGTGCTTATTTCTACTTAGCAGTTCCAAAACTGTCTGTTTGAGCAGCAAATGTATGAATTATATGGATTGATTCCACTTCACCCACACTATGACAGAACTCATTTAGCAAGCTTAGTGCTCACACAGTGATGAACATTGCCTGGAATGACTCATTTCCTTTTACTGTGTCATCTTAAAGGTTAATTTCCTGGGGTTCTGTTCAGCACATTATCTAGTAAATAAGAAATAATGAAACCTCCTATTCACTGAGGTGACTGGTCAGCACCTCTAAATGGCCCTGTCATTGCATTTGAGCAGGTAAATAGCACTCGTCTTTCCCATGCAAATAGATTCTAATGTTGAACTCGTATGATGAATATGAATGACGGGCATGGGAGTTTGATTTTCACCACACTGCTTTCATTTGTTCTAGTAGTAAGCAGATCATCCCAAAGTCCTTTTTATCTCCTGCTTGCCCTTTTTTACCTTGTGCCTACCATAATGTGCGGTCCAACTCTCCAACATAGAGCTGTGCCATATTTATTTTGCATTTGTAATCCAGTCTGACTGCACATGAATAGTGTACAAGCTCACAGGCCTGGGCTAAGGCAACCTCAGTGCTGCTGTACAATACAGTAGTTGTTAAAAGTCTTCTCTAGGCTCTGATAAGAAGTGGTCAGAAAGAGGAATTGCCTCTCAAAGTTGAACCCTCATAGAGCGGACGGTACCAAAACTAACCCTGCTGGACTGGGTATCTTTGAAGGCTATTCCAGACAGGCTTCTTCCTGACATGTGCTGGTTTGGAATGGGAAGGGAGCAGAAAGGTAGCACATGAGCAAGTAAAAAGATTCCATATCTCTTCCCTGTGTCTTTATTGCCAGTCTCTTCTTGTAGATCTCTGGCTCTCTACTCTGTCCTTACTGACCTCTTAGGAATAAATTTATGAAAAGGAAAAAAAAATCAAACCAAGCAAACAGAAAATCCTTTAGTCTTCCAAAGACTAAGAGAACTACTATAGTACAAGCACTACTCTTGGATGATTGCTCTTTCTCATCAAATTATCTGTATCATCTTTAAGGCCTGGTGGACTTTTTAAGACTTAATACTTCTTAGTCATTAGCATGCCCTTTTGGTTTGGCAGCAATGAGTTCCCAGGGGAAGGTCCCTTACAGTAAAAATTTATAGGCATATGCATAGTATTACATAGGTAGGTGGGTCTTCAGTGGAATTCTTCATTCTACCCATGTTTGGTATTCAGAAGTCAGCATAGAGGTGTAGGCTTATCACTCTGTATCCTTGTGCAAACTTCACCAAAAGTGAAAATTAGTTTTGCTGTAGTTCCATATTACCAGAAGGCAGACACTTTTTTCACACCTTTTTCCAGTGAAATCTTACAAGTCAAATGGTTAAAATTCAATTTAAGATCTAAATGAAAGTATAGAGTCATCCTGCAGTTTTATTTTGGACTGACAGTGCCCACATCCAAGCAGAAAGATTAAAATGTTATAAACATAGGAATAAGGTACTTATTAATTTGAAAAGGTCTGTCATGTAGAAATACAACAATGAACAATCCCTTTTGCTAAAGTCAATGTAATACACAAAATTTAAAGCAAATTCAGTTGGAATGAGCATCACAGTCCTATGACTGGAGCATTTTGCATTTTCATTGGAAATAATTTTTAAGAAAGCTCCTGTTTCATAACTAGATGGTTTGGGTGATAACAGGAACATGTGCAATACTGCCAGGAAAAAATGTACATGAGATCAAGAAAAAGTAACTGTGCTGAACTTCTGCAATGCCTGTTAATGTCAGCTGGGGGAGAAACAGCTCAGCACCTCTAACTTTTCCTTGGCACTTTGCAACATACATCCTAAGAAAACACATAAGAACTTGTCAAGAGGATCAACTTTAGATGTTGAAGAGGAAAATCACTAAATATAAGTCTATGCCCAAGAGCAAAGGCTTCAAAATCACAACTCTTGATTCAATTGTACATGACAGAGAAAGTCTTAATGAAAATTCCCTCGTTATAAAATGTAAATATACATTGAAGTGTAATATATTTTCAATATTTGCCCAATATCAAATTTAAATATACAGATAATACACTTCTACCTAATTACCCTGTACAGAGCCCTCAGAATAAATCCTGTGGATGCCCTAGCATACAAAGAATTGTTTTCAGACCATTTCTTTTTATTTATTTTAACATCACTGACATCCAAACCCTATTACTGTGAACACTTAGTGTGTGCCCTATGTGTGGTACATTTCTTGTGTTGCCACGTTTTATGTTAATAGTGCACACAAACAAAAATAGTGAGCAATTAGTGGCAGCCGAAATAAAAGTATAGGAATGTTTAAGAATACCCCTTCCCCTGTATCCATAGAAAAAAAAAGACAGGAAATTTTACAATTGAGGAATATGAAACCACTTCATTTTTGTCACTATCAGATTCAGGGGACTACCTGCTACTTACTGGGAATGACATTATAACATTCTTTATAGCTCTAAATCATGTAGGGATGCTGTGACTCCGAGAAATCCATGGTCATAATCAGCATGGAAAATAACAACCCACTGTTTTATCTAGGTTATCTTCCCAGTGAACATTTTAATGTATTTGTTTCCCTGTTCAGTCATAAGGATTTGCTACATTACGTGACATTCTGTCTCAGGTGAATTCTTAGCCTGCAACTGTGCAGTGCAACACAAATTGCAATACAGATCAGATCAACTATAATTCATTTAAGATACGTCACCTGGCAATGGTTTTTCTGATTTTCCTCAAAAATGCAAGATGCTTATTGAGAGGAGGTAAGCATCCCTTGGAAAGAACAGGAGAATGTAATGTGCTCATGTCTTTACCCAGCACAATTTATCATACCTGTACTGTTTATCACGATAACTGAGAGCAATGGAATGAATTGCAGGAAATTTAACACAGATATACTAATAAATATGCAAGAATTTGGGCCTTAACAGCAATAGTTGAATGCTTCTGAATCTGTTGGTATGATCAATACTTTTAATGAATACTATGTTAGCTTTTAGACTTTCAAATACACAAGCTATCCTTTCATGTTAACTATCATGAAGAAAAGTACTAAAAATTGGTTAGACAGTGTTGAAACTAACATTGTGTCATGAATAATCAATAGTGAATGTTAAAATCTGCTCTAAAGTTTTGAAATGCAATATTTTTTAAAGTCTTTCATAGTATTTCCCCAGGACCTGGCTGCAGAACTTTCTTCTGTACCCTCATATGAAATACTGAATGCAACAGAAAACCTTCTCACAGGAGTACAACATACTGGCTTAAAGCAAGCTGACAGTCAGTGAAGAATAATTCATCTTCCTATTTTATTATTTGCTTTTATTTATTTATTATGTATTTTATTAAGACTGTAATGGGATTCTGCTTATTGCAGAATTTGTGAAGTGTGCATTAAAACCCCTAGTGTAACATAATGATCCAGATTTCATCCTTCTTTCCCATTCCCTGTTCTTGAGGCATTTAGCTGGTCATGTGCACACATCATCAAAAATTAATTCAAAGAGGGTATTCCTTTACTGGAAAACATACAATTTGGGATCTAGATATGGAAATTTTATGTCTCAGGTTAAACCGATCACTACATGCTGTGGATATTTGGCCTCACAACAGCAGTTGCAAAATTATGTATTAAATAAGGATGGGACTAATTCTAACTGAAAACTGTTGTTTTAATGTAATAAAAAGCTAGATCCAAGTAAAAATA
The DNA here is from genome assembly GCF_003945595.2 of Pipra filicauda. Lineage (NCBI taxonomy): Eukaryota > Metazoa > Chordata > Aves > Passeriformes > Pipridae > Pipra > Pipra filicauda. Next base: position 4,003,726 of record NW_024103452.1, read on the forward strand.
GAATGTTACCAACTGCCCATTTTTAATGAAATTCAATAGCAAGCAGCACCATTTCAAACACGGGTCTCCTTAGAAGTAGAATTATCTCAGTAATTCAACATCAACTGTGTTGGGAAAGGACCAGAATTGAGGTTTCTTGCTCCCTTGGCAGGTACTGAACCATTACATTTTCACACAAAACCAGTTAGGATCAGCTACACTATATATTTGATGCCTTGGAAATATTCTACATGTTTTAGATGCAGTGTGAACCACTTCACATACATTGCGTCCTTTCAGAGATTTAAGCGGAGCTCAGACCCTGGAGAACTTGGTTGCTATCTGCCCATGTCTGCCAGACACCAAGGTTGGCAGTCTGAAATCTCTCTGTCTTCAAGTATTTTACATTTTACATTCTACTTTGCTTCTGCAAAAGGAAATGTCAGTACATGCTGACCTAAAAATGCTCATTCTATCATGTATCACTCATGAAATCTGATCTCCAGCATCCAAAGGAAATAGCTTTATGATTATTGCTATCTTACTGAGTTGAATGCAGTTGTCTGCAAAGCCTTGTATTTTCTAATAAATTCCCAACAACCACCCAAATCAAGAATAATTCCATTTTTTCCAGAAGTGATAAAACAGCATACTTTCCTACTTTTCAGGCAATATTTCAGGAAACAAATTATTCTTTTTTTAATTAGAAACAGTTCAAAGATCGAAAAGGTCTGTTATCAGTCACTTTCACCAAGGTTTAAATGAAATCCAAAAATACATTTTGATTTTTAATATTTTTTTCACCAAAAGGTTTTTGTTTCATTGGAATGTGGAACATAAATAACGATTTGAGACTCAATTTCTGCTTGATTAAATGTTTTCAAGCTTTAGTCACTAATAATTTAGATAATTTGCAATTCAATATCTTCAACTGCAGTTGAATTTTAAGTTACATTATTACATTACAAGTACACTTAATGTAGCTTTTTTTCAGGCTTTTCATACAGAAATGTGAAGTCATAACTATCTAATTTTATGTGAGAAGCCTCAAACATATATTATCATCAAAATTACAAACCTGGATAAAGAGTAATCATTTTTTAATCAACATTTTGCTCTGTTTACTGTCAAATTATATGATCACCTGTTTATTTTGTCTCAAAAAACCTGACGACTCCTATCCAAGATTTTCCTAATCATACCTTATGGATGATCTAATTAAGTTTTTGGAATGGAACATGCTTCAAGAAATTTGAAATAAAGCCTTTTTGCAGGTTTTTTTGAAAGTCCTCATAGTGTTTTTCTTTCTTTAAGCTGACTTCTAAAACATTTTTTGTATTTACTTACATAATGCTGTTACTTTGTAAGAATGTTCTTACTTACTATTGCAAAACCGATTGCAGAAAATTATTGTTTCCTTCTTTGAGTTTCTTTACCCTTTCAGTTGAATAAGAAAATCACTGTGTCAGATCAGATTAGGTCAGAGCAAAGTACAGTCCAGTTCAGCATCTCCTCTGAAAACAGTTCATACCAGATGCTTCAGAATTTGTTTAGAAAACTTTGGAAAATCTAGAATAACTTGATCACACAACTAATTTTTTTTAACCTAAGTACCTCCAGAGGTTTGTTGATTTAATTTAAGCAATTTAGGAAACATTTTGTTTACCTCTATTTCCTCTCCGTGTGTTACTCGATACCTACAGAAAAGAGACGCTTTGTGTATGTGCCCGTGTCACTTTCAAAAACACTGAAGGCGAGTTCTGTGACAAACCATTCCAAATTTGTGTCCAAGCCATCTAAAAGACAGATAATGTTCTACTCTGACAATCCACTTCCATTAGTTCATCTTTCTTAAGGGTAAATTGTTAAGAATTGTTAATAATGTTCCTTATGGTCTTGAAAGACTAAATTTGCGTACATCTATCTAGAAAATATTTTGAAAAAACAAGTGACTAAAGAAAGTCTGCTTGCTGCAGTACTTAGTTTTACAGGCAGAAAAATGGGCTGTCTGTAATCCTCTTTACTACTGAGAAGTGTGCCTTGCAAACAGCTAACACACCACCCCCAAGAGAGTCAGTGACAGTGGTTGTTTGTTCACCTGACTTTCAGCAGAACAAACCCTGACTGGGGACAGTTTGCCTTGGGCCCTGGATATTTGCTATGTTTTACATCAATAAAGCACTCCTTGGAGTGGCCAGGCTGGTGTAATGTTCTTGGAGATCCAGACTTCAGGAATGGAATTGAAGGTTAAAATTGCCACATGTAGACACAAAATGTTTTAATACACTTTTCGGAATCCAAGGGCAGGGAAAATTGTCCATAAGGGCATAGCTTTATTTAACTTCCACTTCAAGATGACCCTCACTTTGATTTTTTTCACACCGCAATCACATCAGACTTTTAGTCTGCAAGTTTCAGTCCACAGTAATCTGCACAGTTGGAAATCGAATTATAGTATTTTTAGCTTCCCAGTTCACTGGGAAGTCACTATCAAACAACACAGTTCAGTGGTTATGCAAAAGGCTTTTTCACGCTGTAGTAAGGTTTTTCTTCAGGAATGCCCACGTATGTGAGCCCAAATAGATATTCCTTAAAAACATTCAACAGGAAATTCCCAATTTTGTTTTATGAGATGTGCTACATCTTACCTAATGTAAGCATGCAGCATCTAAATTTTAGGTTGTTAGTGAGCCAGTTCTAAAAGAAATACCTAAGTTCCCTACACTATCAAGGCAGACAGGAGGGTGCGTTTGATAACTTCCACTGGTAAGATGAATTGCCTTCAGTTTAGGTACCGAAGGATTTACATTTTCTGTTTTCTTTGTAAATCTGCTATACAGAAGCTGGCCCTTGAAAACGGAAGACAAAAAACAGAGCAATACAGGCACATATTTTTGATGCTTCAAGTGGAAATTCAACTCTCTTTCAGCACCCACAGCAGCTGCTATGCAAAGGGGCAGGCACAGTGTCTGTGTGTCTCCTTGCTTGAGATATTTGCCTGTATATCAAGTACAACATGATCTAGAGAACAAATCTCCTCATCTATCTCTTGAAATCCCAGACAGACTGCCTTTGTTTGCCTAAAGTTGGAGTTTTATCCCTGAACTTCTTGGGACCAGTAACTAAACCCATCACTATAGATGAGATTCTCTGTGCCTGCCAAGTTGGCTCTGCACTCTGTATTCTTCTCTCCAGTGTTGGCCAAACCAGAAAAGTCACAGCCCTCTTGTCACCTCTGCCAGTGCATATTGGGGACATACCTACATCTTCTGACAAATACTCATCCATTTGATTTTAATATAGTGTTATAAAGTAATATAGTAATGCCTGGCCTGCACCCATGTCTCTGATGTAAGAATGGACAGATCATACTAAAAATAATGGAAGAAGGAATTAAACTCTTTTATAAGGCAAATGAACCTTAAAATATTGCTTTAAGCAAAGCACATCCTACATCTGTTCAACACACTACATTTCTTCTTCCTTCGCAGTATCAGAATATAGCAAGAAACTTTCAAGAAGAGTAAGAGGGGAAGATTGGGACCACATGGATAGGTGGTATCTGTCAGTGTCTGAGGAAGAATCTCAAAGAACTCATGATGTGTGTGATCCCAGAGGACAACAGAGAGCTGCATGGTGTTAGCAGGAGCCGAGAGGAAAGCTCTGTGGGTAGTCTGATGACAGTGCTGCCTGCTGCTCTTTCTGCTGTGCTCAGAGAAACAGGGCTTCAGGCACATTCTCTGGAAGCACTGAGGACTCTTTCCAAGAAGTAGCCAGATATTCTTTCTAACAGGAACTGTTCGTCAAGGTCCTGAAAAATAACTGCTGTCAAAAGCAGTGTGCCTGATAATTACTAATTGTATAGCTCCATGAAAGTACTTTACAATAGCTAGTAATACTTTCTAATATGATCTTAGTGGAATGTTATTGAAAGCTAGTTCTGACACCAATGACATTTACCAGTGATTTTCCACAATTTCTGTTATAAACCATCTGATGAGTGCTTTTAGCCTGACCTTTGTGATGGTTCTCCACTCTGGAATGTCTAGTCATTGTGTTTGCATCTTCTCTCTGCTTGAAGCATCCAGGTTATTTAGCTTGTCTCTATAAATCAGACTTACCTATTTAAGACTAAACAAAAACTCCCCATAGAGGTATTTTGATGAAACTATTTATTTGTTATTAGGAATCCAATTTCCTGGTGCAATTTGTATGACATGCCTTTTCCAGTAAAATTGGTTTTCAGCAATAATTAATTGTTCAAGTTATTTTCAGAATTCTTGATCATAAAAAAGGTATAAACCATACTAAGTATATGGCATAACAAGGCTAAATGCAGGAATGAAAAAATCTGTAACTGATGTTATGCAAGAGGCCATATTTTTACTGGTCATAATACATATTAATTTCATGCTGCTTTCTCACAGCATTACAAAATTTATAAGTGCTCCATAAGTTTTCTCTTCTGCTTTAGATAAAATAAAAAAGATCCTGAAAGCTCAGTCTTTACAGCTGTTCAACTACTTCCTAGATCCAAGTTACTCTCTAACACCTTTTTTAAGTGTTGATTTTTATTGCAGGAAAATTAAATATACAGCAATAGCAGTTCTGGGCAGAAACATTACAAACCCATATTACCTGGTTTATCTCACTGGAACTGGTATTTGAGGTATAGAAGAAGTTTTCTGATGAAGTATCCTTGTAAAATCCAAGTTGCATCATTCTGACACCATAATATTAATCTCCATAAACTAGATGCCCTATATTGTGAAGCAAGGAAAAGTATTATTTTCTAAATGTGTTTCAACTGCCACAAAACAGATTAAGTAAATAAAGTTGTGGACAGTGTTATAGTAACCAGCTCCCATAAATTTCCAAGCCAATTGTTTATACTGCTAGTCTCCCACTTCTTTCTGTAAGTGCCACATAGCTGCTGAAACAATTGTCATTAATTCTGGTGATTCTTATTTCACCTCATAGCTTAGAAAATGGCCAAACTAAACCCTCAGTACCACTCAACTCCTGCCATATCAAGAACAGAATTGACACCACTGTCAGTGGAATTGCTAAACCAGTGTGAGAAAGGTTTCTGTCTTCCTTCTTACTCATTCTGTCAGTATGAGGTTAATTGCAACATCTAAGTTGGGTGCCCTTTCTGCTAACTTAATTTCCCTTTTAAAAAATAATTTCTAAATATTTTTTATATGCTGAATGCCCACTGCCACACTTAGCAAGAACAACATTACACATTTTATTACTTATTATTTATGTGAAAGAAGTACAATGCAGAACATAACACATGGATAAGAGGAGCACAACAATGCAAGTGAAGATTTACAGATGATAGGGGGCATTTATGGGTTTGTTTCGATTGTCCTTTCTAAAGAGCTTTAGGGCAAAGCTTACAACCCAGTGATTGTATCGCCTGTTATTTTATGCACACTGACTTTGATAAAGACAGTTTCTGCTGGGACAGTTAGACCTGAGCCTGTAGCCCAGAGGATATGTTGAGAGCAAGCTCACTTCTCTTTTGATCGCACAGAAGAACCATAGACAGCCCAATAAATCACTAGGACTAATGCTCAGAGTGCAGGGTAGAGTAAATTCTTTGTTTTCTCCAATGCAGTAATAAATTAAAGCAGTCAAACTGCAAAATGGAAGTGCAGGACGGGAGGACTATTTCTGTTCTTTTGAGACCTGATCCACATTTTCTTTAGAATTTTTCCTTCCCTTCTTGTCTTCCTTTTAATTTCTTTTCATCATTTTCCAGCTTCATCACGTAATCTACTTTCTGCCAAAAGTGTAATTATCAGAGGGACTCAAGAAGGGATGCTGGTTCTTCACTATCTTTGCTTCATGGGGACTGGAAAATCTCTTTTCACTGTGATGCCCTGATCAATGTTTCCAATTTTAGCTGGCTAAACAGCAAGTAGTGCTCACTAAAGAGTTTTTAAAGTTCGGAAGATCCAGCACCTACTGCACTTCCTGGTAAATGACCAAGACCGGCCAGTGTTATCCTTGAACCCATCTATAACTCAGGGGTAAGAGGGAAGTGTGACAAGAGTAGGAAGAAGGATAGTGACTTATTGCTTCTCTTTTGGTTTTTCAACTATTTAGGTGTCCATGACCATTCCAGTCACATTGTGTTTTCCAAGCAACATGCAAAGCACGTCTACGTTATGACAAGAGATAGCTTTGGTAAGATGGACAGCCATTACACATGCTATTGCCCTTGCAAAAGACCTTCTGAAATGGTCTGATCTTGCTATTCACCACTTGGTGCTATTCAAAGTAGCCCCAAAATATCTCAAACAACCTGCAGAAAAACTGTTAACACTTTCTTTATAATCCTTTCATTGACTGGTCAATAATCCAGTTGCATGTCCCCCTGCCCTTCTGAGAAGACTTACAATAAATTTTGTGTTTCCAAAGCTACTAAATAACATACTTTAAGATGACAAGGACTTAAAAACTTGAAAAGCTGTGATTGAAAACTTATGATCTGAAAACACATGAAGGAAAGATCCTTGGAGCATGGCGGAGGTGAAACAAGCTCTGGAAGCTACCTAGTTGGCACTTTTACCTGGAGGAGTAAGAAAGCTGCCTGTATTTAAAGTTGTCATTGCCCAGAACTCAGGAAATACTTTGCAGATGATACTAATATTCCAACAGCCTGTCTCCAATATTGCTTATGGCCAGATCCATCTTATTTATACTAGAAAACCCACATTCCCCATCTCTTCTCTAGTCTGCTCATTAGGCTTATTTACATTCTCCTCAGATGAAGCACTGTAGGTAGTAAAAATACTCTTTTTCTCCAGGTAATGCAAATTTTGTCCACAAAGGATTGCTCACACACCATGAACCTGTTGTCTGTCTTTCATCTTTCAGTTGCAGGCTTCCCTAGACTTAAAGTTTCTACACAGGGCTCTCATAATTCTAAGTCTCTCTTATTTCAGTTGGTGTTCAACTGATTGGTATTTTGTAGTAGATTTTTACCTAAAATAGCACTACACTCTTCAACATCATATATATCTTCTTATACCTTTATCGTAATTTTCTTTTTTATTAACTACCTGTCATGGAAATAATGAAGAAGTGTAGTAATGATACTTGGATGCATATAGACAAGAGTCCCAGTGAGCCCTGATTTTTTATTCTCTGCCTTTGAAGATATTCTCAGTATACATTCTTCTATTATGAAGCCTGAGTGTATGGGATGCTGGAAGTGAACTAGGTCAGAAGCCAAAGTCCACACTATGTGTGAGAGTTGAAGAGCATTCTGGTTAAGGCAGGCTTCTGACACGGCTTCCTGGGTCTGCTTCCTTCATCAGAGAACTGAAGGTGGGGAGTGGGGAACTAGGCTGCTCTCTGAAGTCCATGGGGGTAATACAAATAGCTTTTTTCTCCTCTCTCCTATCATATTTCACTGCGTGTGGAAATCACATCCCACTGGTCTAGATGTTGCTCTGTTTTGTCAGTAATAGCATGATATTTTGGCACACCCTGTTCATCTCATGTGTCATTCCTGGTGTGGGAAGCTGCATGGCGGAAAGCAGTGAACATGCTTCTTCCCACACTGGCTTAAGATTTGAGATAAAGTGTTCTTTGACACTGTGTCCATGGCTCTAAGAGATAATAAGCTGTGCCATCACATAATAGTCCAAAGGAAGGCTCTTAGTTTCAATTTGAGGAATGATTCTAATGTTATTTGTCCTCGCATTAGGGCACTAGAGAGAGTGAGTTGTGCACCAAAGGTTCTTCTCACAAAAGTAAATTTTGACACTTGAATATATAAGAATATGTAAGTTTTTTGAAAGACGAAGGAAAAAGATACATGAATAAGTAGGGATAAGAGGAATGGGGAGACTTCAGTTTTATTTCCTGAAGGCATCTTAAAGTTCTGAGATTGTATAATTTTCTAAAGATGAAAGAGAGCTCTGGCATTCCCAGTAAAGACCCACTCATTCAAAATACTCTCCTGAGGGGAATTGGCCATGTGGCCTGGGGAAATTCCAGCACAACTAAAGGCAACCAACCAATTTAGAAAACTGACCACCTGTGTCTTAGCAGATGAATCTAAGTCTAAAAGATACTGAGTGCATTTAAGAACTCCTTGTCAATCTTCATAGTTTGGTGCTGAGGACATTGCATGTGCTTTTACTTACTATTGAACCTGCCATCAGGGTGCAGGTGGCTCTTAGAGGACCCTCACAGGAACAATGTATCTTGCATCCCGAGGACAGTGGTTATTAATCTAAATCAAAACAAGTGCTTAGGAATTGGACTGAGGGGCAGGACACCATTAACTACCACAGAACTCTCACACAGCAGTGCATTTTCTCTTCTCTGACCTACTTATCAGCTTTAACAGGGTGTCATTATCTTTCAGTGTCTGTACATACATCAGGTAGTTTTCCTTATAACATTATTGAGCCAGCTTCAGGATGGGGAAGTTTAAAATATCCTGGTGGCATGCATATTTTTATTAAATTATAAAATGCAAAATTCAAATGAATTGAATAGCATGTATCTTTAGCTAGAATGGACTCCTTATATTCTAAAATTTTGCAGTGAAGGCCTGTGACTCATAAGGTAGGTGGCATTCTTCCAAGTTATGTTAGAACTATTGTATTATTATATTTGCTGTAAAAGAGAAACTGAGAGTGCTATTTCAACATTTTTAATAATGAGAGTTTTTGTCTTCACTATATATGATTTTCCTGTTTTTAAGCCTGTGAAGATATTTAAATGAGGCACACATATTAAAAATAAACATGCACACAGGCAAGTTAGCAAAAATCTGACCAGTGTCAGGGTTGCTGTTGAGTGGAGTGTTAGCAAAGGCAGTAAGATCACCACAAATCAGGATCACCATTAGCTTTTAGATCATGCAAGTTTCCCAGAATTGCTAGGAGACTGAAAAGTCAGGGAATATCTTTATCTTGGTCAACATCAGATGGCCTAACCATTGCAACATAGTTTGCCTGGCTGATTGAAAATTCAGAACAAAGACACCTGTGGTTCATCAATTCCCAGGCTCTCCACTCAGCCTATTGAAATGGTCCAATAAGAAAACTGGAATGCTGAGAGCATCCAGCGAATTTAAACAGTTGGTCACACACATTAACGTTTTATTTCTGCTCTTTACTCTAGGTTCTTCTGTTTCTGAAAAATGCTGGCTGAAATGCCATTCACTCAGTAGATTCACCAGGTGGAATATAACTGAACTGTTTCTGTCAACATGAGGGAGCACAGACACATCTATCAAATTGACACAGTCCTTGCACTTGATGAGCTCAGTGGAATGAGTCTTCCACCTCCAGTTTTTGTTATGCCAGTGAGTGATGAATCAGAGATATTTTTGACATCCTAAAGCAATTCAAGGTGAGAGAACCAAGAAGACTGGTATTTGCCAGTCAGAACTATAAATAAACTTTTTCAGCACTAAGACTCCTCCAAAACTATCTAAATAGGCTGAAATTTTATGGACTGCTATTCCCTAAGGATAGGAATGCTATCTGTATTTTAAAGTGTGTAGTTTATTTATATGCAGTGATACAGACAGCAGGTAGGAGTTTGGTTTCCTTCATAACCACAATAAATCCATCCTTGCTCCTTATGCTATTGATAGGATTTTCAGACCTGACCCAGTGTTTTTCGAATTAGAGGAATTAATTAAGTTGATGGGATTTTTCAGAGTGACTCATGTTCTTAGAAAGGCTAATGAGTCAAGATATTAACTTGTAATTACATTAGTATATGCTTACTTGATGACTAGGTGTATACTCTAACTTGTAGTCACAGAGCTTTTCAATAGGAAAAGTGACTCGTGGTTACTACACAAAAATGTAATGTGTAATTGCATTTAGAGATAAAGACATAAGAAGTTTTCTTTATGTATTCTGTCTGTGATGCGAGAAACAACAAATCACTTGAAAAAGAAAAGAAGGACTATTGCGCCTCTATTTTCAGGCGCAATATCAGCAATGTTGGTAAGATCAGCAGTCTGGCTGGATTTACACGGATCAATATGAGAATGATTGAAGACCTCAATGCATTTTAGCATTTCTGGAGGGTAGAGGTTAATGGGCACCAGCCATATTTTCACTAAATCAACTACAACTCACAGTGAAGTAGCAAAATATTCTTTGTTGATCTGTGATAGCCACCTAAAATAACAAAAAGTAAAGTAGAGGCAATGCTTAAAGGTAAATGACAGTAAGAGGAAGTGTTTGTCTTGTATGTCATAGTAAAGGTACATTCTGCAGGAAGCATTTTTTCTCTCTGGCAGAACATTTGACACGTCAATACTAAAACATATTCGGAGACATTGTGTGGACAAATTCTACAGATGAAATACAGTGATTCTGATGGAGTTGATTTATGCCAACATACCCAAGTCTAGGATACTTTTATAAAGTTCAGATCAGAAACATGACTGAACATATGATGGGAGAATGAAACAAAGGAATAAATATTTTTACCGTCATATTCATCTTTCTATAAAATATGAATGAACCTTCAAAATACATTACATGAATAGACTGAAAAGCAAATTTCTATGTCAGTAGTTATTGTAAATCCAAGATGTACATTTCACTGCTGAAATGTACCTTTACAGTGAGTGAAGAACTTTTTTAAACTTCAATTTCCAGACAAATTCCTGACAACATAAACCACAAGACTGCAGATAATTCGAAGCAGTAACTGTTCATTCTCTTTCTTGAAATGTCCAGTCTTGGGGAAATGTTGAATAACCACATTTTCCTCTTTACTTGCTTGGTACTGAAACACTGCATGCATGATCTAGCACTGTTATGAAAGACCTACTTTTTTGTATGGAGGGAGCCAAAAAAAATACTTGCTTCAAAACACACTAAATTAAGGTCAATTCTTTCATCATTTGTGCACAACAAATAACATCATTCTATCATTTGATGAGTGAGATAATACCCATTCAATAAGAATGGCAGAATCAACTCTATAGGCCAAAAAGCAAGATATTTCTGTTGGTATGTATTTTCATTGACATTGGGATGTGTGAACTTTTTTTTATGTATCTCATTAAAATATTGGCAAAGAAAACACCAAGGATGTAAAAAGCCACAGGGTGAATGTAGGTGACACCGTTTTGTAAAACCCACAACATAATTAAACTATTCCTTGTAAATACATTCTTTAATCAATTTACAACGTTTTTCTATCTGCAAAGTATTTTTGATTTAATCATGACTTTTGTTGCATATTTACCATTCGGAAAATCTATGTGAATTGAATTCTGCCTGAGAGAACTATTCTTCCTACTTCTTTCTTTTTTTATTTTTCTCTGAATACCTGTCTTTATTAAAGAAATAAAAATAATTAGTTGAATGAATTAGAAACAAATATATTTTTTCTCATGGATAGACTGACATTTCAGATGCATACAGATATGAAACAGGGAACTAGAAAATGGCTATAAGAAGAAAGGAGCATTCATGTCTTCACAGACAGAAATAAATTAATAGACAGAATGATCACATTTCCAATAATCCTGGAAAATTTATTGATAACTAAGTCAGATTCATTTCATCTGGCTCTAGTTGCTTAAAAGATGATGTGAAGTTTAATGTAGTTTTCCTAAAGTAAATAAAATGTGGAAGAAAGTTTTAATTCTTGAAACAGACGGCTATGTTAGATGAAATAATCGCTCTTCTGTAGATACTTCCTCTCTGTTGCCTGTTAGGGCTGTTTGAATGATGATCTGAAACTGGACTAACATTAGGTCAGACAAATTCAATTAAGTATGACTTTAGGGAACTAAAAAAAAAAAGTTAGTGTGTGTAACTGCGGGACAACTGGATCTGTTGTCTATTTTACCTGTGTAACTAAGAAATGTAAGTAATCTCAGATATAGACACTTAGATGACCAAACCAGGTTAAAGATCTTCAAAAGAGCACATCCATGATATACGCTGGTGAAATACAGCCATGATATACAGTTGGACTCCAGACATATTACCCTATCCCAGAAGCAGGCAGCATGTTGGCACATGTTACACATGATGTAATATTATTCATCATGGCAATTCCCTTTGGCTATAGAAGTCATAAAATCACTTTCTATCAGTCCTTTTCTGCTTTAAGACTCATGGAGGTTCAGCCCTCATTCCTTGCATAAGATTGCATAGGTTGTGCAAAAGAAAATCTGTATTATAGAAAACTCCCAACACTCCCATCGTTCCATTTTTTGATGATGCATCTCTCTTACCTTCTGTTAACTTCCCCGTCTGCTCCGCATTGCCCCCAGGCAAGATCTTGGCAATGTAAGCTCCAATTTCCCCACTGCTCCCTGGAATTTCTTTCCCACCTACAACTCGGATTCCCAGTCCATTGCCTGTGATCAAAAGAAAGAGAAAGCTTTAAACAGAGATGAAACAATGAATAATTCACTGGAAAGAAAGGAAGAGCACAGGTCATCAGAGGTCACTGAAGGTATCACAAATAACTTCTGGCTATGGTTGGAAGACCAAGGTTAACTGCAGTTCCATCTGCCACTTTCCTGAAGACTTAACTTTGGGCAGATCTTCTTGAGTAACTACTGTATGACTGACATAACACAAATAACTGATTCACAAAAAATTACATTGAAGCTAAAACTATCTTCTTCTGACAACCTATTTGCAGTATTAATTAAATTGAATTAAATTGCTAGAAGTCCACGTGAAGTGTGGATTCAAAGGATAGCTTTATCATTTGCCTACAACATGCATGCAATTTAGCTGAAAAATTATAATAGCTGAGCTTTTAGAATCACATAATTGTGGAGACATTGACAGAGATCCTCGAGCTTGTTCTTCTAAGCAGCAAAGCATGTATTTTTACACTAATCTATACTTGGCAGATGCTATTATTTTTCTTAATTATTTGCTTTTAATTGACATCTTTTACATCTAAGGATGTGCAAGTTAACAAGATGGGAAAAGCCTACAATAAATCTGTGTAAAGCATCATCAAATCTTGTATATTCTCCCTTTTTTAAAAATTACAGAGATGAAAATATTTTCATCAGTCATTATTTTGGCTGGAGAGAAGCAGATCCCTAATCTCCCTATGCACAAAACAATGAGACTGAAAACAAAAGCTTAAAATACAGTATCATAAAGCTAATCTTATGCATTGCTAATTTTTCGTAGTCTTGTGGGTTTTTTTTAAAATACTTCCCATACTAGAAAACCAAATTTCTGCTTTGAAGAAAATTTCATATGAGATGATTGTCACTTTGATCTGGGAATATATAGGCTGACTTACCCACCTTTATGATAATGGTTAAATAATTAATTTTCGATTTATTAATTTTATAAGCCAAACCTGCTGAGTGATTAGAATAATCAGCTATAGGAAGGTCACCACACCACCTCTTTGCAAAGCTTTATCTTTTCAGATTAAGGTAAGGCTTTTTCCTCATAATGCTATTAGTGTTTAGTTTATTTCAGAAACAAGATTGCCACATTGAGTTTCTGACCAAAACAGTTTCCACTAGTTTTTCTATCCCAGTTTAGCTAAATCTATATCCTTTGTGCCTCAGCTTTCCTCATAATTTGATATTTTCCAAATATTTTCATTAAAGGAGACTGATTTTTCAGTGTAATTGGAACAACTCCATAGTTATTTTAAATTAACTACCTTATTTCACTGCAAATTGCATAATGTGAATGTGTACACCTACAAAAGCATTTAATCATAAGTCCATTCTTAGGATTTAGAAATTTATGTGGGCTGCTCTGCACAGATCAAACCCTACAGAAAGAGTCATTAATATGTTAGAGATATGAGGCTCACAACTGGCAACTATTAAGTCAGCAAATCCAATAAACAACTATTCTTAGGATACGACATACATAGGCAAGGACACAGTATCTTACTCTCAACTCACACAGTCAACATATGGAATTTTCAATATATCAGTAGGACTGGATGCTTTTCATCACAGAGGATAGGACGTCCACAGGGTCAAGGTTTTATCATGATACACTATACTGGCACCTCTACCTCTGGTAGCTTATTTGTAACAGAATGGCAGAGAAGCATATATATATATATTATTTGTCATATAAATGAGTGTACACATGATTTCAGAGGCAATCATATGGATACCCTTGCTAGGCAAATTTGAAAATCATGGCTGACATATTGATTTAGAGTTTGCAAATCTAAGGTGTTTGTCCATATTACTGCTAATAAAAGAAAGTATTCTCCCTGGTAATATATAAAGATTTTTATTCCTAGACATTTTGAAAGGGCTTGTGATTTTATGTTTTCTGGTTTTAGAGTCAAATGTAAGACTGACAGTATGTATTAGGTAAGAGTATGCTTGCTAAGGGACAATCACAGGCATGTGTGTGTGTTTGTGTGTGTCTGCGTCTGTGTCTTTGTTGTAAAAACATTACTAGAAGAAATATTTTAAGTTAAATTATGAAACATTCATTCTTGGTAGATAGAACAAATGACTTACTTTTTGCCCACTGAGCTCTAAGTGCTCTGTATTGACTGACAAAGAAATATTTCTTGGTTCTTGTTGTATTTTCTAATGTGAAGATGGGATTTCAAACCTGTTTATACTGTTTCTATTGAAAATATTGAGCTTACTACTTCTGTTTGAAATGACATTGCCCAATTTATCACCTTGAATGCAGATAGTTTAAAAGTATCATCTGTCATATGCTTTCTCAGATCTTTTTTCCCCTTGTTTTTTGTTTATTTTTTTACACTTTTGAGTCTTAATTTCCAACTCTCAGGCTATTTTGATATTACCAGACATTCATCTTTCAAATTTAGATTTTGAAACTAATGAACTACTGTTTTCTTCTTTAGAAGATACAAGACCAGTTAGGATGAGAAAGCAAATCACTGTGCTTTGAATAAGAGAGGGCACTTTTCTGAATTATGAGTATTGATTTCCATGAAAAATATCTTCAGGAAAACATCTCTTCAAAGGGGATTTTATACATTTAAGATCCAGTGCTTTTTAGAATCCTTCAAAGGAAGACTGTTAATTAATTGCAACTGTTTTTACTGATGTCCCAAGGCTGTGATCCTATTCTCCCATCTAATCTTAAGTAAAGCTTTAGGATGCAGCATGCTAAGCTAAAAAAAAAACAAATAACCAAAACCAATCACCCAAAACCACCATAACCCAAACCCCAACAAGATAGATCATGCAACTAAGTTGATTTTATACTTTGATAAACAGAAAAAAATAAATATGAATACTAAATCATTCCAGTTAGCTCGTGAGCCACTGATTTATACAGCTGAATATATGAACTTTGAAGCTTTAGGTCACCTGCCCAGTAGATGAAAGAAAGGTGGTGGATGAAGTTTTTCTGGATTTTACTGTGGCTTTTGATACCAGCCCTCACAGCATCCTTATGGACGAGCTGTCCAGCTGTGGAATGAGTGGGTTCACATTGTGCTTGGTGACAAACTGGATGTACAGCAGAGCTGAAAGGGTTGTGGTGAATGAGGCTACGTCTGGCTGGTGACCAGTCACCAGTGGTGTTCCTCAGGAATCAGTTCTAGGGCCAGTTCTGGTAAATATATGTGCAAAGGGTCTGGATGCAGGAGTTGAATGCACCATCAGCAAGTTTGCTGGTGACAAAAAAATAGGAAGTGCTGTTGACTCCCTTGAAGAACAAGAACTTTTTCAGAGAAATCAAGGCAGATTGGAGCATTGGGTTATGATTAATGGGATGAAATTTAACTAGTGGAAATGTTGCAGCCTATAACTATAACACTGGGCACAAGTATAAATGGGGAGACTGTAGATCAGCCCTGCAGAGAGAGATCTGAGGGTGCTAGTCAGCAGCAGCTCCATGTGAGTCAGCAGCGTGCCCAGGCAGCCAAGGGGGCAAACTCTGTCCTGTGGTCCACCAAACATAGCATCACCAGCTGGTCAAAAGAGTGATTATCCTACTCTGTTCAGCATTGGTGCAGCCTCACCTTGAGCACTGCGCACAGTTCTGGGCCCCACGATTTGAAAAAGATGTGCTTGAATGTGTCCAAAGAAGGGCAACAAAGCTGGTGAAAGTGCTGGAAGGAATGTCCTATGAGGAACATCTGAAGGTTTGGGTTCATCAGGTTTGGAGAAGAGGCTGTGAGAGATGACCCCATTGCTCTCTACAGCTTCCTGAGGAGGGGAAGCGGAGAAGGAAGTGCTGAGATCTCCCTGTTATTCAGTAATAGGACTTGTGGGAATTGTTCAAAGCTGTACCAGGGGAGGTTTAGACTGAGAAGGTGGTCAAAGACCAGAACGGCTTTCCTTGAGAGGCGGTCAATGCCCCAAGTCTGTCAGCGTTTAAGAGGCATTTGGACAATGCCCTTAATTGACACAATGCCCTTAAAACTTTTGTTCCACCCTGAATTGCTCAGCAGCTGGACCAGATAATTGTTGTAGGTCCCTTCCAACTGAAGTTATTCTATTCTATTCTATTCTATTCTATGCTAATGAAGATTTCAAGTGTTTAATAATTGCAGAGTTGATTTTGAGAGAAATCTATACTTAGAGAAAAATATTGAATGGCCATTAGCTTTTTTGCTTTTTGGCAAATAACCTACTTTGTAACTTTCAAAAGGAATTTCACTTGTCATTTCATATCCTTCCAGACATCACAGGCTGTTTCAGTGATGCATATTCATAATATGTATAAATATATTATATATATACACACACATATAAAAATTATATATGAGTAGTGAACAACACCTTGACACTTCTCAATTCTGTCACTGGTGACCTGGCAAGCATCACTGCAAAAGTTTTTTAAAAATTCATCACTCTTTTTTTCTTAATTGCACCATGAGATACTTTCTGTCCTATTAGATTTGTTTATTTTGAACTGGTGTAGTTCACTGTGTCTCAGACCACTATGAAATCCTGTCCCCTTGTACATTTCATTGTGCAGTAGCAACACAGCAGAAAGACCATAATTTACTTTGCTGGAATAGGCCAACCATAACCTGAGCTCTTCAATTACAATTTGGTCTTTTTTATCCCTTATAGAGATAATAAAGATCAGATTGTTGCCAATCTGTTGCTGTTGCTCTGGTCACAGTGAAGCTCATGAAACCTTACCATCCTTTTACTACTTTGCTGAGCAGCTCCATTATAGCCATTAGAGTATAAACAGCCTAGATTTCCTGGAACTATTTCAGCACATCAGCAATGATTAGACTTGCCTTTCTAAACAAGTGCCAATAACCCGTTACATAAGACAAAGGTTAAAGAAAAAAAAAGGAAAAAAAGAGCAGAGAAAAACTCAGCTACTGCAGGCCCAGCAGGCTTTTTCTGGTGTTTGTGGCCCTGTTTTTACACAAAACTGAACAAAATTTTCCAGGGATGTTTTCTCTTTCAAAAGTAAATAAAATTCCAGCACCAAAAGCATGGACTGATTTTGTTTAATTATTATATAAGTCCCATGCAGTAGCAACAACTTCAACACATGCAGGAGAATTCTTGTACCTGACTCAGAAGCTCTGTGCAAACATTGTTCATGTGGTAATTCAAGTAAATATTTCCTCTGGGCTAATTTTTCAAAGTATGAAACCATTTGTCTGTCTAATTAGATGAGCAAGAAGCAATTAGAATGTACAACAGATTTTCAGTAATCACACATGAGTTTGTGTGAACTGGAATAGGAAACTGTATGAGCGTCAGCAGCAATTTGACTTTTGTCACAGTTAGAAATAGAGCTACATGAATTTTAAATAGACTTTTAGGTGACTGAACTTTTAAGAAAGATGTTAAAAAAATGTTACTGATTTGGATTTCTTGGAGTCTAAAAGTATAACCTTCGATATGGTAGCTGAAAGTTACTATTTCTGTAAACTCATAGTCATTTTACCATCTTTGGATACTGTGTGCTTTGAAGTTGAAACTACATAGAGAAGTAAAATGGGAAAAATTGAAATGGGGTTAAAATGCAAAATGCAGGTCTGCAACATGTGTCTAAGTAGTTTGAAATGGAAGATATTCTTAAATCTAAAAATAATGGGTTTTATCACTTCCTAAAAAAAAAAAAAAAAAATCAGACCAAAAATGATGAATTATAGAAAGGAAGGACAAGGGTGATCTTTTTTTGGGCAATGGTAGCAGTTAGAAAAATGCATGACAATAAAGAACAAAAATGAGACATGAGTCATGAAGGATTTTGCAATATGCCAGTGTATCATGCTATAGCAATGAGAACATATCAATCAAATCAAACAATATGAACTCTTCCAACACTATTTGGCTGTGAATGGAGACAGAACATAACTTCCTCCTGTGTTCATTTACTAGACATTATCTCCACAGTCCTCCTCTAGCCTTATCTAGACAAGACATAAGCCAGGGTGCTGGTAGGCCCTTATCTACCAGAACAATTTTACACCATGTTCCATTGTCTGTATGGAACAGATGTGTCAGCCATAGAAAAAACGGCCATCTCTTCTCTTGGAGAGTTCAAAGTACCACAAAGAAATGCAAGCTCTTTATTTAGTTATCACAGCTGTGACAAAGCAGTCTCTAAAGTCTGGAGGATAGACAGAAAGGAAGCATGAAAAAGCAAACAAAACCAAATTAGCTCAGGCACGTGGAAGGCAGAAGGAAAAATAATGTGTATAATAAAATCCAAACTACATTTTTATTTTCGTTATTATTTCTATGCAATTCAATACATCACATGATGATCCATATTAGAGTTTGGGTTGGTCTAGATAAGTACAGATTGTGCTCAGGAGAATTGTTTTGGTACTTCTAAAAAAAATTAGCTTAAATGAAGTTGTTTCCTAGAAACATGATTTAGCCTACTTAGCTATTGCATTTCTTGATCATTGGCAATTAAGGCATAAAATAGACATGAAGTCAAATCATGAGCCAATGAAATTCAGATATATTGCAGTTGTTTAAATAGCACAGTGATGATTCATATCAGCTGCTTCATGCTGATTTGCACACTGGTTATCCTCCTGAAGGATCATAAAGTGTTTTATGAATTAGCATCTTGGAGTATTAATCACATCTACTTGAAAACAAGACACAGGTCTCTTCTTTTTGGATGATCTGTCACATCATAATCTATGGTGTCATATATGATAGACTGTATCTTTAAAACTGTAAAAACCCCTGTAGGCACTGAGTTTCATCTGTGTTTACTGATAGACACCAATGGCTCAATAGATGCCACTGACTTACAACTGAACTTCCTTGTTTAAAATGTTAGTTTTGAACTCACTCATTTGTATCAGCCTTGGTATTTAAGAAACAGCAACATAATTAACATAAGTATTCCTTTTATGTATTATATAAATATATATATATATAAAATATTATATTATATATTACTTTAGGAAAAACATAGTTCTGCATTCAATACAAAAAAAGCAATCACTGCTTCACAAAGTGGCTGAATCACAGACTACTGGAAGCTGTTAGAATATTGCATTGTGTTTATCCCGGCCTATATTCTTAAATACCTTCTGTTTGAGCCACGATGAAGGGTTAAACAAACCTTATGTCTGACCTAATAAGACTGTGCTTACATTTACTAAATTTGGGAAAAATTTGCTATCAGCAGTAAACAGTGATAAACAATTACACCTGCTACAAATTTTGTCCAGGGTGCTGCGTAGCCTTGTGCAACTTACAGTCATGCTAAGAAGAAAACAAGAAATACATTCCTCTCCATTTTTCCTTACTTCTCTAGTAATCATGGTGCTGATATTTGAGGAGCACAAAGGTGGTATCTATTATAAATTATTTTTATGAAGCTGGTAAACTGGAAGAAAGGGTTAAGAGGAAACAGAAATGTCACTCTCATATCACCTACTGGGCAATAGTTCATGCTATCTATGTGGAGTGATGATGCAATCCCAAGGTAAGACATGCCAACATTGACATCGTTTTCTTGAACATAAACATAAATACAGACACAGCGACCTTACTCACTCTAAACTTAGACTCTGGAGCACCTCGAGACATTTTAGCAATGACTAGAAAGACCACTCAGCATTGGTCTTGTCATCGGGACTGCATTACTGAAAACGTGATCCACACTCTTCTCCATCTGTTCTGAATTTTCTCTCCCTTTGTCGCTATGTTCTTGCCCACACAGCTTTATTTAGTGAGCAGGCCTGTATCTAAACACATACAATCTTCTTCCTGTTCTAAAATGGAAGGACTTTTTAAAAAAATCACAAAATACCTTAGATTTGCACACAGTTATAGCTAAGGGGGGAAAAAAGAGATTTCCTTTATCTAGTAGTAATCTCTCCTGTTTTATCTTATTCCCATTGTCTCTCGTCCTCCTGCCACATGTCTCTGTGAAGAGCCTGGCTCCCTCTTGTTGATAAGACCCCTCAGAAAACGACTCTTCTTGAGGTTGAACAAACCCTGTCCCTCAGCTGCTGCTCTCAGAGAGGGTGCTGCAGCCTCCAACCACCTTGATGTCCCTCTGCTGTACTCTCTCTCCTCTTCATCAGTGTCTTGCTTGTGTGGGGAAGGCACAACACTGAACACAGTATCTAGACACAGCCTGGCATGTACTGAGTAGAAGGGGACAGTCACTCTTTGTTACTGGCATACTCCTGGTATCACAGCCCAGGATGCTGTGGTACACCTTTACTGCCAAGGGGCATGATGTGCTGTCAGCAGAGACCTCCCCCAGGGGCCTCTTCCACAGACCTGTTCCCCAGCCAGTCAGTCCCCAGCTTGCACCACTGCCCAGGGCTCGCTCTTTCCAGGTACAAGATTGGCAGCTGTCCTTGTTCAGCTTAAAATTTCTGTTGGCCCACTCCTCCATCCTGCCTCGGTCCCTCTGAAGGGTAGCCTCAAGGATATTCCCCCAGTTTGATGTTATCTGCAAATGTTACAAGAATGTGCTCCATGACTTCCTCCATGTCACTGATAAAGATGGTCCCACAACAGGGTCTTCTGTGATACCCTACTTGTTACCTGCCTCCAGGAAAAGCACAGCCCATTAACCACTGCCCTCAAAACCCAACCATCTAACCAGTTTTTTACTCATCCAGTTGCCCAGACATCCAGACCTTTACATCCCTATTCCAGGGTAAAAGTTAATGTACGGAAATGCCTGATGTCTGGAGTCTCTCTCAGTTTACTGCAATATTGCAATTTCAGTCCAGTATCACAAAACTTGAAGGAATTTTATGAGGATGAATCTACCACAAAAGATAAACTTTGATCTGTTCAGGCAATATGTCAGCCAATCGTTCATGGCTTTGCTAAAAAAAAAAAATCTATCTTTGTGATATTTTTAATGCTACAGTAGTTTCTTTTAGCTCAAAGCTTTTTATTAATGTTCTTCTCAATGAGAGGGAAAAGTTGAATAGATTTTATTGATGTTTCCTCCAGAGTATCAGGAAATCCAGTCATCAGAGAAAAAGGATTAACATGCATGATGCACTGCTGGCATATCACAATTTAGTGACTACTTAGTTCTTTACTTCTGTTTTACCCAGCTTAGGGTACTAAAAAAATGTAAGAAGGAAGCGTCATAGACAAATAATTTTTCCACATTTAAGAGTTGAGGAGTTCAAAAAATGATTTTTAGTTGTTTTTTGTTTTTTTGAAGAGTAGGCATAAATGTCATAAGATTTCTTATGTCACATCTTATTTGTGATATACTCATTTGATGTCTCACATAAAATTAATATTTCTTACTGTAATTTGATTAGTGAAAAACTGAAAACACAGAATATGAATTAAGTGCATAATAATTTGCTAGTCAGCTTGCTGTTTGTTGACATTAATTCTTTCAAATGCAGTTTTTTTATTTCAGGGACAAAGGTAATTTATTTACCTGCATAGCTTTTTCCTTTAAACACTTTAGTCCTCAATTCTCTTTCAAGAGAATGGTATGATAACTTTTTTTCTACCCCCTAGAAGAAGCTGTCAAATTAGATAAATTTTTAGTCTTTTAATGTATAAAATATATATTTTAAATATTATATTCTCAAGCTAAAGACTACCACTGTCCGAGGCATCATTGAGCAGCAAAATTAAAACATTTTCACAGAAAACAAAAATACAATTTCTAATCTAACATGCAGATTAGCCCTTTGCTATATCTTACACTTTTGCCTTCTTAAATTGTATCTCTTAGAAAAAAGCGGATTGAAGTGACCAAGTGGGGGCTGATTTCTTATTTTTTGTGTTGGGAGTAATTTCACGTCATTTGGGGGTGTCTATCTTGAACAGCTTTGGCTTCATCAGCCTTGACTGTCTAATGCCAGTTTCACTCCCTTTCTAGATGAATAGATTTCTTCAAGAATGAGAACACTTTCTGGCTAACTTTAGATTATACATAGAAAATCTTGCTGACAGCCTCCCTCCCCCAATTTCTTTTTACTGAACTAAACCAGCAAACAAGCATGCAGGCATTGAGTGCATATTACCTGTAAACGATGCTAAAGTGAAAAAAAAATCAGAAACATAGAAATTGAAGAACAGAGACTTCACTTGACAAATACTGCACCTCAATTAGCTGGTGCAATGATGTTATGAGACAATCAGAACCTCAGAGAACCCTACCAATCCACAAGGAACATTTTTTTTTGCATTGGTGACCTGAAGAAACATGTAATATATGGTCTGTATCTCAACAAAATATTTCTAACAAACAGAAAAAATTGTTTGTGGTTTAATTTTATTTTTTTTTTAACTTAGAAAAGTTTAATGGTACTGAGTTCTTTCTAAAATTGCTATTAAGACATCAACAGACATCTCTCCTTCCTTCTATTTCCAATCCTGTCGTCATTTCCTACCATATGACTTCCCAGGAAAACCTCTTAGGTTGCCTGGCTGTAGCAGCTCAGTCCCTTTCTGTTTATGGGTTTTACCTTCTGTGCCATGTCTCTGATAAGGAGCAAGTGTTTGAGGGAATGATGGCCACTAATTAGGGATTAAATCCTTCCCCAGTGACAAGAGAATGTTAGAGGAGGGTATTGCTCTTTTGTGTAAAGTGTTATCTCAGTTCTTCACAACATTAAATGAAAGAAATAGGATAAGTAATCCTCTAAGAGTATGAGGACAAGAGGTGGGTTACAGTTCTCACTCTCCATCTTTGACTACTATATCACATTCAACACAGACTGTGACTATATTTAATGTGCTTTTAACTGATTAGTAATCATACATTTATTTCACTTAATTATTTTGCTGTAAGAACTGACTGCTTAACTGGCAGGAGAAAGAAACGTAGATATATAGGGTTGTTCATTTAGAAACTATCTGCAGCAGTGAAGTCTTGATATAGGAAAACCCTTTGAATTCTCTTTCTCTCAGGATAAGCACCCCATGAGCTGGCATACTGCAGAAGTGTAGTGTTGTTTGCAGGAATCAGTAATCCTTATGGAGAGAATAAGACATGTCTGATACATGTAGTGTTACAGCTACCCTGTCATCCTCTTAGAATGTCACTGACATCACTGCTGAAGTGGAGATTAGGGACTCTTCTTTACTCCACTATAAAGTTCACAGATTTTTTTCTGAATTGTTTCTTTGCCTTTTTTTTTTTTTTTTTTTGGTGTCAGAAGTGAAGAGGATATTCCACCACATGGACAGTCTGGCTGAACAAAGGTATGTTTTTCTCCCTGGAAACACAGAACATCCCTACTTTCAAAAAGGAAGAATTGCTGGTGACTCAGACAAAGTGAGGTAAAGCACAAAAATTACCTTTGACTGAGTGCACTCGTACCTAAAGACATATTGAAATATGTCACCCTGAGCGTGCCTAAACAGCTTTCTGATCAGGAATAACACAACATAAGTTATCTTTGCAACATTTCCAAAGGTATTACCAGTGCTTTCATTACCTTCAGTAGCCATGTCCTTAATTCACTTTTTCAAACATAATGATGGATGGCACGTTAAAAAACAGAAGGGAAAATTCTGGCAATATAAAACAGCGCTTCTACTGCTTTGCTAAAGGATGAAACAGGAACAAGGGACTCTCAGTGAAAACAAACAATGAGTTTCTGGAGCGTAAAACACTGCTATATTATTATTCACTGATCGCTGCTGTCATTGCTTTGGCAACTCAGCATAACCATGATGCCAATTCTTTTTTTTAATTGCAAATTATTAGTCAAACTTTTCAGAGAAAATCCCTGGCAATTCCCTCACACTTGTCAGCCTGAGGAGGGGACATTGCATACCTTGAAGAGTTGTGAGTTCTAGATGATGGCATATGATAAAGAAACAATAACCTTCAAGAGAGAGGCCCTTGAGCAAGTATACATCTATTTTTCATTCAGAGCTACTATTCTCTTGCAATTAGAATTTTGGCTCAGTTCCTCATTCCTTAAACACCTCATTCATATGCCAAAATTTGCAGTATATGCTTTTGTGTGCAAAATTATGTCAGATTATGTAAGAGGCATCAAAGGCATCTGTACCTCAGAGCCAGTTTTTATTAATCAAGAGAGCAAATAAACCCAATGTGTGTGTACATAATATGTAGTGATGCAGCCTTAATTTTAAAATATTTGGGACTACTCTTACTACTGATACCCATAAAGTAACAATTTCTGGATAATAACTGGCAGTATGGTAAGACAGCGATGAGACCTGTGGAATTCAAATTACAGTGGTGATATTAGGATGAAATTCCAGCTTGTCCTACTGTTACGGCCGTGGTATAACTGGTTATCTGGGCTGACCCGGCACACTGAATCATTAATGCACCGGTTGGCCCAGGAATTCCAGTGAGATGAGATGAGACGAGATGATGGGCTGAAGCACTGGCCAGTTTCCCAGCAAAGCAGCTGGTCAACAGTTACAGGAACTCTCCAAGTGGGAATTGTGGACAGTTTGGGACATTTCCCTATGTAGCTTCTGCTATGCACACTCCAGTTAAGATACACTAATTGTATACTGAAGATGTGTTGATTAATTCCCTAAGAGGACAACCTGTGTTTCAGTATCTCTCCAGGCAGCTCCTGCTGCTGAACTGACTAAACTGCACGTAGATAATTTAAAACATTTGTAGAAAATGTTCCTGCCTGTGCATAAATGATCACATAGGACAGGCTTTTGTGCATAGCTAAGATAGAGGCTGTTTTGTACATACTGTGAGGTAATCAGAGACAGTGGATACGCTGTTGTGGTCACCCAGGACCACAGGCCAGCTGGCTGATAAGTATCCAGCAACACAACAATTCAGCTGAAGATGCTACTGAAGGGATGGATGCAACAGAGACTCCCACTGCCGCCTGGCCAACTGGCTGTTCTCTTGGAGAGATCTGACTCCCCATGTGAGCTTTACTGAGGGTTGTTTTGTTTTTTAATATACTCTCTTCCTGTGTTTATGTAGCAAGTATAGCAAACAAAACGACTCAACATTTCGGTAATTTCTATAAGGAAGAGAAGGGGAGGGAGAAGGGGAGAGCAGAAAGAGACAAAAGGAAGAAATAAAAAGAAACAAAGAAATGGAAAGAAACTAGCCAGCAAAACAAATATGGCATCTAGATGAATATCCAGTATTGCTGTAGTGACATAGCTGAGGTGATATAAAAGTATATGTTGTTTAATTTACCAGTATTTTAAGTAACTTTTGCTGCCTAAGAGAACTCTAGGTCTTCCTCTGATTAATAGTCATTGCCTGGTTAATAAACAAAGACATTTGCTAATAGTTTGCAAATAACGTTTAATCAAAATTAATATTTTTAAAACCCATGTATCTCTGGGAGAGGTCATTTAGAAAGTTGAAGGCTAAGCACAAAGCACTGCACATTTGAAGAGAGTTTCTGTGTACTTTAATCCTTCAGACATGAGAGAGGGGGAAGAAGGAAGGTATATAGTCAAGGAGTTACGGTACTTCAAAGGAGTGAAAACTACAACTAATTCTTCTGTTTCAGGTCCTCCCCATTGGCACCCTATTCCACCTTTGGCTCTTTTCTGTACAATTTGCACTTAAGCCTTTTAAATTTATATGTACATCATACAGAAATATGCCTGTGCAGGTCTCCAAGCATGTATCTGGACTAAAACACAAAAGTATGACTGCAGTCACACTTGTAGGCACAGAGTCAAACTTGCTTACTCCAATTAGAATTTAAGTACAATATTGTACAGTTATAGCAGTGAGCAATCCCAGTGTGGGCTATATAACCTTATCAGGATCCTGAGTAAATTTTTGATCCTGTGTGACCTCATGGCATGCAGGGCATTGGTAAATGGGAAGACAATATCTATACCTTGGTTTAGCCTGATGCACAGTATGTTGCTGTGGTTAACAGCATGAGAACTAGTCGAGAATTTGGAATAGGCATTTCAAATTACATGAGGGTAAATAACTTTGCATAGGAGAGCAGGCTTCAGCATCACTAAATCACGAGCTTTACAGTTGTGTGGTTGTAATTTCACTTGCTATTGTAAGAGAGCAGTTTGTATCACAGCATTACTCATCACCCTGCAGGGCAAAGATCCCCACGAGGATGTTGAGGAGTTCCTGCGGTCTCTGAGGGCCCAGAGCAGCTCAGGCTGACACACAGCAGTGCCAAGGGCTCCTTTCAGACTGTGCTGTGTGGGTGGAGGGGTCTTTCTGAATCCTGAAATCATCAGTGGGTGTTACGCTGACTAACAAGAAAATACCTCATAATACATACAGAACATTCATTTAACACCCTAAATATGAGGTGGATACTGAGGATGGAAATTATCAAGATTTTGCTGCCAGAAATCCTGTGAAAACAATATTTAGCAATTCAAGTAAGTTCATGCCACTTTCTACTTAATGCTCGAGGGAACACCAGAGCTGGCAGTCGGTAATTACTTCTGTGCAGAAACAGAGTTTGACACACACTATTAGAATTTTTTAAGGAAGTTAAAAGAAAGCCTAATGGTTTCACAACAAAATCCCTTAAACCATCCACCTCTGAAAGAAGACACACAGCGTATTAAAAAAACTTTGAGTTCCTTATCAGTATTAGATGTGAGAAAGAGTGCAATTCCAAAAGGCTCAGACAGACAGACCTTACCTGTCCTAGGTCTTGTAACGAGCAGCCTTTTACAGTTTCATACAAGAAAACATCTCACTGTGTTCCTCCTCTCAACCTGGGAGGTGAATGAATGTCACCTTTGCCAATATCTCCTTTGCAAGCAGAGTCTTACTTACGCGAGCATTTGTGTCAGTGTTAGGGGAAAAAAGAATAAACCTGAAATTCTGTGATAAATGTCTCCATGTGAAGATACCACAGAAAAATGGGATCTGATTGTTCTGCTAACCCCCTGTGTAGGGGGTACAGTTCCAGAACAGAAAGAATAAAATTCTCAGTTCTGTACATGTTGAACACCTACACAAGCCTATTTTATAAAAACTCATGCAGAGAATATAGAGTTATATAAAAAGCAACAGCAAAACAGACTGCTTATATGGATAACACAACAGATTTTTCCCTCTGTTTTGAACGTCTGTATAGCTTATATATCTTGAACAGATGTTGTGACCCTTTTTATGCTCCGTTGCTTTCTGTTATAACCAATGAGCACAATTTAAAATGACCACTGAATTTCCTGCTGCATAGACACAGGAACTATTTTTAATACTGCAAATCTTTTGTATAATTCATGCTAATCAAATTAATTATCATGTCTGATAGAGGGTTGTTTTTTTACCTGAAACTGTGTGATCCTTTGGGTCTCTCAGTAGTTTGAGCCTCGTATGAGGGAAAATGTACTGCAGGGGTTTCCCATTTATCTGAGGAACACAAATAGGCATGTCATGAAAAAATAAACCAACAACAATTGTATCAATAATTTCAGACAGTTGAAACAGGAACAAGCAAACAAACATATTTCATCCAGGAAAATATCATAACTTCACAATTCAAAAATGCCGGCAAGTTTCAAGACATTTTTCAGACTGCAAAATCCTTCTACAGGGGAATGAATATTTGCTTCCATAACTCCAGATGAATTTCAAATATGGTTCTAGTTCTGATTTTTCCCAATGACTAGAAGGTGGACACTGTCTTCTGTAGTTTCTTTTAACATTGATCCCTTATTCAAGCAATGTTTAAGAGAAGAATGAAATTAAATATAATTGCTGTATTTTTTATAAAATTCTATTCATAGACCTCTAAACAAAATGTTGGTTGAATGTATAACCAGCCACGAGTTACTGCTTTAGTTTCAGCAAAACCACATATTCCAATGTACCTCTTGACTTAAATTCCAAAAGCCTTTTGAAAGACCCAAACTAAAACTTGTAGGACAACATTCCATACGAAAATGCACAACATTTACCTGGGCTGATCCTAGAGAGTGACAAAGCTGAAAGCAATACACCTCTATAATAGACTCTAAAGAGCCAGATTTCCTGCTGGGACGATCCCACCTGCTCCATGGTTTGGGCATGGGAGGGGCCATGCTGACCCACCTGCCAAGGATGACCACACTGAGCCTATACCAAAATGACCCTTCAGAAGGAGTGCTGGTTGCAACATACACCTCACAGCTGTCATGCATCCTTTTTGTCCACAGTTTTGGTCTCTTGGTAGCCAAGTTGAACCCATCACCTCTCTGCCTCTGACACATCAGTTCCACGTCTGGGTGCTGCATCCAGACAAAGAGGAGGGAGAACAACTGTGACTGCTTCAGGATGGGACCGTGGGGAGGGAGGCTCAAGGAGTCAAAGGGACAATATTATTCAGTATGGCAGTGCAGCAGTCTGAGTGTACCAGCAACCTCCTGCCAAGAGTTTATTACTATTATTTATATTTAAGTAGCATTTAAAGGGATTAAGCTCCTCCTGAACTAAGCGCTTCAAACCTAGTTTCTGCCCTGGAGAGTTTATGAAGTTAATGGATAGCACACATAAATGATGGGGAGGGGAAACAGAGAAGTCAAGGGACTTGCTTAGCTCAACCCCACAGTGAGCAGAAGAGTTTATATATCTATTGTTGTAATTCAGTTTTCCATCCAGTGAATGATGTTGTATTTAGAAGGCTGAAATCCTCCCATAACACACTGAGAGTAGTATTGACTGTAATTAATTTATGTCAGACATAAAGGAGATCATGGATCTGGTAGTGGACAAGTACTCCAGAATAAATCAGAGCATGACATCAGGCAGACGTTTGAATTTATCATGGAATTTTGCCAGGACAGAGTCTAACACTACCAGAAGCATATAAAGTGCCATGAGGCTTCCACGCTTATAAATGGATAGGGAGAATGTCATGTTTTTAATGACATTATCATATATTCAGTAGGTGTAATATAACAGTAAAAGTAACATATTTGTCATGTGTAGTTTGCATTAAACTGTAAAAAATCTGAAAAAAATGTATCTCATTTTCTTTGGAATTAAATAAAAAAAATACAAATATTGCAGTTCACAAGAAGTGTATGAACACATTTGAATAGATTTTTAGTTGAGATACATTTTGCTGGGAGCAATTCAATCTAACTGAGGAACACTGCAGCTCTTAAACTTCAATTCATATTATTCTAATACTGCTATCTTATCTTTCTATATCAACATTTTTTTAATAAATAATAATCCAAGAATATTCAATGCCATATAGTACATGACTGCTGACAAATATGTCAGAAAATATATACTGCCTCCTTCTTTAGCCTATTACTTCCTCATTACTTTCACTTCCAGAATTTTATGAGAAAATAAATCTTGGTGATTCATATAGCTCTGAATAAAAGCATTGAAGTTTATTAGCATTCAGGGTAGCATATTATTTTTTATCATTGGTGGGACTTAAATTGAATGTGTTGCTAGGCATTTACTTTCAGACCTATACGTGTCTGAAAGTGGCAGAATAAATAGAAAAAAACAGTATTTGCTGTAAATAGATAATGCAAAGAACAGTTACACTGTTCTTGATGCTTTTGCTTTAAACACTAATGTCCATATTTATCTGAAATCTATTGGATATTTGAAAACCTCTAGCACACAAATCCTTTCGTGTTTCCAGTCGTCCACATCTTCTAACTTCACTGATGTTGATTTCCCCTCATCTGAATATATGTGCCAGGAGGCCTTTCTAGCTGACTCTTCTCTCAGTTTCCCCAGTGAAGATACAGAGAGATCCCACAAATACAAACTACTGTGCAGAGGAGCCTTCCTTCCACTGCCCTGCTGCAGGAACAGAGGACGTGTAAGTCCCCAAGCCCAGATCTAGGTCACAGGGCAAAAGATGACTTGATCCCACTTATTTGCTACAAAGTCCAGAGATTTCTGCCACCTGTCCCTGTCATGAAGATCCTTCCTCACTTGTTTGGGAGCACTCAGTACACTCGACTTGCAGTTCAGCCCCTGCAATGTCATCCTCCTCCTCAAGGAATGTAAGCTCTGGTCATGGGTTTTATGTTATTAGTCAGTGGAATGAACGGCAAATAAATGCGCTGAGGTTTTCTAAGACTGCTACGGAGGATCAGATTAAATATGCACCATATTTTCCCTTTGTTGTCTTTCGATGTTTTGTCTGATAAAGAAACTCTATGGAAGCCTCATATATAGGGGAATTTTATAAGGTAAAGAGGACAATCCAGAAGAAAAAAATTCTCTAGTGCTGTATTTAAGTTCAAGAAATAAAATGCATGAAGTGTATTTTAGTATTCCAGGTGAAGACCATAGCCACATCTATAATGTATTAACTGGTGTTTGGATCAGGTCATTAAAGCCATGGTAATTACTGTTTTTAAATGGTACTGCACCTCCCCTTCCACCAACATTAGACAGGGACTGACAAGGTGAATCTCAGCAGCTACACTTGGCTGTAGTCCTCTAGGAAATGCCATGTTTGAGGGAAACTTTACCTGAGTTAGGTATCCAGGAACAGGATGATGGATGCTCAAGGTGGTGGGTTAGTATCTATCCTAATTTCTGAATACCACAGGTACTTGCATGAGCACACAAGGCCTGTAAAAGCTGGCACCAAGAATTTCCACAGCTGTGGTAATCCTGCCCCTTTGAATCCCTGCATTCCCTCTGCACAGAGCACAAATGTCAAGTTCTCTAGAAATCCACGAGGTGGAAAATTCTCTCTGCTGCTGCTGGAGATAAGTTGCAAAACACGAACTGAAGAAAAACTTAACAAATACACTGCTCCTGCTCATTATTACATTGCAAAGAGCTCCATTTGTTTCTGCAATTAGGTGAGTACAGCACTCCGACTTTTGATCTAGAAGTCATTCTGGCATGCAGTGAAAACAACATTTCGGGGTGACTAAGAAATGAGGCACTGCTTGCTAAATTCCATCTTGAATTACAGTGAGGGGGTGGCTAACAATTCACTCATTAGATTAAATATTTTAACAATTACTCTAAATTTGGAAATGTCCAATATGATGTTTCTCATCGTATTTCCAGAGAATCTGAATCACAAAATGCCTCCAACCTCAACCCTCTAATAGAAAACAGTTTACTACAATTTAAAATAAAATCTCCTTGCTAGACAGAAAACAATCAAAACTAAGCAGGATGGCCTTAAAAAATGTGGAACAAAATTTGCAGGCTGCCTTCTGTATCTCTGTCATAAATGGTATTTTCTCATTTTAACCCTACTGTTCACCTTATGGCCCATTTTTTCATAATTTCTAAATATCCAAGTGACGCTAAAAAGGTATGAATTAAATTTCAAGAGAATGGTAATATGTTTTTTACAGCCTTTAAAAATAGGGGATGGCATTCAAAAGGTTTCATGCCCAGAGTCCTTGCCTTCTTTTTGTGACTAGAAAATGGTTGCCAAAGTGAACTGATAACAATACACTGATATTATGAGTTTTGGATTTTGTTATTTATTTAGAGCTTAAAAAGACCCACTTATGATGGAAGTATTTAAAACCCCTCACAAAGAAACTACTTATGGCCTGCTAATGTGCTCTCATTGTCCATGCCTGTGTCATGAAGCTTTACTGCCCTGGCACCTTCTCCTACTGCTCCTTCCCAAACTGTTTGTAACAGCCAGTTTAGCTCAGGATATACAAATAATTTTCACAGAAAATAATAAGAAAAAAAAACATGTCTGGAGATTTAAAGAAGGTCTGGTCAACTGGCAGTGACTAAGCAAACTGTTGAGGTCAACAGTGATCAGTGGGAAATCTGCAATACATTATTTATTGATTAGGTTTAACCACATTTACTGTCCTCAGGGAAGGAGTTCAGAATCAATATATTGAGAAATGGTTATCAAGATATTTAACTGAACTGCAATTTAATGTGATTTAAGAATACTATATAACACCATGGAAGTTACTATAGAAACAAATATATTTTCATATTTATAATAGAGTATATGAGCTTAATCTGCTAGGTTATAAGGAATCTATGGAAACCTGAAAGTTCAGAGTTGTTGCTCCACTGCATTCTTGCTTCAAAAGCACAGGCTTGTTCTTTATTTATTACTTTTCATTTTGTACAAGCCCAGTGGAATGTAATCAAGCAGTTCTGATTTCATCTAGTAAGGAAATTGATGTTTCACATATGTGAAAGAAAAATCTTCTGGAATACACATATTGTAATAGTCAGTAAAATATTTTCTTTTTTTTAAAAAAGAAGAGCATACAAATGGCAAATTTACAGCCAATAAGTGTATTTGTAAACATGGACTGATACATTACAAGTAGACTAGTGCTATAATTCTTTTTCCTGTGGCTGGTTTGTGCCCAGTAAGGGACTAAAGGAGTTGCAATGGTATAATTCCTATACTAACTAGGAAACTGCCCTCCTAACTGATTTCAGGAAATCTTCTGCAGCAAGGGAAGCTCTGGATGAAGGTGAACCTGTTCAGATGGTTCAGGAAGGAGAATGATTTGCCATTCTTAGCTCTAGAGTACATTATACTCGGACACTACAGCTCCCTGTGCAGGGTTGAGTTGAAGATACAGGAGACAGGTACAATGAATTCAGTAACTGTTTTGTTACACACAGGGCTGAAAAAGCTTTTAGGGAGTGTTTACTTTGCCTCACCACTTTCATGGGCCTGAAACGGTTTATTTCTCTTGGTAACTTTAAAATATAAAACTAATGAAAAAAAAAAATAGAGATGTTAATACTGACTTGCTTCTATTGCTAAATGTTTTACTTTCCATGTGGAGCTAATGAAAGGGTTCTCTGACCTTTTTATCTTGTCATGAAACAATTTCATTTCTGGATATGTCTGAAAATATTTAATTTTTTTAAGTTTTCTCAAACAAATGTTCACAGATAAACAAGCTCTGAGTAGAGTTTTGATAAGGTAGATGATGTAGAGTTGGTGAGCACTGGCATTTCACTCTTATACAGACCTATTGATACTTTTTTGTACCAGTGAGTGACTGGTAGCTAACTCAGATGGAAATAGATGAAGAAGGAATTCTTGTAAAGCTTCTCCTTACACATCACTTCTCTTCTGCAGAGGCTTTACATGGCACCACACAAAATTATTTAGAACATGTTCACGCTCCAATTTACATCCCATATTTTACAAAACCAAAACCTGTGGTCTTTGTCAAGATTTTAATGCAGTATCTCTATTTCCATATAACCATGAGATACCAAAACAGCTTCAGGAAGAGAAAAAAACACATATTTTCCTCCTGGAAACATTCAGGAAAAGAACTGTTAGGTCCTTTAACTTTCCTCTTGAAAAATTTTGATCAAAGTTTTTCAACCAGTCTTAGTGCTATTTATATGAGAGAAAAAAACAAAGATCAGACCTCTGTGACTAAAACCTCACATCTTATTGACTACCTCTTTATCACAGGGCTCCCTTTTGGATAAACCTGATTTGAAGGGAAATTTTCATTTTTATCTCAGAACACTTTAGTGGTCAAATACAATTATGTATGCTTAGAATAATGAATGTTTCTCATAAGGATTAAAGTAAGTGATCAGAGAGTCAGTTTTTTAATTATTGCCAGTGATATTAAGAGCTGTGAAGACTCAAAAACATCCTTTATCTTGCAATAAAGTTGATTCATGATCTATTTGAATAGATTTCTGTAAGAATTATATCTTGTAAAGCCCTTTTTTGGAACAAGAAATGGGTACAACCCGAGCTGTGTACATCTCAATATAAGCTAAACTAGAGATAGGAAAAGAGGGAAAAATAAATGACAGCTTGTACTGTGAGGTATATCAAAACTTACTTCATAACATCTACATCTTTGCTTCATAAAACCTACATTCGACTGTCAAATGTCAGTAAAAACGCTCACCAGTATAAAAGTTTTGAAGGCTGCCTGACAGTAAGATACTCCTGTTTGTATGTTTTCTGAGGAACTAACAAAATATAAGGTATTAAGTATCACAACGGGGCCATGCAATATCTTCTCTTAGAATCATAGAATTGTTGAGGTTGAAAGAGACCTCTAAGTTGATCAAATCCAATCATCAACCCACCACCACCAGCACCATGTTCACCACTAAACCATGTCCTCAACTGCCATATCCATGTGTTTTTTGAACACTTTCAGGGATGGTGACTCCACCATTGCCCTGGGCAGCCTGTTCTAATGCTTGACTACCATTTCCACAAAGACATTTTTTCCTAATATCTAATGTAGAACTCCTCTGGTGCAACTGGAGGCCGTTTCCTCTTGTCCCGAGGAAATGGACCAGTTGCATCCATTGCATCTCATGGAAAAACGTGATCTAAATCAATATATAAGAATATATCAGAATATAATCTAAGTGAATCAGTAAAAATTGTAACAAACAATTGAAGACCTTGGATACTTGAAATGCATAAACTTTGTTAATATAAAGATGAAATGGGATGGTACACTAATGTGACTAGATTTCCAAGTCAGCAAGCTTGAAAAGCAGAATATGGACTTTTCCTTTCTCTAATAAATGGAATATTCTAATTATTAGATTGATAAAGTCTTACTGACTTATTCAATAATTGATCACGAACTGCTGGAATTATATTCACCAACTGAAAGCGGAAAAAATTATCTACAGGATAAAGCAAGTCTTTTCCTTCAACTACTAAAAGAAGGGACTTGAATTTGAATGGTAAGGTGAAACGACACTAATTGCTTTCATTTTTTCTTTTAATATGGACACTTAATGTATAGATATTTCCAGTTAGGAGATTAATTCCTTTCAGATGCATTTCAAAAATCAAAAGACAACCTGCAAAATTAATACTGAATTGTAGAGGGAATTTAATTTAATTTCATCATCAAATATT
The DNA here is from genome assembly GCF_003945595.2 of Pipra filicauda. Taxonomy (NCBI): domain Eukaryota; kingdom Metazoa; phylum Chordata; class Aves; order Passeriformes; family Pipridae; genus Pipra; species Pipra filicauda. The sequence continues at coordinate 4,038,886 of NW_024103452.1, forward strand.
GGTGATGAATATAGGTTCAACAGCATTACAGCTGAATGTACTGGAATTTGATTAATCCTGAAGTCCCTACAGTATTGGACAGTAAGATCAAATTATCAGTCATTTATAAAACTAAAGGCATGTCTTACTTGACAGCTTACTTGGTCTTGGTGTTGACTTAGTGGTCGAGAGTGGGCCAACTTCTCTGGCAGCCTTCTGTCGAGGATGTGTCCATTCTCCAAACGAGACTCTCTGGGCTTGTCAAACCAATCTGTTTCTTCGCGACGGAGATGGTAGGCTTTGAAAACCAAGGACAGGTCAAATGCTCTGATCCAGGGCTGGGCAAAGGGCAATAATGTGCATTGTGCAGAGCAAACATGCAGAGTGGTTATTAATTGGCCATGCAGCTAAAGCAAAGTTACAGGTGAGACTTGAGACATTGAACTTGAGCACTATTTAGCTGTGATACAGCAAAGGGAGAAGATTCTGTTTATGTCAAGCCTATGGATATTAAATACAGAAGAAACCTGCTGCTGAGCGCTATAGTAATCTTCCTTCAGGCAGCTCAGAAATACACTGCCGATTTCACGACTCTAAAATGTTTGTTGAAAAAAAAATTAGTCAGATTAGTTACTTTGCAGTAGACCAAGTAAAAAAACCCAAACTTAAGAAACCCCAAAACAAATCCCAAAATAACCAACCCTCAAAACCCAAACTCCACCAATTCCCAAGTTTCTGAACTGAATATTGGTTCAAAATACTTTGGAAATAATCTATAACTACTTACAGGAAAATTATGAATTCTTTGTGAAATCAGTATCAACCCAAATCAAAGTAGATAGGAAGCAATCTATGCAACTCCTTGTAATTGTAAGCAGAAATATTGCAAGTGTTCCCATTTTAAATTCCATCCCTTGATTTTGCAGTATGAACCTTTGTGTATGGATTGTTAGTGAGCATGTTCTTTCTGCAATAATTCTACAAGTCTAATGTGCTTCTATTTGCAAGAGTTTTAAATCTGTATAAAATCCCTTTTGAAGATCAAATAACACCATTTCACTGAAATCAGTTTTGCAATGTATATATTTATATTACTGACTATTGGGTCAGCTGACATAGGTGTTACTCCATTTGGATCAGAATCATGTCCTACACGTTTAATAATATTTCCACTATACAATATATAGATTTTTATTTCTGTTGCCCACCAGTGTAAACCAAAGCATTGTGCAGTTAATTAGAATGTAATGTAAGTTTGAATTTTATGCTTTATTAAGCAAGACAAATTTGGAAATCAAAGAAAGACAATATTTGTTTTAGCAAAACCACAAGAAATTGAAAATCTTACATAAGGTCAGTAGTTGCTATAGTAACAAGTGTGTGTGTTGACATGACACAGAAGAAAATTTAAAAGGAAAAATGGTAGTGTGCATAATCTCTCCTATTTAGTTGTGAAAGTAAACATAATCTAGCTGGTTTGACAAATAATTGGGAAAAAATTAATGGGACAAAAATATTATTATTTTATTGAATTTCTCTCAAAAAAAGAGAAATAATATATGCGCATGATTTTGGGAAAATGATATTTCTTATGGGTAAAAACAACACCCTGTATTATATTAGGCCTTCAGAAAATTCTTACTCTTGTTTCAGATATTATGCAGTCTCTTCCTGCACAACTGTGCACAAACTTAACCTAACAAAAAATGGTTTGAAATATTATTTAGATCAGCATATAGGAATTACCATAAACATTATTAAAGGTTGATGCTTGTCTGGCTAGTGATTAGTTATTGAACAACTGCTCTCAATAAACCATTATGATCTAATACACAAATCCTTTATGCTTTACACATTTATGCCAATTGACTAGTGCCTGCACATAGCAGGCTGGTTCATAGCTCATCCTGACAGAACTTCTTTCTGGAACTTGTATGAAGAACCTAATGCATTTTACTGACCCCAGATGTCAACGCTGACTATCACAATCTGTGTCATTAGCTCAGCAGATGAAAGAATGATATTTTTTTTTCCTCCTGCCCCAGTTGAAATGACTTTTGCTGGATTTCTTCTTTCGAAAAAGTAGAATTCCATACTGCAGTTCAGACCAGCCTACCTTTTTTATCAGACTGCCGTAAATGTGTATATTTTATATGAAATTTAAAAAGTTATGTATGTGTATGTGGACACACACACGCCACACTCACATATACATACACACATCATTGGTTTTGGCTTGCTCAGCTGGGATTTGTTACAGCTGGAAACCTGAGAACAGCCAAGATGAATCACTGACAGCCTGAGAGGGGTCATCCTTTTATTCTAAGACTAACAGTATGCAGCCAGATGGTTCCACCTGTAAAAAACTCCTGCTGGAGTCAATAAGGTCCCATGCTGTTAATTCCAAACAGTTTAACCAGGTGATATTGAACTCCAGGCTGTGGAGTCCAAGGAACTTGATTAGAGAAGTAGTAATGATCAATCTAAATCCCACGGATGAAAAATTACAAGGCATTGTCTGTGTTGATGTCTCGATGTCTTCATATCTCAAATTTAAACTTTTAAATCCTATTATATACCCTATTATATAATTACCAAATTACCATAGAGTAGAAAAAAAAATTCTTTAGGTGAGAAAAGGCACATTTTATGTCTTCTGATATAAAAGCTGACCAGCAAGGACTATTTATATTCATAAAATTGAGTACTACCTTCAGCATTCTTGAAAATTAGTATCTTCAACATACTTAGTAGTGTGTGGAAACTGGCAGGTGGGGGGTTGATAGAGACCTATCCCATGATATTGGGAACCCTGAGAAAATACCAGGTATTTCAAAAGCTCAAAAATGCACTTTATTTTCAATGGGAAGCTCTGGATGTTGTGCTCTTTCGACATTAAAGGTGTTTTTTAACCTGTTTGAAGTTTGGAATCCCAGTGTCAGTACTACTTATGTGCTGAAGCATAGTTTTAAGATTTGTTGCAGTACGTACTTAGTGAAAAACAAAAGGTTTAGTCTCAAAGTCCTGTTTGTGTTCTCTTCTGGTATTTTTTGTTGGCATGCGACTTATAAAAACTGAACAGAAATTCAAGCACGTCTCTCAGTTTGAACAAAAGAAAAACAATTTAAATGTAATACTTTGACTTAAATTCATGTTTAAAAGTCTCCTAAGATGATAAATCAAGCCATAGCACAAGAAGAGTTTTCCTAAGGCAGTGGTTAAGATTGATTTCTTTTAATGAAATCTCATCAACACCATGCAGCAGTTGGTTTAAAAAAAAAAAAAAAAGAGAGAGAGAAGCAACAAAGCAAACTGTGTTAAAAGGCTGGATGAAACATGCCAGAATAGCTGTCCATTGTCAGGGCAATAGGGCACTACAGAGAAGAGTGCAGTCCAGAAAAAAGAAGGCCATAACTTTCTATAGAACTGTAATTGCTTCTTTGGAACACTTTTTGTCTTACATTCAAATTATATGAATTATTTTCAATACAGGTTACTTGCTATTAGACAACATATTTTAAAAAATATCATAAAGTGTTTTCATTATCAAGAAATAAATTATTTGTGAAGATGAAATCTTAATAAAAATTAGAAAAAGATTGCTAAAAGGGGAAGTCCTGGTGTTCAGTGACATATCAGTGACATAGATTAATACAGAATATGTGAATTGATTTAGAATACTTCTGAGGGTGTAACTAATCAGAGACTAATTTAAAATGAAAACATGTTTTATCTGAAGTGTAACATGTATGTCTTGTACAAATATATATGCAAAATTTATTGCACTGTAGGGCAGAAATATAATTCCCTGTGATCTGTTTGTATGAGTTAGAATAGCACCAAATTGGATTTTTGGTTCAGTTTGGTTCTCCTTAGTCTTCAGGAGGAAAAGTCCTCCATATTTTACAATGTCACTCTAGAATGACCTTTAAAAGTCACAAGTTGAGATGATACATGATAGCATCACTTATTTAGGAATAATGATATAGTTGCAACTTAGGGAGTTCCTTTCAATTGCTTTCAGATTTAATTATAGGACTCTGTGTGCTAAGAATTTAAGGACAATGAAAACTCTTAAACTTCTGATAAAAATCAAAAAAAAGCTGATGATCCCGAGCCTCTCCTGAAACACAGAGTTCACGAGGGGGTTGTAAATATGTAAGAAATGTGAAAAGAAACTTACAGAACAAAGACCTTAATATGTAGTATGAGAAAGGCAAATAGATCAAACTTCCTAATGCTTATGAAAAATTCAGCATGTGTTAAAAAACAATAATGTAATAATGAATGGAGGTTAGTATAAACCTGGAAAATAAACCATTCTACTTCATAATCATGCAAATGTGTCTTTTGAGACAATCATTGCCATTTACAGACAATATAGCGCATGCAAAGTCTCTTTTATTGTGCAGTAAATACACATAAGAAAAGGTTAAGGGAGCGCATACAATTTCGAACATGTTCATTTAATTTTCTTTCAAACGGTCTTTATGATTTTTAAACAATTTAGAATATATTAAGCCTGAACTGACTCAAACAAAACTGATACATAATTTGCAGTTATTAAGTACTCAACATCAGCTTTAACATTCTGCTGTACTTATTCATAAGCAGCATTTTTAATTGCACCATTTATAATACATCAGAAATGTTCCTTTCATGAACCTAAATGAGATAAACTCTTGTGCTTATTTGGCAGACATATGTACGGGGTGCATATAAAACCAGCTACACTGCATAACCCATCAATAGAAGTAAAATACTTTATGCAAGTTTATTGAAGGATGAGATTGTCTTGAACCATCCAAATGGCAAATTATCTTACATAATCACAATTCTGAATGCACAGAAGTCCACAGGACAGGATGCTTTCAACAAACCATATGTGGAATGTTATTTTGCTATCACGTTAAGTTTTGTATGGTGCTAACATATAATATGTACTTAATGAACAGACTATTTCTATATAAACACAGATCTCAATTGGTGCATCAGGAGATGGAATTATCAGTTCTTGAATTCTATTATGAAACTTCATGCAAATAAAATCACTAGAGTTTTTTTAGAGATTTGGGAAATATTTCCAAATCCCAACAAAAACTACTGCAAAAAAGTTCAATGATTCACAGTCACTGGAGAAAGTTCCACACAAAGACTGATGGTAGGGTCTGTATTGTACATGGAGTGTTCTACATAGTATCATTGGAAAAGCAGACACAAACAAGTGAAAAGGAAAATGCACAAGCAAACCAAAAGGAAAGCAAATCAATAACAATATAGTGAGCATGCTATAGTAGCTTAACACCATCCAGAAACTGCTGTTAGGGTAAAATAAAAAATATCAAATAAAACAAAGCAAATCGAACCCCAAAAATGTAGATACACAGAAGATGCACCAAGGAACAGAAAAAGAACAAGTCTTTGAAGTATAACAAAAGTTAGACACATGCATAGAAATGAGGATTTTGGTTGTGATAGTAAGATACCAGTCTGAGGCCTAAATTACCTTCACTGTCTGACATGGCATGCTGGAAGTCATCCATGATGAAGGCTATATCTCGATCATAGCCTCGAGTCCGTGACTCCTCCCTCATATGCTGCTGGACCTCAGGTAATGAATGGCTCGATCCAAACTGGTCCCTGGTATCTGCAGATATTGGTGGCAAGGGTCCAGCTGCTGCTCTTGCCATTCCCATTGGCTGTCCAACAGGACTTAGTGGGCTCTCCTCCTCTGAGTTCTGTGCTACTATCGGGATCCTTCCCCTGCTTTGGCTAATAGGTAGACTGGTGGGTTTAGTTCTTCCAGAAGGTGCTGCATGGCTAAAGGAAACATCTAAGGGTTCAGCTTCTTGGGCTTTCAGTCTTAAAGAAGAACTGGAAGAATCCCTTTTCAATGACAGATCGAGCCCATACACTGAGGAGGGTCTAGATGAGGGCCTAGATCTACTACCACTGCTATAAGACTTGTCTGCTTCATCTTGTAGTGTGGATCTCATTGTTGGACCTAGTGCAGTCCCAAGGCCTGCTCCAATGGATGACGTCAGTGGTGGCCCCATGTATTTCTGTTGGTCACTGATGTTTTTTCTAAGGCCATAAGTAATATCATCCTGAAGAAGCCTTGCCCTAGTAGTAATTCCCCCAAGTGTTGAAGTGCTAGAAGTCATATAACTTGAATAGTCAGGCTCAAGGTCTCTGCTTTCTTGGATAGGTGAAAACTTTGTTAGTTTGGGGTCTATCAAAGCTTTCTTGTGTTTTGACTGCTTCTGGTAAAGGAGGGCTGCTGGGAGCTGCTTGGCAGCCTGCTTCTCAAGAGTAAGCCTACCTATGCTGTATTTCTCAGATTTTGGAAAATGCCTGTAGCTGCCCTCTCCGTGGTAATACTGTGACAGGCCAGCCAGATGATCAAGACTTTCTGCACCTCTACGGAACTCTTGCTTTATCTGGTGTTTCAGAAGTTTGAGCTCATAGGGGTCCTCCATTGGGTCTTCATCAGCTTTAACATAGGAATGTAACCTAGAGGAAGTGTGCAGTGGTGCTAGGAAGTCTGACACCTCTTGTGCTCTCCTGGCTTCAGTTGTGCGAAGCAGTCGATCTGTTTTGGTCAGATCTTTCTCATGGAGGCTAAAACTGGAACCGAGTGCTCCTGTTCCTTTAGTAAGTTCTCCTATATCATCGATCAGCACATAATTTCGGGGTGTATGGTGGTGATCTATATCTGCATAGAACGAATCTGCAGATATGCTTGAGATAGGGCTGCTTGCTATGCTGTTTCTCTCATCTAGTCCTATCCTTAAGTCCAAGGTAGAGTATTTACTGCCCAGCTGGGAAACTGCATAACTACTGTCAGTTGAAACTGGAGCTATCATGAGAGGCTGATTGCGAATTACATCATAGTTTGTTGTTATCTTAGGCTCCAAATATAATGTGGTCTGTCTTTGCTTTGGCTGTATCACCATCATCTGTGATGAGAGTTGGTATGATGGCTGTTGAGATGGTGGAGGTTGAGCCTGTGGAGTATAGGACATAGTAGCTCCTGTTTGGAAAGCTGTCTGGGTCTGATAGGGTGAAACCTGCTGGTGATACAAAGGCTGTTGTTGTTGGTAATGTGATTGCTGTGTGAACTGAGTTGGTGCTTGAGTTGGCAGGGCAGGAGATGAATACTGATATTGAGCATATGGGCTTGTAGCAGGGGCAAACTGTGTTTCTGGCTGGGTTTGTGGTGGCATAAACTGGTTAAATTCTGTCTGGGGTGCAGTACGTGGTCTTTCCAAGCCATGCTGAGTTTCTATTCTGGTTGACCTGGTATTATTAACTTCACTGTCTGACATATAATCACGTTCTTCTGCTACTCCTTGGAGATAGGCACGCTCTCTCTTTTCTCTTTCTTTTAGTAGGGCTTCTTTCCTCCTATTAATGCCCATTTCCAAGTATCTCAGCTTGGCATCTATTTCTTTTTCCTCCTCATCTAGCTCTGCTTGCTTCTTCCTAAGCTTGGCTGATTCACGTTCGACCAGATCCAATTCCCTGTCTATATCCTGAAGAATTTTGGCTCTGGCCATAGTGGTGGTCCTACAAATCCTTCTCCGTGAAACTGATCCCACAGAAGTATATGGGGACTGAGTTCCTGCTGTTGCTTCCTCTGGAGGTGGGTTGGGCAGAGTCCTCTTCACCTTCTTCTGAGTACCTGATGGAGTTATGCTTGAAAGACCTTTTGACTGCAATAGAAGAAACAAGACTGAATCACTATTTGGGAGGTAAATTAATCCCAAGTTGTTTAAATTTTTTTTATGGAATGGCTTTATATCTTAACCACGTACTTTCCCTAAGAGAGAGGAAAGTTTGAGGTATCTGTGAATAAGCAGCAGAAAATAGCAAGAAAAATTGCTGTGAGGCTGCTAAAGGTCAGGAAGATGAGCAACCTAATGCAAAATAAGGGTGACACTCATCAGGACTTTGTTCAACCTACAATTGAAAAATCTACCTTATATTCTTGAAATTGAATTGATTATAATTTAAGGTTTTTGGTTTTTGTTGGTTTACTTTTTTTTTAATTTCCATAGACTTATACATAAACATATTCAATGCATGTGTGTGTGGGATTGGAATACATATACATATACAACTACTTTTTATACAAAATTTAATTTAAAAGTCTATATAATTAAAAATATACATATATACACATTCATATCTAAATTTATGTATAATCTGTACAGTCAAATAGATAACTCTGAGCCAGACACTGAGCATATAGAAAGCAGCTATAACTTGTACTGAAATCCAGACAGCAAAGTGGGACTTTCCGGTGCCAACACATTTGGTACAACAGCTGTTGTTACATAATCTTTTAATTTTTGCCTCACCTCTGATGCAAAATATATGTATTTTCAGGGGAGATCCTTATGCTTACAAAACTGGTATGAGCTTTCTTCAGTTCACTGAAGACATTTGTAAGTGAAACTTGTTCCAATTAGAAAACTAGTTTAAAACTTTAAAAAAGTTAAACAATATAAAATTACAGAAATTTAGTTCTGTCCATATGTCCAGACTTCTCCCTGATCTAGGAGAAATATCTGCCTTAAGCTCATGAGTAATTTTTTTGAGGTGCCAGTGTCTCTTCATCAACTAGGACAGTAAGCAATGCAACTGGTTAGATGCAATTTAATTCGTGCCCTGGATTACTAGTGGTTTTGTAAAGTTTTCTTTTTAGTTTTGAAGTAAGTTTAGGTTCCACACAATGTAGATAGATTAAGAAGTGGAACCTGAATTATTTTGAAATTGTATCCTATCTCACTAATAACTTCTTAGAAATTTTGTCTCAGCAAAGGAAAATGGATTGATCTACACATATGCACCAAAAAAAAAAAAAATCAGCTCAGCCATTACAGAATGCAGACATGTTGATAGCAAAATATGGAAGTATTTTATCTGAGTTTAATAAGGGATGAATAAAAAAAAATAATAACCAATTCACTCTTCTGCCTTTGCAGGCAAGGACAGCATTTCTGCAAGCATTAACTGTTTTTAATTAAAAATGTAATTTCTTTTAAAATAAATGCTAATTCACTCAGATAAGAAGTCATCAAGATTAATTTTAATTAGGAGTTTATAAATCAGTATTTTCTCTGTTTATTCTAATATGGCATCAACAAACTGTAAAAGTTTTTTAAAAAGGTGTTGATAATCCCTTTTTTCTGCTCCTGTTACCTAGCTTTAGCAAATTACAATACGCAGCAAATCATTTGCCATGGAACTTTAAAGAAACATTTGCTACCTTTTCAAGTGTCATTTCATCTCTTTCATTTTCTTCATCTAAATTCCATCAACTTTTTCATGTTTCAGATTGCAATAAAAGCAATTTAATCTTTTCAGCTTCCCATGGCCTTTTCCCAAACCCACGTTGTGCCAACAAATCAAAGGAACTAATTTTCTCTTGCTCACTGTGTACTTATAAGCAAAGACAAATTAATCATCTACAGTAGGTCTAGTTGGCTAATAATTTATATTGTAAAATCAGTGTAATAACACCGCTATTTCCCCCTCCTGAACTGAAATAGCAATCGCAGATGGTCGAGCAGTCACAGATGGTCACTGGTATTGGGAAGTGCTATTAATAACAAAATCATTAAAAGCTCTATAAAAATTTATGTAATTAATATTTTCAGATGATAGTTAAGCTGCTGATTAATAAAGCCCAGTGTCAGACTACTAAGCATTTTATAAAAAAACCCCCATATCTTGTTTTTATATCTCTGTCTATATCTAAAGAATCCTAGACTAATAAACATTACAGGAAGATTTACCACTTGCTCTTGAAAAAGTATTGATAACCTGTAGTTCTCAGTTGCTATTCTCACAAAAGGCAAGTCTTAATTACTTTTACTTGATATTTATATTGGGACAAGAAAAAATAAATTTGTTTTAGTACTGTAATAAAATGTGTGGCTTTTTCTTCCTCCTGGATATTTTCATCATCACTTATGTTAGCATGCTACATGGGAACTGTGATAGTAGATTGAAGGGAAGTTCACCTCTAGTATTTTGATGGACAACTTTAAAGTAGCTGTTATTAGTTTTTGCACTTCTTTTTAATTTGTTAAATAACAGGGAAAAGAAAAAGACAAGATAGGGCTGATCTTTGCCAAATTCTAATCTCTTTATCAAATTTTTGGGGAGTGGAAGGGAATAGTTGTACTGTCTAGTCCTATCCCTGTATTTTTGGTCCTCATAACACATTTATAAAGCTATACTCATTTTACATTCAAAGTACCCAAAGGAAAGATGGGGCAGAAACCTTCATGAGACTACTCTGGAGTCGCAGAAACTTATCAAATACAGGAAGGCGTTCTTACACCTTACAATCACTGGTTAAAGGTTAGGTTAGATGTCAGACAGGTGACCTCAGCAAGCTCTCTAATCGAAGAAGCCATGAAGTTTTCTACCATATTTTATCACATTTTCCATCATCTTAAGTCTAATCAGTTTACTCTAGCTATCTACGATCACCCTCACTAATTTTTAAAAATCATTCTGTGTTTAGCAAATCATCACTCTAAATGTTGACTGTGAATCTCAAGAACTAGAATTAAATTATTCTGTTTCTTGTTTCACCATAGCATCCATACAAACGTTATTATCTTATTGTTGATCCTTGTATAATTTCACACAAGTCTGGGATATCCCTTCAGGATGGACTTAATGATAATCAGATCTGCTTTGAGGGAAATCTGACCTTGTTAAAATAAGTCCAAAGCTTGTGATTGAGATAAAGCTATAGAGATGTTCTCCCCAATATTACAAATTAAAGAATCAAGGAACAATCTTCTCCCCTCCCCCATTTTTTAAACTTAACAATGTTTTGAAATAAAGACAGGAGAAAGAGTCCTCACTTTTGCAGTTCAACAACAAGATAACATCACAGTGAGGAAATCAAAACACTGAGCTGAAGGTTGCATGCAAAGAGATTTAGCAAAACCTCCCTTTTCTGCCTTGCCAATACAAATTAGTCTTGATGTGCGCTATCTTCTGCGTTTTAATTTATAGAGGTCATCCAGACAAAGGCTTGTGAACCCTCTTAAAGTGTGTGGTGACTTTGGAATAACTCCTTTGAGATGACCATCCTATTCCTTGTGAATCTTTGTAAAAATACCTTTTTCTACCTATTTTTGTCTTTTCCAATTTGCTGTAATTGCAGACAAGGTCAGAAAGACTCGAACCCACTACAAGAATCAGTCAAGTACTAGGAAATACTCCTATTTTCTGCTTCATGTTCTAAAGAGATAGTTTATTTTGGAGGACTGAATGGCTCAGGATATCTGTGATGAATTTCTACCTCTAAATACTGTTTTTGATTCTAGTTACTCCATCTTTCTTGTCCTCTCCTCAAATGAATTTTTGATTATGCTATGCTGCTGTTCTTGCATTCTCCCCACTCTCCATTCACATAGCCATGCTTGGATATTAACTTCATTTGCTCAGAGAACTGAGGTTTCACACTTGAGTATACAACTTTTACATACTTGCACGTTTGATTTTTAGTAGTAGAAGTGTAACCCTCATTATTCATTGTTCTTTTAACATTTTCTGTGATCATGACACAAGCAAACTTCAAGTTATTCTCCTGTCCTCTTTAGAGCTGACAAAAAATAGACCTGTATTTATAATTTTTTTTTGTATGAGTAGGAAAAAATCCTGCAAATGATGTATACAATATGCATACATGTATGCATATGCACAAAACCAATTACAATTGTGATGACAGCATCCTTATTAGTTTGCCACCACTAGACAATGTAGTCTGCGTGGTGATGTCAGACTTACAGTCTGTGATGCTGTGAAAAGCAAAGGTAAAGTGAGTCAGAGCTGAGACTACTCCTCTGCCACAATCCCTTGAAGACTCAACAGCATGGTGGAAATCCTGTTCTACACTGTAAAGGAACAAAAACTCACTCTCTGCAGGCCTAGATTTCCTGAAGCATTTGATGTTGATTTGCAACACACTTGAAATGTCAGTAGGAAGTTTGCTGTACCCTGGTTTTTCTGTTACCAAAAAAAATGAAAATAATATTTTTGTCTTCAAACAAGGACCATGCAGTCAATAAACTTGCTTGGAAAACTCACAACTAGCATCAGTTTGAGAGACAAACACATATGTATTAAAAAAAATTACTGGGAATAAACTTTGCATCTGATGTCAGGTAGTGAAGGGATAGAAATTATTCTCCCAGTCAGGAAGAAAGATCACTTAAGGTGGGGACCAATGCACGTTGTTAAGGCAGCAATGGAATGGAAGGTGAAGCCTGTGTTGTAGCTCTGTGTGTTCCAGCCATCACAGCTTGGATTTTTCATGTAACAAAAACCTTCCCAAATGCAACCCCTCAAAAACCCCAAAAAGTAAATACTGCAATTGTAATGAAGCCATTCTACTTATAAAGTTTTGGAATGTATTACTCAGTATTACAGCATGTGCTCTTCATTCTTAGAAATGCATCAGAAAGAACAGCTAGAGATTCTGGCATTTAATTATTTTAAACTTTTAATTTACTAGAAAGAATTCATATAATTCTGTTATCATTTATCAAAGACCTCTCAGTGATTTAACAGTATCTTTAAAATTGCTTGAAAATGAAACCTAATTTCTAAGGATACTAATATAATACTCTAGTATTAGATTACTTCATTGTAAGTATGGAATCCTTAACTGCATCTTCTTGTAGGATGGAGGCAAAGGTACTGAACGATGTTTTGTAGCTTATCTCAAGCAAAGAAATAGTTTCTCATCTAAATTTTTATGGACCTTTCTGGACTTTATTATTTGGTAATGACTGACCAGCTTTGGACCAGCTTTGTTAACTCTTGGTAAAAAACTTTAGAGCAAGAATATCGAGAAATTTCTCTCCACTGCCAAAGGCTGACAAAGGGTCACTTCTACAGCATGAAGAACCACAGAGTGTGGGAATCCACAAGGGTAAAACAGGTAAAGGGAAGCAGACCAGTTGTGCAAGGTAAGCAAAATATATTAAAACATGTATTTATAAAAGCTAGTCTCATCAACTAGTGTTGAGAATGGACTAGTACATGCTCTGAACACATTCTAAACATCAGTAAAACCTTATTCTACAACCAGTACTGCCTTGGCTTATGTGCCATTGCTGGCAAGGGGAATGGAAGATTAATTTGATGAGCTGGGTTTGGCCTTGTGTATGGGAGTGAAATACCCTGCTTCATGAGTAATATACTAGAGCTATCCTTTAATGCAACTCCTGTCTTTTTCTTTTCTGCAAGTATATTGCTCTGGGGACTGAGCAGTCAGGCAGAAAACTAGTTTCTAAATCACTACACAGTAGCACTGAGATGCCAGTCAGTCTGATTTTCTCTCTCTCCTTTTTTTTTTTTTTTTCCTCACTCTTTTGGAGACCTGTAAAGATAAATTTCTCTTCTGTTAGGCTCAATATAATTTTTTTAGAAATAGTCTATTCCAAAACAATAAGAATTTTTCAGATTTTTCTTGCTTTCCTTCATGTCAGAGTCACTTATTCCTCAGATGAGCACTTTTGTACTTTCCATCTTTTTGCTCCTTTCATTTTCTCTGTGAAATTGCTTGAAATTGCCATTTTCACTTCAAATGCAAGGGGAACAGCATAGTGCACTTCCTAACAGCTGACGTGATGTGAGATATCAACTTCTTTCCTCAGTTAAACACATAAAAGGCGATATGCTTCTTTTGATCTTGAGGGGAGAAAGGAGAAATTTAAAGGAAATTTGATATGCAAACTACAGACATATGTGGCTCTTACACAGTGATTTTCAGAGAGACCTAAATCTATGTTTCATCTACTTTATGAGAGCAGACATAATAGTTATTCCCAGTTGTTTGCACACAAGACATAGTTTTACACAGACTAACTGATTTGTGATTCATTTGGAACAGGACTGACAACTTTTGCCTGTAAGGGCAATGGGGCAATTCCCTCCTCAGTTTCTAAAAATTAGAAATAGCATTTTAAATCAGCAGGAATGCATCAGTGGAAAATAAGTTTGTGAGGAAAATGAAATCCAGTGTTTTGAAACTTTGACTTTAAATACTGTACTTGGAACAACACTCCATGTATGTGCATTTAACAGATCTTAGACAACATACACATTATGCACAAGCTTATGTTTTAATTTCCTTACCTTGTATCTATAAATCATATCTATACTGTTTCCTTCTCCTGCTCACTGAAGACTTAGTACAATTCAACACTGCTAATAATTTTTTTCTTTTGTAGCTTAAGTCTTATATAAAAGGGAAATATTTCTGGCTAACTCACAGTAACCTTTAAAACTCATTTGAAAACAATTATTTTCTTTTTTTATTCCTAATTTCTTTTTCCATCCATTATTCTTTGCTATTTATCTTTGCAACCATATTACTTATCTTTGTAAGGTGTTCTGGGATATCAGTTTATATAAGAAATTCACTGTCCAATTATTTAAAATGTATACAAATTACATGTATCTCAGTTACTCTCCAATGGGGAAAAAAATCTCTGGCAGATCAATTCAGACAATGGGTATCTGTAAAGGATAACAGAAAGAGTCAAATTGTCAGAGTAGAGTATTGCTTCTGCACTGAAACCTCTGTAGCAAATGGGCTCAATATTTTTCTCACTATTCAATTTCTGAAAAAAATAAAAAAAAAGGAAGGAAAAATAGGGAAATGGAAGGGAAAGGGGGAAAGGAGAGAAGAGGGGAAAACCCTGTCCTCAAAACAAAGGAATATGGTCCAAATTTCTTTGAATGACAAATATAGATTTATACTTTGCTATAAGAGGCTTGAAAACATTGCAGGAAATATATAACTGCTATGTAGGCAATACCTACTGATGCTTCCTAAATGCTTGTCTTTATAAGCTTTATTCTAAGATATGTTAAATATCCTTAAATGTTTTATTTATATATGAATATACTAAAATATATCAAGGGACTTAGCAAAAAGAAAACACTATTCCACCATTTCTACAATACTGTGTTTTCAGTATCAACTCCAGTTAGCACTCTGAGTGCTACTTCAGTGCTAGTCCAGGACTGAAGCCTGATTCTGATAAAGAATTCAAAATAAATATCTTTGTCTGTGAATTAAAATCTTTTGCCATTTGTAAATTACTTTTAAGAAGATAGTCCAATTTTTGTTTAAAACAAAAAGGATTAAAATTAATGGCTTTTTCTGTACGTTATCTTCCTCATGACTCATGAAAATTTCTGAGGAGGAGGTTTCTGAAGCATATTCTGCTTTGACAACTCAAAAGATTATGAAACAAATGAGAAAACAGAGGATAAGGTATATAGCAGTCTAGGTACTGCATAACAATAGTTTGAACAAGAGAAAGGTTTACTATCTGGAGAAAGACTAATGGCAAAGCCAGAATTGCTCTAAGGCAGTTGCTTAACAAGATTAAGACAAAGCCTGTAGATTCATAGTGACTGTGTACAATACTATAACACTGCATGCTACACTGCAACGTAATTAGTGTTTCTTTATCAATCATCAGTTCTTTTTTTCCTCTCTGTTGTTTCACTGACGTTTTTAAAGGCATTTTACATAAAAACAGACTGCAAATACACAGTACTTCTCTGTCTAACCTGTGGAAAGTTATCAAAAGTTCTGTGATGCGAGTGGACAACTCGATGCCTGTGCTAGGTTAAGATACAGACATTGTTAGCACACGATGAGCTCTGTCTCCAGCACAGCCCATTTTTATATTTAACTAAATAATGACAAAGAACTGTATCTTAGTAATATATTCTGATACAGAGACAATGTGAGTCTCTATTGGTAATTGAAAACAACTCTGTTAAAGGATATCAAACCAAAATATTAAATGTTAGCTTTGGGTTTTGTTAATCATGAAGCTATTTGTGGCAATAGAGAAAAACATCACTCAACTTTATCTTCAAATAAAAAAAATCTTGGAATAAATCTTTCTTCATGTAATGAAATAGCCTTAGCATGGGCTCATCCACTCATAGAAATCAATAATACATTGTTTCTTATCATGTATCACACAAATCTTTATCTGTCATTCCCCTCAGTCAGAATAATATATTTGATTTGAAACTCAGATTTCATCTATGGAAAATTTTACTGGATTATAAAGAATATTTTCCCAGTCAATGAGAACATACTTTAAATTCTCTTGCAGTCTACCCAAGAATCCTGGCCAGATAATACTGGTGAGAAAAATTCAGAACAGTTTATACTTATCAGTATGATATGCATATGCTGAATTAACACCATCTGTTTTCAACTGATATCAGGCTACTTTGCAAACTTTCAGCTACAATTAAAAAAAAAAAACCACAAAAAAAGCCCCGAAACAATCAACACCAAAACACCCTCTATCTCTGAAAGAAAGGAAATATTAACCTTGTTTTACAGGAAAAAACACACAAATAAAAAAGGTGTGAGAAAATCTTGGTTTTTTCTGCCTCTCTTTCACTCCAGAATTTCTCCAAAGAATGGTAGCTGACGAGACACCACATGCTGCACCACAGCCCTTGTTTATTCACAGGAGTGAGGATTCATCTGCCCAAGCACAGGCATAATGTGCAGTCAATCTGAACTAGTCCTCCAGAGTACTGAACTGAAAGAAAATGCAGTTTTTCTTCAGCTCACACAATAACACCTGTGCCTCTCACAGCCTGTGGAAACAGCTGCATGTAACAGAGATGTTACCTGTAAATGACTCAAGACAGAGGGGGTTAGTCCCACTCCTTGCAACTAGAGCAGATTCAGCTCCTACTTTTGGCTCCTCCTGCAAGGTCTGTTTTGCAGCAGAGTTTTAATCCTTTTCTGTGTGCAGGAGTCTCGGCACCTCTGCAGTTCTTCAGAAATGACACCTCTCCTCAGCAATTAAAGGCTCTGGGATTGGCTCAGTTTGATTGTTCAGGCAGTATTTATTTTATTCTGCACTCATGATGTTTTACTTCCCTAGTCTAAGATTAAAGATGGCGCAGTGAGCAGAGCCCTTATTAATCACTTTCTCTAAAATGTGGTTCACGCTGGGGAACAATGGCCATATAACTGCTGCTGTAAGGCACAGATTAGACAAACTCACCAAGTGCCTACCTGCTTAATTCAGGTCTTTCTATATCCATCACAGTTAAACCTTCTATTTGTCTTTTCTGCTCAGCCCTGGCTTCATCCGTACTGCTGAGCACCTGTAGAATAGCCTGCAGCAAATTTTTTCCCACTCTTTCGAAAAGTGCCTTAGAATTACCAATTCAACACATTCTGCTGTAGGAAAAGACTTCTTTCTCTGCTCTTTGTCATCTATAGCTCCATAAGGCTTTTCAAGAGCTGTAACGACCAATAGTCCTCCATAGTGGATACACAGTAGACAAAATCCCAGTATTACACACTATTAGAATAGCAAAGAAACAAAAGGAAGTTTGTGAAACTCTCCTTGGTTGCTGATACCTGCCTTCTAGGCTTCATTCCATTCCAACAACCCACTAGCTTTCCGGTCTTGCAGTAAACTCTGCATAATCCCCTCTACGTCAGCTGGACAAGTTGATTTCTCCATCAGTCAGGCTGTGAGTTCATTTCTCTCTCTTCTCTGCAGTTTCTCAGTGTCTCCTTAAAACTTTCTTCTGCCTGAAACTTTTGTTTCCCCTCTCCCTCCATACCTCATTTTCCAAAGCATAAGAATTCCCCCTAAAATACACTCAGTTGATCCCAGGGCAGGCGTAATCCTCACCCCTTTTAAAGAAATGTAACTGAACCTGACAACAAACACACAGAGTAGATCATCTGCCACAGATGGCTAAGCTTATGAAGTGTGAAAACTACTCACAGTATGTCCAGATTTTCCATTACACTTTTTCTACAGCGAGAACCTGTACTAGCCAGACCACACAAAATTCCATATTCCTATTCCTATTCTAAGAATGGCATTTCCAGTTTGACACAAACCCATTTCCAAGTGACACAAACTAAACAAAACCAAATTAACCTCTCCTTCCACTCCACCCCAAACCTTCAAAAAGCCAATGTTTCAAAGAAAGCATTAACACTTGAATAAATATGTACAGAAATTTGCTATACTGATACAAAACAGAACATCATCTCAAGACAAAAGTCTTTTAAAATATATGAAACCATTTTTTTTCAAAGTTTATTTTTTTATTTTGCTTTGTTTATTTTTATTTTTGTTTGTTTGTTTACTTTTATGTGTATTCTACTCTCTGTTGATACTACACCAGACTTAATCCATGGAGTTGGGAAAGAGCTGTGTGAGTATTTAAAACCAGACTGGATATCAACTCCAGCTCTTCACCAAAGAAATCCAGACATGATGCTCAACTCAGTCTTGATTAGCTCAATGGGATAAAACTGGGATAAAGTTCTGATTTTTAGAGCATTCTCTGCCTTCTTTTTTTAAACATAAATGGAGATAATATTTATATCTGATTGTTCTAGCAATTATTAAATACAATTTATATTAATAACACTGAAATCTACATTGATTTTCAGAGGAGGAAGTGTTCCACTCCTGAATAAATTACATCAGATGACAGCCTTGCATGCAATGCGATATTTAATCCAACTGTATAGGGCTGAGGAAGAAGAAAGCAGTAACCTTTAATGAATTTTCTTCCTACTATTTTAATAGCAATTACACTATTTTAGAATCATGACCTTCCTCTTCCATTCTGCTTATTGTGGCAAGCAGGACAGGAAGATAGAAATTTGGCAAAGCTTACTTTTAAACACTAATGAAGCTAAAAATAAAGAGAAGGCAGCAAAAAATCAGAAGTTAATGTGAAAGATGAGCCATTTGCAGTTTCTAAACATACATATATAAGAAAAAAAAAAGGAGAAACAGAATTTAAAGTAACAGCAGTGTTTCAAGACATGACATAAAAATGAAAATTCTTATGGTTGACCTGGAATCTAGGACATACTTTCTTCCTCCTCATATTCAGATTTCCTATTATTCTTGTTCCAAATCACTCTTTGTCCACTGCTGCCACAGGTCAAAATAAATCTAAGTAAAAAGTAGCTCTACTTGATTATATACGTATGGACTACACTAATTACCCTAAATGTGCACTGTAAGTAAGACAGTGAGTCTTACTACAGAAACATGGGAAATAACCAGTAAAAGTTGTTCACAAGGTGATTACACACTTGGGTTGGTTCTCTCCTCTGTTGTTTTTATGTGTTTTTGTCACTGTTTTAAAATTTCTAGTGACAGTTATGATTCTGAAGTTGATCTTACAGAGGAAATCCAGACTTTACAAAAAAAAAGAAATAATTAAACCCAGAAATGTATGTAATCATCTAAATGCACACTCTAGACCAGCAGAAGAAGGGCTGAAAAATTAGTCCAGACAATCCAGAACTAATGGCTACTGAATATATTAGTGGCATCTTATCTTCAAAAAATACCAGACTTTACAGTCATGTCATTCCATATTTTTTGGATCCAGACATATGAATAAAAAGTCAAATGATTGTTTTGAAGTCTCAAATAGCCTGATGTTCACTGTGAGCTACAGCACTCTAAGGCACAGTGGTAATGATACATCTTCTTACAGACAAGAAACAACAGTATTTATGGGCTGAAAGCAGAACTGTTGGGTGCAAGTGTGATTTGTCAAAGATGTGCTCCCAAAGACAGAAAAAGGAAGAAATGACTAATGTTTTTTAGCTGGTGAGGATATCAGAAGGAAACATTGCTGTAGACATAGACCTCCAACACAATAAATGTTTGAGAAAACAGAATCAGTGAGGGCTTTAGAGTATCAAGATAAACAAGAAAAGAACAGTTATTTGATAATATTTAGTTGGAAAACAAAAAAAAATGTCTAAGAATGAAAAGGGTTCTTCTAAATGTTCATTGCACAATGTCAACTTTAGCGAGGTTTATAAGATTCAGGTAGGGATGCACTCCATTATCCCCAAGGTAAGAACTACTATGGAAAAAGGTCCTGACTTTTCACAAACAGTAAGTCAAAGGATGGAAAGGCAAGAAGCACAGATTTTAATCAGTTATTTTTGAAAGTCACCTTAGTAACAGGCTATATGTTTAATAGCACTGTAGAGATGAGGAACACCTGCTGGAAACACTATATACCTGGATGTTAGATAGTGTTTGATGTGGGGAAAATAGTTTTATTCATTAGTTCACCTATATAAAGTCAATGGGTGCAGAGTTTTTGTTTCAGTTTTTCTCATTTCCAGTCAAATCTGATTTTGTGCAAATCCAAAGATTATTATCGTTTAAGAGCAACTAGATCTAAATGAGAAACTTAATAAAATTATTTCTATTTCATATTTTGTAAATTGTGAGTAATTTTTGTATTAAGTTGGTATTATTTAAATAAATATTTTATGTTATTTAATCAAAGCAGCATCTCTTAGCTGAAATATTTCGATCCCTCAACAAAGTTACTTTTTAAAAGGGTCTCAGGTTTATTAGCTATGTATTTATTTACCTCTGAGCTCAGGCCGACAAAAGGTTTAACATCAATCAATGCACTGATTTTAGAGATCTGAACAGATTAGGATGGTGATCATCAAGTCATCCCCTATGATGAACATTGCTTTTATTTAATTCCTAAATCATTAAGCAAAGGCATATAGTGCCTTCAGAAAGCTTCATGAAAGAGTTTGGCAAAATAAACCCTTGAAGAAAAGTATAAAGATCAGTGTTTACAGAGCCATAGTGCTGTGCTCTCTCTTATACGGATCTGAATCATGGGTCATCTACCACCACCACCTGCGACTCCTGGAACGCTTCCATCAGCGCTGCCTCCGAACAATCCTAAACATCCACTGGTCAGATTTTGTGACCAACACATCTGTTCTAGAGCAAGCAGCTGTCACAAGTATTGAGGCCATGTTACTGAGAACACAGCTGCGCTGGGCAGGGCACGTCTCCAGGATGAAGGACCACCGCCTCCCTAAGATCCTGCTTTATGGTGAACTTGCCACTGGCTGCCGCATGAGAGGAGCCCCGAAGAAAAGATACAAGGACTCCCTGAAACAACATCTCAGCCTTGGCCATATTGATCATCATAACTGGTCTACTCTGGCCTCCAATTGGAAGGTCTGGAGGCACACTATCTATAACGCAGCTGATGCTTTTGAGAAAGCACACAGGATCACTCTCGAGGAGAAAAGACAACGCAGAAAGAATCATGTCTTGCAGAATTTACCACCTAAGGAGTCTTTCTGCTGTGCCTTTTGCAACCAGTCATGTTTATCTTGTATTGTCCTTTTAGCCACCAACGCGCTTGTAACAAACGTGGGTAGAGCCCTTCCCAAATCTTCGTTCGCGAAGCCTAGCCACGATGAAATCATCAAGTCAGGAACCTCAATGCTTTTACTTCATTTTCAGATGACAGTATTTATGTTCATAGATTTTTGATAAGTCTAAAAAACAAGAAGCTTTTTATAAGTATTACAGAACCTGCAATACTTACAGCACCAGCTGTTTGTATTTCATCTGGAAATATGAAGTCCTTTAATTCTCAGATTCTTCTTCTGAAGGCTCAGGAAACATTCTAGTACTGTCCTGTACATAGAGCAGTCAGGAGCCAGGCTGGCTGAATAGTGAAGATTATCTCAAGTGACAAATCACTGATGGCCTTTACCTCAGTACTATCTATAAAATCTGCGTATTAGTGTGCAATTCCTTACCATGTTTTTTGAACATCAATTTACACATAAACACTAAGTACTGAATTAATGATGAAAATTTTTGAATCTGCTCTGCTCTCTTTCAGGAAGCTATTAAATGACTTTGTATCAGTTGATGATCTCATTTTTTACTGCAAATATATGACTCAGTTCCTGTCATGGAGAAGAGGTTGAATAAGATGGAGTTTGATCTGAAATTGTGTTTCAAATTCTATCCTCATAAAACTATTTTCCAATTGTTAAACTGCATGTGAAAAAAAACCAAAATACCTGAAAACCTTCAATTTGTTCTTCAGTCTATTCATTCCTTCTGTATGACCAGCTCAGGAGAAACTATAAAGCATTGATTTAAATTTGTTCATTCTCACTTTGCCACTATATTTCCAAACTATATTTAAACTTTGAATATTCTGAACTGCAGGAAAAATATTTCTAAACATATGTATTTAAAACCACTTTGAATTTTAATAGTAAATTATTAGCAATCCTATACTTACTGCAGAAAAACTCGCAACTGATGACAAAGACTTTTAGAAATGAGGATCAGAAATATGCTGGAATTTTAAAGTATTTATCTGTTACTCCCCACTACATATTTACCAGCAGTTTAGGACAATGAAGTTAAAACATAGTTTATTTCAAATTTCTACTCTTTGTAAGCAGGACACCGTTCTTGTTTCACCTTATTTCTTCATTTCTTACTAATTCCAGTGTCTGTGCAATATAACAAATCAGCATGGTTAAGATAAACATCAAAATAAATGACTAGAGACTGGTAAAAACAGAATCACAAATTTGATGCAAAATGAGACTTCTACAGTCTCAGCTATTCTATTAATATCTGCAGTTCAATACACACATTCAGAGCTATTCTATATATTGAATCCCTTCTGGGCTTTGAAGCAAATGGAGCTGATTATCACCGTCTGTCACTTCCCCCCATTCCACCATTTACTTTATTGACTGTATTGTCAATAGTTCCAGAAGAACTCAGACAGTAGAAAATCTTTCTCCATTAACAAAAATGTTCTTTTTTTTTTTCTTTCTTTCTTTCTTTTTAAAATATTTTCACAGGATAAGAAGTAGAGGAAAAGAAAACCCATGTTTCTCTGTTTTTGGTTTTGGTGGGATATTGTTTTGGTTGGGTTTTTTTTGTTTTTCTTTTAAGTGGGATAGGAAAAAAAGTGTTTCAAGATAATCATTGCCTATTTTTTCAGCTTAAGAGTGGCCTGGACCTTATTTTTACTTTTTCTCCATAGTCAGCTGTCAAACTATCACCTTTTTTCTCTACCATACAAAAGTCCTTTCTTTCTTCCTGTGAAAACTTCAAGCATCTTCAATATAAAATTCAGATTTAAAGGTTATTTTCTACTATTTCCAGTGATACTAATTAATTCAATCGTTTAAATGAACAGTCAGTTTTCCTCCCTGTTCTCAACATTCTGTCTATTTAGGGACTCCATTTTTAATAATAATCAGTACTAAGAAATTTTGTTTTAAAAAAAGTGTAAAAAAGCTTTCCTATATTGGAAATAGTGAAATTACCAGTACAAAGAAAAATAATTCATTCTAATTTTCTCAAGATGTGATCCATGGCTGACTGAATTAACAGAATATATCATTAACTTCAGAGAATTTTATATTTGTTATCTGATTAATGCTTCTACAGCAACACAAGCACAAGCATCTATGCCTTCAAAAGTCAATGGGAATACTCAGATCTGAACATAATTCATCATAAGAGATCACAAAGGGTTCAGCAGTGATGCTGCAAAAATATTTTTTAAAATCTTCCCAAATATTACAACATTAAGATTCTAAAAGTCATATTCTAAGAAATTCCAAAATAAAAATGCATTAATGAGTGCCAACTAGAATTTGGGATGCTAATGTAACTTAGGAATGTTTTGGCAGTGCTTCATCATTTATCCTTCAATTGTAGCTTCTTATTATGTTTGTATAAAACATGGAAATATTTTTATGTAATATTTTTTAAAGAAATCCTCAGAGAGATGTTTTACGGAATAGTGCTATAATAGTAGGAAAAAATCTAGAATACTGATTAAAATGCTAGTTAAAAATCTAGAAACCATTCATAAAAGATTTTCTTTCTATAATTACAGAGTATTAATACCTCAGAATTTATATATCACCTATGCATTACATGCACCAAGCAAATCCTAATTTTTAATATGAAAGGATGACCTCCTAAAACTTTAGTGTTTAAAAAAAAAAATCTAGAAAAAATGGAGGAAGTTCTAGTGGGAAAACAAAAGTAAAACAAAAAAGCCCCCAAGAAACAAAAAGCAAACAAAAATCCAAACAAACTGGGGAAAAAAAACCAAGCAAACAAATAAAAATACCCCAGTAATTTCCCAAATTACTCTAACCTAATTATGGGGTTTGAGAGCTTAATGGGGGGCATATGAAATGCTTGAGGGAACATAATTTGCTCCTGAAGTTAAGCAGCACAGCAATTTGAGTGTGTCTGCACTCGAGCTAATGAGAACAACAATGCTAACTAGAAGAGCAGGACTCAGATGGGAGAGTTTCCCACACTCTTCCCACCCTGTTTTATATACACACAAAGCATTAAAATCTTGGCTAGAGAGCCCAGTGTAGGCCCAGTAGGATGGCGAGGTCTTGAGGGAGAGAGTGGCTGTTCAAGGAAGAGAAGTTAAGGGAGTTGAGCTTGGAAAAAACACCTAATTGTAGTCTTTAACTCTCAAATGAAGTACTACTGAAAAAGACAGAGTCAGACTATTCTAAGGGATGCACCGTGAAGGACAAAAGGCACAAGTTGCACAAGGGAAATGAAGCACTCTTCACACCATGAAAGCAGTGAATTCCCAGAATGGGATACTTTCTCTTGAAAGTAAAATCTCCATCCTTGGACATTTTCAAAATTCAACTTGATAAGCCCTCTAGATATTTGATCTAACTTAGAAATTAGTCCAGCTTTGAGGTCGAGGTGGAACTGCATGACATCCACAGCACCTTCTCAACCTAATTTTTTGGTGATCCATGAAGACCAAGGAGTTTAGATAGTTAATATTTTCAAGACACAATACAGGCATCAACATCTTGATGGATATACTGCCAAAATACTGTGTAAGGTACGAAAGAGTAAGGACTGCAGCATCTATTTTAATTAAATAAAAGTTTTGATGTAGGCAAGAATGTTCCATAACTGCAGAGTCACTGCGATAGAAAGTACTATCAGTTGTCTTTGCAAAAAGCCTCCAGAAAAGCCATTCACTTTTATATACATATATATATGTGCGTGTGTGTATGTGTGTGTGTGTAGTAAAAATGCTACTTCTGTAACATTGTCAAAACTTCTTGTTTTCTTTGGTGAGTTTTTGGGCCAAATGATGAAGAAACAGGAAGAGATAAAAATGTGTTTGTGTGCCTGGCTTATGGTTCCTCAGACAAGCAGGGCTCAAACAGGCTGCAAGAACATAAGGAATCAGAGCAGCCTACACTACCGCTGTCACAAGAATCACTTTTACTGCCTAAAGAAATATCTGGAGACATTACTATAAAATCCTCTTTACTACAGTATGCCTGATCAAATGAGCAAAGGACAAATTCAGATTCCATTCCATTCTTCCTAGAAGGTCATGATATTTTTGCTGTTGGTTACAACTCAGGAATTATAAAAGGAGAATCAATATGATGTAAATGATTAACCCAGACAGTAAAATTTCTTAAAAATGACAGTCATGGCTTCTAACTTCAACTCAGACAAGAAGCATATTTTTTTTTTCACTGTTGCCCTCTTACATCATGTATGTACAGCAAAAACACAGCTATGAAAGAGGTTACAGAAAATGTGTTCCACAAACAAATGAAGTAAATATTACTTCCCAGATACCTTAGACTTCTGTCATAGTGTTTTATTGATGCTCTACAGCTATTAAAAATAACCACTCAGTCTCAAATTAATCTTCCCTATATTAGGCCTAAATTTTAGGTGGATAACTCATTCTGATTCACTCCATCCGTCACCCTTCCTGACTATCTTTTCATCTCTGGCAGCTGCTGATGGTCTAAATCAAGGAGTTATCCAGATTTAGGGAAATCAAACCTGTTAAATTTCTCATCACACACAGACACTAAAGAAATCCTCAGCATTTAATCCTCCTTCAGGCCTTTCGCCATACCAGTTACTAAATTTCAAACCCTGCCTTCACTCTTAGTTAGTGGGTGGCCCATTTAGCCTGCTTGGCCATTATGCACCAGGGAAAAGGCTTGCCAGGAGGTGTAAGAGCACCAGCACACGATGCTTGAGCTGGATTTGGCATCAGCAAACAGCTTGCAAAGTGAGTAAGGTGAGATAATCAAAGCTGTATTTTGATAGGAACCACTTAGATTGGATGAGAGAGAGTGTCGGAGAAAGACCAGCTGGGAAACAGAAGTAGGGTTTAGCAAAGAGATTAGAGGGAAGATATGGACAGATGGAGAATGTGAACGGAAATTGAACTGAGACCTGAATTCATGCTGTACAAAATGTAAGAAGTTCTGAAGGAGAGCCAAAAGGCAGGCTTCCTCTGGAATGTCACACCGAGGGAGAAATTTCAGGCTCCCATCAAAGTTTCACAGAGGTGTCTAAGCTGTATCTTTCGACAGTGTTTCAGACTTACCCCTGTATTTGGAGTTTCTAGCCAGTTGACTCAGGCATCACAGCACAAAGAAAACCAGCTACTATTAATTCCTGTCTCTTAACTTCACTCTAAGTGCAGAGACTGTAAGCACTTATCATGCCATTATGGGTTCCACTCCCTGAGCTGAACATTGCAGCAGGTAAATCACTTCTTTGAGTTTCTGAAAAACTTTACCAGTGTCCAGCTCCTTCTTTGTAACACAACTGGAAATTATTTGGAGAAATTGAACTGAGAAGCTAAGCACAAAGGAAAAACTCATTCTCTCCAGAGATTGGAGAACTACTGACAGATTGGCTTCTGAAAGTCTGAATTGGCGTCAACAGAGCCAACCTTGTTCTATAAATAAGAGGTTTGTTTGCACTATGGTACCAATCTGTCAGTAGTCATTCATCTTAAAAGCATGCTGGGAGAAATGAGAAAATAGTGAAAATACTTTTTTTTATAATGACATTTCAGTGAATTATATGAAAGTTAATATTTTTTTAAATTATTTTTAATTGAGTTTTAGCACATAGAAAACAATTTATAAATCTAACTTTAACTGAACCACAACTTTTGCTGTGCAGAATTAATAAAAGGAAACTAGTACTAAGTAAATAATTCACTGCTTTAAGAGAAAAAGCAGGAAATAAGAACACAGAAGATTCAGAAGACAGGTTTTTTGAGAGACCATGGGATTCACCTGTCCAAAAGCACTCTCAGTCATCTAGAACCTTTTTGTAGTCATTTCAGAAATTAGTGGGATTAAACATATTCTAAAGTAAAACCACAAAATAAGATTAACTGCTGTTCCCTTGGAATACTTCTGCCTGAAGATTATAACAGGACCCTACAGTGAACAGGTCAGGTGGGATTTTTCACCACCAATATCTAATGTCAAACCTGTTATTTCCAATACTTCGTAGCTTAACAAGGTAGCCTACGTCCTTTTGTCAGTCAAGAAAGACAAAAGACCCCTAGGTTTCTGAAGAGAAATGGAAAGAAGAAAGTAAAATGGGGAATAAATACCACTTTAGCTAAGGGATAGAAGGCACAAGATGGGGCATTTAGTCTAATTATGGACCTATTATTATCTCAGCTTCCTATCTTTTAAATGAAGGCCCCTATATGATCTGAGTGGTTGGTTTACTAAAGCAGTCTGTAACAAATGCTGTATCAATACAAATTAACAGCAATGACGCTCATGATACTGTGTAAGAAGAGCCATGAACACTAAAGAAAATTGTATTTAATTTTAGAATTCAATTTTTAAACATAATGTTATTACTCATAGTGCTCAAGATATTCTTGGCTTGGAAGGGAAATCAGTCTTGTAGGCTATCTATCCCTTTATGTTATTCTCAGTATATTCAGATATAACACAGTTTCACTAAAATGCTAAGGCATCTGTGCTGTTGCAGCTATAAAGTTCATATCTACTAAGTATCCCAGGTCAAAAATTGAGATAATCCATTTTGTGCCTCCACTGGACATGAAGAGTGGTTAATATTCGTCCTATTTAAAATAATGTTTAACACAGTGAAAGACTGTTATCTTGCCCAGCTTTGGTCTTCTTTCTAGATCAACACAGCCAGATCCTTCAGCCTTCTAGCCTTCTAGTCCTTCAGCCTTGTTGTCTGAACCTTTTATCCTTTGTCTTTTGCTCAACTTTGAAATGTCTCAGCGTCTCTAACTCTTAAGTGATGCTGAGATAAACTGTGTGTAGTATTACAGATGAAGCCTCATCAGCCACATATCCTACATGTGTACAAGTTGTCAGTATTTCCTAAGAACACCACTACCTATCATGTAAGCACCTCATATTTTTAAGTCTGACCTTTTGTTACTAGACTGGAGTATTTTCACTATTGCTATTGCCTAATCAGCAATATTTCCGTGTTTGGTTTTTTTTTGTTGTTGTTGTGTTGTTTTGTTTTTGGTTTTGTTTTTTTTTTTTTATTTTTGTTGGTGGTGGTGGTGGTGGTTTTGGGTTTTTTGGGTTTTTTTTCTCTTTTTTACCTGTAATGTCTGTATCATTGCTGAAATTTTGGAACATTGCTCTGAATTGCAATTCTGCTTTCCAAAGTAACTGTGTTTCCCGTATTGATCTGAAAATGCTATGTGAGTGCTTCCTCCATACTTTAAATTGCAATTGAATTATTAAAGAGCCAAACCTATGACAAGCTCTTTTTTGACCCACTTAAAACTGCTTTCCTTTTGTTTGAAAGTGACCAATTTGACCTAAGATATCTAATTCCAGCTGGCAGCTTCCCTTTAAAAATTGCCATTGAAAAAACTTAGCTTATCAATAAATAATGTTGTGTTGGACTGAGAAAGTAAAGCACATTAGATGGGACTATTTTACTCAGTATTTTATAGTTAAATTTGATCTTGCAGCATTAATATGAAAAACCATCTGTCTATCTTAACAAATTATTTTTAATTTGAAATCACTGACTCAGAAAAGCAAGGCCTGAATAGAAGGATTTTATGGATCAGAACCAAAGTAAAGTTAGTTCTAACAGGGAAGCTTTATTAATCAAAAAAACTGTTAGATATTATTAGTCCACATTGTAATTTGAAACACTGATAGCACAAGAGAATCTGGTCTCGCCAGTATTTCTACAGATGAGAAGTAAAACTTCAGAGCTCTGGTATACAATTTATAAAGCTAATAATGCTGTGATGACTGTAACAAACACACACATATCTAGCCCAAAGATTACTGGGCCACCTTCATGTCATCTTTTTATTATTTTTACTTTTTGGGATGATTATATGAGGTATATCTAGCTCCGCAAATATTTTTCATATTTTTCTTTATGGGAAAATGTAGAGTTTTGAAATTTTAAGTATCTTATATGCTAAAGATAAAGTAGGCATAAGTATGACCCTGGAGAAAGGTCATTCTGATACCCCCAGGTATCAGAATTAATGGAAATTGAGGCCTATAAATTCTAAGGAATTGATTATACAGAATAATTATCTCAATACTGGCATACACTGAACTTTTTCTAAAAACAAAAAACCCCAAAACAAACCCCCAGAGAATCTTAAATGCATTGATGTGGGTTAAAGGAGCATCCTAGAGGTCTCATATGGAGAGGAAACATAACCATTCACACAGTGGAGAAAGAAGAGGCATACAGAACACCTTTTTAGCGTTCTGAGTATTTTGTTGTATTTAATTATATCTGATAATAACTTTTAGATTTACTGTGGTTCTAGGGCGGGGATTTTTTAGCAAACTTCATTTAGGTCATATGAGCTATTGTGGGTTTTTGCCAGTCTTGGATGATTATCAATAAACATTTAATCACATTTGGCTGATCAAGTCAACAATTTATAAACGTTAAAATACTTTAATAAAATTATGGGGAAAAGTGTTGAAATTAAGTATTGCATTTTGTTATTAGATGGACTACTTTGACAGGAACAAATTGGTGTTCTCTGCTTAGTGTACATTGCTACAGTTTTCCTGTGTGCAAACTAACTTTCTCCTAGAGAAAACTCAATAGGAAGCTCTGTTCTAAGTGTATCTCAAATAGGCTCAAATCCCAGTAGGAAAAAACAGTCCAAACCAATGACTGGCTCCTTTTGGACAACAACACAGTATACTTGTAGATATTTGTCATCAGCTAATTTGATCTATTGTTCTGCTTTTACCATACCAAAAAACTCGCTAACAAGGCACAGAGAGTGTTTTCTTTCTAATGAAGATTTTATAGACACTGGTCTTCCGCTCCTTTTGGAGAATGTATGTTCATTTCCTCAGCACAATTTTCAAAGCTTCAGTCACAGATGCTCATAAAAGTGGAGACAGAATAAAATGCAGGAAGTCAAAATTATCAGCGGAACACATGAAAGAAATTATCTTTTTATTTCAGTGAGACAATTCACTAGTAGAAATTTTACCCTCCTACTGCACATTCACACTAACTACAGTGATCTGTGGCTTGATAGGAGAGGAAGATCTGAAGGAAAATAGAGCTGAAGGAGGCCAAAACTTGCTCATCAATATGTGCCCCTCATTCTTCAGTGTCTGTTTGGTTCTGTTGTATACATTTGTATGCTGTATTTATTAAAACAGGAACAGGATATTTACCTCTTTCCATGCACAAATCTCCAAGTATTCCTAAAATAGATAACCAAGTCAACTGAAAACAAGTGTAAAGATATTATTGTACCTTCATTCTTTTTTTTGTTCATAGAAGATATAAGAATGAGGGATGGGATTTGTGGCCAGTGATGTTTTTTTTAACGTGTATATGAGAGCTAGCTTAAGACGAAGTTGTATAAGCTGACTGCAGGTGAGAAAAGGCCCAAGTGACATAAAATCTTGGCTCTTTGTCAACTCTACCATAAATCTCATGCTTTAATAAAAGGTAATTAAGGAAAAAGAGTGAATTCTATAATAATTTTCTATTATGTGTGAATGTCCCTTGGTTGAATAGAGACGGTGTGAAATCAACTAATATAAAAGTATCAGGCAGGAAAGACTGACCTAGTTAAATGTGCTTTAGAAAATAATGTTTATATGACATGTTGACCAAATATGGGGTATTCTTTCTCTTTTGAAGACCTGACAGATGGAAAAAAAACGCCTCATTTGAGTCACAAAAATGGTATTCCAAAGGATTTCAGATACTGCACAGGAAGCAATAGTTTGAAATGTTAACAGGACTCTAAATTTTAAATAGTTCAGACCATTAGTGGAAAAATTAATTTTAAATCTAGCTAAAACCACATGGTTAAAGGAAAAGATAGACAAGTTCTATTTTACTATTTACACAGGGATAAGATTGTTGATAATAGTCTCTAGATGTGAGTGAGATCATCTTTTCAACTCAGTTCCCACTGAATTTGAAGCACACACACAAAAAAAGAGTGTGACAATATTCAAGCACAAAAGGAACTCAGGGGGAACAACCACACCTTCCCTGGATTGCTGGCCCGAATTCAGTCTCCGAATAAGATCTCCTGTCCATAAGCAGTGAATAAGCCTCATTCAGACCTTACCCTATCGCTAAGTGTATTAACACACTGTCAGGCAGATCTGCATATGCAGTTCACAAACTGCCTGCAAACCTTATAAATCATGGAAATCAGGCTGCTCCCAGACTGGTGTGTGCATGGCCAAAATGAAGAACCAGTTGCCACCAGTGCCTGGAAAATTTTCATTAAACCACAGCCCACAGATGTCTCTTAGAAGCAAAGTTAAAAAAATACTTTGCACTTTAAATTTAGATACTACCAAAGATGGTTCCTCACTCAACACCCATCTGTACTTAACCCAAATAGCAGCTGTTTCTGTAAGAGGTAATGGCTTCTTTATATTGAAATATACTTTTCACAGGAAACAAAATGTTTTACCTTCTTCTGGACTGAAAAATGGGACTAAAATGGAAAATTAAAGTCACTGAATTAGGCCTTTTGCAGTTACAATCATGTGACCACCTATGTCTCAGGCCACAAAACACGTCTGAATATTTTACAGTAACTATAAGAACTGTAATAAAGTACCAACTCCTTTTAGCTGGAATTCTCTCAGACCATGAGAAACCAAGGGAAAGGGCAATGTCCTCTGTTCCAACGATAGAAGAATTATATTACCTGAAATTCTAGCATGACACTAAGAAATGAACCTACTCCTTGCTTCTGAGAAAAGTAAGCAA
Organism: Pipra filicauda; assembly: GCF_003945595.2. Lineage (NCBI taxonomy): Eukaryota > Metazoa > Chordata > Aves > Passeriformes > Pipridae > Pipra > Pipra filicauda. The sequence goes on from NW_024103452.1 coordinate 4,070,877, forward strand.
ACAGAAATACCCAACTTCAAACCAGGTAACTATCCCTACTCTTTCTCTCTATCCATTACCTAAGCAGAAAATTCCTCGCTGAACTACACATCTGGTGATCAGCTTAGTCCTGTATAAACAAGCAAAACATCATGTATATGATATATGGAAGGTTTTTATTCTACTGGGAGTAACTACCTTGTTCTCCCTCTTCAGTGTCCAGATGTACATCATATCTGACACTACAAAGGTCTGTTGTGGATGCCCCATCTCTGGAAGTGTTCAAGGCCAGGTTAGATGGTGATTGGAACAACGTGGTGTAGAGGAAGGTCTACCTACCCATGGCAGGGGAGGTTGGAACCAGATGATCTTTAAGGCCCCTTCCAACGCAAATCATTCTATGACTCTATGATTCTGTAAAATCACTGAAGTCTTAACCTTCAGTTTTAAAGTTGAAAACTTCAGAATACCATAGAAGATAACATATTAATATGCTATTAAAGCCATCTAAAAAAAATTACGCTCTTTTAAATCAGTATAAAATCAATTCTGCTCTTATTACAACAATAGATGAAGTCCTGCATTTCTTACCTAAATAAAAACATATTTTGGGGGGATTTAGCTTGAAATAGTTATCTTTTTTTTTACTACATTATATAGATTTGAATTATATTTGCCTTTCAAGTATGACAAATTACATCAGATAAAAATTTCAAGAAAAGTCTCTGTTAACTCTCTTAACAAACATACTGATTGAATTTATTCTAAGTGTTAAAATTTAAATGCACAGTTTCGACCCCAAAGCTGACAGGTTGTTGACAGCTGTGTCTTTGCATTAATTTCACAAATACAAACACTTCTGTTGAGTCTGTGCACTACTTAGTTGTAGACATTTTCTGTGTGTGACAGGTCATGTGCAACATGTTCTGCAATTTGCTTCAGTTTAGCTGAGCAGGCATTTTGCATCCAAAGGCAAAAGGAAGACAACTTCCATCTTTGATTACACATATGCAATATGTACAAGTGCCAAAGATGACTGTGACTGGCATGTGACTTGATTCTGTGATTCACTGGTGTCAAGCTATTTATTAAACTAGACAGGTACTCACAATTTTTTTGTTACTGCTGAATGAACGAATTTTAATCCCCATTTCCAAACTCTACTGACACTTTCTGGTGCTCTCATGGAAAACACTTCTATGGCTATTCACTCCATGGAATCCTACCATGCTGGACTACTGGACAGTCCATCAAAATCAGTGCTGGGGAGCTCATTGACATGGGGAGCTCAAGAGAAACAAAGCTCACAAAACAGCAAAATTAAGTATCTTTGAAAATATCAATTCCAAATGGGTAGCTTTCATAACTTTTTTTGGTGCTGACAAGCTACAGTTCCCAATTTTTTTGACTCAGCTACACTTGATTACTAATATATATCATAGAAATGTACAGCATATAAAAATTACAAAAGGCAACATAATGGTAAGTAATATTGTTACTTTGGATTAATATGAAGCCACCATCTATGCTCATTCAAGTGTTCACAGAGACAATGACTATGATAGACAAGTAAATGAAAATGTAATGTAAACACATAACTTGTTATCTGAAAATTAAATGTGCCATCTCTGAAACCAATGTTATTTGGATTTTCTGTTATTATTATTATTTGATTAGCTACCAGGTTACTTTTCAGCTTTTCACTTATACTAGATTAGATAAAACACTGCAATAATTCCCTTTAAAAGGTGCATTAAAGAAGAAAATTATATTTAAAGCAGTTCTAAGACACAGATAATTTAATCATCCTAGCCATAGTCTCCATAATCTCTTTCCCTGAAATGCTGCAAAAAAACATTTTCCATTGGAAGAAATGCATGAATGATGAAAGTGCACTGCCTGAAGGACAAGGTATCATTTCATTGTAAATCTTAGAGAGATCAATTTTATTCTTTCTCTTTTAGTCCTACCAATTGCATAAGGATCAACTTTTTTGCTCAACTGCCATTAAAAAAAACAAAACCTGTGAATTGTGTACATGAACACAGGAACACCCTTTTCACCTGCAGTGATTATGAATGCAGACAAACACATAACCCTGAAACGTGAACTATTAAAAAAGTGATGGGATATTCATCCATGCAAAAAATATTCATATACACATTCCATTTCCCTAAGGTAGTGAAAGATCAATCTTGCATTTCCATTTTATTCTTTTATGTTCAGCTCTAGTAAATTCTCTTTTCCACAGTGAGTTGTTTTGTAAGTTTTTCTGTACTGAACTTCACTTTTTTCAATGACAGAATTAATCCCTTCTACCTTTCTCTTATTATAACTAGGAAATTAGAAACTCTTCAGTCAGGCGAAACAAAAGTGTCCACAGAGAATTAACAAAGACTTTAGCTGTTGTGGGCACTGTACAAACAAAGAATGAAAAAAACAGTCCCAGTGCCAAAAATATTTTAAAGTTGAGGTAGCATCTCACCTTCACACTTAGCAGGATAATCCAAAAGTGATCCTGTATTTAAACTTAAGAATAACAACATGAGGCTCTAATAACAGAGATCTACAGTTGAAAAAATGTCAACAAGGTTTACACTTTGCCAACAGTGACACTGTATGCTTTCAGAGAACTTTTGAGTGTGATAAAATGTACAAAACAAGAAATCACTGTCCATTCTTTCCTGTGATATGGTCCTAAACCCATGGTATAAACAAATGGACATTCTGGAGGGAATACTATAAGTCTTATTGGAACTAGATAATTTAAACCTTATACTGCAGAACTCTTCTTCACAACATAACTGGTCTGAGTATTCGAGAATTTAAACTGATATAGAAACTGCAAAAGGAATTCATACCCCTATTTCCAGATGCTGATGGGGTCAATCGATTACATTCTGTGAGGTTCACTGTAAATATTTTCTATTTTTGGTCACATGGCTTTTCCTCCTTTATGTACCTGATCTCAGTGTAAGATAATTGAACCTCAGATACATAATCAACAAAGCTCTATCAGAGAGTATAATAAGCTTAATGCTTAACAGAACATGAAGTCAGAAAATTATGGTCATGATAGGTTTACAGAGTAGCTTCCTCACCATGTGCTGCATGGCACAGTTAATGCAGTCCACTTCATATTCATGGAAGTTTTCTATTATTCTTGCACTTGTCTACTTGCACCCCATTTTCCATAAAAATGTCCCCCTCATTTATTTAGACTGTAACTACTTTGAGACATGGGCTATTTGCTTCTTGATGGCTGCATATTAGTGAGAACAATATAGCTCCTTGCTGTTTAGGCCCAAGGCAAGACAGTAAAGAACATGTGGCTAAAAAAGAAACAATGGTGCACAAGCCCTTTGTTTGCATGTCTCATAAATGAATACTGTATGTGTTCAAACTCTACTGTAAAGGCCTTTAAACAACCAGCCACTTACAGAATGTATCATCCATCCTACAAAGCATACAATTCATATCAAGTATATATACATATATGTATCTATGAAATAAGTGAAGTGAATAACTTGTTCTCGGAAATAGTTTCACTATGCTGAGTATAACCAAACACTTTCTCAAAGTCTCTGAGCAATGTTCTTCAAGATGCTGTTCCAAATCCCCCACATGAAACTTTAATCCTCATGTGACTTTTCCCCTCTGTGCTTATCCTGCATTAGGGAATGATGTTTATATGGAGTGACAATGCCACGACTACTGTTTTCCCTTCAAAATTCCAACTCTTTTCCAAGCAGTAACAGTGGGGGAAGTACTTAATATCCGTACAAATATGTGAAGCTGCAGAAACTGCTTACAGTGGGAGCCTTGGAGGGTATAACCAGCTAATTCTGCATTTGAAAGCCACCACAAATTATCAAACACTCTTTATCCTATCCAGTCTATATTAATAACTCCTGTATTCACAGATAACCAAACATAAAAGATAAATATTGCTGAAGAACTTGAGTGACAACTCTTCTAGAGTTCTGACAAGTAAAATACTGACCCTGCAACTGACAGAAGGGAATGGTCTTGGACAAAAGGACAGTTAAGGACATATCCAATTACAAAGGTATTTTTTAGCCAAGACTTATTCCTCTTATTCATAAATAATGATCTGGTTCCCAAATATTAAGTCTTACTTCTCAAGGGAAAGAAATACCACAGAAATGAAAAATTTTGAACCAAATTATGTCAGTCTTCTTTGACCCCTACATGAAACAGCCCTCAAAACTTGTATAACTGCTTGATAATCCTTCTTATCCAAACCAAACAAATTAATAATGGATTTGAGATATGAGACCTTTTGGTCTGGGAAAGATAAAAGATGTACACATTGGGACACAAGATTATCCAAAGAATCACAAATGGCCAAGAAACCTCATGAGGGTCAAAAAGGACAGTTAACTAAGGCAATTATAAATCCGGTGTTATCTGCCTTTCAGAAGGCATATATAGTAATTTCAAGGTAAATGCATTATGGAGTGTGCCACAAGAGCTGGATGTCGTATAATTAGAAAGAAAATGCTTTAATTTTCTAAACAATTGGCAGTAACCCCATATTGCCATGTAACCCCTACATTGCCCAATGAATTGCCATGTAAAACACAAAGTGCCTTCCAAATTCTGAACATGAACTTGTTGTGTTCAGTATGTAATATGGATTTCCCTATTTCCAGGAAAAGCAATAAAGGAAATAACCATTGCTTTAGACAGCAGATGTTCCTCCGGACTTCTCAGCAGGGTGTGCAAAAAGCCTACATACACAGATATTGGAAATGAGTGTGTCAGCCCTCATGCTGTACTGATTGCTGTAGAATTGCATATTATAAAAAAAAAAAAAAGGCAAGCAAATACTTCTTACCATAAAACCCTCAGTGTACTGAAACTGAGCTCTGGAACTGTCTTCTGCTGTGGGACTCAGGGGCTTAGGATCAGACATAGAGCGTTGCATCATCTTTGCTGCCTTTGGGCTTGGAGGAACCTTGGCAATGTCAGCATGCAGCATCTTCTGAGGGCTGATGTCATCAGTGATGGGTTTTTCATAGGGTACAAATGCTGACTCTATAACTTTGCTTGGTGAAACAGGTGAAATGGGTGAATAGAGAACTTTGGGAGATTTGGGAGGGGAAGGGACTACCTGCAATGTGGAGTCTGGACGAAGGTGGGATGAGTATCCTATCTCTAATGGTGTTGGACGTTTTTTATCTTTCTGAGGAGATGAAGCTGACAGATATTGGGGACTTTGAGTATCTGAATCTGTCTCTGTTTGACATCCCAGACTTTCTCCTTTATATGTCTTTTCTGGAGCTGAAATGTGCTTTATGATTTCAACTTTAGCATCCAGTCGGGCCCTGATTGAAGGTGTTCTTATTGTTCCTACAGGTTCTGTTTGTACGGAAATCTCTGCCACTGTCTGAACTGCAATACTAGAGACTTTGGAGAATGGTTTAGCTTTGTCTGCCTCAGTGGTACTCTCACTGTATTTCCCTATCCGAGGCTTCCTTCTGGATTTGCTAGAAAGATCCCATTCATCTTGATCTTCATCATCTGTCTGAACACTTGTATCAACACTCTTCTTACTTCTCCGTCTCCTGTTTGTGTAGCCTCTGTCTGCTCCATCTTCATCATCAGTTTGCACTCCACTGTCCACTATCTTTTTGAAGCACCGGGGCTCTTCTTCCAGTGTCTGCTCAAACTCCTCATATGGACCACGTAATTTTGGCATAGAACTTCTCTTTTTCAATTGCTTCTCCTCTCTAACATCAATATCCTTAAGAGACATTTCCGAAACTGAGCTTAGGATACCAGACCTAGGTATGTATTGGGTAATGCCATCAGACTGAACTGTGTACCATGCTTGGCTTTGTGGAATTTCAATACCCAGCACTCCTGAAGCTGTAGTGGTTGCATCATCAGTAGGCCAAAACTGACCATTTTCTGCAGTGGTATACTGTCCTTCCAAAAGAGTTTGATCTGTGGTAGTTTGTGGCGAGCCAGTTCCTGAAGGGTCGTAACCATACTGATATATTTGACGAAGTTTTTGCTCCTCTAATTGTTGATGGAGCTGCTGTTGAAGTTGTTGGAATTGTTCAAGCTGCAACTGCTGCTGGGCTAATGTCTCTTGTCTCATCATAAACTGAGCTTGTCGTTCCTCCTCCTGCTGAAATAAGAGATGATGTTTCATAGATTGCAACTCCTCAAGCTTTTTTTGCACCATAAACTTTTCTTGTTCCCTAAATCTTTGAATTTCCTGACGTTCCCATTCCAACTCTTCTGCAAAGCGCTGCTGCTTAATTTTCTCAAGCTCAAGAAGTTCCCGCTCCAAATCAAGCTGCTGCTGTTTGCCTTCTTCGGGGGCAATGAGAAGGGTAACCTCATCATCAATTACATCTGTATAAACTTCAGATGCCGTAGTTAAAGTAGGTATCAAGCTGCTTGGCTCAGTGGTAATAGTTTCTACAGTATGAGGTGGTAACCTTGTCTCCATATCAATGGCAGTAATTGCACTATCTTTTTCAGCTGCCACAGTTGTTAAGAAACTGTATGATCTTGGGAGAGGTTGACTCTGTTGCAAAGTTGATAAAGAGGGCACCGAGTCAATTGTTTGGAGAGTAGGTAAATCTCTGACAGTTGTACTGAAAATAGAACCAGGTTGTGTAGTGATGGCAAATGTGGATGGGATTGGAGTCGCTACTGAAGAATAAACAACACCATTGGATGATCTTAAAACACTTCCAACGCCAAACTGGGAACCCAGAGATGATACCATTCTTGCTTGGGAATACTGTGGTGCACTGAGCCCGAGGCCAGAAATCACCTGCCGAGTCTCTGCATATGGACCAGTAGTCTTGCTTGAGTAATCCATAACCTCACCTGAAATTACAGGGCAAAATTACAGTCCAGTCCCACAAAAGAATGCTGCTTTGCGGATTCTGAAAGTCATCCCATCTTGATGAAATAAATGGGAAGGGGAAACTGCATGCAAATCTTCAGGTTAATGATCTACTTTAGATGTGAAGGAAATAGCATTTCTGAACATGCAGGCACATGCAGGCAGCTCTGTGCAAACACATATGTAAAATGAAGAAATGAAAAACACGTGTAATCCAGCATAATTTGTCACACTGTCCGAAAGAAAACAAAACAACAGAAGGAGGGAAAAAACAATAAAAAAATTATCCTGAAATGAGGTGAGGAACATCAAAATTATATTTCAAAGAAAGATCTGCTGCTGTGTCATACTGACCTGTAGTTACTCTTCCAGAAGTAAGATCTACTGCTGTATCAGTTGCCCCAACTCGATAATCAAAGCTATTCTTGCTTTTATATGCAAACAGTCCAGCTTCTGATAAATTTGTGTCAGACATAGATGGTTTCATACCTCCCATTCCTCGGTAGCCATATGACCCTGAACGATCATACTGATAATGGTCATCTCTGTAGCCAAAGCGATCTTCAGGAAGTGTAGTAGGTGGCTGCTGTGCTGCACAGCTCCTAAATGGCAATTTATAAACCATATCACAGCAGACAGCTCTTCTCCCTGCAGTCAGATCTACAGGTTTTTCATCATCTTCTATTACTGTTGTTATGATACCTGAAGTAGTGTCATCCATTGTTACTACCGTTCTGTGGGATTTTGTAGTGCTAAGGTCAACTGCTCCACTCTCTGCTGGCTCCTGAGAAGTGGAGAGATCAGTCCAACCATTTGTAACACCAACAGGTGGTACAGTAACAGGCTTTGTAGTAGCCCACGTCATTGCCTGTGTTGAAGTACCTAGGGATAAATTTATTGGCACTTCATCTCTACCTGCAGAGAAAGCCTGGCTGGTTGTTACTCTGTATGGAGGCTCAAAATGTTTTGATGTTGTCAGCTGGAGCGGTATTGTCATTGCATGTCCCAGATCCACAAGACTGTCTGTACTGGTGGTGTAGCTCACAGTGGCAGTGCAGGTCACTACTGTTACTGTCCCAGTGACTACAGACAGGGAAGGATCAGCAACACACGCAGTGCTCAGGTTTATTATGGATGGTTGGACAGTACTTACTGGGCGCCCACCTGTGTCACTCACTGGCATTTGCCTTCTCACGTCCATGGAAACAGCAGACAGATCCATACAGCTGTCTCTCATTTCAACGTCCATCTTAGTTAAAGTGCGAAGATCTATGACATCACCCAAAGGATGGAATCTTCCGTTCTCTCTATATCTGGGTTGATCTACTATATGTAGTGGCTCTGGAGGTATAGTAATAGCAACACTACCTAAACCATAACCAGGCACTGGACCCTTAACCACAGACACTGTTGTCTTGGTTACCTCTGTGGTTACTACTTCTGGTTTTGAACTAGGTATTTTTTCAAAAGCCGATTGTGTTGTCACAGGAATAGCTTGCAAAGCACCTGAAATATACATACTCTGACCGGCCGTACTTTGAATTTCCATAGTTTTCATGGGTGAAGTAAAAACTGGTTGCATAGGCTGGGGAATCTGTTCTTTAGGAGGTGCTTCTAAAGGCCAGCTGGTAACAGCCTGACTAGTTATAGCTTCTGTGGGAGTTCCAGGCTCTGATGGCAATGTGATGACAACATATGTTTCCTGTGAGGGTTTTGCCAGTCTTGGTGAAGATTTGTTAGAGTGTGGAGACAAAGGGGAAGTGGGTGATGGTATTTTGTACTCAGCTGTGGAGACCAAATTCAGAGTCATACTTGAAGTCAATGACAAACTTACTGGTTTGGGCTGTGTTTCTGCTGGTTTATGAACAGCTATTGGGAGTGGAGGTACTGCTGGTTTAGGAGCAATTGGAGGTTTAGTTACTTCAGTGGGCCTGTGACTGAAAACAAGTCCTGCTGGGATGGAAGATGGTTTAGGTGGTACAGGAGGTGGTGTTGGAGTGTATGTTTTTGTGATAGGTACCACATGATTCTTTAATACAGCTGTGGACTCTAGTGCTGGAACAGTTGTGACTGAAGGGACCACTGTGGGAACTGTTGCTGCTGTAGTCTTAATCTGTGACTTCTTTTTGGGATAAATGGCTGGCTTGGGTAAAATAGGTGGAGGTGGTAATGGTGGTGGAGGTGGTGGTGGTGGTGGAGGAGGAGGAGGTGGGGGTGGAGAAGGTTGTGCAGGAGAATCCAAAGAAGAGCTTCTAAAAAGAGAGAATACTTTGGCTGAAACAGCAGGAGCTGAGGAAGGCACAGAGACCATGCTGGTCTTACTTACAACACTGGGAGTGGGTACAGAAGATGTTTCTGATGCAGGCTCTGTAACTGGTAATGATGCTATACATATAGGTGGTTGCTCAGATGTAACACTAGTCAAATCAATCCTTGCCATATCAACACCTAACTCTTTGTGTGGCTCTTCATGATGAATTTTGACACTGCCAGACTCTATCGTACTTTTCATTTTTCTAGCTGCTTCCTTCTCTGCTTTGGAGGTACCAAAGGAAACAGTATCAGCCACATATTCCTTGGGTTTTGTAACTGTAGTTGTCACTACTGAAGGTGTAGTTTCAGGCAAACAAACTGCAGCTTGATCCACACTCTCCTTATCTGATGCTATGGAAGGCTTTTTAGTGGCTCCATCAATAGATTCATAAGGCATGCTCACTTCAGAGTACTCTTTTGCAGACGTTAGGGGAACCTGGGTTATTGTACTGATACCTTCAGCATCTGCTGGTTTACTTACAGCATCTGCTGTACCTATAAAACCTGTGGTTGCACTATCTATAGGTGATGAACTATCTGTGGTACAAACTGAAGATGTAGATGATGTTAAAGAAGCTGTATCAGAAGGTAAAACTGATGCAGCAACTTCAGATGTCTCAGAATATGTCAATATTGATGTTTCATGAGAAATTATTTCTTGAATTTCTCTGGCATAATCTGTTAAGTATTCATCTTCAATTTCCTCTGCTGTAAAATGCTGCGTTATTTTAACATCTGGAATAGAAAGTGTTGTGCTACTGACAGGTGATATATCTGAGATTGCTGAAGTAGTGCTTGATGTTAAAGATGTACTATCCACTATCTCTCCAACACCAGATACCTTTGTATCAGATGTGGGAATGAAATCTGAAGTTGGTTGTGTTGGACTGGAGCCAGGAGTTAGCTGCATTTTCTGTCTTTTCATAAGCTCTTCATAAGCAGCTTCTGCATCTAACAAGTGCTTTTCCTCAGTGGTAGAAGTTACTGTGCTGTCTAATACAACTATTTCATGACTTTCTGGAATAATGTAAGAACTAGAAACAATATCTTCTTGAGGCACAATAGTATGCAAAGTCTCAACATTATAGTAGTCTTTCTCTAGATCAGTAACTTTCTGTGGTTCATCATAGGCCTGTTCTGAAGCTCTTGGTTTTTTCTCTTTTCCTCTCTGTTGCATATATTCACTGCTCTCATCTTGTCTCATGACAAGATTAGTATCAATACTTCCATTGTAAGTATCCTCTACTAAAGATTCATAAATATAATCCTCTATAAGCATTCCACCATATAAAGATTCTTTTTCAAATATTTCATCTTTTTCATTTGCAATTTGAAATGATTTGGACTTATGCATCATCTCCTCATATACCTCTTCAGCACTTTTCAATGTCTTTTGACCACTTTCTTCTTTTGGGAGTCCAACTGGTTGTTCGTCTGTTGGCGAGTATAGAGACACAGCAGTAGGTAATTTGTAAACTTTTTGTACTTCTATTATTTTTTCTGGGCTGATTTCAAATCCTTCAGGATCTGACTCAATACTGGGTGAATATTCAGAACAGGAAGATCTGTGTAGCTCTTCCATTTCTGCTGCCTGTCGTAATTCTTCTGTTGGAGATGCATCTTCAATGGGAGAAAGATTACTTGGTGGAGTCTTTGGACGTTCCCTTCTTCTTTGGGCTCTTAGTTCATCCTTGTCCTTTTTAGATTTTTTGCTAGAACTTTTTCTTTGTTGCTGTTCTAATTCACGCTGTTTCTCTTGTTCCTTTAGAAGTTCTTCCTCTTCCCGTAGTTCTTCTTCTTCTGAAGAGTCTTCAATAGTTGGAAGAAGAGGACCATGTGTCCGATGTCTGGCTTTGCGCTGTTGTTTGCTCTCACCTCCCAGTTTTTTGTGACTAGGACTGCTGTCACTATCTTCATCAAGTGACGACACTGAAGTAGGAGATGTACCTGGTGTGAAACTAGAAGCATGTAAACTAGAAGATCCTTCTCCTCTAGATCTATCTTCTGGTGAATCTGTAAGACTCTCCATCTCTAGCTCAGGTTCTTCATCAAAATATAAAATACCTTTCTGTTGTTCAGTTACTTCAGAGTATTTGTTTGCTACTGTACTATTTAATTCTATTGTTTTGAAACGTCGAAGGCCTCCTCCTCCAGTTATTGCAAGTTCTTCACTGTCTTGACTTTTACTTTCCCTGTATTTTGGCTCTGGGCTTTCATCAAAAGTCTCATCATCGTCATCATGCCACGAATGTCTTCTTCCTGCATCCTCATCATAGCCTGCACTACTTTTCCGTGCCATTCTTCTATGTTTTCCAGCTGTTCCTTTGGCTTTGCTTTTCACTTCTTCTTTCTTTTGGTTTTCAGTTACACTGATCTCTTTGAGTTGATTTCTAATGAACTCATCATCTTCAGAACCTGAAGCATCTTCATCAGCACTCATCTCCATAATCTGTTTTCTAATGAAGTCTTCCTCATCACCTGATCCCTGGCTGTCATCTCGTTTGTACTCATCACTGCTTGAAGAACCAACACTAGTTCTTCTTTTTCTCCTTGGGACGGGTGAGTTTTCACTCTCACTGCTGTCTTCCACGGAATCATAGCGTTGTCTTCTTGCTGATACGTCGTCTCCTTCATGTTCTTCCTTGTAGTCTGCCTGCGAGGACGCACTTCCTTTGCCCTCTTCTATGATGGTTCCTTCACCTTCTTTAATAGCTTCTAAGTCTTCCTCCTCTGAACTGTAAGATTCTGGAGTGACTGGCAAAGGCTTTGCTTTATGTTGATCTTTTGTCTGTTCACCATATGTCTCAGAAAGCTCTTTGCTTTTTGCAGATTTTTCATCGGAAAGAGTACTTGCCTGAGCTTCCAAAATTGACAGTACAGTACTTTCTAGTTTAGCTAGATCTGAGGGGCTTGGTGGACTTTCTTGCGAAATAGTGTCTTTTTTATTAGTTTCTCTGAGTAAATCCTTTTCATCAGTGGGGATAAGACTTGGAATTTCACCAAGTGAACTCGATATCCCGTCAGAAGAATACCCGGTGTCACTCAGACCTTGTGGACTTTTCTGTTGCTGAGAGCTTGATGTGTCTGATTTTTCATCCTCCTTTTCCTAAAAAAATAAATACATACGCGTATGTATATACTTATATATAAATTCTTAATGTCTCCTGGCAATTAAATATATGTGATTCTTTTTCCTAAAGGCTGAGTTAATGTCTCAGTTGAAGACTGAACACTAATTTCACTATTCAAAGCTGTTAAAATAATACAAAAAAGTTCCTCAAATTTTTATTTTTTGCATTGAATCTAACTAAGCTTTACATGGCTGTCCATGCCGGTCACTGATTTTACTGTTTACAAGATGACAGTCTATTTCTCAATATAAAAAGTTACTGTATTTAATTTTTTCATAACATTTACTAGTGATAATCTGTCATTTGTTCACATATCCATGGGACAAGTTGTTCGGGGGTTAATTTATATGAAGACTGTAATTACTATGCCTCAAAGCTTTCTACATGGTTCTAGATACAAAGCAATATGGCTTGACAAATGTCCGCAGAATTTCTGGTTTCTGCTCCTTTTTTTTGCCCATTTAATCTTTTATGATTGTAGTAATATGTCAATCTTCCCATATTTTGGACCTATTTTGGACCCAAAACTCAATTTTGTTTATTGAACTATTACACATTGTAACATGCAACAGAATACATAGAGTATTGAAGCATGATTTAACATGATTTGGAATGTCCCCACAGATATATATAATTGGGTACTGTACAAATATTTTCTGAGTACCTCATAAAAAAGAAGTTTCTCAGTAAATTGCAGAGGTAAGCTGTTAGTAGGGAAGTGTAATTGCAGGGAAGAAAGCAGGAGGGTCAGCTATTGGTCAAAGGAGGCAGACAAGGCAGGCACACCTAACTGAGCATCAGAACCAATGTTTTCTTTCCATCACTAATTAAACACCCTTATTCATCCTAGCTTCCAGATCCTTCTACACCATTCTGACTGACAAGCACCTCTATCTCCTTTAAATAACAATACCAAAAATATCCTACATCAAGTATTTTTGCACCAATTTCCCTCCTGCTTCTCTCAGCAGTGAAATGCTCTTAGTGAAGGTAACTCATCATTCAGTTAACAAAACAGCTCACTCTCCAAAATACAGGTCATTTTAGCTGCCCTCTTAGCTGGCAATATTATGAATATCCCCATCTCCACTACCTATTTGAGAACAAGCATCCCAATTCTCCTTCTTTTAATAATATGATGTAATTTTTATATCAGTTATGGCTCTCAATAATACAAGTAGGTAGTATTTATTAGCTGTGTTAATCTGACTCAATGATTTCTGAAGTACAGCAAACCATTTATTTAAAGCTTTAATTTATCAGCTTCCTTGGCAATACTCTTAATCGAAAAATAATTTAAAAATAATACTGTGGAATAAATAAATAAGAAAATTATCATGAATGTTAGTTATAATTTAAAGTTACATTTACACTCATGTTAAGTTGCTATCAGTTACAACTATTTTCAAATGTTTATTCACTTTAAAATTACATTTACTGCCAAAATATTTAATATTTGTTATTGTCAGTTATTTTATTTTTAAAAACCAGTCAGGTTTTTTACATTATTTCATTTGCATTTAAGGTACCTGTTCTTGCTTTTAGACATAACCCTTTGAACATAATCCTACATTAAAACACTAATATTAATATTACAGTAATATACTAGTTAGTATTTTATTAAATAATCATCATTTCAAAGAAGTAATTTATTATATGCTTTGCAAAATCAGATATTACAATGAATATAAACTACATCTGTTCTTCCCATCATTGTACCCAATACTGTAAACCCAGTTGTCTGATATCATAGCAAAATCTATTGTAATTAAAAATCCACTGCGAAAACAAATATTTCTAAGGACTTCCTGAATGATAAGGCTGTGATTAATACATAAATATGGAGAACCTATAGTACTCAAAACAACTTTGGGAATCATCATCATTTGAATACTTTAGCGCTCACTATTCTGAAAAATGAATATACTCCAGCCCTTAAGGACAGGACGACCTATGGTCTTCACAAAAAGCCAGTAATCAAGCACAGTTAAAATTCAGGGTTTGTGTGTTATATTTACATTTTTGTTACCTTTATTAAAGAAGAAAGTGTTTAAGGGGAATTTATTGGACTGTGTTTAAAAAATACATCATTAAATATATCATTAAAACCAAGGAATTTTTACCTCTATAAATATCACTAAAATTTCACCTATGACACTTGATTGCTATTTTTTCTTTTATGACCCATAAGTTAATACTTATAAAGACATAACCAACAAAATATACTGGGATCAATTTAGATGCGCTACTGAAAAACACAAACATTGTTCAAGCCCAGAAGGTCTCCTAGGAGTTGATGGACAGAATGCATCCATCTAGTGAAAGTGAGCCTCTCAGGTCTTGGTTCTCCACAGGGAGATGAAATGATACAGTCCCTGGTAAAGCACAGACAGAAGGTGTCAACTGAACAGTTGAGCACAGAAAAAGGTAGATAACAACTGGCCAAGGAACAACTTCAGAGGAGATGGTAATGAATATTGCTGTTGCCCACCTTAGTGTTGAACCTCAGTGTATGCCATAACATGACTGCTATGAGAAACAGGAAACTGAATATGGGAAAGTCTGCAACTTGTACAGTAAGAAGGAGAAAAAGATCTACAATAAGGACAGACTTCTTTTATCACTAGAAATAAATGTGATGAGAAAAATCCAACTTTCTTTTTAAGGCTACCAAAATACGAATATATTTTCTATAATTTTTGTATTGATCACTGCTTGCCCTATGAAGTGTCATGCAAAAATTATCCTGCACATCATGTTTCGAGATCAATATGCATGTAACTTACAATAAATAATATTTGGTCTTTGGGGTTTTTTTTCTCTATTTCTTGCAGTCTGAGAACTCGAATATTGCCACTAGCTACATCTAGGCTTAAATGACTGGTAACTTACTTTCTACAGGTTTAGCCATCATATACACGAAGGCAGCATAATTGTTAAACTGGTAAATATACCATAACTACAAGATTTTTAGATGAAAAGCAAAATATTGCAGAAATAATATTGCTAAGGATCATATATATATGTGACACTATTCTTGAGAATGAAAAATACATTCTAATCAATAAGAAAAAAAATCCACTTTTTTCTTGTAAAGTAGGAAGTAGTTTGGTACATGTTGAATTACTGGGTTTTTCTGAGTATTTGAATGGTATTTACTCTGAAAGTTTGCCTAGTGTGAGTTTTTAATACTGAACAAATTTAGCTCTAATACAGACACTGATGGGAGGATCTTCTTAAGACATGAGGAAAAAGAAGACTTATAAAACCTGCAGCCTGGATAAGACTTTAATTACAGTAAAGGCAACCTCTTTAACTAATGACAAAAATGATCTAATGTCAAACGTATTTGTGCTGTTCTAGTGGCTTTTCTACAGTGTCAATGTCAATACACTTCACTTTTGCTTTAGAAATATTATTTATCGTTACTCTTCCTTTACTTTTACTATTATTTGAAAATATAAAACTTAGTGCTTAACATGTTCAAAAAACATCTAGGTGTGGCACTTAGGTTATCGAATCAAATCAGAACTTTATTAAAATAAAACTATGACTAAAGGAAAAAATATTAAAAAATATTTATAGTTTGCATAATTATATTCTGTTGTAGAAAACAGAAATATTATTTTGCAAAGGAACTCATGATTTTTAAAAAGTCATTCTGTTTATATAAGAAATAAAGATATATACATTATCAAAAAAAAGTTTCACAAAGCGGAAAAAAAAGACTTTGATTGACTAGACTATTTAATCTGGATTTCAATTTTATATTTTCAAAATGAAAAATTTCATTTGTATTCAGAAAACTGCTTATAGACAAGCTTTTTCCTCCTTTTTCTATCTCTCTGGGTTGTGTTTTGTCACTAATAGCATGTGTTAGAATAATGACCCCTGTTAACAATATAATAATATTTACCCAGTAACTGAACCGAAGCACATGATCATTCCTCAGTAAACATAAGAAGGTAGTAATAAGGTGACATATATAATTCAGCTGATCTGTTGTAAATATATGTCCAATTGACATCATGGCAATGTGCTCATCTGCTGAACTACTTCTGTGTTAATTTGTGAGTTCTGAGATGGCTGTTTGATACTGACAAACAACATGTGAAAAACCTCTAAGATTTCCAGGCATCCTTGTTCAAACAGCTAACTGCTACTGAACATCTCAATATTGCAAGATGATTTCTCAGGAAAAGTACCTGCAAATCGTGAGCAGTCAGTTTAGTCTTTAAAAAAATTTTTGAAGAAATTACATTTTAAAATATTATTGAAAAAAATGCTTTGAAGAAAAATAATGGATCCATAATTCCTTAAATCAAACTTAAAGACTCAAATATTTTAAAATGTTTCAATATTAAAGTCACTTTTTTTTTTTTCAAAGGATGTCAAATCTCTAAATACAAGTGATATCTGTGATTGTCCCAGTTTCTGAAGGGAGCCTACAAAAACAACAAAGTGAGAATATTTACAAGAGCTTGTAAGGACAGGATAAGGGGAAATGGCTTCAATCTGAAGGAGAGTATATTTATATTAGATATTAAGAAGAAATTCTTTATTGTGAGAATGGTGAATCACTGGCACAGGTTTCCCAGAGGTGTTATGGATGCCCCATCCCTGGAAGGGTTCAAGGCCAGGTTGGATGGGGCTCTGAGCAACCTGGTCTAGTGGAAGGTTTCCCTGCCCATGGCAGGGGGGGTTGGAATGAGATGATATTTAAGGTCCTTTCCATCCCAATCTATTCTAAGACTCTGTGATTTTCCAAGAACCATTCCATTGATTGTTCTAAATCAGAACTTCAGTCTCTTCATGCCTTTAGGGATTTGTTGGGGCATGTCATGAATGAGTGTTTAAGGTCACTTAAAAAAACACCACAGGGTGTTGCTGCCTTTTTCGTTTTTTTTTTTTTTTTTTTTTTAGTGAAAAATTAGGATAATAATGTCTTAGTTACCATCAGAAAAAAATAAAACAAAACAAAATAAATTAAAAAAAAAAACCTACCTTTTTGACTGGGTTTATTTGAACACATAATTCTGACAAAGGTTAAACACTTTCCTAAACCTACTCCTATTTTCATAATACACTACTTCATAACATAATCCCCTAATTCATAAAATAGGTCCTAATTTGTGGTGCTGATAGAAAAACCCTTTAACAACTTTAACAACAAATTTCAACAACTGATCTTCAAAGTCTGGAGAGTTTAAAAACTCAAGACAAATAAATCCGAAATATCTAAATAATTATTAAACAGGAGCTTTGCCTTAGTTTCAAATGCTTAACTGCTGGAAACTGAAAATCAGGAAAGAAGTATTGAAAGGTGCATGTAGAGCACAGTACTCGCTGGTTAAACTTTCACTCCAGGTGAGTAATTGATTTTATCATTTAGAATCATCTTGTACAGAGAATAACAGTAAAGAGCAGGAAGACATACAGGAGAGGTTCTGTCAGAATCAGACTCTAAATTGTAGCAAGGGAGAAAGGGAGGAGGGAGGGAGAAAGCCACTTACTATTTTTTCTCGTGCTGCTTCCACATGTTCGGTTCCTGGCAAAGGTGTTGTTTGAACAGGAATTTCTTCTTCCTGAGCCTTTTCAGCTTTCGAAACTGTCTGTGAAATCCCAGTTGTCAAATCCTCTTTCTTAAAATCCTCTTGCTCCTTAGCTTGCAGTCCCTTATAAGGTGCTTCAACTTCTTTCTGTTCAGCAATATGGTCTTTAATCTCAGCTCTAATTTGTTCTTTTTTGTCCTCTGGATGTGGTGTGCTTGTTTCTGGGAGCACAGTTCTTTTATCTTCTTCCAATGTGCTTAGTGGTTTCTTTTGGTCTGAACTTCCTGTTACAGGAATTTTATCTGTTGAAGGTGTCTTTGACAGTTTCTCTTGCTGAATTTTTGTTTCTTCTTTTTGATGTTCCTCTTGGATTTTCTCCACTGATGAAGTTTTCATAATTTTCTCACGTTGAAGTTTTGGATCTTCTTTCTGAATCCTATGTTGGATTTTATCAACTGAAACTGCCTTTGGCATTTTGATTTCCTGAAGTTGTGCATCTTCCTTCTGAGCTGCAGGTTGGATTTTGTCAGCTGACAGTGCCTTTGCCATTTTCATCTGTTGGAGTTTTGGGTCTTCTTTCTGAATTCCCTGTAAAATTTTGTCAGCTGAGGGTACTTTCGCCAATTTTGCCTCTTGAAATTTTATGTCTTCCTTCTGAACTCCATGTAAAATTTTATCAGCTGAGGATGTTTTTGCCAGTTTTGCTTCTTGAAGCTTTTCATCCTCCTTCTGAACTTCATGCAAAACTTTATCATATGAGGCTGTCTTTGTCAGCTTTGTTTGCTGAATCCTTGGGTCTTCCTTCTGAGAAACACGCTGGATTTTATCAGCTGAGGGTGTCTTGACAAGTTTTCCCTGCTTAAGTTTTGCATCTTCCTTTTGAATCCCTTGTTGGATTTTATCAGCTGACAATGTTTTTTCCAGCCTCCCCTGTTGAAGTTTTGGAGCTTCCTTCTGAACGCCTGGTTCTTCTTTCGGCTTCGTTGCTGCTGGAGTAGGCGGTGTGGAAGTCTTCTGAGGAGAATGTGAGACAGCAGGCATAGGCTGTTTTGGAGGAGTAGCAGGTGGTTTGGATACTGGTTGTGAAGGGCCTGTTTTTGGAAGTGGCACCTTGCCCATATCTCCAAGTTGTCCTGACATTGCCCTTTGGGTCTGGCAGTTTAAGCACAGCCATTCCTGTACCTGTGATAGAACAAAAATAGGAAGTTACTTATTTGAAAAAGTAACAATAAAATCATACAGTGTTTTCAACCGATATGGTTGAATTCTTTTAATCTGAATGCTATGCATGCTGAGTTTTCTTTCTTTCCTACTCTTGCAGGAAGATCCATAACACCTTTCTAACAGAAATGGAGCATGTCAAGTTCCAGACAGCCAAGATGAACAAATATAAAAAGACACTGTGAAAACTAACAGCAATGGCATTTTTCCAAAGAAATGATGCCCTGTATGTACAAAGTTTGCTTATATATTTCTAACATTTATTGTTTTCTAAAGCCTCTATAATCCATCAGTAGGTTCATCTGAATTTGCAAATGTGAGTAAAAGTGGACCAACGGGGACTCATGGCTCTTTGTGTTTCTCTTCAGAAATCACCTTCCCCTCTTGACTTTGTGTACAGATATCAGTGCAGCATATAAATGTAGTATGGCTGTAACTCAAAAGGAAGATCACCTGTCTGCTCACTTTACTGCTAAATCCCTGCTGCACACTGGCTCCTTTTACTCTTCTTCCCAGGAAATCAGAAAAAGGGCAAATGCTTCTACCTGTGCAAAAGATCTTGTTGCCAGTTGCCTAGCTACTACATGAGAGCAGTAATCAGACTGTTTCCAGTGGGATTTTGTGTATAGTTCCTTTAAAATAGCAAAAGAAAACTTTAAACATAGAAAGGCACTGAAAGGAAAGGGAAAAAAAAAAGGCCAGACTCTTGTGAATACTAGAATAGATAATGAAGGTCTACTTCAGTAGTGCAAAATGAGCTTCACTCTTGGATAAGAGGCGTGTGCTGAACATTAAAGTTTAGATTAAAAAATAGCTGATTAAGCTAATAAGTGAAATGCAAATGCAAAGAATCACAGATGAAGTGATAAAAAATTAAGTAAGAAAAGATCATAAGGGCTAATTTTATTGAAATGCAAGTAAGGAGAGGTTATTTAATGTATAAAATTATTTGTTTCAGGCACAAGAAATGCACAAGAATGCATGTGTAATAATTCAGGTCATCTAACAATTGCCTTGTATATTTATTATTCTATCTTTATAGAAAAGACCGAATTAATGAGTCCTAGAAATTGACACAAAAAAGATTTATTAATAGTATCTGGAATTATTTTCCCAATAAATGCAGTTTATTGGCTGAATCAGCTGTCTCTCCTGACAGTTACTATACCTTTTGCAACTCTAAACTGAATGTGGCTCTGTATCAGACTATTAAATATAATTTAGGTCTAATTTTTCTGTTGAAAAAAGCATTAAAACATAATCCTCGAGGAAAGATTATCCTTCTCCGTAGGACTTAAAGTGTTCCAACTACACATTGTTTGTCTGGGAGGCACTAATTAAGAAATAAAAATAAAAGTAACTTTTTTTTTAATGAATGTCTAAAATATAACTTAGTTGTCTTGCAAATATTTCTGTTAGATGGGTTTATCTGGAATTCTTACTATAGTTTCCTCTCTTTTCCCAGAAAACAATATTGGAAGCCATAAGTACGTTGTGTACTGTTTTTCATAAGCTTAAAATAGAAGCAATGCTCAAGGAAACAAATTTGCCTGCAGAGAATCATGATATTATTATTAGGAGTCTGCAATTGACTAAATATACTAGATAACATTTAGCATAAATAGACTACAGGAAAAAGATATAATTTCATAACAGCTTTGATTCTTTTCTCATAAAGTTTGTGAAGACCAATACACAAAGTTGACTAGATAATTAACATTTATTTATTTATTTATTTATTTATTTATTTATTTATTTATTTAATTAATTAATTTATTGGAGGACCTGAAAGCTTTTAAACCTACTAAAAAGGGGGCAGATTCTGGTTTTTCCATTCAGCCTGAAAAAAAATCCTCATTTCACAACATAAGCAGAAATAATGCCATTTTTATTTGTGCTAGGATAGCCTCTGTCAGCACAGGGCGTGGGAATAAGACAGTACTTATATGCACTAAGCTTCTCAGAATCTGCCCTTAAACATCTTTAATTACATAAAAACATAATGAAGTGATTCTTCTGCCATGAAATAATCCATGGTTCAAAAGATCACTGTTATATAGATATTCTTAAAGAACATGATAATTCATACTTTAAATGCACGTGTTCTTTTCAGTGTCATTTGTTTGACCTATTTTATTTTTATTTCCATGTAATATATCCATACCCAGTTTTTAGGGGCTTTATGTTTGTTTCTTTTCTATCTACATTTGGCTCTACATCTACATTTGACTTTTCTCCTAGCTGTGTTGGTTATGGAGATCCCATTTAGTACCTCTCAGCTGCAGCCCACTCACTGCTCATACACTTGCCCCTCTCAGATTCATCAAGTCACTTCCCTTTCCCTCATTTAAATCCTTCACAGACTCAGTTCTCTGAACTTTCTATAGTAACTTTAGCAATTTTAATAACAGTATTAAGTGTTTTAAAACTATAACAGTTACCCAGTTACTGTTTCCTTTGCTCACTGTCCCTGTTCAGTGTCTATTTCCTGGAGTAAATTTCTTCAGCTCAAGGACTATGCTTTGTACTGAGCACATGGTACAACAAGTCTGTTAAAAATGAAAATAATGACAATTAGCATGAGGAAAAAAAGTGTGATGGTTTCTCTGCCATATTGATGAAAATGATAGTAGTGAAACAACCTGGAATTGTCAGATAGCCAATGATTTAATGAACCTTGCCATGGTTCTCTTGGACTTTTGCTATATCTCCATATATTTACCACTTTATTTTTCAGTGTTCCTACACAGGCAAGGCAAATAGCTATGTGTTTCAAATTCTAATCTAAGTTTTTTATAATCATGTGGATATTTGATCACAAAAGAGTCTACAAAAATCTTCTTATAGCACCAGCCCTCTAGCTCCTGATTCTCTGTCAGAATGGTTCTCTGTAAAATCAAATTTTGCACCATTAAGTCATATGCCTCAGTTTTAGATTTGTCTTTTCCTCAGTTAACCTCATGCTCTGAATGCAAGCTTTTTCCTAAGGCAATCTCTTCAGTTAGCCTGTCAACCCAAATTTATTAGGACTTGGGAAATGGGCATCATCTTCTTTCAGCAGTCTTCACCAGATAAATCTTAGTTCTTTACAGAATTCTTCACATGCTTTGGTTCCTGAATTGGCAGTAGACACTATGATTGGCACTATAAGTGATACTAGTGCTTTAATACTCTGAACCCATGGCTCTCTCCCTATGTTTTCAGCAAGCCCTACAACCTCATATTGCTGGACAAAGTAGCTGTGTCACAATGTTCTCCTCACTCAATTTCCTAATAAACAAATGTTATTATGAAAAGGGCAGGCATCTAACATTCACTGGGCATGACTATTTTTCAGTCATCATGCGAGAGCTCTGGTATTTCACTTCCTTTGCTTTTTTATTTAAATACCACAATGTTAGATAATTTTAAGTTGATAGTAATAGGCCAACTATTCCAGCTCCCTGACAGTCAAGGATTTTGTATTGCAGTATGTTGATAAACTTCTTTGGCACTCTTGGGAAATGCTATTTGGTAAATTAAGAGTTTTTCTCTAACTGAAAGTAACTCAAAGTACTTCATACATTTGTGAAGGTGAAAACAAATGCTTCTTCCATTAAACATGTCTAAGTTACATCAGAAGGCAAATGTTTTAGTTTCATTTAGATACCAACCAACCTCTTCCTTTGTCATTGCTGGATTATATATTTTTCCCTTCCTAATTCTTCCTCCACCCTGCTCTCAATAAAACGAAATTGTGAAACCAACACAGAAACAAAAAAAACACTAATAAATCGATCTCTGAAAAATTAATATCTTTCTGATCTCACTGTAATAATAATCACATTGCAAATCAGAATCTTTACAAGAAAGTATGTGCTAATTATAAAAAAACCTGAATATATTTATGAAAAGTACATTTTTGTCTCCCTAACCACCTCATAAACAAAATGGGGGAGAAGCAATGCATTAAAATATTTTTATTGTTACTCACATTTGCAATCTTGTTTTTTACTAGGCATAGATTTGAGTATGTTTTTAGAAAACAAATAAACAAACAAACAGCCCCCCCATTTAAAAGTGAGATATCTCTGATGTTCTAAGGTTTTAAGACAGTTTTACCTTAAATATTTATTTTTATTTGATTTGGGTTTTGTTTTTACTGTCACAAGTTTGTACAGCATATTTCTGAGATCCGACATGACTAATCCCCTTAACAAAATAATAGAAAAACAGAGTTGACAAAAAGATATCCACAATGCAGTTAGGATCCCTTCAGACTTAAATATATGATATACACACTATGTGCTTTAATCTCAAATTTTTATAATAGTGAGATTGAACACAAGCAAACATCAACAGGAAATGAGCACATAGAATAGAAATCATCATACTGGATGTGGAAATGCATGATTATAGTCTGACAGTATTCATTAAAGTGTATCAGCATAAGAAAGCCAAATCAAGCAGTTATGAGATATACATAATCCACAAAAAGTGAGCAACCCACATCTTACCCACATCTAACTCATCCACTTGATTTAATAACTAGAAGAAGTGTTCCCAGTAACTACAGCTCTGCTAGTCCAATTCACATGTTTATAAAGTTTTAGAAAATATTTTGCAAGAAAGTTGAACTGATCCTTGAAGTTAAGAAAGAGGCCCAATACTAAAAGGCAACATGAGTTGACGGCAGGAAGACTGTATCACATAAACACTACATTTTTGTTCTTGGATAACATTATTTATTCTACAGGTAAAAATAAAACTATTACACATTGCGCATACCTGGATTCCAGCGCAATAACTGAACTACCACTGTAAAATGATTAATCAAATTAGCAGAGATGAGTCAAGAAAGTGTTAGCTAGGGAAAACACATCTCCTATGGAAGGAAATTACCCTACATCCTGCTTAAATTTCAATTACTTTTCTTATGGTTTAGTTACTTTAAAGTGGATATTTTTTCAGGCTTTGGAAGCATTTTTTTTCACATCTTCTTGCCCTGGAGATATATTTTGTAGCATAAGACCAGAGTCAGAATCATGCTTTCTATTGTCAGGTCTCCATCCTGCTTGTTACAGAAAGGAGAGAAGGAACTCCTGAAACGCCCAGCCCAGAGGTTCAGATGTCTGATGCGAGGCCTAGGTTGGTGCAGCACAGCTGACAGTCCTCAACTCAGTTTTACTGAGAAAAAGGCTGTTAAGATATGATATGGTGTTTTAGAGAAAGCCAGGTGATGTGAGAAAATTTAACTAACAAACAAACAAAAAAAAGTAAAACCACAGAGTGTCACAGGGAAAAGAATTCAAGAAGAAATATACTGACAAGAAGAGGTACAAAGTCAAAAGAAAAACACAGAGAAGAGTATGATAGCAACGCAGCAACAGCGAATGTTGGCTGGTACGTTCCATGCTGGTCTGAGCATTTCTTTGTGATGTTTGAACAACAAATTCCAATCCCACACATTCTGAGTACTCAGATCTCCTGCCTTTAGGAGAAATATTTAAATTGCTAGATCTGCATATAAAAAAGTTACCACCACTGTCACATAGATTAAGGAACAGAGCATGACAGTAGATCTGGTAGAAGAAAAAAAAAATAAATACAGAAATCCCACATTTTATTTATCCAAACAATGTTAAGCAGGACATAATTGACTAAAAGCAGTCAGTTTGGCAGAGGCAGGGTCCACAGTGGAGCCTCTATGGTATCCAGAATTAGAAAAAACACAGAAAGGTTTTTGTAGATACAGTGTCCGTGGAGGTCACAGGCACTTTTCCAGGCTTATTCTCCTGAATTTACACATAAATTTTGTCTAAAAGGTCGCTTAGGAACTTAAACTTATTTTCGGATTTCACTTCAAGTGGAGAATAATATGCAAACAAATACTTAGTCAGATGGCTGATTTTTTGAGAAAAGGTTAGAAAAATGTAGCTAATCTAACCTAGGGAAATGAACCCCACAAATATGACATATACAGGAGGAAAGGCATAATGGTTGCAAACCAAATGGATATAAATTGTCCATGGATAAATTTAGCCTTGAAATTAGAAGACCTTCCTTTCCATTAGTGATTTGTAGTTTGGAGTATGATACAATGGGAGTGTGGTTCGGAGAAACACATTTGATTCCAATATATGATGTGATTGCCTACAAAGTCACTCAATGATTCATGAAATCCTACCAGTATTACAAACTACACTTCTGTAATAGTACTCAAGAGCACAATGCATTATCCTATTAGCAGTAAATAGATTCATAGAATTTAGTTGACTTTAAACATCAAGCTATCTTTCAGCCACGAAGGAGAGATTGTAGAAATCTTCAAAAACTGGTTCAGATGAGTTTAAAGCATCAACTTATAACAAACAACAGCAAAAAATTCCTGCAGAATAAAGATGTTTGTCAACAGAAGGAGGAAGGGATTACCTTTTTAGCTTAAGAATGCCTTTTTTGTTCAGTAAAGTTGCAATGATGAGATTGTTATCTGAACAATGCCAAAAAAATTACCATCTTTTACCTTTTCTCACGTAAAGATTTTCAGTATGTGATTGAGGAAGACCAAATTATCTCAGCATCTCATTGTCACTAATTGATAAGTTTACTTTTAAGCCATCATAACTATGAAATATGTTATTTTCAACTATCTCTTTTTCTTACACACCGACTGATAAAGGAAGAGAGTTGTAAATACTGCAGCAGACTACCAAAAAAGCACAGAGGAATTGGTGTTTCACCCATGTGTCAGGAATTATCTGCTCCTTAATTTTAATAGCGTTGGGACTGCTGAATATTCCACTCAATTATGAACAGATGAAATACAGAATATGACAGCACAAAGATGACCTACTTCAAGTGATGACAATTCTTAAATGTGTATGCCCTTATCATACTTCAAGATACATCTCAACACCTTCAGAAAAAGCTCAAATTTTGTGTATTTTCAGCAACTGCTCTGTTTGGGAATTTTTATTTTAACAATTAAATTTAATAGGTAATAGGATTTTTATGCGTATAGTGTCTGTGTATATTTTAATTTCCTCTAGTTATTTTGTCGAAGGCCCTTAGAGGCTTAGAATCATGTTGTCAATGCACAAAAATGTATCACTAGTGTATATATACATCATCACAGATGTGAAAGAAGCACAACTGTTGAAAGATAACTGCTTTTTTATTGAGGAAGGGGAACATCACTCTGTTTTTACTCTTCATCTAACTGCACTATAATATGTTTGTTGCTTTTTTTCATGCATAATTATAACAAGATGATTAAAAGTCCTCCTTTGTACTGGTAGGTTTAGCTGTATGGGTGCTGTCGCCCAAAACAAAGGAATAAGCCTTCCTCATTCTTACACAGAGAAATTCCCATCAAGCATTTCACTACCTCGGGTGACCACTTCTTCTGTTACCATGGTAAAACCAACACCAATGACGGGAAAAACAACAAAGTGAATATAGGCATCATTCAAAGGCTAACCTTTTGTTTCTTAAACCTTTAAGATATTTTTGAATATTGGCTTCTACAAGAAAATATGCATGAAAATCAGCTTTCTGTCCTTACACATCAATGACAATACAATTTTCATATTAAGCAGTATTCTAATCTACAAAGTCCATCTCAGCATGGTTTCAATATTATTTTGGTATCTCATTTCACTCAAAAAAGGTCATTGAGGATAGAGAATTTACTTGAAGGATAAGAAGATAATATTTACATTATAAACATATTTCAGTGTATATCTGACAATCAGAGTCATATGACAATTGCTACAATGACATTCTCTTTCCCAGGTTCTTTTAAGGAGATTCCCAATTAGATGATTAAACCAATTTCACCTTGCTTTCATACAGGACAAATGACCATGCTGTTGTGCATGAATTAACAGCAGTATATGACCTCTATTTTCATTATTCTTAACTTGCTTTGATAGTATTATAGTTCTTCCATTTAGATCATATAGACCATATAAATCCAAGGTTGTGTTAGAGTCTGAAGTCATAATTTTGTAGTAAACATTCAGTTTTATTAAATGGCAATTTACAAACTAGTTTAGTCTGAGCTTTAAAAATATTAGGCTACTGTAGTCCTTCTTGGCTATATGTAGATGTTTAGTAGCCTCGGTATGCTCCTTTGTATCCTTTATTACAGAATAACTGTTTTCTTTGCCTTCTAGCAGCTGAATCATTATTCCCCACACAACTGGTCAGTGGAAT
This sequence comes from Pipra filicauda, assembly GCF_003945595.2. Taxonomy (NCBI): domain Eukaryota; kingdom Metazoa; phylum Chordata; class Aves; order Passeriformes; family Pipridae; genus Pipra; species Pipra filicauda. Next base: position 4,098,161 of record NW_024103452.1, read on the forward strand.
ACGTGAGTATTCCCATCCCATCATTGCTATTATTTGTTCTGAACTGACAAAATGTCTAGTGTCATGGATGGTACTAAAACAACAAACAATACCGTCCCCTGAAGAGTTTGTGGTCTATTCACTTCTGTATTCAATGCTGACCTTTTGCAAACAGTCTAGAGAAAATAGGTTTTGTTCAAAAACTAAGGCTTAGCTATGGAACTAGATTCTGTAGTAAAAAGAAGATCCACTTTTTTATCACATCTCACAATATATATTTGATTATAAACTACAAATACAACCTTTTTATCTGAGCCTTAATGGATCATATTTATAAACAGCTTAACCATTCTTTCATTTTGGTCACTCCCAATAGAAATACAGACACAACTCATATATATAATGTCTCTGAAAAGTCATTTTGCATTTTGTTTGCTCTTGCAAATCAGATAATCCTAAAACTAATGTGTAGTTCAAATATGCTTTGCAAAAACAAAATTCTGGGGTATGACAGCTTGAAATACGCCTCTCTTTTGTCCCTATTTTATCTATTAATGCATCAATAGTCCTTTTAATGAAGAGGGATCTGCATGCTAATTCATATAAATGGAAGAGGTTGATCAAGACTTTAAGTTAAATACTACGGAGGAAGACTGAAATACTGAAAGAATTTTTAAAAAGTGATTTTTTTTTTTTTTTTACTCCTAGCTCCATCCACTCTCATCTAAACTAAATTTTAAATACTTAACTGAGGAGCTAAAGTTAGGAACCTGGCTACTCAAATTCAGTCATCAGGCTATGGGATGTTATCTCCAGATATGAACACCACTGGTTGTCTGATTACTGTACCTATTGCTGATTAGGGAGCAGCCAACTGTACTCCATGCAAACCTCACTTCAAGGATGAATTTGAGATTTGCACAGAGCCTACACTAAGCTCCAAAGATAAACCTTCCTTAAAAAAACAGCCTGAAGTAAGGACCTAAATCTGTAATCTGATCCTTAAATAAATGGTCTGATTTTCAAAAGCTCTAAATACTTGAAGACACTTCCACTGTCTTCCATTTTTTCAATTTATCTCTTCTATTTGAACGTTTTTAGTCAGAACCACAGCATGTATGTCTGTTTCTTCAGACTGGTGACCTGTCACTAGTGGGGTTTCACAGGGCTCCATCTCAGGCCCTGTGCTCTTCAACATCTTCATAAATGACTTGGACACAGGACTGGGAGGGATACTAAGGAAGTTTGGAGATGACACAAAACAGGGAGGAGCTGACTTCCTCAAAGGCAGAGAGGCTCTGCAGAGAGACCTCGACAAATTAGAGTACTGGGCAATCACCAATCATAGGAAGCTCAACAGGAAGAAGTGCCAGATCCTGCACCTGGGATGGGGCAACCCTGGATGTACAGACAGACAGGGGAATGAGATGCTGGAAGACAGTACTGGGAAAGGGACCTGGGGGTCCTGGTTGATGGTAAGTTGAATATGAGCCAGCAGTGCCCTGGCAGCCAGGGGGGCCAACCATGCCAGGGGGGCATCAGGCAAAGCATCACCAGCCAGGTAAGGAAGGGGATTGTCCCGCTCTGCTCAGCACTGGGGCAGCCTCACCTTGAGTATTGTGGCAGTTTTGGGCACCGCAATGTAAGAAATATATTAAGCTATTAGAGAATGTCCAAAGAAGGGCAACGAAGATGGTGAAGGGCCTTGAGGGGGAGCTGTGTGAGGAGTGGCTGAGGTCACTTGGTCTGTTCAGACTGAGGGGAGACCTCATTGCATTCAACAGCTTCCTCATGAAGGGAAGAAGAGGGGCAGGCATTGATCTCTATTCTGTGGTGACCAGTGACAGGACCCGAGGGAATGACCTGAAGCTGTGTCAGGGGAAGTTTAGGCTGGATATTAGGGAAAGGTTCTTCACCCAGAGGGTGGCTGGACACTGGAACAGGCTCCTCAGGGAAGTGGTCACAGCACTAAGCCTCACAGAGTTCAAGAAGTGTTTAAATGATACTCTCAGGCACATGATGTGACTCTTGGGGAGTGCAGCCCCTCCTGTGCAGGGCTAAGGCTAAGAGTTGGACTCGAAGATTCTTGTGGGTCCCTTTAACTTGGCATGTTCTGTGATTCTGTGCTTCTGTGATTCATCACTTATGTTTATTTTATCATTTCAGTTTATTAGCAATGATTTATGTATAATGTTTGCTTTCAGTGTCATGTAACTGATATATGAATCCTTTAGGTGCCTGAAAATGAAGGGGAAAGGGAAAGAAACAAGCAGACCAAAAAATGGGAAGGAAACATGCTATTCTCAAGGAAGCAACCATAAGTCCAGCAAAAAGGGAAGAAAAGGTCCAGCATAAAGGGAAGGAAAATCTCTCACCTGGTTTTGAAAATTTTATTCATTATTAGCTACATATACAGCAAGAAGTTTGTATGTAACCATTTGCTGATATACTGGTAGCTGCCATATCAGTAAAGAGATAAAAAAGTAAACAAAGGAAGTAGATATTACACCTGTGCAGAATGGCCATGACTGTGCGATATGGTACGTGCTGAGAAGCCCACAGACCCTCCAGCAACTTCTTTAGTTCTTCCCAATGGACATCTCTCCTAAACACCCTAAAGGAGGAAGTGAGAACCCTATTGAGCTCCCTGCTTTAAGATCATGCCATGGGCAGCGTGGAGAGATGGCAGAGCACAGGAGCACAGAAATAGTCACACTTGTCATCTCCTGCAAAAACACTGCCTGCTTTTGCAACATATGGGTCAGAATAACACTTTATCATTAGGTCATGGCCACTTTCACTGACAAGAGTAAATTCCCAAGCTTTGAGGCAATGCAATCCGAAGTCTAGGGAAAAGCAAAGGGAGAGACAAGGTGCAGGTGTGAAAGGGGAAAAACAAGTTTTTTAGTTTCTTGGTTTCATCCTCCTTTGAGATTTATCCTGATTATCTCTCAGGAAGACTGTGGTGACATGTTTTAAGTAACAATAATCTTTTCTATATGTCCTACTCATTGTTTTGACTTTGCAGTTTCCTGCCTACAATTCCGCCCTTGTGAAGCTAGGAAATATTGGAAATGTTTTCTTAAAACGAATATGCCATTTAGTCAGCAAGATAATGCTGTCAAACATTGTAACTCAAAAAAGGGGAGCACGCTGCGTACTTCCCTAATTTGGCAAGTATGTACAGAAAGAATTAAAAATAAAACATTTTTCTTGGAAAACTTCAGACCAAGTCATTAAAAATTCTTCTCAATATTTTATACAGAAACATGCTTGCAATCTGTTTAAAAGCATAACATACTGTGATGCTATAGTATGACTTAAAACAGATGTTTTCTTGGTGCAATGAAAAGCGCAAATAAATCCTATATACTCCAGCAATCATGCATAATAAGCCTGAGTTTACTTTCAGGAGACATAATAAAATTATGCAAAGAAAATACCAAATAATCTAAACTCATATAAGTCTGCCCCAAACCAATGTACTGCTAACTCTCAATTTAAATATTAAAGATAGGAGGACAAGACAAGTTTTAACTGTTAAGGGAGAAAAAAAAAAAAAAAGACCATTGAAATGAGGGAACTTATATTTCCTGTCTCATTAGTGGTAATAAATCTTTCGTAGCTGCTTGGAAGTATGTAAGGGCAATGCCCCAAAATATTGAGTTTAACTATGGTAGGAATACTCCATTTCCCAATGGACTAGCAATGCAAGTAATAGACACATGCTCTTACCTCATGACCAGGTTTTGTAGTCAGGGTAAAACCTCAAACTATACCATCCACAAAATGGAGCTTTTAATAATATTAATTGTATTTTATGATTAAATATTTGTTTCTTCAAGGCAGAATAAATTTTAATTAAAAATCCATAATTATTTCTAAATAAAAATACCAAACATTTCCAATCTCCTGGAATTCTGCATTAATTACTTAATCTGTTTTTGCTTTACACTTTTAAAACCTAGTTTTTCATATGTCTCAAAACACAGACAGAACTGCTTTAGTGATTATAAAGTTGGAAAAAAAAATCTACACAGATAGCAAAAAATGAAGTACCTGCAAAAGAAGCTCCCTGCAGTCCTTAGTTGCCCTTTCAGTACCTTTTGCTGTCTTCAGAAGGAAAAAGAATCCTCTTGAAGCAACTGCATTAGCTCAGCTTTAATACTAATTACACAATTACTTATATAGTTAAGATGATTTAGAATTTTCCCTCGATGAGAGACAGGGGATCCCTCACACGTCTTCAAACAATTGAAGTAAGATATTAAATTTTGCATGACAAGGGCAAATCCATAATCTTACACACAGAAATGAATGATACACAGACAGACATTCACACACATACACACACATGCAGCTCACTGTAGGAAGCCAAATAAACTCACTCAACATATTAACAGATACTTATGGCCAGAAGGGGCCATTATTCTCAAAAGATTTGATCCTTTAATGCCAGAATCCATTTAGTTTCACCAAGACTTTTCTATTCTCAACCTTTCAGCATTTCTCAGAAAGATATGCAAATTTATGGGGAAGGATTTCTCTGTCTTCAGAGTTCCAATAATTATTCCCTCTGTAGAAATTTTTGTACATGTTGACTCTTAAATGGCAAAAAAATACAAAAAAATTAGTGCAAATATGAATTTTAATTATATTTGTCTTTCTAAAGGATCATAATAAAAATTAAAAAATGTAAACTTTAAGGAAGTAATGCAAGACCAAAATCCATGTGATACAAGCTCAGCACTTTCCTACACCATGTAGCTGAACTGTAAATGGATATTATACTCACAGACCCTTTTGGTAACAAATATTGCAGTCACTTTGAAATTAAAATAGTTTCTTTTTTAACTACACAAAACTCTACAATGATAATGCTAAAAATATAATAAATATGGCTCTACTTACTTTGAAATCACATATTTTCTATTTCCGTTCATTGTGTTGATATTATTATTAATATTATTAATATTAATATTATTGTTATGCATTATGTATTTACATTTAATAGTTTTGTACCTCAAGTCAGGTTTGACAAGCCTTATTCCTGTGGTTGACATCACATTTGTGTCACTCTTACAATGTCAGCAGAAACTGCACGGAAGGTTATCTTTCATCTTGAAAGCATGGTCTGTCTTCAGCCATGTTTTCAAATGGTATTTGTTGCTAAAATGTCCTTAGCAAACTTTTAGAAAAATTGCAAAATGCAGAAAAGTTTTAGAAACATTTTAATATAATACTTTTAATAAAAAATGTTACTGGGTTCTAAGGGTAGCTGCTTTCTCTACTCCATTGATAAGAACCCATCTGTCCTTTCAGAAGTAAACAGTTCTTTTTAGTTCTACATCCAAACTATTAACATCTGTCACAAGAAAACAATCAAAATTTTAATTCTTCAAACCTTAGACTGAATTCCATCTTTTTATCCCCTATTAAAAATCTCAAAATGGCAAAAAAAACCCCAAACCTTGCAAATAAGAGCAACATTCAGTTGAAGTTTTATGTTGTCAAATGTGTTGCTTTTATTCAGAATAGACTGATCTTATTTTCTCATTAAAAGTCAATTTTCAAGTCTTAATTAATCTTGAAGCACTTGCTCAACCCTTGAAACACTTTTCTAAAGAACCTGTTTGCATCATAGATAACATAATATGATGTAATCATCCAGGAAGAATGATACTAAAGTCAGCTTCTAATTAATTTAATTGTAGGTTCCCCATTAAGTCAAGAACAAACATCTGGACATAAAAATGACAAAAAAGTCAATAGCTCTCAGTGGTTTGATGAAAAGTCAAAATCATGCTTTTTTTTTTTTTTCTGGAAAAGGCTTGTTAATGAAAAAAACGTGTTCATCTTTGTTCTGTAGGGTATAACAGCCCAAATTTGTCAAATGGAATTCCGGTGATTAAAGTAAACTGAGAGTCTTACCCTGATAGCACCTCCATTGTTCTATGTAAAAATACTGAGAAAAATGATACATCTATTTTTATTGTTATTTTTTTTCTTCTTCAGAGACAGACACAGAGTTTTCTTTGCTATTTATAACCTCTCCACTCTCCCCAGGATATTCCTACAATGTATGGTCTGAAAGCAATGAAATAACTACATTGTACCAAAAAAACCCTCCTGAGGAATGGACTTTGCGATGATCTCTAAATCTTCTGATTTTTTAAAGATTATCACAATTTCCAGAAAAAAACCCAAACATACAACCTAACAGCCTTTTGGTAAAAAACATTCAAAATAATTGTTTAACTCTTGGCTTTGTGGCACCTGAACAACTCAGCTAGTTTACTCTTACCTTAATTCATCATTTATAAAACCATGTTTGGTCTATTGGTTTGTTTTTTCTTCTAAAGAGAAGAAAATTCTATTTCATCTTTGGAATAGAAATTTACTTATAGTTTTATGCAACTACATAGTTTACATTAGAAATTCTCATTTATATTCTAACTTTTCTGTTCAATCATGTATAGTATGTAAGCCAATTAAAAAAAAAATTAAAAAACCCTATTTTGGTAAAATAGGTATCTGCCTGAATAAAAAAAAAATCAATTACACTATAATTTGGTAGAAATTTTAAATAACCACAGACAGCAAGAGCCTTTGTTACCATCTGTTACAGACAGTTGCAGATATAAATGCATGAAGAGTGTATTATAGAGATCATAACTCCAGATGTATGGCACAGAGAATTCACATTGCATCCTAAAACACAACAAAAATTATCATATCTGTATTATAGACCGTGTAATCAATTCCCAAGCCTTTGACACTGGAATAATATGCAGTGTGCTTGTAAAATGAGCCATTTATGGAGTTCTCTTCAGAAAACATCTCTAAGTAATGAAGTGGAAAGTTCACATCTGTCTTCAAGGGCAGAACTGAAAGCAGTTTATAGTATGCAGAAGTGAATTTTTTTGTACATCAAACCAGCTAAAATTATGTCCTCCAATCATCTGAATTTAATATAAATCCAGTCCTTTGGAAACAACCTTTTTATTTAAAGATGGTACTTGGACACAACCATTCCAATTATTCTGCAAAAACGACTAAGCAGACTTTTTTTTTAAAAAGGCTCGAATTTTTACTGCTGCATTTTCAGCTATTTTGCAGTATAAATTTAGTGTCATGTAAGCCACCTAAAAAAAAAAAAATCCACCTGAAATTTGTGATGATAGTTATTTCAATTGACTATTATTCCATAATCGTGTTTGGGAAGTTAAACCATACCCAAAATGCCTACCTAGACTCATAAAATTCACCATTCTCGGGTTTGTGTTGGAGATCTAATTGTTGATTGAACATTTACCTGTGTAACCAATCTGACAGATTGATTTTATCATGGTATTTATCAATGTTTTGCTTAAATCTCCCTGATTATGCTACATTGGCAATTAGAAAAAACTATTCTGTAATGATTCATTAGCTACTTTTCCACCATAGTTAGAAATGTACATTACAACTCTAATGTATTATAGTAAAACTGTAGCTCACTCAGAAATTACCAGCTCTTTTCAGTCCTCTCCTTCTAATAGACTATTTGCCCAGCAAATCTTCGTGGGACATTGCATCTTACAGAACTAATTCCTTGATATTTTTAATAAGTATATTGTATAATACTGCCAAAACATTCCTTAGAAAGGACTCATGGGAAATGTATTGCTGTCAATAATCATTAGTGAATTTCATTGGTGATGTTGATCATGCCAGTAGGAAAACAAAGCTGTATCTGCAACAAAATTGCATATTTTATGACCAAAAATAATTATCTAGGTAATTGCAGAATAAACTGTGCTGAACACATGAAGACAGAGAAGAACTAAGTCTGGCTTTGTCTGGTTTTATATAAAAGCATTCACTGAAATAAATCAGCAACCCCCATGAACTGATTTAAATAAGCACATGCACAAATAAAAGTAGAAAATGGTTTATGAGTTTATCAAAAAGCTGAATGAACCAGCAAACTCCATAAGTACAAAAGTGGAGGAAAACAGACTGCACCACAGTGCAAGGCTTGGAAGGATGAATGCTCACAAACAGGCATCAGTGGAAAAAACCGGGAACCCTACTGCTGGAGGATGAAGCACAATAAAACCCAGAGGACTTGGGTGACTCCAAGTTTACAAAGAACACCTTTTACTCTTATTCCATCAATAAAGATCCTTCTCAGAAAAAAAAAAAAAGGGGGGGGGGGGGGAAGAGCACTGCTTTATTTATTTATCATGTTTTGATAAGTAATTTCTGTTATATAACATCAGTAAGTATGGTAAAATATACTGCCTTTAGAGCTTTCTGTAAAACCAGATGAACTCTCTAGAAAGTTGTATGTTTGCTAATTTGATTTGAAAATTATGTCCTTTTGAATCTATTGTCAAAGCTTTATGTCTGCCAAAGCAGAGGTTGAAAAATGATCAAATAATCACAGAAGTTGAAATAGAATTTTTTAAGAACTTAATATGAATGTGTTTTAATCGAGATGTCAGAAAATGAAAACATTTTGTCAACAGGACTGTCCAGAGCATGCATGCTTGATAGAGTCTTTTCTGTGACCAATCAGGAAATAAGCTCACTGAGTTTCCAGAATTTATGGAGATAAGAAAATATCTCCTACCCATTCTAAATAAAAAGACTATAAGTAGATAAAAGATGTAAATTAAGCTCTAGAAATTATAAGTCATAGTGAATGTCATGCCGTATTTCAAACTCAGGCTACTTTTCTTAAATCCCACTCAAAAATGTGAATTTAGTTTATATTTGCTGTCCAAAATCACCCACAACCCTCCTCAAGCCAACCCAGATTGGTTCTACTTGGTTTAACCTCTCCATGTTTAGCTGGAAAGTGTCATCATCCTACACCGTCTTTACAATGATGAAAGGCATAAAATATTTCTAAAATGTCTTCTTCTGAAAAAACTGCATGACCGCATTATATTTTTAATGAGCCACTAAGGGAAGTAAAAAAAAAACCCCGTAGAATGAAGCAGACCAAGGGAACCTGGAAAATGCCATTTGAGGGCAACAATGAGACTGTGTTTTAGGAAACTCAGAGAACTGGTACATTTTCTGTGCTATCTTCTGTTCTCATTACAGCTTGAAAATTTACATCAGAAAAAAATTAAGCTTTTGATTACAATCTATGTGACAAGAAGGTATTATAAATTTGCCATTTTCTACCCCTTTTACAGTCATCATTACAAGAATAAATTTTATCAGCAGTCATGGCTGACAGTTTATCACTCTGTGCACAGATCCACTAGGCAGATAAGCAGTAACTTTAATGTCACATTTATCTGGTGAGATTTACAAGTGTCATCAGTAAAACTGAGACCTTTGCCAATTTATGCTAAAGTCATGTCAAATATAAGTAAACATGAGGCTAATCAACAGAGTTCAGACGAAAAAAATAAAAAAGAGAATCTGGTGCCACAACAGATGAGTTGAAAATAAATAATATTTATCTCTCTCTTCTTTAGTCTTTCCACCTGACCTAGGCTGTTTATTATAAGTTCCATTCAGTTTCTGCAGACCTGATTTATGTTTTCTAAAATTCCATTCCTTCTTCAGACTCCACCATTCTTTCTCCTGTCCTACAGGGATGGTAATGTGCTGCATTAAGACAGTTTGCTCATTTCACGATGTCAGAGTCCTGCTCAGACTTCAATTCACAATGCTCATAAAAAAAAAGGACCATTACAGCATTCTGTGGAATAATCAAAATGTAATTGGAGAGGTTATGGTTTATTTTAGACCATGTAGTGAACCCAGACACAAGCCCAGAAACTGACCTCTAGTCTAACATCTGTATTTCCTCTTCCTCCATGCTCACATTAATTTTGAGGAAAACCAATTTTATATTTTGGTAGAAATGTTCCCAAATGTTATAAACTCCTGTTTTCTATGGTATTCCAGAAAAGTGTCAGATAAGAATGTATAGATCATTTCTCATCAGTGAATACAACTCTTACTAAGGCCTTTTTTTAATTCTACTTAGGGAGTGTGTGGCCATTCTAAATAACAGGGTTAAAGAAAAAACTCAGACGAACTCCAGTTAGCTCTCCAAAAATATTTTAATACAATTATTATTTACCCAAAAAAAGATCTCTAGATTATAAACACTCTCCAAGTCTTGAGGTGGTAAAGAGCATTTGCTGATTTACATGATACACATCTAGAACAGATGCACAGTGGTGACTGTTGTAACATTCAAAAACGATTAATGTGCTCCAATGCACATCAGTAATTGCCAATGGAAAAGAAAATTCCATTAAATCTGGCAGGTATCTTCGAGTTATGTGTTTCCCATTAAACACCTCTGAACTGTTAGAGAATCATTGTGATTTAAGGTAGATCTGTTGAAGTTCATCATAAACAGATGACTTAAAATTAAGATACAGAATGTTATAAGGTAAAGAAATTATTTCCTGTGCAGAACCTGTGATCTGTTCAGCCCACAGTGGCTGAAGAGAACATTTTAAATGCTTTGAGTGTAGGTATGCATGTTACCTGCAAATTTTAATCCTCTAGGTCTGTAGTCACTACAAAAACCACCCAAACTTGACATAAAAATGAAATATTCTAATTTAACACCTGGACTCACCGTAATCTTAATAGTTAATTTGGCAGATCTTAGTTTAGTATTGAATAAAAAAGATAATGGAAAAAATTAATGTGAAAGTGCTAGAAAGACAACTTTTGAAAGCTGTTCAGCCTCTCTTCTGGAAAATATAAAAAAGAACAAAGAACCACAGAACTGTAAATCTATCTTCCCCCTTCAAATGTACAAACACCACCTTTTTTACTATTCTACATCATCTAGTTCCCTTGTAGGTTATACCTACAAGGGGATACTTCTAGAGTATACCACTACTTTTTCTGTATAGAACAATAAACACTGAACAAATCTGTGTATTTGCCTTTTTAATGTCTGAAACTGACAATATGAAGGTACAAAGCCCACTACAAATCAGAGCTAAACTAGTATATTCTTATAGCACAAAAACTGCAGAATACAGTAGCACTCACAACATTCATATTCAAAGATGCATCTGTACCAATAGAAAGTGTGATTACATATCTTTGAAAACAGTCTGCACAGTTCATAGTGCCTTACTGATAGAGTGAACTGAGATTTTTATGTCTGACATGCCACAAAATGCAGTAATTCCCAGTAATTCTGTTCCAAGAAATGGGAACAGAACCTTTAGCTTCAATAGGAAACACTCCAAAGAACTGACTGTATTCTAGGGAGAGATTAATGTTTAGCATCTCCTTTGTTATCGCTCAGACAAGTTAAGGTTTTTGCCTTTTCCTGCCCCTATAGAAAGTGGCTGACAGAAGCAGGATTTCCCCATTTTAGCCATCTGCTGAAATGCTTTTAATGAAGGTTGAAAGAGTAATTCATACATTTTCCTTGCTATTGAGATAAGGTCAGAGGAAATCACTTCAGACTGTGGAAATTTCTCCTTGTTCACTTCTGCAGGAGGTAAATCAAATCTAAGGTTTCTTTGAGGTTCAGCAGGACTGGAATCACTGCACTTTTCATGGAGATACCCAATGCTTGATACACTCTCTGTCATGGTCCCATCTGAATAATTTAAGTATTATATCATAAAATGTTTACTCACTGACATGAACACTATACTAAATGGGTAAAAAAAGAGGTATGACTAACATATCTCTAGTTCCTATGGTTTGAAAGAGACAAATTCTCTGTACGATACATTTTCAACAAATAATTCTGTGAGCACTTGCTCTAAAAGGTCAAGAAAAGCTTACATATTAACACAGATATTTAAGAGCTACTTTATATTTTTTAACATAAATATAATTTTTGAATTCATTTTACAACGTTAATTATATAGAAAAACTATAATACTGAAAAAAAAAGAAATAATTTAAGTAATCCACTCCAGAATTTACAGAAATGTGAAGAATCGACCTTTCCTTGAATCAAGTAGAGATTAAATATGAAACAGTCTCTTTCAAAGAGTTGCAGAATTTCTGATGTGGAATATTTTGTAATAGTCAAGAGATTAGGGTAGTAAAGACTTCTTGCCGAGTTCCGAATGAACATTCCTCTAACATTTTTGTCATGTCTAAAGTTTAAAATCTTTTTGTTCCTATGGAGTAGTTTTATAATTACTGCCCATCTACAGTCTTACTTTCTTGTTAACCAATATTCAGAAAATATTAACTCACTTCCACTCTAGAGAACTTATTTGATGTTTATTTAAGCATTTAATTTAATTCAGCAACATTTCCATTAAAGTTTTTAGACAGCCTCTCTCTCACTGACATGCACAGAAAGACGAAGAAAATAGCAAGAGGAAAAGATAAGTGCACTAAGAATTTCCATTTCCAGAAGGGTGTTACGAAAGACACCGATTAATCTTATGTGTCTGAAGTGACAGCCAGTGTGCAAAGACACGATTACTTAACGCTGATAGAAACTGTCAACCAACAGGACACTTAAGGAATATTTTTGTGGTGCTCAGAGATTAACTGACAAGCTGCTGCACGGGGATGGGAAATGTGTATGTTCATGTAAAGAAACAGCTTTATGTGAGTGATTCTTTTCAGGGAAAATGCTTTGAAATAAATAATGACAGTGTAATTTCTTCATATTGCCAGAATGTGAAAATCCACAAACATAAGAGTGCAAGACACCACGTTCTACTGGGAAGTCTTTTCACTTAAAAGATCACACAATCACTCCAAAAGGAGCTGGAAGACATGAGCCAGGCCTGTGCCTTCTGGATTGCAAGGAACAAGCAAAGAATGATACTCCAACACGACCAAAATGGTATCAGCTACTTATGTTTAGTCACCTGGATCCTAGTCTAGAGTTCTGATTTCACATTATAAAGAGCTCACACTAAAATAGATTCTTAGTGGCACCTCTCTAAGCCACCTATCTCCTTCTCTAGGCTCAGTAGGTGGTCTGACTAGATCTGCACTTACTGTAATAGGAAGCTGCATACCTACTTGTAGGCAACTAAATTTAGAGATAGTAATCTCTATCCGATTCCCACTCAGTCTCATAAGCCACAGTGAGCCCCAGGAAGAGAATGGGAAAACTCAAAATTTGATCCTAAGTTCTAGCCATTTCTTCATTGAGCTTTGTAATAAAAATATGCACCCAGTATAGTACAACCTGTGAGTTCAAACTGGTTTTAAGATATTTTAAAAAAATACTAAAAGATTCAAATATAATTTAAAATAAGAATAAACAGAATCCAACAATGATGAATCCAACAATCCTTCGAATGATGACAGAAAATATGTGGCAGATCTAAAACGCAATCTCACAGGTCATATTATTATCTGGTGTAAAAAGTAGTTACATTTCTGCTTCAATTTCTGTTTATTAAGAAGTAGTGAAAAATTTGTTAGAAACATCCTGAGTTATAGAAAAAAACTCCTACAAGTATTTATATGCAAGGATTCACACACATCAGTGAACACAATCACAATATGGTGCTTAACGATCAAGCTCTAATTAGATAAGCTCGTGCAAGTACCAGCATGTGCACTTTCAGCCCATTCCATTACAAATTAAAACACAATAGTTCATTGAGATTACACTACTTCTACCAATGTTTAGTCTAATACATTTTAGTACAAAATAAGGATTAGCTGAGAATAGCATTATGAGCAATCAAGTTACTGCAGTTTGGCTTTCAGTGTAGCCACACCACATGACTAAATCTTCATTTCCATTCTGATTGAATCTTAAAAAATGCAGTACACTCATATTTTAGGTCACATTTGTAAAAATTAAAGTTATCTTTTTTATCAGTTAATGCTTCTATGATGACATGAGCTAACTCATTAAAATGCCATACTAATTTATTTGCAGTCATTTAACAATGGAGGTTCAATATAGAATCATAGAATTTTTCAGGTTGGAAAAGATCTCCAGGGTCATTGAGTCCAACCACTAATGTAGCACTGCCAAGTCCACCACTAAACCATGTCCTCAAATGCCACATCTCCACATCTTTTAAATACCTGCAGGGATGGTAACTCCAACACTTACTTGGGCAGCCTGTTCCAATGCATGATCACCATTTTGGTGAAGGTATTTTTCCTAACATCCTATTTAAGTATCCCCTGGTGCAACTTGAGACTGTTTCCCGCCATTCTATCTCTCGTTACTTGTGAGAAGAGACCAACCCCCACCTGGCTACAACCTCCTGTCAGGTAGAGAGTTGTAGAGGCTCCCCTGAGCCTTCTCTTCTCCAGGCTAAACAACTCCGGTTCCCTCAGCTGCCCCTCATGACTTGTGCTCCAGTCCCTTTATCAGCTCTGTTACCCATCTCTGGATGTGCTCCAGGCAGCTCGATGTCTTTCTTGAAGTGAGGGGCCCAGAACTAAACACAGAATTTGGCATGGTCAGTGCTGAATACAGAGGGACAATCACTGCCCTGGTCCTGCTGGCCATGCTACTGCTCATACAGACCAGGATGCCACTGGCCTTCCTGGCCACCTGGGCACACGCTGACTCCTGTTCAGATGTCAACCAGTACCCCCAGGTTTTTTTTCCACCAGGCTGCTTTCCAGCCACTCATCCTGAAGCCTGGGACATTGAATGGGGAGGTGGTCATCATAGAGCAGGACCTGGCACTTCAGCTTGTTGAACCGCATACTAGTGATTCAAATCGCCCAGATCCCTCTGCAGAGCCTTCCTACACTCCAGCAGATCAACACCCCTGCCCAACTTGGTGTTGTCTGTGAACTTACTGAGGGTGTATTTGAGTATATGGATAGCTAATACAGCTAAGCTGACCTGTTTGTCAAACTGCTACAATTTAACTCATATTCAATCATATGTCTGAGCACATTTTAGAACTTATTCTAAAATGATTTACTACTTTACCAATCAATTCATCAAATAAAGGAATTGGCCAAGTAAAAAAAAAAATTAAATATGAGAAATATAGTATACAGCATCAAAAACACTGTTCTGTGAGGAAATTGTAATCTAACAATTGAGTGCTGTTGATCTGTAGCAAAAAGACTTAATTAACAAGCTCCTTGAGGTACCTTGCCTCAAGATAG
Source organism: Pipra filicauda (assembly GCF_003945595.2). NCBI lineage: Eukaryota > Metazoa > Chordata > Aves > Passeriformes > Pipridae > Pipra > Pipra filicauda. The sequence goes on from NW_024103452.1 coordinate 4,113,206, forward strand.
CTACTAAGGCTAGGTGACAGGATTAATACAAAGGTTCTTGTACCAACAGACTCACTTGCTGACATTATAAATCATAAAACCATTTTAAAAACAACATCGAGATAATTCTGTATTTGGAAAAGGATGTGATCTCATGAAACATATCTGTTAAGCGCTGGCAATAAAATTTGTCAACATATACAAGCAACAGAGAGGTCCATTTTGTACTTACACAAGGTTTTTTCTGGCATTTCAGCATCAACAGATGTCATGAGGTGAGGAAGCATGTGGCATCAATGTGGCAATCCTACGTCAGAGCAGAGATAGCCTGCAGAAGAGCTTTTGTAACTGCCTAAACCCACACTTGCTTGGCACCTGTAATCTAGTGTAATAGTCTGACCAACTTCTAAGTAGGAATAGTGCCACGATAACAGATGGATAAGAGTGTAGGCAGCAATAGGAGCATGTACCAGCATCCAGTGTATTTACTGAGACTTGGAAAACCTAGCCAGGAATGACTCGTGACTGAAATAAAAGTCTATGGTCAGGATGGTTTGCCAATGGCAATTCAGCTCTTTCCTCAGGTAACATTTCAAAGAACATCCATTCTGCACTTTCTAAGTTAGGGATAACACAGTAGGAAAATAGGTTGTACGGTAAATACAGGGGTTTTCTCTGACATGAGGGTGTTGCATTCTGCTGGCAGATCTGGGACTGTTGTTGCAGCTACCCCACACAGGACTGGGACAGTCTTGGAGATCTTTATTTACAAGACTCCTTAGGGTGAGTTGTGCTGTTTTATCAGCACTTTAGTCATCAATGTAATTGCTGAGCTTGCTCCTACTGTGCTGCAGATGAGGAAGAAAGGTTGCTATTTTCAGAATTCTGTGAAGAGGTATTTGTGCCCTTTCACAAAGTGGTTTTCCACCCCATTATGTAAAGGCTTTTCAGACTAGCAAGAGGATGCTTCTAATAGCTTTTGTGAGACACAACTGGCTGGATTGTCAACAGGGTAAAAGGTTTTCTACTCAGACTTTCACAGTCTCTTTACAGGAAACTGCTACAAGAAATTTTCCTGACTCTTGCATCCAAGTTTTCAACATTAAATCAAATAGGACTGTATCCAGACAAAGACCCATCGATTAAGCCAAAAAGAACCCAAGTAAAAGAAAACAAAAGAACTCCTCAGCAATATCTGCTCAGAGGGCAGGCAGCTGTGAGGTTATCTCTGCACAAGGAAAGTGCTTGCTTTTGTCCAGCCAAATGCAGATCATTACTCCATTATACGGAGGAGACCAAGAAACTGGTCTCCTTCCATAGTTATCAATCTGACAACAATATATGAAAACCAGAATGAACTCTGCCCTGAAAATAGGACTCAAAGAAATTAAATTTGTATGTACTCAGCACACAGTGCAGATGGAATTCAGTTTCTCGTAGACCTTAACCAGAACTCTACAAGACAATAAAATGGAGAGGTATGGGACAAAGGAAGGAAGAGCAAAAGGGTTATTAAAACTCTTGTACCAAGTAATGTCCTAAAAGGGTATACAGGACATTTATTAAAAACTTGCCTTCCAGAAACTTATTATGCTATAGTACAGGCTTACCAATTCTTGTAACAATAAAGATATGAACATGACATGATACAACCAAATAACATATTTTAGTGTCAAATCTAAAATGCCCTCCTGCAAACTTGAAAAAAAATTCTGTTGTCTTCTAGTATTTGAAATAAGAAGTTTTATATAGCTCCTGTCTGCTGGTACTTAAATGAGAGACTTCATGTAACACTCTGCTGAGACTGTCATGTCTGCTATAATAACAAACTTGCTTCTCTCACATGGACTAATATATATATATAAAATAAATAGAATATATATATGGTATTTATTATCTATAATTGGCTGTTTTCAAAATAATATCAGTATCATGCTTTTGGTGCTATTCCAAGGTTAGACTGACTTAGGTTCAAGAAGGAGAAAGTAGTATTGGTGATGATGGATGTGTTAGGTTAATGGTTGGACTCAATGATCTTAAGAGTCTTTTCCAACCTAAATGATTCTATGATACTATAATATCTTCCCATATAAAATTAGTCATCACATTAAGTATAAATCAGTAAAATCCTGTTATATTTCTTAAGAATATTATTATACAGAGGTCATAAGAAGCACTACCACTACCTGTGAAGTATCATTTTAATTGAACACATCATTATAGAAACATGGACACTTGACACCAGATGAGAAAACAGGTATCAAGCCTTGCAGTTTTCTAAGAAAGGCTACATATTTCACTGTAGTGTGAAAAAGAGTGAGACTGGGACCAGAGGGAGTACCTGTGTGAAAATTAAGAATACCTGTGCTTTTACAGGGCATTTGCCAGATACCTGGCAAATTTGGGTTGATTTCTTGGACAAATAGAGAAAATTCTTTACAGAAAATTTTAGAGCGTATAAATTTGCCAAGATGTCTGCCATGGACAGCAGTTTGTGATGTTCAGGTATTTGGTCTGTGTCTGCAGGGTAGTAGCACCCACCAAGCATTACAAGTCCATCTGTTAGCTGAAAGACTGCTGCAATATCCAGTCCTCATGTCAGGGTAAGTACAAAGGGTGATTTGGCAGAGAAGGACTGCAACAAGACTTCTGTGTGCAGGCCTCTGGGTCCTAAGAGAGCTGCTGGTTCAGTGAAACACAAAGCAGGACTGTTTACAAAAAGGTATTCTGTCACTTAAATAAAAAAAGACACTAATAAGATCAACACTGTCTTGAAATGCTCCTTTCTTTCTAGTGATTACAGCATGGAGTAAGCAAATTCAAATCCAAGCACATTTGTTTTGAGTACAACATATTGGCTTAATGCCAGCAAGCAAAAAACCTCGTCAGATGTTGGCATTGTTTCACTTTCCTAACTCTGGGATCGTTCCCTGGTTGTTTAATCTCATAATGGCCCAGTAAATGCTTTCTTCCATTCACCTGATGACAGCTTCAGAAAGCTAGTGCCTGTGTCCTGCAGGGATTCCAAGAAGGTGCCCTAAGGACACAGAAAATGCCTAATCTCTGTATCTAGGTTCAGGCAGTTTTTGAGATGTGCAAAGGGAAGCAGCCCAGCAAGCACCTTTATGTTCTGCAATCATATGTCATAGGACACACTCTGTGAAAGAGGTCTAGTTATATCCAGCATGATTACCAAGTCTCTTCTACTGAACTTTTTTTTGCATTCTCTACATCCTGGGGCCCAGACAAGGCTGATGCGTTAAAACCAAATCCATTTGATTCTTAAGGATCCATTCAGAGCCCTGAGGAATAGGGCAGGCAGAGGTTACATCATCAATAGGAAACAACTTCAAAATTTTGATTTACACATTCCAGACACTTTATCACTAGTTGATTATATAGCCATAGAGTCAAAGGATCATGAGAGATGGAAGATCATCTAGTCCAATCAAGGTTTCCCAGACCTTTTCATTCATATTGTTTACAGAACTTCAACTCACACAAAGGTGAGATAAGAGTCACCTGGTCATTATTAAACAGTTGCTAAAAAAACCATCGTGGTGGCCATCACTGTCCCATGAGTCCAAACAGCCTTTCACTGGTTGTGGCAAAACCTATATTTGCTGGGCTACAAGGCATAACTCTCTTCTGCTTCAGTTCTGAAATGATCATAGCTTTAATCATTTGGGAATCAGAGGAAAAATTGCTCTAACATTTATTCTATCCAGCTAAAAGACTTTTTAAAAGGTCTCTCATTGCTCCTTTTTTGAGTACCTCAGTCATCTCTGAGGGTTGCATAGGATGAAGCAGGTCTCCGCGCTGGATCTGTGAAGAGGCGAAGGGAGAGAGCGAGCTCTGGACTAAGTGTGGGTGATCAACACTATTACAAAGGGCAGTAATTGTGAGCTGACAAATTTTCCTTTTTGAAAGAAAAGTTGACTGATCCAGACTGCAGTCTCCTCTTCTTCCTAAACATGTCACTGATTGGACTTAAAGAAAGGCACTTCTCGGGCCAACAGAGAAGTTGTAGCTTTGGGCTTCTATTCTTATACATTGAATGTAGATTATTTATGCAACTGTAGTTGAGTCCTCCTGTTTCTTGTGTACTTCTCTCTATTTCATCCCTTTACATGTCATCGGTCAACATTAAAAGCCAGCAGAGGTCCATCACTATCACAGACCCTTAAGATCACAAGAGAATCTACTGTGTGATGAGCTACACATTTCAAGCTAGAGAGCAGAGACGCTCTTTACCACACATTCTCCTTCTGCTTCCCAATTTGTGAGGAACCAACCTCCCAGGGTCATCACATCATCACAATCTCCTTTCTCTGCCGCACAACTTGCTGTAGGAGCCGAGTGCATGCGTCAAACTCTAACTTCAATCATTCTTTCACAGATGTCTCTCAGTGACAGTGGGGCTAATTGGTTGAGATACTTTAATAATCTTCTCCAGGCTATAAATAAACACAGGTATTAGCACAGGCTTCTCTAATTCATTTGCAGTCAGTATAATAAACATGTGCATCAACCTTTGAAGTCTCATATGAGATTCTTCAGGAATGCAACAAGCATTACTTCTGATTTAATCAGTCATATTACAAACACAGGTTTTGGAGGGAGGTAAATGTAGCTAACTTGGGGAGAAGGGAACAGTTGAGATGGTTTTCACAGGAACTCTCTACTTCATTTTAAAATGAAGACTGCCGTTAAATGTGAACTTATGTTAATCCTTAACTGAAGAAATAAGGAAATAACTTTCACGGTCTGTAATGATACAAGATACTTTCTATTGATTTGTTCATATATTTATAAGCTACTGGTTAGCTATTCAATACTGTTTGCCTGTAATGTTTCCATCAAAATGAATGTAGACATGAATTCAGTGTACCCTTGGGAATTTTTCAGGAAGGAGTACTTTCTGTGCATGGAAAAGCAGAAGGAGAAAATTGGATAAATTAAATAAAATGGCTATGAGACTGCAGATCACTGGAATAGGTCATTATATATCTTTTCCTGTATTAAAAGGAAAAAGGTAAAAAAGAGAACAATGAAGGAAGAGAAACAATAAATCCAACAATACGCAATATCAGATAATCTTAATAACCTGAAAACTTAACTAAAGTCAAAGAAGCTCAGTAATATCTGCAGTTACACTGCCTACAAACTGGCTGGTTACAGCGGAAAATTGCAACATAATAAAGCAAGAAATTATAGAATCATAAAAGAATCATTTAGGTTGGAAAAGACCTTCAAGATCATGAAGTCCAAGTGTTAAACTAGCACCAATGGCAAGTCACCAGGGGGACCTCTAAATTTTGGTTGGCTTATGTTTGGCTTTTTTCTGACAGCAGATGGGATTAAGATCACTTTGTCACTGTGACTTTGATTTGCTCTTAAGAGGCAATTTCTGTATCCTTAAATTTAGCCTTCTGTATACTGAAACATATGCTACACTGCCCACAAGACATAATTAATCTAAAATATACACAGCTCCTAATCAGTGCTCACTTAGCCTTTCACTAGACAGAGTCATTATTGGATATTACATACAATTTTGAGAAAAATACTGCTTCTGAAGAGGGCCAGATGTTCTTTTCTATGGTTACTGCTTCAATTTCACTGCATACAAATACCATACACACCCAAGGAAATATTTAAAAATCTAGTAAGAAAGAGTTAGATAAGTACATATGTATATATGTCAGAGGTAAATGGAAGAGATAAACATTCCCCTTGTGACCTTCTCTGGACCTGTGTAATAAATTTACTTCTACTTAACTTCATATCAACAAAAAGTAAAAGTAAATATCCTACACAAACACTGTCTTTACTTGTGCTCACAACACAAGGTAAAATTCTTAGAAATCAGCATTCTTCCTCATGTTTTCCATATAGGTGAGCATTACCTAGAATTGCTATGGCAGAACAGAAATATATGTGTTACTGCATATAAAGAGAGTGGAAGAAAGAAAAGACCATAGTTTCTGCTGGTTTTTCCTGGGTTCTATCACTTAAAAGGAAAAAAATAAAAATCTTGAATCAATAAATCTATGTATAGACACAGAAATACATACATATACATACTTACATATGTATGCATAAGCACCAACATATAGCTTTATTGTTTTCTTAGCCACAATAGGGAATAAAACTTAAGCATTATACTGAATATTTTTATATATTTCTTGAATTACAATAACATGAGGACAATTTGCCTTTGTAGCTAAGAAAATGTAAGCTCAGAGAAGCTCTTACAAAGATGTTCCTCAAGTGGTTTCTATAAAGGAAGCCCTCTCAAAGCTTTTGAGACTTCTGTGGTTTTGTCAGATCCGAAATTGCCCCAGTGTTCAGGAGTTACTAAGGTCTGAGATTTTCTTATTCTATTTTAAAGAAGAAAGTGATGAAGCCCTGAATGTCACTTGCACTATTTTCCACACCTGCATAAACCTGTTTGAGTTTTGTCATTCGTTCTATAGTATGCAAGATGACAGGGAAGCTATGAACAAAGAAATGAGTTAGGTTTCTATTACAGTATAAATCGAGTTACTTGATTAGATTGCAAACTAGTTGTTCATATTCTGAAACTCAACTGTGATGGTTTGTGGTTTCCTGTTTATTTCAAATAATATGCTGTCAAATTTATTGTTTCAAGTTTAATGATTTCAGTGCATTTATCAGATGTATTCATTGCACTGCCAGCTAAAATGCATTAGAGTGCTACGCTGTACATTGTTTGGGTATTTTCATGTTTTGTCTCAAAATCTGCAGATGGGTGTGTGATCTATAGTGGATCCACTCATAGTCTTTATCAGTGAAGTGGTTTATAGCAGTTCTGAAACCCTTCATTTAACATTTTGCACACATTGTGCTATTCCTACAATCTTTGTTCTAAAGATGCTGGACTTTGTCATCATAATGCTGAAGATATTCAGCTATTGTCTTTAACTGATCCCAATTATAATTTAATTTTTCTTCTCTGCCACAAACTCTCCCTGTTAACACCTTTTTAATAATTCTGAATGAAATTGGCTTCCCAGCTCTAATTCAAACTCATAACCTGGTCACTGTAGCTTCCACTACATCTTTAAATTCAAATCATGCTTCTTAAGAACAGCATCTTCTACAATTGAAATACCCTTTAAGGCAGGATGCAAACCCTTTTGAGTCTAATCCAGTCCTTTATGCAGTTCCTTAAAAAAAGATTGCTAAAATATATAGGTAAGGAGATTAGATAGCTTTCCAAATTTTATTTTCCCACTATTTCAATATTTTTGTAGCCAGATGACATTTTTTCCTAAGATTCAAATCAGAAAATGTATTAGGTCTCTTATTACCCTTTCCTATGGCAATAGGCTGAATTTCTCCAGAATGGTCCTACACAGATTGGCTGGCAGCTCTCCCTTGAATCTTCTCTATTTTTGAGTAATCAAGCCTAATTATTTTATTATCTTTTTTTCTCTTTTTTTCACAGGCAATTCTTGTTATTCACAACTGCACTTTCTTTCACTGGTCTATACCATTCTTAAAGCAGATGTGCTCTAAAGAGGGACACGAAATTCTAGCTGAGATCTTAATAGCAGTGAATGCAGATGAAATAGCAGCCTCTTTATAAAGTATCTCTGTTAATTTAGGAAAGATTTAGATTTGTCTCCTCTGAAACCACATCATACTGTTCATTTATATGGAATTCATGATACATTATACCCTCAAACACTGATCTGCCTTACTGAAGCAATTTTTTTTTCATGTATTTGTGATATTTCTTCCTACTAAAAGTAGAGTTTTGTTCTTGTATTTACTAGATTTATCTTGTTAGTTTTAGGCAGCCCATTTGTATCTGTGTTAGGAATTTTAACTGTGCTCTTCACAGTATTTCCAATTCTTCTTAGCTTTGCTTCATCTTCAGCTTCGTACCTGTACCCTCTCTATCAACGTCCGTAATGAAAACACTGGTATCTCACTGAAAGTATCCCAGGCTATGAATTATGCTGCTGTTTCCAGCCTGTGGGATTTTTTCTGTCCTCCACAGTCTCAAAATAATCACATACAGGTCAAAGATTATTTTGGATGGATCCTTAAGTATTCTCATCAGATGTTTCATCATGACGCACTAAATCAAAATATTCATATTTTCCCAATAGTCTCTAGGCTAGTCTAGGCTTATTCACACTGAAAATGAATGCCTTTTTTTTTAATTAATGTGATTTAGCATCTATTTGCTAGACTTGCAGAAGGGTAAAAGAATTCATGTGCCACAGATTGCTCAATAAGTGTCAGGCAACAGTGAAAAGATTTTTAAACTACAACTAAAACCACTGCAACCTAACAGTACTTAATCACATAGGTCTGCAATTCCATGTCACACTATTTCTGTGATTTCCATGAAGTCTGATGCTGCTTATTTACCAACCCTTCCACAAAAGAATGCATAATTATAAGCCTCTTGATCATGGTCTGAGGTTTTACCTGTATTTCTCTGGCAAAAATACCAGCCCAAAAAGCCTCTTGACTTCTCATCCATTTACTCAAAAGTTTCTGAAAAAGGGTGTGAACTTGATTAAGGAACTAATATGGCAAAAATCAAATATTCCCCAGACTTATTTTTTATTAGGATTGAGGGAACTTTCTCATCTCATGGTCACACAAATAGTTGGACACTACAATTCAAAGGGCGGATGTGGAACAGGAATGAGTAACAGTGAACAAATGCTACTTAAATCACTGTAAATAACTGCTGTTGAACACAAGTATCTTCCCTTGCTTTGCAGTTCAGTACTTGAAATAAGACTTTTAAATAGTTGCAGTTGTTTCCACCAAGTTTCCTTCAAAACCAATTGGAGAAAAACAGGTCACCATCTTCTCTGTGGAAAAGAGGCACACATAGAAGGTCTACTAATGGGTCTTAAAAGTACCTATTTCTTTCCATTTATATCATGATTCACCTGATATAAAGTGGTTTTGCAGTTAGTGTCCCCATTAGCAAAGGCACTGTGTGATTCTACCAATAATCTTAAACTAACAGGATATTTGTATGTATGGAGTTCTAGAACTTTCCTAATTTATGGGGTTTTGTTCATTTTTTTTTTAACTTTTGTCTGAAGTTGGGTATCAACAGAACTTTTTTTTGCTTTTTCAGTCACTGGTTAAATTATTTCAAAACCTCACTAATTTATTCCATTATTCTGTTATTAACAGTGCTTTAACTGAACAATTTACTATTTATATAATCAAATTTGTGCCAAACTACTGCATATAAACATAAGGCATTTAAGATAATTAAATTCCAAGCATTCAGTATGGTTCAGTTCAGTTCACTGGCCTCAGTGCTATTCAACTAATAGAGTCCAATGTGTAAAAATTAAAAATAAAATAAAATTAAAAAAATCATAGTTTAATCAGAGAACAAAGCAGTGATATCCAAATCTACAACTATTTCAAAAGCCTTTTCCTGGCTCCAGAACAAATTCTAACTTTAAAGGATTGTACCCAAAAGCACAGTGAGAATAGGATAATACAGCCTTTTCTTTTTTCCTGTTAATACACTATTACTCATGTTTTTATCAATAAGAAAATCCAGTAGTTGTTATTCTTAGAAGTCTTAGAAAATATAAATGTAGTAACAAGCAGTTCTAGTAAAAAATTAAAATCAGTTAATTACAGTCCTCTAAAATTCTAAGTTTTCTGCAAGGAAATTTTGAACTAGAGTGTTTTATTAGGAAAAGAAAAAATAAATATTTTTCCAAGTTAAATTGATTTATTTCTGTCCACTCAAATTAAGTATTTCATTTCATGTTACTTTTTGAGTCAGAGAAGTAAGAGTTAACCATGAAAATTTCAGTTACATGATACTTGCAGTTATATTCCGTCTCTTCATCCCATATTGTGAACATTGATAGAATTTTAATTCTTCACATATTATAATTTTTTTTAGTTATTTTTATTTTGCTATGTCAACAGCTTTATTTTTAGTTTAACTTGCCACTGAGTTGTCACACTTGATCTAATGCAGTCTCCTGGGTGAATTCTAATCAATTGAGATGCCGCCTTTCTCACCTCGATCAACTGGTCTCATGGGCTGACCTTCCTTCATAATGCCAGTGATTACCACAGCTTCTCCTGAAAGTCCCACTGCATGTACTTTATAGGAAATATATTCCTAGGGGTGATCACAATATTTACAAAGTAAATTTGCAAAGTAAAAAGAACTTCTGTGAAAACCCAGTCTTTGGCAAGGTTGAATGAAATCTGAGAATAAAAGGAAAGCAGTAATAATCTGAATACTAAAATCAGAGATATATGAAACATGTCAGGATTCAGGGACCAAGTCACCTTCATGTCTAGTGTCTCTTGTTCATAATAATGATTGTGCGAGTTTCAGGTTTTACAATACATTTATTTTTTGATATAAGAGCACCCATATCAGTTTCCTTTATCCATCCCACTACACCTCACTATAAAAAGTACATGAGATCCTCTCTTTGTTCTAGGAATTTTAACATAGTAGAATAACTACTGCATCACACAAAATTCATCATTCAGTTTTCAGTCTCATTCTTGTACTATATGCTTAAATTACTTTTCCATGTAATGTATTTACTTTCCTATGTTGAGTACTTTATGTACCCTTTTGTCCCATATGATACAGAGCACAGCAAGTTGGTTTGAGTAAAAGGTATAGTAGAGAGGAGTTTAATAAATATTACATAGATATACAGGCTGAATTTATGTTCTTTTTATAACTATTGTTGTAATGGTATACACTTCAAATACACTTCAATATGTTGTCCAAAACAAGACTCATCCCCACAAAAATCAGGGGGGTTTTGGTAATTTTTAATGCATCTCATGCAATAAGAGGAATTTTCCAGAATCTAATAAATAGAAACAAACTATTTCTTTTTCGCTAACTCTTCATGTTTGCCTTTAGGGAGGGAAAGGCTGAACCTTGTGAATCTGAGTCTTAGACTCCAAGTTGCTAGGTAACTTTGGAAAACAACATGCAAGTTACCCAGGTATCATTAATATATTTTATTGATCTTAATCTCAGTGAAACACATCCATTCACTGCCTTAAATGTTTTCAGAAACAGAGGCTGGAATATAATTTTTTTCCCCTTGGGATAACCAGTAGAAAAATATATGAAAGCATGTATTAAAGTGGAGGGTTTGAGATCTGTTGAGCAAATACGTTATCGCCAGAAAAGGATTAAGGAAAACAAACAGGAACAAGAAAACACATTTACATTTTGTGCTTGTGTGCTTATGAACACTGCAGGAACTCACAGGTAGTAACTAACTGGAATACAACATAATGTTTTTATACTGCAATCAGAATAAATAGAATTTATAAAGCAGCACCCCTGTACCATTCCTGGCTCACAAGATTTTTATTATGGAGAATTTTGTCTTGGGTGATGAAGCCTGAACTAAGACTGTCAGATCAAGGATCCCTTTTCAGTGAAGGAGCTGGCCGAACATTTGCAAAGCCTGATCTGGGTCACGATTTTCAGAAGTTTATGAATATAACAGATTTGTCAAATGTGCTTAAATTCCCCATAATTAAATAAACACAAGATCTGTGCTAACTCCAAGCAATTCCAGACCATTGGAAGGGAAAGGCAAAAGCAAGAGCATGAATAAGTACAGATAAACAGGGTTCAACTAAAGATAAAACAAAACATAATTACTCTAATATGGATTTCAGGGAAGTTTTTGCATAGGCATTCATAAAAGCTATGGCAGAGAAACTAAACCTATTCCTTAAATAACTAAAAAGATACAAAATATACACATTTTGGAATCCAAGTTTAAAGTGGTATAAATAAAAGCTGCTGGTCTGTGAATAACAGAATCGTGTTATTTCAGGATAACAATAAAGAAACACAAGAAAGTGAAAAATAGGGATCCATCTGTTTAACAGCTTTTATACTGTGGATGAACTGAAATTATCAATGTACTGATTTTATTCTGGGTTTACGCCTCATGTGCAGTTGGCAAATCATTTTGGCTGACGTATAGAAAGAGCTGAAGCAGACTTTTGAACAATTTTTTTTTTAATTAGGAAACAATTCCTCACAAGTGGTGTGAATGAACAAGGCTGTGTTTTGTGCACTGTCTCCCAGACTTTTTACACTAATACTTCAACTTCTAAATATAGTCTGTCAATCACCTTATATCAATCACCATGTCAAATTTAAATATAGTGCGGACAATGCAAAGAAGCGAATACAGGTCCAAAGACTGTTACAAAACATTTCCCAGTGCTCACTGCTCTCTGTCAATCAGGATCTGGCCCATATGGTCTGTTTATACCTGTTTGCTCATACTTTGGCTCACTGTCATTTTCTAAGAAGAATACTGCTAAGATCAGATTGCTCCATATTATGAATGATAGAGAAGCATATGATCATTAATAGGCAGAATAAGGACATTTACAGGCATGCTTCTTCTCTGTAGACTGCAGGTCACACCAGGGAAAAATGCTACATGTACACTCTCCAAAACTCATCATCATCAGTTTACTGGGCAGCAGCCAATTTATGCACCAAAGCACTCAGCTTTAAATCCCTTTTTAATATTCTATATGGAACAATAAAACAGCAAGACATTTGGAACAGAGACAAATTACCTTTTTTGTGTCTGGCAGAATTACAACTATGTTCAAAAAATGTCTGCGTGTTCTAAGATGCAGAAGAAGAGGAATGAATTGGAAATTTGGAAAAGTTTCCAATACACTGTGGTGAAAGCCTTCAAGGTATCTGTAATATCTTATGGATAAAATATTTGCTGCCACTTTTCTTGCTTTCTTTTACGTTCTTTGCCACACGGAGGTGATATGAGACTAAATCTCCACAGAATGCTGGCACACACTTGTGATAGCCCCCAGACAGCTGATACTAAGAAGTAGTGTGCAAGTGACAGTTCCACAGTAATCTCTCTGACCACACAAGGTTGTCTGCCTGGCATTCCTAGAAGGGACACCAACTCTGTGGGAGATAAAGAGAAACAAAGTGCTTTGGATTAAGTAAGAGTTCTAGGTAAGATTACATGAACAGACTGATGTGTTAATACACATTTTCTTATGCTGCATCTTTTCTCTTGAAATAATGTATATTATTTGAAGAGGCTGATTTGTGTCAGTGTGTGCAGGTCACAGCTCCCAAGACTTGTACGACAGTCAAAACCATTCAGGCCTACAGGACTATCACATACCCCATGTTTTTCCCTGATATGGCCCAGTCTAACAAATGGAAGAACTGGAGAGCTAGAGAAGGAATAAGAAGCTGCAGTTCTGCTGTGCAATAACTTACCTGGTCAACCCCCACTGACTCAAATGGCTGAAAGTTTTCTGCTATACTGTCACATCTGCCAGCCAAATTATTTGTAGATAATTTAGATTCCTAAAGAACCTTGAAAATTACAAGATGCTTTTACTGGGAGATCCTCACCAGTAAAGTCCAGAGAGAAAATGAGTTTCTGTAGGATAGTAGGTGTCCATCCTAAAATGGGTTGAATTGCTTTCCAAAGTTTTCTGACTTATGTTAACTAGATCTCTACTGGTTATATCACAGATTTAGAGATCTTTTCTATGTATATGTGAAACACATCTACTTTTACATGAACATTATAAACAAACATCTAACATTACACATCTCAATCTGGACATTGAACTGGACCTCATTTATGCACCACTGTGGTTAAGATCACAAGAGGGAAATGATGCACCCAACTGGTTCATTGATTCTGCAGAAACTGGTTTGTTTACTGCTGTTTTCACAGCATAGAGAGGCAGAAGGTATGAAAAAGCCCCAAACAAGCAAACAAAAAGCCAGCAAAATATTGCACTTTAATGTCTAATGAGAATCAGCACATTTGAGCAACTAAAGCAAAAAAAGATTTCAAAATGTAAAGCTCTCTGAAGCAAATTTTCCAGGGTAGCCAGTTGGAAAAATGCTCTCAGCTTATTTCTTCCTTATTAATATTATTAGTCACAAGGTGGATAGAAAGGAGAAATAGTATGTTACCATAAATCCATGCACACAATAAATTTCAAGGTTTTACAGAACATCTCTCTTACATCAGCATTTCATAACAAAGAACAGCATCAGTGACCACTGCTCAGATTTAGAACATGTTGGGCACTGACCTGGGTGAACTCACTTGGCTTAGAACATGGCATAAATTAGTGGCAAAGGTGGGAATAAAAACATTTCACTTTTGGTTCAGCAGTTCAATGAACAAGTCTACTAATTCAGGATCCTCTGATTGAGTTCAACACCGACCCTTCCTGTAACAGACATCAGCTGGGAGAAACAACCATAAGAAGGAGAAAATGCTAAATGCATGAAGGTCAATGGAAAGTTGAACATCCACTTTCTCTTTTGGCCATAAAATGTTCCACAGAGAAATGCAAGGGAATAGCGTAATTCAATTTTCTTCTCAATACTTGCCTAACAATGATGGATTTAGTCCTTTTCATCTTCAAATTGCTTAGCAAACATTAACTAACTATTAAAAGATGAAGATCAGCATTGTAAGTAACAAACATGGGGAACAGAAAAAACACAGAACAGAAAAAGACACCTTTTTCTTCAGTCAGAATATCTGACAAATAGAGGTGATTTTTAATTACACTGATTGACTACTGATTACAAATTACCACATATCAGTGATCAAACAGCTTTCTGTACTGGATTATAGCAGTTACTGGGAAAATACGGAGAGCAGACTTTTCAGATATAGTTTATATGTATAGTTTATAGTCTATAAGGTGTTTCTGATTACTCTTTCCTTAATTCCTTAGTAACATTTGGTCACATTTGTTGATTTTTCATGTGATCAGGTTAGTACAGATTTTCAGCTACTTGGAGGAAAAAGGCATTTTACGGATGACTGGTACACTATTACAAATTATATAAAAACATAGGGTTTAGAAGATCGTAAAAACAATTATAAGAAAATATATCTGTTGGAGTTTATATTTTAATGTTTATTTACAAAGCCCAAAGACAGAACACACCCACAAGGAAGCAAGGCTTTGCAGCCATATTTTATAAATAGCAAAGAAAATTTTCATAGAAATAAATATCAAATCACACATTGTAGCAAAAGAGATACTAAATATGTACTTGAAATGGATTTTTAAATTAAATATTTTAGTCAAAAGGCTAAAGACACAATTTTTCATAATTTGTTTTTCTCAGTGAAGACGAATGACCTATTATTACAATTTATTGATAAAGCCTTCCAGTGTCCTCTACTTCAAATTATGTACTTCTTTGGTAATTAAAACTTGAAATAAAACACAGCTTACAACAACTGCAGGCTGGAATTGTTAGTACTGTCATGTTTTCATCATATAACATAAGAATTTCAAACCAGTTTTATATAAATTCTTCACATAGTGGTACTTCTGGTTCGATATTGGTGCTTCACTGTAATATACATTATAATATACGTTATGTTCACATAAGCAGTGAGTAATTTTCTGTATCGTCATCTGTGAATCACTTCAGGAAAATTCTAAAATCTTTTCAGTTTTCTGACATGATTTAATTGGATTGTTTTCCCATTTTAGCAAGTGATTGGGACATTGTGGACACAGAACTGTGGATCAGAATTTTTTGTGCCAAAACTATAATGAAAATTCTCATCCCACTCATTAAGAAATGGACCATTTTTTTGCTCCATCCCTAAAATTATTTCACCTCCCCTCTATGTTTAGTAAGCATTTTGGTGCCCACTTTAGGCACGTGAAATCTGAGTTTCTTGAGTTTATGCCTAATACACATTGCAATTTGGCACTGTCTCACTTGGCTGACCTACGAGCTTCTTATAACCACCCAGCACAATCTGTGCTTCTGAAAATGGCTGGTAGGAAAATGCAAAGAAATGGTATAACAACAGAGGGCTTAAAAGCAACACTCCCTTCTCTTGTCCATACAGCTTTTCCTTTTTCTTACTCACAGTATGTTTTCCCTGCACTGAACCCTTTCTAGTAGTGTCTCTCTTACTGTATTTTTCATGAAGCAAAATAAATTCTTACATACTAAAATAAGAGAAAGACTGACAAGACTTTTTCCACAGACTTTTGGGTAAAAAAAAAGCCAAACCACTGCCACTTAAAACATTGTGGAGGAGATACAGCACAGCAGAGATTCCAGAATTTATAGTATTTTCATGCAGCACATAACTTTTAAGGCCAGAATAAGAGAACAGCAGACTGAGAAGAAGAATTTCTGATTATTTTAGCATACACATAGAAGAGATAGGTGTTTCTTTCACTTAAGTCCCATGACACACTTTCCCTCAGCATGGGGATTCTAAACAGCTCCTGCCTGGAGGGTTAAAGCAGTCCCTTTGTAAGCACTTCACTGATCCTGCTCCTACCAGAAACAGCAACCATGTTCAGTGGGTGCACTCACACGCCACTGCAGGGCCATGTGTGAGCACGGTGGTCTCATAAAGATTGAAAAACTACCCTCACAAAATCAGCACTGATGGTTCTCCCTAAGGTTGTTTAGGAATTACTCTGGGTTGCTCAGTAAATACTGAGTGACTGCAACACTTCTGTCCTTTATATGTCTTTAACCGCTCTGCCTAATTGAAAGGTTGAAACAGCAATGATTTCTAAAGCCAAAAAAAGAGAAAGGTTATTTCTGTTACATTTAATTTCATTAAGGTTTTGAGGTGACTTAGCAGAGGGCAAAATGTTGAGGGATGCAGTGGCAGTAGAGAGTAGATGCAATCTCGACACACGTCAGGATATTCAGAAAAGGAAAAAGGGAGAATGGCTAACTGTGATGGAAGACTGTTTCTTGATGCTCATCTGATATCACATCCAGGGAATCAGGATTTCATAAAACTTTTGTAAAGAAGGAAGAATCCATCAGTGATACCTGATTTATCTTCAGTTCCTTCTGGTGATGGAAATAACTTCCAGCATCCAAATTTCTACTTGACTTATGTAATACTGGTTAACATCTTAATGTATGATGGAAGCATTAGTTAATATTTATTGCCAATAAAAATTATTACTTTTTATTGCTTTTTAAAAATCGATCTCAGTGCTAATAAGTGAAGACCAAAATAGTGAAGAACATTTGGAACTAAAAATAGCTAACACTCACAGTTAGTTTGCCACAATTTTGTTGTGCATCCCAAGCTATAAATTAACATGTATTTCAATTAAATGAAGGATACTAACTGAATATCATGTTCCCATTCACTTGTTTCTGTATTGCCATTAAATGAGGGAAAAGGTTAAAAAATGTTCAGTGTGACTCCTGCCTGTCTGGGTATCTGTAAAGTCTGTACCAGCTTCTTTAAGAGAGAACATTACTTATTAACAAATTGATCCCTTCTTGAAAACAAGAAAAACAGCCAATCGTGGCATAAATAATGGAATGAGGACTCATCCTCAAATTTAGAAGCTTCACAGGTTAGCATAATACTCACAAATTCCTGATACATCAGGTTTCTTACAATTATAAAACCACATAAATCAAGATAAACTCGATTTAACTTGCTGCATTTATTTATTGTAAAAACTATCCATTGGGGGATGTTGCTCATTCAGGCTGTCTCTTGTTACATTTGTAATAAAATATTTTTTCTTCCTTTCTTCTTTATCACTCACTATTTACCATTTTGCTGTTCAAAAAACCCTCTTTGGAATATCTGTTGTCCAAGTGAAAAAACTGTATCAAAAAGTTATACTGGCACAATTGCAATGACTAATTCCCATAGACTATATGTGTGCTCCAACTCATTCCTTAAGTCACCCTTACCAAGGATCATTAAAGGTAAACACGGTTCTTGCTTTGGAAAGATAAAGGGTAGAGAACGAGAAGTTGCACTCACATGGAAAGTAACAGACAACAGGATAATTTCTAGTAAAAGAAGGAAAAAAATGTCAAACCTGTTTCTCTTTAGCCAATCTTCACGAGAAATAAGATCACCACCATAAGTACAGTTGGACCACGGACAAGCCAGTGGAACTAAAGAAGTTTCTTTCCTTGCAGAATTTTCCCATAAGAAATAACAAAATATTTCCTTATAATTTTCCAAAGAAAGTTCTGAATTTAAAAAACAAAGTTCATAAATGATGTATTCCAAAATCAAAATTATACTGTTTTATTCTAACATGCTTCTTACTATGAAAAATGATAATTCTTAGCCTCATATATTTATTCAAGATATTTTTATGTTCTGTTTAAATTTCTAAGTGCTTCTTTTTCTTCACAAAATGCAAAGCCCTAGGCCTGGACTATGACAGCACTTCAGTTAACAAACACAAAGATCTCTGCTACAATGTCACAAAGACAAACTTCTAAAGGTAGTGATTTACCATTTTAACATTGCTGCTAAAAAACCATTGCAAACTGCCCCAGGAATTAAAACTGAAACCCACTATTTTAATTATTGGGGCAAACCTAGTCTCACTACCTCCCTCTCTTTTCCAGTCTGTCCTTGCAATGCAATTTTCAAACAAAAAGTGGTTTAAATACAACTACTTTAAAAACATTGGGTCATACTAAGATGGAGCTTTAAAGTCTAATTCTGGGAGTTCAGAGAGACAAAGAGCGACTCATCATCATGGCTAGGCTTCGCGAACGAAGATTTGGGAAGCGCCGGGAAATGAATAATCACACCTTAGTGGTGCTTCCTGTTAAGTCAGTAAAAACAGTCCTACATCAATAAGCACCATAGTCTTTAGCTGCAGATTTTACACAGCCAAAATGTGGGAAGTACCTCATAAAGCACAAAAACATTTGAGTTATTGCCTGCATAATCCTGCATTTATGGCATCATACAATTCTACAAAGTAAATGGATGCCTGTCGCTGTCCCAGGGTGAGTCCAAAGAGCAGAGTGTGTGAGAGGCAATGAGCACAGTTTTAAATGCAGGAAATTCCATTTAATCATAAGCAAAAATCTCTTTACTGTGAGTGTTGTTGAACACTGGCACAAGTTGCCCAGAGAGGTTGTGGATTCTCCCTCCTTGGAGCTATTCAAAGCCATAATGGACATGGCCTGGAGCAACCTGCTCTAGTGATGCTGTTTGAGCAGAAGGGTTGGACAAGATGACGTCCACAGAGACCTTCCAGCCTCACCAACTGTGTGATTCTGTGTGAGAAGGTGTCTAACATAAGAAAAAAAAAGACTGAGTCTAACAGTGTCTTCTGCAATAAGTGTTTTGGTTTTTTTCAAGCATAGATAAATGTGGGGAATTCAAGTGAATCACTCACATAGAATGAATTACAGACAGTAATTTTTTGGAGGATGAAGAGAGGTTTGGGACTTCTAGAGGGATATTGAAAATAATGTGATATTGGCTTACAAAATAATTTCTCTCAAGACAACTTGCAATGCCAGAAGTGGAACAAATTCATAAGATAACCATTCTGGAAAAAGAAATTCTTTCCTTGTAACAGTGTAAATCAAAAATAACTTCATACGAGCCAGGTAAGACACAAAGCTGTGAAACAGGGCTAGTGTCAAGCATCTTTCTGCAGTGCAGAAAGTGCCTCATTGCCACTCAATTCAGTGCCCAATGTACCATGTGGATCTTTTAAAACTTTCAGAGTAACTGACTTATCTCTAAGAAAATGATAGCCAGGCACTGGGATCAGCTCAGGGATTTGGTTCCCAGCTGGTGGATCTAAATACATTTGCAGTCCAGATAAAAGGGAGAAAGTCAAATGCATGCTGTAAAGACAGGATGCTCCCAGAAGAACTGGCCTTACAGTATCCTTCTGTAGAGATGGTTGAAGGACCATTGATGTTGCCTGAGTGATAGGAAGATAAAGCTTTTCTGCTCTTGTGGTTTCAGCATCAGACCTTTTCTATGTAGAAAAGAAAGAAAAAAGAAATAAGGGCCTCTTTCCTTTGCTTTTGGTTTTAAGAGTGGGAAAATCTCTCACCTTCTCAACATCACGAGATAAATGAAAAAAATTAGAAAATCAATGTTGAATAATAAATATTAATAAATATTAATAACATATTTTGTTATTTTTATAATGAAATAATTATTTCATTTTGTACTTACATATACCCTCAATGATTTTTCTTCTTTTGGCAGTGCAAATATTTGTTGCAAGTTCGTCATCTAACCAATATGAAATGCAGGCAATACTTATGCCTCTGAGTTGTAAACAGTAGTAATATTGAAAATCCAACTCAGTCCAGGGTTAAAGAAGGGCAGGGTTAAAGAAGGAAAATCCAAATTCATAAACCACTGAGAGAAAAGCAGAGAACTCAGCTATCCACTCTACAAAATACACTTCATGTTTCTATGCAGATGTCAGTTTAACTCTCAGCTATTTAGCACACGGAAGTCTTAAAAAACCCCATGGTGTAAGTAACAGCTGTGGGATCACTGAAAAGTTGAAGGATGCATTACATAAAAGTTGGCTATAACAAGAAACAGCAGGTCCTGATGTCTCTCAAGTACTTTTCATGACTTATGTATTGAGATTTTTAGACACCTGGATTTTTTCTCTGCTTGAGGAATTATAAGTGACCCAAAGCATATACAGTGTGTGCTTCCCCTGACAGGGACCAAAACTTCCAGCTGTGAAGCATTCATAGGAAAATGTCAGTCTGGTTATCCATGATTGAACGAATGCATGTGTCAACAGGAAGATCATTTATTGTTGATTTTTTGTTGTTTTTTTTTCCACAATTCCATTCAAGAAATAAGCAACAAATATGTTGCAAATTAATTTTCTTAGATTATAGGATTAACCAAAACACATTGTATCAGCTAACCTCAGCAAATACAGCAGTTTGGCCTAAACTAAAATTTAATCTTAAAGGGACTTGCTGATATAAATGGATTGAAGTTTACACCTAACACATGCCAGCCTCTGGTGAACTACTTTTCATTGTTTCTCACACACTATTTGCAGGTGAGATGTGGGAGCATGACAAGCAGCTTTGCAGTGCTAAAAATACAACATCTTGGCAGAACTGTCAGGTTCCATGCTGGAATCCATGATTTAATAAAATTGCTTGCACTTCCTTGTATTAACGTTCCAAGGGGAATACAGTGCCATAATACAAATACATTTCTCATATAGCCAACATCACTCCCTGCCAAACACATTTCTTCTTTCAAGCTGACATCTTCTGTACTTGAGAATATCAAAAAGGACAGTAGAAAGCATTTGCAAGACTGCATTTCACCAACAAGCTTCTACAGACTATTCTGAAGCACAACAAGTCTGCATAAAGCTCTTGTTTAACTGAACAACCTATTTTTCAGCTCTGCTGGTTTAACTGTGTGACTCAGCCGGCAGCAACAGATCAGTTCAAATCCTACCATAATGAGATTCACCAAAGTCAAGATTTATTTATTTATTTATTTTTATTCTTACCACTGCAAAACTGAGAGGCACCTATACTGTCAAATCTATCTTTACATTCCACATCTCCCGCAACTGCCAAAAGTAATCTTCCCCTGAGGCTGGGATCAACTCTAGGTATGAAGATTAATGTAATTTCTATCACAGAGGGGAAGTTATCTTGGAACATGGACATCTGGGTAGACTTTAACTTCTGCACAAACTTTCTATACAAGTTAGGCACTTTTTCAAGGCCCCAGAGGCTTTGATCATATCAAGTTAAGCAGAGCCAGGAGTGCATTCAGGTACTATAATTCAACCCTTAATGTCATGTTAGACAAATCTCTCAGTTTCTTACAATGTAAATAGCCCCATCCCAAGTAATCTTCAATAGGCAGATTGTTTGTGTTTGCCTAGGCCAGGTATGCATGTGACCACTTAACTTTATTGAGTGAAACCATTCCTTTCTAGGGGAGTGTGTAATTTTTTGCCAGCAGGTCTCAGCACCTTCTGGACATATTCAAATCACCTGTATAAATTTAGCTGAAGAACTGACTCTTAATCTTGTAACCTTGATGAAGTAATGAGGACTTCTGCCATGGAAGATAATGGGCTGTGATTTCAGGTACAGGTTTGCCAATTTTCACACAGCAACGATATGCATGCAGCTCCCATCCTACACTGCTATGCTAAGATCCCATAACCTGAGCCCACAGCCTGGTGTTACTGCTTCTGACCCCTCTTGGTGTTCCCACACACCTGTGGATCAAATGATGGCTCATAACCCACAGCACTCAGAACATTAAATAGACAGTGATGGTCCACTGTAGCAGAAGAAATGTCCCATAAAAATGCACATTCCCCACCAGGAGCTAAACACTAAGGATGTCCAAGTGTCATCTAAAGATGTCCAGTCCAAGTGTCTGGACTGATCCCTAGCTGTGCTGGTGATTTGGTCTCAATAGTAGAGACACGGCTTAGCTTTCATCCCTGTCCTGTGGCCAGATGAGAAACATTCAGACACTGGATTACTCAAAGCTTGAAGGATCAACATACTGCTCAGTAAAACCAGATCATACACAATTCCTCACCATGATAATGCACTTTGAAATGAAACTTGAACTGTTTCCAAGACAGTGGATGTGATGTGTTCACCAGCAGTGAGTAGAGTCTTTACATAAATAAAATTAATTTATCCAATATCATAGAATGAAGCTACTTGACATCAATGTCAAGGAAACTTCTTATGAATGACTAGACTTTGTAAATTAGAAAGGAATAAACTCCATTAAAACATGGCTATCACAAATTATTCTGTATTTATTTGACAAGTTATAGCTAAGTAATCTAGCAGATATGCTGCAGTAAATGCAATTAAGCCTTAGTAGTATGAGCCCTCACTACAGCATTGGCTACTGAATCCTTACTGAGGGCTGTAAAAGAGAGACAAGAATTTCTTTTCTTTCCTCTCTCTCTTTTTTTGGGAGATTATAAAGTGAACTACTAAATGAAGTGCAGATTATCACTATTTTACTGAACAAAATTGTGCCATGATATTTACATATAATTAATTTATCACTGGCTTTCCCAGCCATAACGAAGCTGAAAACACAGGGAAAAAGGACGAAGGAAAAAGAAAAAAAAAAAAAGGAAAGAGAATTTGGATTTCTTTGCTATCTTTTAGGGCAACAGAGAGGGAATCCTTTGGAAAAATACCCAGTTATTTGCTGGTTGCATGGTGATCACAGTGATGCTAAATATGGTTCTCAACAGCAGGCAGGGAAGTTAGAACTGTGCAACAGATCTATACAACAGTGCACAGGGGGAACCCAGCTGACAAGGAAGCAATGCAGCCAGGCCCTGGATCAGGCCAGCATGTTCAGCTGGCCAATTCCTTTGTCATTCCAGTCACTCATCCTTATTTATGAAATTGGTCATAGAAGAATATATCTGGGTTTTGTCATATCAGTATCTTCAGTGTTGTCCAATATGCTGGATAATCAGAATGAAAATCCACCTCATGAGAGCCCCCAAATCCAATTATCAATGAAGAAATAGAGAAGTTGAATTAAAATTTATAAATATCAAGAATGAATACTAAACCAAACTCATATTTCTCTTATTTACCTTCTTGGTCTCAATCACTAAACTCGGATTAGAAAAAACCATGAAGAATACAAATAACAACTTCACATACAGTCTCTTGACCTTGGTAGCCAGACTTCTCTGCTTCTCAAAACCTTCAAGATCTCTCTAACATCCTCCAGAAATGTTCCTGTCCCAAACATGTTTAAGGACTATCATCCTTGATTTTCTATTGAGAGTTCATAGTAAACCAAAATTCTTTTTCTCCTTTACACTTTAAATACAGAGAGTAAATTTAAATCCATAAAGAGCTTGGTACTAACATATCAACCTCATCCCACTGGACCTTCGAAGAATTTTCTTTCACAGCAGGTCATATCAAATTAAAATTAGTTTAGTAAAAAGTGTGTTAGGTGTTGATTTTGCTTTTGTTCTGCATCTGGCTAAATCCTCATTAAAAAACAAGTTTACTTGGCAATGAGTTAAAAACATATGTCATGATTGACACATTTATGATTTATAGGACACATTATTGGATTGTCAAGGAGTAAACAGACAAAACATATTTGTTATTAAATGAGCATCATTTTTCAGGGTGGAGGCAACATCAAGATGAGACTCATCGACCTCTGAGTACCAGTTGACACTGTGTAAATATCTGGAGAGCCTTTTAACGAAATGAAACAGAAGAAGAATTACATGAAGTTAAACTTGAGGACAGGTAACTATCAGCTGTGGGATATGTTTGAGCATCTGTCTCTAAATACAGCAGATATCCTATTATCTTCATATTTTCAATAGAACATTTTCTTTATGTTTGCCGTAAGTAATAGTGATGTCAGTATTCCTGGAAAACTGTAGTCCATCCCTCAGTTGATCATCTGTAACCAGGGGAACTGGTCCCCTCTTTAGGCTCTCAATACCCCAAACATAAGAAAAAAAGCTCTCCAAGATGTTGCAGTGTGTTCCTCCACTAATCTGCAATGAATGTTTTAAAAGTCAGTAAAGTAGGATATCAGTTTTGAAGCCACACATCTGAGTAGCAAGTATTAAACACAGTCTCCATTGCATTTAGATGGCAGAAAGGCCATCTGTATAGATGAGGAAAACTGCCTTCACAGCAACTACTCCTATGCTTCATCTTCCTGTCAAGTTTCTCCTCCAGGATGCTTCATTATTTTTCCTTGACTTCTTTTTTTGCTTCTCTTGGCCAGTTCTTTGTCCTTCCTGTAGCTTGTGGTCAGGGTAACACTAACAGCAGCAACATTGCTCTCCAGCAGAACAGAAAAGGGCAGCTTCTGCACTCCTTGGTTCATCCCAAATTGTGCATGATGGAGAAGAGAGAAGGAATCAGAGGAAAGAAAAACCTTGAACGCTCAAGGGAAAGGAGAAGTGAGTGGAGCTGCTCTGAGCTATTGGGCCACTTGGTCCCCCTGGCCTAGCCCTGAGAAAGGTGCAGCCTCACTGCTAGAAAGGGAAACAACACTAACTCCTTCATCTACCAAAGCAGCTCTAATTCACTGTTGCAGGCAAAGGAAGACCATTTGCTGTAAAGGAAAGGAAATTTTAAAGTCTGCAATCCCTGAATTATCTTGTAATTGCTTTTATCCTAACAAAAAAGAAATGTAAACCAGAGAAAAGAAACTGCACAGTAAGAACTTTCTGACAAAAAACCCCGCAAACTAACTCTCTATCAGTTGATTTTCTTTAGCTTAACAGGAATATACAGAGGTTTTGTTGTGTTGTTTTGTGGGTTTTTTCCTTCAAGTGCACAGAGATTTATTTCTAGCCCTACAGAGCTGAAGGTACAATTTTCACCATGTGAACCCCCAAGATAGTTCCAGGAACACAGAAGATCAGGTCATCACACTATTATTGCACAGAATACTTTGTAGAGGACAAATTAAAAGTACAGTTGAAAAAAGAAACTATGGAAACTTTTTATAGAAAGGTTCTCTTATCTAAAAGCATGAAGATTGACTAGGAGGATATGAACTGGTTATTTCTAGTTTCCATCTGATTCTTGAATTTTGCAGACATAAGCAGTATAATAAAGAAGGAAAGGATGAGGAAACAATGTGAGCTTGTAAAAACCACACTGTTTTTTTGTTGTCTTGAATTATCCAGAAATCTAAACATAATAATGTATGGATTCCTTTAATTGTAATTAAAGGGCAGAGGTTGTGATTCATAGGGGTACAATTACTGCATTTTTCCAGAAGAACACAAATGAGAACAACTGTGAAAGAACAGAAGGAAAAATATCACAAGCAAAACTGAATAGAAAGAATATAGAGTTCTATTGCAGCTCAACAAAAAATGAGAATACTAATTATAAATCACTCAATTGCACAGAAAAGTCCAGCTCACACTCATGCTAATTAAAGGATGTCTTAGTAAAAAATCTAAAAAGTCAGCTGAAATTAAATTATCTTAAAAGATTAAAATTGCAAAAGCAATGACAGTACTTAGACCAGAACTGCAAACTGCCAAAGGCACATGATGTTCCAGAGCAATGCAGAAAAAAGAGACATGTCAGAAGCATTTATTTTTTAATTCCTTATAAACATGCCAAATTGGAAGGCAAGATACCTTCAGTTTACCCCAGTACAAAGTGTGCATAACCCTCTTTCTTCATTCAAATATTATACACCACCACTGGTACTCAGTGAATTAGACTGTTCCAGATAAATTAGCAAAGAAGTCAGGTGTTAAAATTAAACTCACTGAAATTTTTCAGCTGGAAGACTGCAACTAGACACTATAATGTGTTCTGTAAGCACTAACCCACTTTTCAATAATTAAATATTTATTGGACTACAGATATAGACAGACTGACTTGGTAAGCCTAAGGGTTCAGAGATAGGAGATCAGAGCTCATACCTTTGCTTCAAATAAAGCTTAAAAGATATTTGAAAGTGGGATTCCCTCTGTCCTGAGCCTAACTGCTTGTTATTTGGGACTATAAAGTGAGGTAACACTGATATTACAGCTCCTGAGAGCAAATCAGATCTTTCTCCTGAGGAACTGAAGCTTTTGACAGTTGACCTTCCTGTATATATAATTTCAAGACATTATTGACACTGCTTCTAGTCTAGTAAAACAAACAGGGTCATGGACAGATTCAAGCACTGGTCCATAACTCCCCATCCTGTTTTACTGTTAGCACACATCCTGGTTTGATATCACCTCTGTCAAAAATTGGTCAGTCTGGGCAACAGCACTAGACAGACCCTCATCCCTACAAGGCTCCCTCTTGAAGGACAGTGAGCAAGTTTAGCAGGAGAGATGCAACCTGTGCCATGCAAGGCCAGCAGAGATACTTTGTAGGCCACAGCATTAGGCAGATCTCCTGGAAGCACAGAAATCAGCAGTGGGATTCTCCCCCACAACAGACATACTCACAAGGAAAATGTCAAAGAACTATGGAAGGAATTTGCTGCTAAAAGTTCCTCCCAGCACTGTAACCTACGGAATTTGAAAGACAACAGTAACACAAATTTGCCCAGAACAGACTCTAGTTTCACTGGTCACAGTCGGCTCATGTTCCTAGGAGGAAAATCCTGCTTGTCAAATACCAACTTCCTTTTATGACAAGGTAACCCATCAATTTATCAAGGGAAGCCAGTTGATGTATTCTTTGTGGATTTCAGTATGGCTTTCAATACTGTCGCTGGGGCGGCCTCACCTTGAATATTGTGGTAGTTTTGGGCACCACAATATAAGAAAAACATTAAGGTATTAGAGAGTGTCCAAAGGAGGGTAAACCAGATGGTGAAGGGCCTTGAGGGGAAGCCATGTGAGGAGGGGCTGAGGTCACTTGGTTGGTTCAGCCTGGAGAAGACTCGACTGAGGGGAGACCTCACTGTGGTCTGCAGCTTCCTCATGAGGGAAAGCAGAGGGGCAGACATTGATCTCTTCTCTGTGGTGACCAGTGACAGGACACAAGAAAATGGTCTGAAGCTGAGTCAGAGGAGGTTTAGGTTGTATAGTAGAAAAAGGTTCTTCACTCAGAGGGTGGTTGGGCACTGGAACAGGCTCCCCAGGGAAGTGGTCACAGCACCAAGCCTGACAGAGCTCAAGAAACATTTGGGCAACGCTCTCAGACACATGATGTGACTCTTGGGGCTGTTCTGTGCAGGGCCAGGACTTGGACTTTGATGATTCTAGTAGGTCCTTTCAACTCAGCATATTCTGTGATTCTGTGAAGCAGTCATCCTCAGCAGAAAGGAAGGAGATCAGGAGAGCCTGATGTCCCATAACTGCTGGTTCTGAGGCACAAAGAAGGCCAAAGAAGAATTTGTAAGTGATGTGGTATATGACACCACACATGAAATCTTGTCTGAGCTAAAAAAAAAAAAAGTCTTGCAATTTGCAGAGGCTAGATAAATTCCTAATAAAAAGGAGGTTGTGATTTGGATTAGTAAGAATATAAATCAGAAAAAGGAGTAGTTAGAATTCTTAGAATCCTTGATAAAGCAAACTAAAAGTTTCCAATCAAAATAAATTGTCTAATAAAATGAGGTTTATAACAAATGACAAAGGTATTGCATGAGATCATATCCAAAATGCTAAAGGAATCCAAACCAAAAAACCCGCGGCAGTAAGGCAGACAGAGTTCAAAGCAGCAGAACAGGAAAAACAACATACACAGTTGCATGCATTGTCAAAATGAAAATAAGCCAAGAAAATACCCAGGAGATACAAAACCTTTGCAGATGCAGGCAGAATATATATAGCAGAGACGGGAAAATACAGTCTATTTTGATCAGCATTTCTGCAAGAGTAATACATGGTGTTGTGAAGAAAATGGGGTAAGAGAAGGGAAAATAGACAACAAGAGGATCTCAGCTGATAGCTCAGGCATTTGTGTCTGCCATGGTTTCATAAATATTTGATAGCGTATGTGTGTGCCTTGGGAAACTGCAGCAAATTCAGGTGTTTACAAATTGAACAAAATGGCAATATTCCTCTCATAATCCCAAAGGAACTGGCATGAAGGCCCATTCAGCCTGCAACTTTCATTTGGAAGATCTCACTAACCACAGCAAGATAAAAAAAATGGTGGCGCCAGGATAAGAGGACTCACAAGTTCTTAATATTTAATTTTCTAGAAAAGCCAGTGCCCAAGGAAGACTGCTTTAAAAATTAATCAAGCAACATTTGTGAGCTGGAGTCTGGGAGCTACTTATATGCTGTTGAACTTGGGTGTTGTATTTATTTGATCTTTTCATTTAGTTTTGTCCTTTTATGTATCGACCTCACCAGATAGAACCTGCGAGAGGCATTTTGTGGCCCCTTTGGGCATAGACAGACACTGAAACAACAAACAAATATGTGTTTTTTCTTAAAGGCAAAGAAGAAAGCCTGAACATTGCTCAGGCAAAAGCAGCTTTAGGAGTTACAGCAGTTCATACTCTGACTATACAGGGCATGGGGCTTTCCTGGAGGCTGAGAAATGGTAGTGGCAAGGGCAACCTACTAACTCATTCTCTGCACTAGCAGTGTGACAGACTCTAGCTGTAAGAATGTTCTAAGGAAGCTCCTTTTATTGAAAGTAACTCTTAGAAAAAAAGAAAAACAAAAAAAACTTTGCAGCCACTTTAATGTAGTTGAGCAATTACAGAGTATCAGTTATAGCAAGGTAAATATCCCCTGTGGTTTTGAGTTTCATGACAAGTGTGTATTAAGAACAGGTCTTAGTTTTCAACCTCTTTCTAGACAGGAATCATAGGAACAATGTCCTGTGGACTAATGGATGTCTGGCCTGAGACATTCAAATCTCAAGTCATATTGATAATGGCTTCTGTTTATTTCATTACCATCCACCACATTTTTTCAAACTGCCATTTGATTTTCAAACTGCCAGTAAAAGATAAGCTGAAAAAATGCCTGATGTATGAAATCCAAACACGTACATTCCAGAAAATTCCAGTAAGAGGAAGATTCTGACCTTTTATGACTGCAGAAACAATGCGCATTGGAACAAACAGTTGTGGTTCCTATTCATAGATGAGAACAGCAGTTACTGAACCAAAATTCACCCATTTGTAGCTAATAATAAACGTAAATCCATATTTTTTCAGTATTTTTAATTCTTTAGTTTCTTTATTTACATTAGAAAGAAGTTTGTCACTGTAAAATCTCATCATTATTTGTAGATGATGGAAGTAATTCCTGAATAAAGCTGCAATGGATTAACCATCACCATCATAAATTTGCAGATGACACTAAGCTGAGGGGAGTGTCGATCAGCTGGAAGGTAGGAGGGCTCTGCAGAGGGACCTGGATAGGTTGGAGAGTTGGGTCGATTCCAATGGGATGAGGTTCAACAAGGCCAAGTGCTGAGTCCTGCACTTCGGCCACAACAACCCCCTGCAGTGCTACAGGCTGGGGGCAGAGTGGCTGGAGAGCAGCCAGGCAGAAAGGGACCTGGGAGTTTGGATTGACAGGAAGCTGAACATGAGCCAGCGGTGTGCCCAGGTGGCCAAGAAGGTCAATGGCATCCTGGCCTGGATCAGGAACAGTGTGGCCAACAGGACCAGGGAAGTAATTCTTCCCCTGGACTCAGCACTGGCGAGGCCACACCTCGAGCGCTGTGTCCAGTTCTGGGTCCCTCAGTTCAGGAAGGATATTGAGGTGCTGGAGCAGGTCCAGAGAAGAGTAACTAGGCTGGTAAAGGGACTTGAGCACAAGTCTTATGAAGAGAGGCTGAGGGAGCTGGGGTTGTTCAGCCTGGAGAAGAGGAGGCTCAGAGGAGACCTCATCACTCTCTGCAACTCCCTGACAGGAGGCTGTAGCCAGGTGGGGGTTGGTCTCTTCTCCCAGGCAACTATCAGCAAGACAAGAGGGTATGGTCTTAAGCTGTGCCAGGGGAGGTTTAGGTTAGATATCAGAAAGAATTTCTTTACAGAGAGGGTGGTCAGACATTGGAATGGGCTGCCCAGGGAAGTGGTGGATTCTCTGTCCCTGGAAGTTTTTAAGACAAGACTGGATATGGCACTCAGTGCCATGGTCTAGCAACCGCAGCGGTAGAGGATCAAGGGTTGGATTTGATGATCTCGGAGGTCCCTTCCAACCCAGTTGATTCTATGATTCTATGAATTTCAATTTATTTTTATAGCATATGAATGCTTTTTTAATGTTACACAATATGACACTGCATCTTCTGCCCTGGAGTCCAGTGGTGTCTTGTATGGCTCACACAACATATGTAAGTGTGATTGTATATTTATGCTAGAAATGGTGGTACAATAGGGGTCAAGAATTTAATTACTGTGAACAATACGTTTCCACTTATGGTTCAAAAAAAGTGCAAGGTCATTCTCAGGCAATATATAAATAATTATAGATATAACTAGTTTATTACATGAAAAAAACAAGCGGAAGTTGCTATCGATCATCTCTGTCCTTTTTTGATTACCAAAATATCCTTAAGCATAGCCTCTGTAAGAATTTTATCATGGAAGCATTTTACCTTGCATGGTTTTATTGGTTCTTCAAGTATACATATAGCAGTGTTTGTGAACAAAGCATACAAGGCACTCAGTTTTTACCCTTTCAAAATACTGGCAGAATTTTAACAATATAGCCTGACTTCTATTAGCACTGATGTGAAGAAATGATTTCCAAAACCAGCCTTTAGTAGCACGATGACATCCTGCTTGTATACAAGTGAATTCCAAGACAAATTTTCCTATGTCACAAGAGAAATTTATAGTAATATTACTGTGGAATATTATATTGAATAAGCATACATTTTAACTCAGGAGATTATTAAAAAAAAAAAACAACTGAGTCATATTCTGCATTTTGATCCCTCTTAGCTTTTTCATTTTGTCTTAAAGTTACTGACAGTTAAATTAAGATAAGTTTCAATTCCTTATTAATAATAAGAACTTGAACAATGAATTTTCTGTTGCTCTATATATGCTAATGTCAGCATAGTCAAATTCTGGCTTCATCAACTTACCTATATCCCCCAAATTTCATCCCACTATAGTATATTAAATTCACTGTTAAAAATTGGGAGTAGAAAATGCAGATGTCAAATCCAGTGCCATGCTGCCAAGAACACACTTCAGTCTTCCAGGAGATAAGACTTTACTTTGGCACTGACCTTATCCCATAAAAACAAAATTTCTAAAAAAAAATAATCTTAGAGGGGCTTCATATGATCAAATGTGCACCATCAGAGCTGGCTACCTTTGATGCCCCCACAGTCCCTGGAAAGATGTGAATAATTCAACTGCATTTAGATGTCTACGTCAGGGTGAGGGAATATTTAGCCTTCCTTAATGAAACAGTATCCCAGACTAGCAAAGGTTCTGATTTATGTTTGCATGTGAAAGTTGATTAAAGATACCAAACCTGATAATGATTTTACAACAGCCTATCTGTAAAACAGGAGTATCTACCAAGAGAAATCACAGTGGATGGGAAAAGCACAGCCAAACAGTGATAATGTGTGTTATGAAACATGAAGAGTTCAACCTTTTTATCTGTACTGACACTAGTAAGACCATAGAAACAAGTTTTGACATAAGAGTCCAGTCTGCACAAGATTTTCACAGGTCACAGCAATCTCTAATAACATTTTGAAAAAATTTAATCTCATGCCATTCCAAATAGAAATAGATTGGGATTTTCTTTAATCTTCAAGTCAAAACAATAAGCCTTTCCAACACACTGTGAAAAATTACAGAGTGATTTCAAAGTAGAATTCGAGTAATGAAGTTCATTTTGAAGTTTCTTCATTATGCTTGAACAAACAATGATTGCAACATCCACCTGCAAATATTTATTACAGTGATATACTATGAGCTAAAAAACATCATTAGTATTTTTGTACCCTTTAGCTAGAAATCTTTAAAGGGAGCCATCATAGGCAATCTGTAGAATAGATCACCAGAGTAAGGATAATTACCAAGAAGAAGAGAATCAGCAGAGTAATTGAATGCTCTTTGAGACATTAATATAGCGACAGACAATTAAAATATTTCTCTGTCTGGTTTCATCACTGAAAGCACAGCTTTGCACGTTAGCTGTGTGAGTAACTCTATTGGTTTTGGTGACACAGAGCTATCTAAGAGAGCATGTCATTTTATATATATATGTAATTTTCTTAATTTTTATGCAAATTTCTCATCTTCATTTGCAACATTAAAAGAAAAACACTGTTACATGGAGTATGAGCTAATAACTTCAGCATGCTTTGAAATATCTCTAAATGAGCAAAAATATTCTCACTATCTTCAATGGACAGTCAATTAAAAATATTGTGTGCTGATCCAGTGATTATTTGATTCTTCCTTGGAAAGGAAGGAAATTATTACATTTGTTTTGGAAGTTGTCATTATATGTGCAACAAAATGCCTATGGATCCCTATATCTGATATAAAAGAAGCAACAAACTCAATGCATTACCTTTGACAACATTGGGATTTTAAACATTTGCCCATAAAACTTTCCTTCCCCCAGGTATAAACACTTGCTGATCTAAAATGTCTTGAAAACTAAAAGGAGAATTTACTCACAAAATGGCAGTTCAGGCTCTCAAGCTGTTATTCTGAATGGTTCCTCACCTGGATTGCTTAGGGGGAGTTTGTATCTAGGATAGTTTGGTGACAGTTTCTTGATTTAATCACAAAAAGAAAAAAAAATCCAAACAATTAAAATTTAGTCCCTGAAGGAACTCCTTTGTGGATAAACATGTGCATACCTACTAATAAAAGCTACCAGTGATCATGGCCTGATGCTGTGCAATGCCAGCACACTACATCTGCTGTGCTTGAGAGGATGGAAGTGCAGTGTCTCAGCACGGGGAAGAGGGGAGGGGAAAATAAACTCTTTGGCTAGCTATTTTCTCACTTTCTTTTTTCACTTGTCTTTAATCTTCCCACTATTGGCCTTTCCATTGGTCTTCCTTTGTAGTTTCCATATTACCTATCTGCTATATTTTTCTCATTTAGTAAAATCGTGCTCATATATGATACTTTCCTTAGCTCCTTTTTGGCCTTTTTTACATTCTTTGTTTTTTATTTCTCCCAAACCTTTAGCCTCTGTGCCTCCTCTTCACTTAAAAGATAATTAGTAGAGAATTATTTATTATTTTTTCCTTGGCTTAAGAGTTTTTAATTGCATTTCCCTGGCACCTTTTGTTTTCTTTATGCCTCCCTCAATGCCATCTGCTCAGTTAATTTGATTGAACATTGTCTGGAGCCTGGGACTCCTCTTGCGCCTTTGCCACTCTTTTACATCTCTCAGATGCAATGGAAACTTTCATTTGCAATGGCATTATGGAGAGAACAACCCTAAAAGATGAAACACTGATTTATTAATCCATCCTTTTTGAAGCTGTTCTACTTATGTATTCATGGGACTAGAGAATGACTCTTTAGCCTAGAAAGGCAGGAGTTCACACTTCCAATGAATATTCAAGTACTTATACACAAACAGAACACTTCCAACAGGAGATACAGAGGTTATGTCCAACCAGTTAAATAATATGGGGAGGAGGAGCAAGCACAAGCTCCTTAATAACAGTTAATAATCTGCACCCTCTTGCTGCATTTTTAGCAACGGACAGGGATGCATCATGGGACTGACCATTCCCTGTTCC
This sequence comes from Pipra filicauda, assembly GCF_003945595.2. NCBI lineage: Eukaryota > Metazoa > Chordata > Aves > Passeriformes > Pipridae > Pipra > Pipra filicauda. The sequence continues at coordinate 4,147,239 of NW_024103452.1, forward strand.
TGACAGGAAACTGAATAAGGCTTCACTGCTTCTGGCTATCTCCAACCTACACCACCCTTCATCATTGTCCCTGTAAGCTCTGTAATCTTGAACAACCTTACATGTTCTCATACTGTGTCATAACATCACTCATGGAATAGATACCTTCACTTTTATGCCAGAAAACTGCCAACACAGTTCTCACACTGTGTCAGGTACCTTGAAATGAACAGGAGGATGGGGATCTTGTTTTGAAACAAAACTTTGAATAAGGTAAAATGATAGAAAGATGTCTTGAACCAGTCTTTAGGAGTACAGCATAACATAGCAGAGAAAAAGTGACTTTCTGGAAAAGGTTCCATTAGTCTTCCACCAAAGGGTGTCAAGATAGCAGTAAAAGACATTAAATAGTTATGTATCATTGTTCTATTTTCCGAAAGTAGAAAACATCTAGAATAGCTTGCCAAAACGATCTTTTGACATATTTGGTTGAGTTTTTTTTTTAAATAGTCTCCTAGTACTCCTTTTAGAATGAGGATTTTTTTTTAATTTTATTTAAGGTCAATTAGCATTGGATAAAAAAAGAAACAGGTTAAACTGCATCAAGTAAAAGAAATCAAATAATCAAGTTTTGTAAAACTGATTCAATATTTCTCATTTTAAAATAACTTTATAAAGAGGACTGCATGGAGTGTAATAATGTGTTATTTTACCAAAAAAAGTTAAAGTTTTTATTTCAGCAGACCACATAAATTCAAGATGACAATACTGAGAACTGCATGTATATTCAATAATTTACTTCCATTATGTCATAAAATGGGAAGTTAGAGAGTAGAAGAATATTTTCCTTAAGGCAATCACTTAGTGTTTTGACATTTCTAAAATGGGACACAACAGCGAGTAATACCACAGAAAACATCCTCACACAATAATAATCAAATCGGAGGGAAAATGAGGTGAGGTGTGAAGGTCTCAATTCCATTATTTGCTTAATTACATTTTTTATGAAGTCATTTTTTCTGCTCTGCCAGGTTGTACAATTTCTTCAACAAATTTTACATATCAAACTAAGTTTACATGTTAGATTGGTCACAACAGCTTTCCTCTGAGAAGGCTTGGTTTTGGCCCACTTTCTGTCAACTCTGAAATATACCATGAGCAAGGAATAATAGAAGTCACCTCAGGAGTGGAAACAAAGATGGGAGAAGGAAAGAAATTGAGGAAATCCAAGAAAACGGATAAAAGCTCAGATAGATGGAAATAAAGAGACCACTTGAAGGGGGTGCCAGATAACTTGGTTCTGACTAATAAGCATTTATTGCTGTGTTTCACCTTTAATCCTGGAGTAGGGGAACAGAATGAATTTGCCACCAGCAGATATTAATTACAGTTCATTCCACCCCAGCATACACTCTCCAGATCTTCCCGTCTGAGTGATCTGATGGATATACACTCATGACAAGTGTTTGTGGTGCAATCAGCTGTTTGTCAAGTAACACGTGCAACAGAGTACTGATTCCTAATGCTTCTTCATCTTCACAGAAGAGGATTTAACGACAGTGGGAAAAGGGTATGGTTAGCCACAAAGGGACTAGGTAGGTGAGAAGTTACGTTTCACATATGGTAGGTACTGTTTAAAGTAGGAAGTGCAACACTGTGGTTAGAAAACCATATATAAAGCCATGAAATGCAAAGAACATCAAAGGAGCAAGAACAAAACAAATCTTGAAGCTGAGATTAAATACACTTCCGATTCTGTTGCACAAAGGTTGAATTTCACTGATGAAAGCTTCTATCAGAAATGTATGATATGACCATGAGGCAACATTTGCAAAGTTGCACGGTATTTTGTAATTCTTTCGTCCAGGCACTTATGAATAATGTGTTGTTTAATTTCTAACTCTCACCCTTATAAGATGCTCAAATAATTACATTCGAATAGAAAGGCTTAAAGAACTTAGTTTGCCAAGATTTTAACTCCCTTGAACAACCAACTGCATGCTGAAAATTTTAATCAGAAATGCCACAGTACAGACTCTAGAAGAAGCTAAGAAGGGCTGTATCCTGTTTCAGCTGTACAACCTTACTCAAGAAGAACGAGATAAGTCTCAAAGTCATGATTTTCTCCAACTTCATAGGCATAGCTACAGTTCCAATACAATTTTCTTCATAGCTTACTTTTCAGGTTCATAATTCTGTTTTACCCAATCTGAACTTCTTTTACATTTGTTTCTTCCCTTATTTCTTTTAGTTTGAACTGCCAAACTATTTGCTTCTTTGAATCAGTTATCAATACAAATCCAAGCAGTATCAGAAATTCGAGTACCTGTAACATCTTTTATTTCTGCCACATCATGTTGGGTTGGGTATAGATACCAGTCTTGTCTTGGGTATAGGTACTCTCTTGTCTCTACAAAATGGGTCTTATATGCACAGACAGGTATATCATACGAGTTTTCTCCTTAAAGTCAGAGTTCTCTGTGGAAAATATCTGACTGCAGGGTGGGTGTCCGAACTATATCACTAAACGTGCCCCTTTTAAAGTTTTCCAACCTCATAATTTGCTTTCAGGCATTGTCACCTCCAAAATAAGTTTCTATTACGCTGTTTCTGGAAAATTGGCATATTATGGGCAGGTATTTTTTCTAACCACATTATTTCATAATGGACAAAGCGGAATGCCAATGCCATGGATTTTGCTTCCTGGGAGATTCAGTTCTCACCAGCTTTTGTGTAAGCTGACCTCTGGGTACATTTCCGGTAATCCAAGCACTGGCTGAGTTCTCTTGACCTTCTTGCCTGTCTGAATTTTCAGTCAAACTGACAGTTTAAGTTTGATAGAACTAGGTTTTCCTATGGAAAACAGACCTTTTCTCTGAAACAGTTCTAAGGGAAACACAGAGGAAAATACTGACCAGTCATGGGAGAGCATCTCCACAGGGGTTGTGTTCCCAGTATTACAATGAGAACAGTGAGAAGCAAAAACACTACCACAAAATTCATGTCTGAAAAGTGCCAATAAAAGCCATAACATGAGTTTTAAATATTGTGGAAATAATAATATCAATATGTAAATCCTGTATTCTAGTTGACCCTATATCTATCATTGAAATAAGTTCCTGAAATAACTTCCATGTTCCTTTCTATATATTTTGAAAATTAAAAGAGCTATAATCTCCAAATACAGAAAAAAACTTAGATAATAATGTACAGAAGTATAAATTAGAAGAGCAAAAAATTTAAATTAGAAAAAAATCTTAGCAGGTTATCTTCTTTAATTCGAATTTTAATTTTAGTGAATATGCAAAAAAATCCCTTTGCGTAGGGATTCTCGCTAGATTTCAAATCTAGGAAATAACATTTTATAGTTTCAGAACATCAATCTTAATTTACATGTAGAAACAGCACTTGCATAAGCAATTCCATCCCCCATTTTATATAAAGTCAATACTATCACATAGCAAATTATATAAAATGTGAATGTTTCTCTGCATCTAAAATCAGTAAGCTAGAAAACAAACCCTCAATCTTTTAAGTTGCATTAAGAAAAAAAATCTGTGGCGGGTGAAATTAAATTACAGATTTATCTCACATGTCACCGAGCCCTGAAATGATTCACTGTTTTTGGAAGCATGTAAAAGCTTGTGTGGTTTTCACATAAATGACACGCCACTACAACACAGCTCTGGGCATGAAATATTTTCAACTTGGAAAATGGCTAGGCAACAACTTCTTCTTGATCAGAATGTCTAAGTGATAAGTACAGGCTATAACACAGTTATTGAGAAACAACACTCTGGAATCAGTGCCACAAGCCAGATTTTACATCTCAGTCAAGGAATGGTAACCTTCATAATGAAATCTACAGTTGTGGAGTTAGTGCTGTGCAGCTGCCCAACTTCTGCCAGGTGGTGACTGACGCTTTTCACCAGCAGATTCTCATCCTGGTCTTGCACTGGAACAACTGCCTGAAAATTTGCCAGCGAAATTAATGATATAATACAATTTCTCCTTCCTGCAGTTTACCAAAGGAAAGTTTACAAATGCTGACTATATTATTCTTCTGGTTATTTTCAAGAAAATTCCTAAACAGGGATAACAAAACAAAACCATATGCAAACAATCTTTTGCCTATACAGTAATGCTAATATTTTTATTATTTTGGGAGATGAGCTAATCACAATAGTAAATAGGTTGTATTTGCCTTCAATTATTTATTTAGAATGTGAATATGTAAATATCTAGATTGGCATCTTGACAGAAATTAACTATACATTCTTTGTATTTCTCCCTAATTTTATACCTATGGTAATTGGAAACAATCTATTTCTCAAATCAAAATGCCATTATGAAAGGAGGTGGGTCTTCTCTAAGTTCTAGCACTTCCAGACTTTGTTTTGACATTTAAAAACATATGCTTTTCTTACAAAACTCAAAGCAGTAAAAACTACCTTATATGGAGTATTTAACAACAAAACCTGAATGCAGTGGCATATTTAAAACAGAGACATGAAAACTGGTTATCTAAGTAAACTCTAACTCCGGTAATCTGGGTCACCATCCTGTTTCAAGTTAAAATGTTGCTCTACTGCAAAATACACTGTGTAAAGCTGAGAGATTTGGGCTATGGTTTCAGACAGAATTCAGTTTATTTAGTGAACTTCATACTGATACTGTCAAAGGCTCATCCTGTGAGATCTCTGTTGGCTGAGCTATCAGTGAAATCAATATGATACTGCACACAGCCTGCTTGTCTGGGAGCAGGATGCTTGAGCGAGCAGGATGCTTGAGCGTTTCACGTAAGAAGGGAAAATATACTGCATGAAATGTCTGAAACAAAGTCGATGAATTTTTCACAGTCTAAAAAAAAATATATAAAAATATCACTTTCTTAGGAGACTAATTATAGCAAACAATCTTTTGCAGACAACTTTGCAAAGAAAGCCATAAAGATGCTACCAGACATTCTTTTCTAGATTGTCTTTCTCTCAGTAATTGTGTTTCTCTGGAGTATATTTCACTAGATTAATCTTCTGGGTTATGCTCTTTAACATGCTCAAAGGATCATCAATCTCACTCTCAAGCTGCTATAGCTGAGTAATTCAGCACTGCAGCATCTGCCAATCCTGTATTCCTCCCTATTGTTAATGTAGTAGTTTAAAGGTCAGTAGCACAACCTGAACAAAAGACTGGCTGGCCTAAAAGAAAGTGCATATCTTCCCAAAAAAGCATAGAAATGTTCAGTCTCCATATTATACCACAATCAGGAATCTTCCTTTGCTGTTATTTCTAGAAGCTGGTCAGTTTTATATTGAGTTGATGAACTTCAACTGTTTCTCTCAAAGGAAGATCAAATTTCCTCTAATTTACTATCTTCCACCAGGCTCTACCTCTGCTCTGTGTGTAAATCCAAAAAAAAAGAGGCCCACTACTTTAAATAGAGCATTTCAGGCATAAGTTATCATGACAGCATATTTTGCCCAGAAGTGTAATTACAGGATCTCAGAGATGCTAAGTAAGAGGAAAAAAGCAGCACAGCTAAACAGATGCTTGTGCATCTTGCTAAAAAATTTCCTCACGCTTGCAGAATCAAACAGGAGGGAGAGAAAGACAAATTAAAGGAAAGCAGGTCATGTGCACACAAATACATGCATCCTCTGTACCCCAGGACTTTATTGTGCTGCTCAGGCAGCACCCTGAGCTAAACAAAAACCTGCTGAGTATCACAGAGCCTTTTGCCTCCAGTGAACAGTGCCCTAAAATCTTCCCATGGCTCTGTCTTGAAAGGCTTCAGTGTCTACCAGTACACTAACCTCACTTGTCCATGCATTAAAATGTCCATGCAGTTAATGCTACACTATGCTTCTCTCCTGTACTAAGAACTGCAGGATGGTTATACAGCATCTGTTAGGAGAGGATACAGTGTCATTCTTACTATCATCTAACCAAACTTGCCTCCTTATCAAGCGAAACCACAAATGTAAACCTAAAGTTAAAACACAAATAGAGACAGAGGTGGTACATTAGACAATTACTAATTTACACCACTTATTATATGTATTGGTATACATATAACATACAACTCTAAAGAACCCAAGTGAAAATCCTGAGCTAAACTCCCCCCATAGAGAGTAGGTGATGAAGATTCAATAAAAATGTTCATTAAAACACTTACTCACCTGGTCTTGTTACCATGGCATCCACCTTTCCCACAAGTCTGAGCTACCATGTTAGTTAGTGATGTTGTCTGGTGCAGAAAGGAGTTTGAAAAATGTCTCTAGGGAGGATTGAGAGGCACTCTCAGATTTGCATGAAGCAATTTATCTTCTTGCTCTCCTGAATCTTAAACTGAAGGACTATCCAGTTACCTCATATCATAATTTTTTCCACAGGCAATACATATTATTAGCCTCATTTTGACAGCTAGGAAGTTAGTCTTCACACTTTCTTGTGAAGCAAAAGGAAAGATATTAGTGACTCTGCAGGGTGACACAGAGGAAGAGATTACTTTTGATACTCTGAATCTTCCTATGTTAGATACCTGGAGTCAAACAGTCCTAATATCCTGCAGATCAGTGCTTTAGATACTCAAGCTCTAATTTCATATGATGGTACAGGGGTATATGAGAAAGCACACACCTACAATACCCCACCCTTAATCCTGTAATGTCTAGGATGCAGTGCAAGTGCACACGTCCCCGTGGTACAGAACTGACCAATGATCTGCACTGCAAACCTAGATAATAAGTACTGAATATATTCCTCACCTTTGGAGATAAATATATTTGGAAAAACATATCATTTTTTTCTCACAGACTTCATCATATTTGTTTTGGACAAGGCTCAACCACAAAACTCAGACAAAATTTCAGTTTCAGAAACATTTTCTTTCTTCATTACTAAATTTAGAATAAAAACATACAACAATAGTTTGACAATAAAAGACTGAGATTGTTGCTGACAGTAGTCCTCCAAACCTGCCTGTTACTAACCTTTGGTAAGCCTTAAGAAGGGAAGGGAAAGAGCTGCAGCATGTAAATCTCTCTATGTGAGGAGGATCTGAGTGCATAAACACCACATCATAAAACTCATAAAACATAAAACACAACTGACAGTTCATGTAAACACTGTGACCATCTAAGGTTTCTTCTCAATAAAAGTTTGGCTGCATGCACAAATCAGTGCAATATTCTTAATATACCAATGCTTCAGAAAGAATTGAGAAATGTTAAGAAAATCTAATGAGTCTAAGTTTTGCTATGGTTTACTTAATGGTTTCCCTCTCAGTAACAGGGAGAAAAAAAAAAGATGCCTGAAGCTGAACAATTGCATCTTAAAAGTAACTGTTTTCATCAGCAATGCCAGCATCTATCTTTATCTCTGTGGCTTCTTTTTTCTCAGTGAATGTGAACTCATGTCACAGTTTGCAGACTTAAGCCTGAAGTACCATTCTGAATTAAGAGTCCTGCACTTCATACAGACTCTCTATCAGGCAGCAGTTCTGCTATCAGCAAAATACTTAACATCAAGCAATAGCATCTACGAAGCAACAGAAAAATTCTTATATTACCTGGATTTCTCTAAGGTCTTTAACATAGTCTCCCATAACATCCCTCTTTCTAAATTAGAGAGAAGTGAATTTGCTGGGTGGACTGTTCAGTGGATGAGGAATTTCCTGAATGGCTGCATCCAGAGTGCAGTGGTCAACGGCTCAGTGTTCCAACAGACAAATGGTGTCCCTCAGGGTCCATATTGGGACCAGTGCTATTCAATATCTTCATCAATGACATAGACATCAAGTGCACTCTCAGCAGGTTTCCAACACCACCCAGTTGAGTGATGCAGCTGATGCATTTGAAGGATGGGATACCATCCAGAGGGACCTGGACAAGAGCACAAAGTAGGCCCATGAGTTTCAACAAGATTGAGTGTGAGTTCCTGCACAGGGGTCAGGGCAACCCCAGTATAAATACAGGCTGGGGGATAAAGGGAATGAGAGTAGTCCTGCTGAGACAGACTTGGGGGTATTGGTGGATGAAAGGCTGGATGTGAGCTGACAATGTGTGATTACAGCCGACTGTGCTGCATCACAGGAAGCTTGGCCAGTAGTTCATGGAGGTGATTCTGCCCCTCCACTCTGCTCTTGTGAGATCCCACCTGGAATACAGGTCTGAAGTCCTCAGAACAGGAATTACATGGACCTGTAGGACTACAAAAGTGAGCAGAAGGGTGGAGCAGCTCTCTGAGGGTTGGTGTTGCTCAGCCTGGAGAAGAGAAGGCTCCAGGGAGACCTTAAAGCAGCCTTTCATTACTTATGGGGGGCTTATACATTTTAGCAAGGCCTGTTGCAATAGGACAAGGGGTAACGGCTTTAAACTAAAAGAAAGTAGATTCAGACTAGACATAAGGAGAAAACATTTTTATGGTGAGACTGGTAAACACTGGAAGAGGTTGCCCAGAGGCACTGTAGATGCCCCATCTCTGGATAAAATCAAGGTCAGATTGGATAGGGCTATGACTAACCTGATCTAATTGAACATGTTCCTGCTTATTGCAAGAGGGTTGGTCTAGATAACCTTTAAAGGTCCCTTCTAGCCCACAGTCTTCTCTGATTATGAATACTTCCACCTGTTGTCAAATGGCACAACTTTCCAGATGGCTAAAACAGCAGGGTTTGTGGTTAAGGTCATATCTATGTGATGAAAACCAACAAACACCAGCTGACTCCCTGTGAAGCAACCTGCAAACTGATATCTGAGTGAGTATCGTGTAAATTATGCCTAGAATTAGGGTCAGTCAGGTCAGGTATTTCACCACTTTTTCAGATTTAATGTAATACTGTTGCATAACACTGCACCATATGACAGTTGGCCATTCAGAGGTATCCAATGCATTGCCCGTTACTGTTGTAGTCATGTCCTGAAGTGTCCATTGATGCTGGAGCACACTACAGGATTACATTGCTTGCCTCAGTTTTCAAGGTGACAATCTGGCCTGGTAAATCAGCTTAGTCATAGGCTTGTGACAACTAGTATACGTCTTTTCATTCAGAGTTCTGCTTAAAGAAAGGCCTTTTCTACCTTAAAAGATTTCACTTAGCAAAGGCAATTAACTTAAGTTGGTCTGGAGATTTTTACTATGGGATAGCTAGTGTTATTCTAATATTGTCATCGGGATTTTATAAGCATTTCACAACTCCTACAAGACCCATGTTAAGTATTTCCCCATATTTCAGTGGAATTGATTATTTTTTGCTTACTCTAAAAAGTATTTTTCATTCCATCGTTCCGCACTACAGATGCTGCAACAATACGAACAAAACCACTTCCTTGTCTTTAACGTCATTACAGTTTTAAGATTTTTTGCGTCACCTCTGATGTGCATCAACAAATTTCTCACAGTGATCTAGCAGTCACAGCTTTTTTTCACTCTAGAGAGGTGTGTGAACAGGAGGACTGATAGCTACCTGATCACAAACCCCAGCAATACAATCACATGGGCTGGTTTTACTGTCTTCCACAGCGCAATTCTTAGCCCACAGCACTAATTGTGGACAATCCATCCCACTAAAAAGACAGTGACAGAACAGGGTGGAAAGCAACTCAACCCACATATCACCTCGTGTTTCCAACTCCGTGCATCTCTGGCAGTGCTCTAGACTTTCTTTATGTTTTAACTGGTTGCCTGAAAATTCCCTCTGTGGTTATCCTCGGTCATGTGAAATGCTCACAAGCTTGTCCTTGCACAGCAGATGCTTCTGTTCAACCCTGAGCACAATAGTGACTGAGGCTTAGGTGGAAAACCATTTACCTCCCAGAGGAGGAAGCAGTAGTAGTCATAGTGGTATTTTGCACATCAAAGGGATTAAAGCACTTAGCAGAGGATTAGAAACCTGATTCTAGAGCCTTCTGAGCCTACTATCTCCCAAATCCAGCACAATGTACCAGCCATGCCGGAGGAGGAAACCCCCTGATTTCTCTAGGCATTTCAGATTGCCTTTGTTAGTGGTTTACTGAGCTTCTCCCAGATGATTGCCCCTGTGACTGTTTACCACATTACTGTCCCCTGCCCTCCGCTCAAAGTCATAAAAATGGAACATAGCGTTATACTCAAAAATTTATTATGGACAAAAGGAAAGACACTATATAGAAAGAGATAAGAATTGATTGTTAGTTTAAACAATCACATTGTACAACTTATCTAACCCAAAAACCACCATGAATAATAGCTCTACAAAACTACCCTAGGATCTAATAATGTTATTTGACATATTTGTTTATCCAATATTCCTCTATTTCCTAGGGTTGAAACCTACAGTCTTCCTCAAACAGAAAGATGAGTAACTAGAACAAGTTGTGAGCAACCTGAGATCCTTGCTGGGAGTATGATGTTCACAGTTGTGGGAGTTTCTTCCTTTTCTATCCTGTGGTATACTTGGAGCTATATTTATATGTCTTCTTATCACACTCTGCCTCCTTCTCACTGCTTCCCTGCTGAAGTCTGATCGTTACCCTCTTCGGCCTCAATTGACATCAAGGGCTGCTACTTGCATAGCACTGCTGCCTCAGGTTAAACAGACCTTTACCTTATTCATGGTGTTCACAGAACTGCTGCTCACGCAGAGGTGAGGCAATAGTCACTTGGCCATTGGGCTCTGATTAAGGCAATCTGAAACCATGCCAAGACAAACCCACACATGTGCTGACACCCTGCACTGTCAACTCAGTCCAACACCTTTGGCCTTTTACCAATAATGGAAAATTCATGTTTTCAGAGCTACAGCAGCAAACATTCTGACCTTCTGCCCTTCTCTTTCCTCCTCCTTCTTCTACTTAAAATATAACCTCCATTTATTAAGTGCAGTTTTCTCCATATGTGCAGTTCTGGAAAAAAATATCTACTTATGCTAAGTTGCTCTACCTCACAATTTCTAAATTACAAATTTGGAGAAGACAGCCAGGATTCTATCAGGGGCACTTTGTTATGCCAAGGAAACAAACTATGTATTTTAAAATAAAAGTATAGAGCTCAAATCTTCGTTTATTCCTTCAGCTGAGCAGATGTGGTGGAAAAGTAGGGCGGCAGTTTTAGTTACAACTGTACTTAAAATTTATTTTCCTAGTTGGTATTCTGAGCATAACAAAAAAAAAATGCTAAGGGAAATTGAACATCTATACTGGTTGAAGGTTAGTTCTGTATCTTATAATAATCCTTTCTGACTTAAATATTTAAATTTGAAAATTTATCTAATGCAGTATTGTCTTTCTTCTGTTGAGATCATTGATGAAAGAGAGTGTACAAGCAACCTCTTTTATAGCCTCTCATATATATATATCTTTTTGATAATGCATTACTAGATTTCTCTCTTTATGGAGAGTAGACAAGAATGATAATTTCAAGTAGGTTACAAGTGTCTTACTAAGTCCTTTCCACAATGTGGTAAGCACTGGCTAATGCAAATAGAATTGTTCTTGGATAAAAAATTAGAAACAGATTTCTAAGACTGTTATTCTTTGTCCTCTCCACTCTTTGTAAAGATTGCAAATTGTGTAGCATTTTGATGCAAAATAGTCTCCAATTTTAATTTTATCATAATTCTGTAAGTATAGGAACATCTCTCTCTTTGGAGATATCTACAACTACCATCTAATCTAATAAAAATGGTTCTATTAAGAGAAAAATAATGTTAAAATGGTTCACTGATTTCACAAAATCAGTTTGATTACCCTTAAAATAATACAGGCTTAAGGAAACATTAATTTATAAGCAGAACAGAAAAAGAATTCTTTGTAACCTAAATGACCAGTTTAGGGGTTTGTTCATTGTTTGAAAACTAGTTGGAATTTATAAAATGAGTGTGCTCTAGAAGTCTTTGATATTTTATCATAAGAAATTGCAGAAGAGTTCAGGTAAATGTTAATATTGTATTAGATACACAAGGATCTCATCAAAGTGTTCTTAGAGCAATTAACTAGCTATCTATCTTGATAGTACCAGAAAAAAAAACCATCTTGTACATGTTCCCACTAAATATAACAGAAGGAGATATAATTGGCCACACTCATCTCTTAAAAATATTAACCACAATAGGAAGAAAAGCTAAAGAACTGAAAATCAGCACCGAAAGAACAACACAACTCCAGTCCTCCTAAGAGAGACATTTGTCAGCTGTTACCACTTTTCTCTGCTTAATTTAGCAAAAATTGTTATTTCAGGATGTCATGATTGCTGTAGAGTGGTTTATTATTTAAATCACTATGGTGTTTGAATGAAATACTCAGAATCTGAAGACCATATATTCACTGGATGCATACGTGATGTCAGATGTTTGTGAATTACAAGTAAGCAACAGAGATTGACACTGACTTGTAAAAAGATTCTGAATCCCTGATTGAACTACTGAATATCTTCAAAACCCAAAATTAAACTCTTACTCATCAAATTTCTGTAATATTCCTTGTAATCACGCAGTAAAAAATCTCATCTGGGTAAACTAAAACTGTGGCTCCAGGACAAGGGAAAAGGACTCTGACATCCTCTTGAAATACACCCATAGGAGCTGGAACCTTTCCTGCTGCTTTTGATTTATATATACAAAGTTTAACAGTAAAAAGCTTTACATATAAATCAACAATTAATAATACTTAAGGAAAACCCGGAAGATACCTTGGCTTTGGGCAGTGAAAAATTATACATAGAAATGTAGGATAAACATAGGAATATGTTTATTTCAAAAGAGTAATGTAGTTATTTTATTTCCTTCTTTGTTGCATTGCACACACAAGTTTACATTCTATTTATCTTTCCTGCAGTAGCATTATAAAAGTGTAACAGGCTTCTCATCCTTCCCCCAAGAAAAAAATGAATTTAAAGAATACATCCAATACTTCACATCTTAGGATTTTATATATTTGTACTTCATTTTTCACAAGCATATAGTGTACTTAGAGCCACCTCTCAAGGGAATAAGGCTTCCCTGGACCCCAGGAACAAGGGTAACTGTCCAGCAGAGCTGTTTTCCTTTGTATCATCTTCCCTGATATGTTTTTGGATGCCGAGACTGCACAAGCTCTCTAGACCCAACAATCCCCACTCTGCACTTTTGCTGAACTGTGGGGGTAAAACAGGGCTGGATGCCCAGGTAGTGAGGCTCTTCTACCTCTGGCTGAGCCCTGGGGTTTGCTCAGTCCTTCTGCCCGCAGCTGCTGAACGGATTTGGAAGTGAAATGATGTAGCTGCCCCTGAGCTAGGCTTAGTACTTCAGACACTTCTTTTGGAGTAGAAATCTCTCTTGCATAAGGCCAGCATTTCTTTAAAATCCAAGCTATTGGCTGCTTTTCTCATGCCTAACTTCCCTCCATACTATCTTCAAAAACAAAATAATTAATTGTAGTGCCATTAATGGTTAGGATTATCTCATATTTACTCTAAATTCTGAACTGGGAGCACTGAAAGTCTGTGCTTTGTGATTAGATTTAAACATTTACATGTCCATTAAACAATGCCTTATGCTTTCCAAAATTATATATTTATCCAGATATTGAAGTATACTTGAGTAATAACATCACAAGATGTGAGAAATTACTCATATATTCAGATATTGGCTCTAACTAGACATTAATAACATACCAATAATTTTGTATGTAAAGAAAAAATAAGAAATCTGATGCAATATCTCAGATATATGTACACATTTTTCAAAGACAACTTACGTGATATGAGTCAGTTATACAGAATCTACAGTGAAGGCAAATACATCTAAAATCAGGCTCAACCTCTAACTATTAGATTATTAACCTCCACTTTGCTGAAAAACTACTTTATCATAAACACCTCAGTCAATTTCTTACCACTAGGAATGAATTAAGATGGGAATTTTAAGAAATCTTGAGACCTCTTGGCCTTTAACTCTGTTATCTCTCTCAGACAGGAAAAGTGTTTACTGATTTCATATTTCCAAAAGAAAAAAATCAGTAAAATATCTAAATAAAACTGAAAATTAAATGTGAGATTTAAATATCAAAAATATTTATGTATGTCTTTTAAAACATCTGAGAGCTTTTATTAGACATTAACTGATCAATTATTATCAAATAATTTGCAGGTTAGAAAAGATAAGCATTCCTTCATAAAATATGTTGCTTTGCCTATACTCTGACTAGGATTTATTAAGATATACCAACACATTTTGAAATCTCTAGAATGGTTATGATTCTGTGTTTCTAACTTCTAAAATAGAATTAAGCATAAAAAAAAAGGTGCTATTTTCAATCTAACAACATATTGTATCTATATATAATAAATATTAACATATGAATAATATTTATTTACAGTAAATAAACACATTGATCTGTCTGTCCAAGACTTCCATTCAGAAAAAGGAATTAACCAAACACATAAAGAATAAAATAACACAGAATTAGTAACAAAATACTGAATTCATAATATTAAGATCACTAAAATGGAAGTATTATTCTAACGATGCAAGACTCTGCTCATTATGCATGTGAACTAAAATTGTTGCATTTCTATTATAGCAATCCCTCTTTAATCCTCAAAAGCACTCTACACAGCAGGGATATCACGGTGGACCATAATGGAGCTCCAGGATCTGCAATCCGTCCACCACTGGTGTGGTTCTCCAAGTCACCAGCGGCAGAGAGGTCTTCTTTGTAATTGTACCTGTTCAGGGACCATGTCTTCTCAAACACTGGATATTGCAAATCTGCCTTGGTAATCTATGTAGGAAATATTTCCTGCCTTCAGCATTCCACACACAAATCCCAAATGACGAAATGCTGAGGTGTGACTGACATTGTGCAACTTTACTGTAATGCAGGTGGTAATTCCTACATCATACACGATTTAAATGTCAAATCAAGGCTCATTCCATTCCCTTTTATAAACAAAAAGTATGTATCCTAATAGTTCAGCTGTTACTAGTTTTATTCAAATTTACATACAATATGTTTTATCGGCAGTGGGCTGCACTTCGGTTCTTTCTTTGTAGGACCTGACCTGACCGAAATAAGCTATGCTTTATATTGTGTACATATTGCTTTGTTGCTGAACAAAACCAGCTTGATGCATCCAAAGAATCACAGAAACTGCCTTTATCTCATCTAACTGCAGAGGGAACAAAGCAGGTGTCTATTCCTCAGTCAGTTATTTAGATTCCTACTACAGGGAATGAAGACCTAGATCTCATGTTAGTGGCCTAAAAGAGATGTCGGCAGAGGACCATCAGTGTTAAACCAGTGCCAATAGATATGCTCTGAGACATCTGCATGGTGGATCAGTCAGAAGACAGGCAAAATGCTCACAGGTATCTAGTCCTGGATGTCACTGTTTAGGCACCTGAACCAAGCCCCTATTCAATATGGTCAATAAAATTCAAAGCACTGTCCATCTCACCAAGTATAGGTGTCTACTTGAGGCAGTACTTGCTTGTTAAACTCCACACTGAGTACACTGAATAGCTCTTCCTTGACTGCAAAGGTCTCTTGCAGACACAATCACTACAAAGCTCAGTTTGACCAGAATTCCATCTCATTTGAAAAATATGTGTACATTTATGAAAGATAGTACCTATGGCAATGATAAAATGAAATACTACCTTGTTTCAGAATTGCAAACAATGCAAATGTTTCAATAAAAAAAAGAAAAAGTAACTATAGATATGTTTTGGCCAAATTATACATCTGTTTTGTGCACAAAGACTGTCCATATGAGCTAGTTGCCAATTACATTCTCCCTTGAAAATCTTTAATTTCACTTTACTGAATCCATAGATTCTCTTCCTGATATGTAATCTCTCCACCTGAGTTTTCCTCTCTCACAAGATAAAGGACTGTAGTATCTAGGTAACAGATTTTGAGAATGATGACCTGTCTGCCTCGTGACTTTCACACAAACTAACACTATATGTTATTTTGGGTTTCCTGTCCTCTGATGACTAAAATATAGGCCCAACTGATGGCCTCTACAGCAGCATATATACTGAAAGAATATTAAGAAAAATAATGACAATTAAATAATAAAAATTAAATAAATTTAATTTATAGGCTACTACTACAAGCAGTACAAAATTATTTATCTAAATCATCACGTAATGAAAACAAAAACACAAATTCCAGATCGATCAGATTTTGCATTGCTATGTTATTATTACTTTTCAAAACATTATTTCTTTGAAAAAGGAACCATAGAACTTTCATTGGTAAATAGTACAGAATTATTTTTAATGCATGGGCTTTTTCTACTAGCCCTATACAATCCAGAAAAAGTGTATTTTAGGTTAAATATCTCAGCAGTAATGACAGGAAAACAAAGCTTGAGAGGGAGGAAAAAAGGAAGAAATGTGGGAAGGACAATATGGTAAAAATGTGTTGTTTGTCGTTTTGTTTTGTTTTGTTTTTTTAATTATTTTTTTGGCAACCTAAAGTATTATAGGCTGGTTTAAATGTAACTGTGAGCTTTTTCTTCCCTTCATCTTTTATTACAGTGTGTTCCCAGATTTGAAGGATACCTTGTCATTTCAAATGACAGAAATTCCAATATATTTGTGTTTTATACCAACACTGTGAAAGGTTTTATTTTCACTGCGACATATAAAAAGACCAAACCCTGAAACCATAAGACTGCAAACAAAATAAAACAAACTTACGATTCTCAAGGTATGTTGCCTACTTATACACTCCATAATATAAATACTTATACAGCAGTTCTTTTTTGATATTAAATACTTTATTCCATAACTAAGACACAGCTCTCCTGTCTAGTATTTTATATATTTTTCATTTTATATTGTTTCATTTGTCTTTCACAGCCAGATGGATCTTCCTTTTTTTCTACAACATGCTTACATGTCCTTAAGTGTGCTGCTGAATTATGAGCAAAATCAAGCACAATTTTATGGTTTTTAAAAAAATAAACTACCATAAATTAATACCTGAGCATCAGACTGCTTGTTTGGGGCTAACTGTTACATCAAATATTTTCTGAAGTTACTTCTCTAAGCCCAAAAGGGTAAGGTTATGTGTGGATCCCAGTTAGGAATCAATTCACCTTTTCTTATCGTCATCTGTTCTAAATTCCTGCCTGTGAGTAAACTTGAAAGTGGTTTTCAGCAAGTGAGCGCAGCAACCTCTTTATGCTTACTGGAAGTATAAGAATTGACATAGAAATACATTGGTATGAACTATTTACAGGGTGGACCAAGTCCGGCATCTGATTGTTTTCTCCATTCCCCAAGATGGAAAGTGCATTTAAGTGATTTTGGATATCCACTGATAAGTCATTCGACGTAATTTCTAAAATGAAGCAGTCATAGTGAGAAAGTTCTCTGAGCAAATGTGATGGACTGTGCTGTGCCTCAAAAAAGATTGTCTTTATTTCTGGGAAAAAAAAAAAACAAACAAACAAGACATATCTGATTGTTACCTAATGCCTACTTATCCAATTTCTTATGTAAAAGGAAAGATCATGTTCCAAGAAGTAAAGAAAATGAGGACCTGACAAGATGCATTAGAACTGTCCTCCCTTCCACCAGAACAAAGGAGGAGTTCCATGAATGATGAGCACTTTAGTTTGCAAAGGATAAATCCATTGATCAATTGGAACATGATTTATTAAGTTTTCAGAGCTTGATAATAATACAATGCAGAAATGTCACATCGTATTACTCTTATGCAGTAAAAGGAAGCTGAGCATTTTGCTTAGACTATTGTCTTTCAGTAAAAAACTACTTTTGGGCAGTAGAAGACAGTAGCTTTCAAAGAAAGCTATAATTAGTTCTAAAGAGAATCTTCTGGAGGACCTCTGAGCAGAGGATTTGCTATTTCTGTTAAAAAATATTATGAAGGCATTTAGAGGGAAAAACAAACTAAAAAAAATCAGGTAAAGATTACAGAAGACTATGCAACAGCTATTATGAAATATTTTCAAAACAGTAATATAGAAAATTAATAAGTTAGAGATGACAGCATTCATATCAAAATGAACAGGCAAAAATAAAACTGATATTTCTAAGAGAAATTTCATAAAAATACTTACCTCTCCTTCAAAATACTCCAATCTCATAAACACATCTTCCATTATTAATATCAATGGGTTTTAAAAGGTTAGGTATTTGTGTTTTGGTTGGGATATTTTATCGATAATTTTGCAAATTTTGTACTGAAGTTTACTGAGTAAAATTCCTCTACACGTATTACAACAACCAGAAAGGAGGTTGTAGCAAGGTGGGGGTCAATCTTGTCTCCCAGGTAACAAGTCCTAGAGAAAGAGGAAATGTCCTAAAGTTGCACCAGGGGAGATTTACATTGGATATTAGGAAAAATTTCTTCAGCAAAAGGTTTGCCAAGCACTGGAACAGGCTGCTCAGGGAAGTGGTTGAGCCACTATCCCTGGAGATTATTCAAAAGACATGTAGATGTGGCACCTGGGGACATGGTTTAGTGGCGAACTTGGCAGTGACAGGGTAACAGTTGGTTTCAATGAGCTCAGAGGTATTTTCCAACCCAAATGGTTTTATGAGTCTATAACTCTACTAGGAAGCCCAACCTGAATTCCACTGTACTTCAGTCACTAATAGCCCTTCTTTTTTCCCTCTGAACCAAGATCCCACTCATTTCTATTAATGTAATCAGATGAGGTTCATCACCTACGCATTCATTCAGATATAGTTTAGATTAGCATCTTCTGCCTTCCTTTCAGCAGATCTCTCAGCAAATCAGTGCTGACCAGTGAGAAACAGCTGAGGGACAGGGCTTGTTCAGCATAGAGCAGAGACAGGTTCTGGGGAAGGTAACAGCAATCCCCCAGTACCTGCAAGGAAATTATTGGGAAGATGTTACCAGGCTCCTCACAGCAGAGCATGGTGAGAAAGTGAGGGGCAGTAAGCATAAGCTGAAAGAGGAGAGGTTCAGGCTGGATGTAGAGAGAATTTTTTTCCTCAAGAATGCCAGGGAGTGGCACAGACTGCCCAGAAAGGTTGTGCATGCCTGGAGGTTTTCCAGACTGACTGGATAAAGCCTTTAGCAGCCTGGTCTGATCTCACAGCTGACCCTGCTATAAGCAAGAGCTTGAACCAGATGAAACTCTGAGGTTCCATTCAATACAAATTATGCTATGATTTCAATTGGTGAATTATCATTGTGACAGGCTTAACACATATTTCTGAGTCCATAAAACTGAAGAAAAAAACCATCTCATTAAAAAAAGTAAGTGCAATCTCATCTAAGATGTTTGTTTCTGAACAAGATATTTCTGATGTACATTTTGACATGTAAGCCCAGAAATAGCTGAATGAATCAGCACCATGTGTTTTTGCAACACATTAACACAGGGCCACATATTGAAATCCACTAAATAATAATAATAAAATATGCACAGCATGAAATTCTCCTAACAGTGACTTTTCCTCCTTTTGTATTTTAGAAAGGTCTACGATGGCTGGAGATTGCAAGACCAACTGGCTCCTTATAGAAGCTAAATTATATAAGAAACTGTTCTAGAGCCCCTGATCTATTTCATAATACAAGATTTCTTAAAACTAAAAAAAAAAAAAAGGTAAACAACAAAAAAAACCCCAACGCTTCAATTTTCACATATTGTAGATCACTCATAGCAATTCTAAGAGCCTGACAGTAATCAATGGTGTAGACAATTGAGTCACTCAGTGGATTACAACATATTCAGGACTTAGAGATTCTCTTGCAGCAAATCCACTTTCTTGATGCAGGGATGTGAGACTATCCCATTAATTACAACCTTAAAAATAATGCTATGCTGAATATCTTCTTTTGCAAATTTCTATAATTATTTATTGCAAACTTTAATCAGGTAAGAATTCTGAAAGCTTCTGAATGATGAAAGCTAAATGAATGCCCCACTGAAGACCAAAATATGCACTATAAAATGAGACATTCTGGGGAGGAACCAGTGTTTTCAGCAAGCAAACACAAGAATTCAAAAGTAAAACATGTTAGGAAAAAAAAAAAAAGCAGTGAGCAAAATTGAATAGACCAGTCTCTTCACTGCTACATGCCCTGTACAAAATGGAACCATATTTGGGAAAATCCATTGATTTGGCAGCACTTTACATGTACTTGGCATTCACATCATAGAGGTATAACTGATTAAACAGAGAGTGAGTGAACAGGCTACAGCAGCAGTCCAGCAGTCAATTTTTCATTTCACAGTATTTGTGAACAAGCTGCAAGAGGACTAACTTTCCAGAAAGCCATGCTAACAGAACTCTAAGCTTTAGAAGTTTGAAAGACTTTATTTTTTTTAATTTCAATACTGGTTTGAAAGACTGGTATTAAATTAACATCATAAAGATATTATGGTCGAACTAGGATTCAACTCCTTAATATATAAAATAATTCAGAAATGTTTAAGTTTCTAAAACAGAATCTCTATTGTTGTGGAACTGTTTACACAGTTTAAGGACCCCTTATTTTTTCAGCCAGGACATCCATAAAGACTACAGTCTGTCTAAAAAATAATATGTATACTGAAACTTACTTAGAACAGGGACTCTCAAAGACATGAGATATAATAAGGAATAAAAAGAACAGAGAAGAGAATATAATGTCACAATAAAATGACTTAAAATTTAAGATTTTTAATAAACTATGATCTGTATTTTTCCCAGAGATGGATTTCCAAACATAAATTTTTCTTCTTTTATGACAAAAACCTTAAAATAGACAGAAACATTGGTGCTAATGGGAAAATAGGAATCTCCAGGAGTAGAAATCTTGTTAAAGATGCCTTCCTATCAGCCATGGTAAGAGTGAAGAAGACTCACCCTCCTTAGATACAACTCTGATCAAACATAGCACAAGTCTCCAAGTTGTAGCCCTGTATACGAGATTTTTAAAAGTGAGAATAATTTTGATATTGTAGCTACTAAATTTTTGTATATATTTAAAAATCCCATCTCTTTCAGAGGAGAAGGAGCACTCTATCCACAAATTGTCTAACTGTGTTTTTTTTTAGAACTTATGTTCTAAAAAACATCATGTTTCTAAAAAACATTATGTTCTCCTTCTGTGAAGGATTTACAGTTTCATAATTAAATGTAAACAAAGAAAAAAAACCCTTAATTTTACACTTCTTGCCTAATTATTTACTTTGTCGTTCCCCGATAGGTTCTGAGTAGAATCATTGCTTAGTTTGTGTTCTCACATCATTTGTGATTTTACATAACTGCCATAACAGTTATGAACAGTCTTTTTTCCAAGACAAAACATTCTAGTGGATTTAATCTGGTTTTGCACAGAAGTATTCCCATACTTTTGAGTCACCAGGACCATTTCCTTACAGGTCCTAAAATAACCTTTCTTTGAGACTGGGAATAATTCTAGAAGAAATGAAGATATGGATGCAATATGAAATTGTAGAGAAGCATAATGCATTTTGGGTTCTTCATTCCTCTCCTAGAAAATTCTATTTCATCTTTTGACTCCTGAAAGCAGAGTTTACTTTTTCAAAGAGGCCTCTGTGAGGACGCTGAGATAATTTCTCCTCTGACAAAAATTAAGCAAAAGCTCATCATTTGTTGGTGGTAGGAATACACAAGCAAACACACAGAGGTAATGAATTGACTGAGGATATTTCACTCACAGAAAAACCTAATTGAATCTGTGATTTTACCTCCCATTCACTCAGTATTCTCATATCCTTCAACTGTCTTTCTCCTTTAGCTTCAAAGAAAAGTCTTCTGCAATGTTTTGTAGTGCCTGAAAACTTTAGCAACTCATTCTTCACACCATATGCAAGTCATTTGTGCGTGGACATAAGCTTGAGAGAACCAACTGGCAGCCTCTCTGAACTGAGAAAAAAGGGTTATTTATTTCAACATTTTTATTTTTCCTGTCACCTAACTCCCTTCTTATCTAGCAGCAGGAATATTACATTGAGAGATGTATCATGGGTCATATTTAGAGGAAAAACTAAACCTGAGTTCCATTTTTAGATGGTCTGTTGTGGCATTAAATTACATGCAAATGTATATTTGGTGACTCATGCTCAAAAGCAGAACACAGTGGCTTTGATACCTCAGTCAGTGAAAAGGGTATTTTGCTCACCTTATTTGTACGCTCAGCACTGACTGTGCTGAGCTTAGCTAAAGGTTCTTACCTGTGACATTACTGATTTTACACAATAAAAAACTAACCTGAAGCTGAAGACATGGCATAGGGCTAATTAAATAAATAAAAGAAATACTTACTGTGGTCTTTTAACTATATCTACTCTTACATACTCTCCTCTCACAGACTGAAAACTCCTACAACCTAAAGTAGTATAATTTGCCATTTGTACTTGCTCCTCTTGAATTGCTTAATCTTTGATAAAGATAAATTTACATTTTACAAATTGTCAATTCACATTTTCAACCGCATTTCATTAAGGTGTTTTGAAGAGTAAGGTTCAGTTTGGAAAAAAAAATGTTGACACAAAGCTTGAATAATACCTTAATCTGCTTCTGTGACTAGAGTTACAGAAGGTAATAAATGTGCTATATGCAAAACCATATAAACTGAAAAAATTCATATAAAAAGCATATAAGGTGACAAAAGTCACTCTCCTGTAGGATTCCTTCTGTGTTATCTGGTTTCCTAGACATGTACTTAAATTTTTCACAGACAAGTATGCTTCTACCTCTCCTAAACACTGTGACCACAGCTTTACTAAGACTAATCAGAGACAAGAAAGTAGATGCTTCCCTCTCACCCTGACAGTGATAGGGAAAAATGGTACTGCCTGTACAAAGAGAGGCTGACCAGCCACTATGGCCAATCACTTATTTAAACTAATCACATCCGTATGGCACCTGCTGCAGGAATTAATTTTACTTTCTTCACTTCTGCTACAAAAAATAATTGTCCTACATTCCCATTTGATAGCTAGCATTTTCATATAAAATTAATAAAATGAAGGTGCTTTAGGACCATATTTTGCATGTTTGAATGCATAAAAATAGAGTAAAAGAGAAACTTGCAACTAATGCCATGTCCTCCCCATGCAGTTGTACCTGTCAGGATGTTTGAACAGGTTGTTTGCAATGCTCTAAACAAAAAACTTAACTAAGACCTCAGTTTAGCTATCTGAATAGTCAAAGGATTTAATTAATCTTATAAGCTTAGTCATAGTCTCAACATGACTTTAAATCTGATGTCATCTGCTAAACTGGAAAAAGAAATTACTAGACAAGAAGAACATCTGACTTGAAAGATATACAATGTTCCTCTTCAATATACCCCTAAAAATATGGCTACATCAGAAATGCAGAAAAAAACTAATGCCACCATGAAAAGCTGTTTAATTCATCAATTAGTCCAACAAGCAAGCACTATACTGTCAAACGATTGTTTTGTTAGACCAGTCCCAGCAATAGAGGAACCTTGAAGATGGATAATTTCTCCTGGGATTACATAGGGAAGAGATTATCAGAGTATGATCCTGTTGCTACCTTTTATTAAAAAAAAATATCATCTGTTAGCTACCAAGTTTTATGTAGTTAGGTGAGCATCATTTTCAGTATGATCTCTCTTTTTAATTCACACACAGTAATATAGTCCTTCATACTAAGATAAGCAAATAAACTGCAGAGATTTTTGTCCTTGATCATGCCTCAAAGAACCATCTCTGTTTCTCCAAAGGAAATTAAAACAAGCTTTCTGACATTTTAGCTTTTAGGATGGGCAATTTATATTTGCAATTATGATCAAAGACTGCATTTCCTTTCCCGTGAAGAGCAGACAATTGCTCTCCTACAACTCAAGCTCATTAACACTTCCTCAGAACTCAGAGCCAGACTGTGGAACCGATGCATGGATAATAGTGCAGCTCAACAGGAAAGTGCTTGTCTGAAGGGTGTATACGACTTACTGGTATGACTTCCAAGCATTTCACAGTCTTTATTCTGACAAGAGAAGTGTCACATTTTCTCTGGACAGCACCGGAGCAGACTGAGGTTTTATAAGAATGCATTGATAAAGACTGGTGTAAGAGAAAAGCTGAGGGGAGACCAAGTCTAACCAAAATGCATAAAATAACATCGGCAGGTGGTTACACTCCACTTCACCCTCTCATCAGGCAAGCACACAATAGAACTTTTCACTGATTTGCAGCTTCTCGAGGCCAGGAAACAGGCAATTAATTTAACCCAGTGCAGTTTTACCTTCAATGCTTCCTAAAATCTCCTCAGAACATAAGCTGTGCCAATTAGTGTACTTGAGACACTGGATGAGAAGATATAAACACTGAAGTAGTCGAGAACTTAAGTGGTCATAAAGAAATATGCAAAAAGACTTCTGATTTACAACATCTGCTTTATCAAGCCTCTCCTTTTTTAATTTATTTTCATTCCTTTTTCAGTCTCTGATATTTTCCTTTATAAGATGCAATCAGCTGCAGGCAGATGTTGGCAGTTTTCCAGAAAAGTCTGGATAAAGCCATGAATAACCCGGTCTGATCCTGCTCTGAGAAGGAGATTGGACAATAAAACTTCTTGAGGTGTCTTCCAACCTAATGTATTCACATGAAAAAGAATATAGCACTTCATAGGAGGTATTGTTTCTGCCTCTACTGAGAAAAAGTCATAAAACCAAATAATCATTACTGTTGTGTGGGTCAGACAATTCATTGAATCAAGGTTATCATATAAACTAAATTGTGACTATGAAGAAGGCAGTGCTTTAATCGCGCTTTCAAAGACATCATTATTCAGCTACAGCACAAGTGAAAGTAGTGTTTATCACCAGAGGAAAAGTGATAGCAGTGTTCAAAACAAGTTATTTTATCTATATACTGAATGGAAGATATTAATAACAAAGAAGCCTTAATCACTGAAAGACTCTTTTTTAAAATGGAGTTTCATGGTGCATATTCAAGGCTACTGTCACACAGAATTGCTAGCAAGTGACAGCGAGATCTTCAGAGTAAGATTCACAACGGCCCACATGAAAAGATAAAGCTGCTTAAAGAAGGCACTGGATCAAGCTAGGTTTTCCTAAAATCCTACAGGCAAATACCTAATTCTAGGCTTTAGGAAGCAGCAACACTTTGCCAGAAGCAGTAGAAAAACAAGAGTAATATATATTAGGTCTAAATAAACATTGCAGTATTTTAGATAGCATGACAAGGGGCTAACAGATTTACACTTGCACTGCCTGTGCTATGAGCCATTCGAGAGCTTTAGTTCAGATGCTAGGGAGCCACGTCATTATCCCAGTGTGTCCCAGAAGGGAAATAGGTCAAACTTTCTCAAGCATGGAGCAGCACTTAAGATGAATATTTGGATTCAAGTCTGGAGATGTCTTATCTCTGGACAGCTCAGGAAATGAGATAGCACAGCTGTCAGCACAGCATATTCAGGTATCTATTTGTACATGTTCCTGTAGCTATGTCCTTTGTGGTCCAGTGATTAGGACATACACCGTTCCTACAACACAGTGGGAAATTCCAGGGGGCTAGGTTGCCATGCAGTAATTACTGGCAAGGTATTGGTAAATGTTCAGTACCTTTTTAACAAGTGCCTAGAAATATCTAAGACCAAGTACTTCTATCTCTATGTACAAGAAAAGAATTGAGTAAAAAATCCATTATGTGACTGTAAGCAAATGACTCTGTGAGACTCTTCTGAAAATTCAGGCAAAGGTCCCTGGCAACCTGTATCACTCTGTGGTATGATGAAGAGAGGTGAGGTATGCAGCTCTCCTCACACAAGGCAAGACAATTTCCTTGATAGTCCTGAGAGCTGTGTCTATCCACAGAGACTCAGACTGACACATTATATGTTTTATCATGACCAAAGTCCTGTTTTACTGTGCTGTATAAGGTCTCTTTGCTGTGTCACAGAACAGTACAACACAGATACTTTCCCTTTTATACAGATAAATGTAACTTTTCATACCCACTGGCAAAGGTACTTAAAAGTTTAACACTAAACAGTTGAAAAATGATTCCTGAGATCTGGATGCCAAACAGAAAACATAGCAGATGAAAAGAAACTGACTCCACAATGTTAGGTGGGTTCATCCCCTGGGAACCTGCTCTGGTTAATGAAGATGATATAGTAAATTTCCATGCTCCTATTGTCAAGTCAGAAATAGGCAGTGTGCTGATGTACTTCAGAACGTACTGACATGAGAGCCTAAACAACATACCATAACTCCCAACTGTTACATCCCTCTGGAACAAAATTACCAGGCATAATTTATAGCAAAACCCATAATTTGTGCCAGAACTTCAATGTCAGAAGATGTAATGAGAAAACTAAGAGCTTCCAATTCCTCATAATGCACAGAAATCAACTTAAATCAATCCAATACTCAGGTCACAGTTCTCCTTTCCAACCAGAACAACAACCCCTCCCCTCTGTAGCCCCATTCAACATCTGAAGTGCTATGCCTCCTTCTCATTAGCCCTATCCCTGTAAAACTTCCATTAGGTTCTTCATTAGCTCGACTGCAGTGACACCTTCCCACCCCATCTTATACCTGTATTCTGTAATTCATTCTGGGTAGTTAAACAAAACATTTAATTACTTTAACCGGTATGAAAACAATTTCTTTATGCATTCAGTTAGGAATCCGAGGTATGACTGCCTTACCACTACTAAAATTGCATTCAAGTACCTTCATCCTCTTTCCCAGAAACACATGCATCTTGTCCTCTTCTAATTCCTTTTCAGTCAGCTGAAACATGTACACTGCTTTTAAAGCTTTCACAACACTGAGTAATTGTTAAGGAAAATAACCAGAGAGTGCAAAGAACACAAAGTCTAGAAGCAGCTAATTATAGCATTACATCTGACAAAATAGGATGTGTTCATTTGTGAGGCGACCTGCACAGATTTCCTCTGTGAGCTGCCCACAATGCTTCTTGCGTACAACCACATAACAGGTGGGCAGAGACAAAGAGTGAAGATATTCTCTTGATAAATCACTGAAGCTGAGTCAGTATCAAGTATTTACTATTTAGCAGAAAGCAGACAGCTGGTTTACACCTTTGAAAAAGCAAAGAGAAAGCACTAGAGCTAATATAGCCTAAGACAGTAAATGTAGTTTAGGTAGCACAGTCAGAAGGTGCTGGACTCAACTCATTCATTGTGTGCATGAATTCAGAACAACTAAAAGCAGGTACCTTTTCATAGAATCATGGGTTGGCTTGGAAGGGACCTTTAAAGGTCACCTCATCCAATCCTCTCTGTAATGAGCAGGGATACCTTGAACTAGATCACGTTGCTCAGTGCCGCGTCCAACCTGATCTCGAACACATCCAGGGATGGGGCCCTTCTCTGGGCGAACTGTTCCAGTGTTCAACTGTAAAAGCTTCCTTCTTTATATTTAGTATAAATCCACCCTTTTTTAGTTTAAATACACTATCCCTTAGTTTAAAACCATATTTTAGTTTAAAACCTTAGCCCTTGTCCTGTTACAACAGGTCCTACTAAAAAGTTTGTAGTAGGCCTCTTTCTTATGACCTCCCACTTTAAGTTCTGAAAGGTCACTGTAAGGTCTGGAGTCTTCTCCAGGCTGAACCGTCCCAGCTTTCTCAGCCTGTCTTCACAGGAGAGGTGTTCCATTCCTCTCATTTTGTGGTCCTCCTCTAGACTCTCTCCAACAGGTCCATGTCCCTCCTGTGCTGAGAACCCAGTGCTTGATGCAGTACCCAAGGTAGGGTCTCACAAGAGCAGAATAGAGAGGCACAATCAACTCCATCAATCTGCTGACCATGCTACTTGTAATGTGGCTCAAGATATGGTTGGCTTTCTGGGCTGTGAGTGCATGTTGCCCATCTGGTCACTGAGCCATTGACCACTACTTTCTGGCTGCAACCATCCATACAATTTCTTATCCACCAAACAGTGCACAGTATACGGTCCTAAACAAAATGAGTTCCTAACTCTATTTCCCTTATTTGCTGCTTATTTTTATTTATAGGTTGCTTTTGTTTGCTTTTTTTTTTTAAAGATCTGTCTTTGTTCCCTTGTTTGACATGCTTCACTGTAAGTAAGGAGCATCCACTTTTCACCTACAGCAGGGCTCCGGGGCTCTTCAGTTCAAACAATCTGTCATAGGTTATTGTATTAAAGTCATGAGATGCCTGGCAGGAAAATAAAGGTCAACCTTCACCATGAAATATTTATACAAAACATATCTGCAGCATAATCCTTGCACTGGATATGCATCCTAGTAGTGGGATGTGGCTTCCCATTAAGAAGTGTTATCATTATAGGTCACCACTCTCAGGATACTTGTTTATAACTAACACAAAGCCACCTCAGAGTGGATATATAAAGGGACTTCTCACAGACACAACCACAGCTTTTAAGCACTTGACTTTACAGATTGGAATATTCTTTCAAGGCACTTTTCTTTTTTTCCTTTTTTTTTTCTTTTTTTTTATTTAATTTATTTCAACAATAAACAAAAATCCTACTAACATGGTCAATTCTGTTGGGAAAAAAACATTTCATAACAGTAATTTCTGACTGACAGTTCTCCTTCGAGGGAAAAAAAAAACATTAGAAAACAAAGTTTGATTTTGGGAAAACTCTGACTATAGCAAATGAAGAGTTTAGTTGAAGGGGATGAAAACAAATACAAAACAAAGGAAGTCACATGGTAAAAATAATTTGAATAAATGAAGAAAAGAAACAGACCATGAAGACTGGCAACACGGGCAGAAAGCAAAGGTCAGAGAAACTTCAAGAGAGTTTGAGAAAATGAACTTCAAACTGGACACAAGGGAAGCTGGAAGAGCCTACGTACGTATTATTAAGGGACCACTGTCTACAGGAGTAGATGCCAGGAGAGTATCAGGGGAAAGTATAACATTTTCCCTCTTCTCACTCTTCTTCTGGCATCTGTTGCTGATGGAAACATAACTCTTTGTTCTGTGTACCTTGGTCTGACTCAACACCATCATCCCTGTGTTCATATAATCCCCCTGCACACACGATGAAAATCCAAAAGGAATACTTTATGTAGAATGAATGACTATGGTCTACTCTGAAACTACAAACAAAGCAGCCAGACGTTGCTTTATCCAATTCTTCAGGGGATTAATTATTAATACCTTGAGAGATATGTGAACTGCTATACAGAATTTGCAGTCCCACAAGCACGAAGATGATAGATGAGTAGAAAACAAGTTTCCTAGCTCTAAAATTAGGAATGTCTCTTGAAAAATAATTCACATCTTCCCAATCCCTTTGATTTTCTATGAGTTATTTCACTCTTCCCCATATTAAATATATATGTGTGTGTGTCTGTGTCTGTGTGCACTATACATACATAAAGTTAAGTATTTAAAATGCTTGTTTAAAATTATTCTGAAAAGTTAAATAAAAGCCTACCAACACGTGACTGGGATTTCTCACGTGGTACCCACTCTTGGTGGAGTAAGAGACTCTCAACAGCAGTGAAGGCATGTTGTTGCACTTTCCCAGCTGACTGCTAGGAGACTGAGGGACTTTTAGTTTGTCTCAGCAGAGACTGGGCAGTACTCTGACAAAGAATTTTTGCCATCCTGTTCATAACTGATGATAGAAAAATTCACTATTCTCATCAAGAAATAGGCAGCTACTCAAAGTACTATGTTTTCTGCCATTTTAACAGGTTTTTCTGTTATTATTTGATTTTCAATTCCTTTTTATTTATTTTTTACTAGAGGACCATTCAGTGACGAAGAGGCAATGTGCTCAAAATACTTATCAAAGGGCTCTGCTCTGGTTTTGGCTGCATTCTTAGCTGGAACAGCTGTTCTGAGCACATGACACCATCCTACCTTCAAACATAAGAGTATTTTTTGCTTTATAACACGTCAGTTTTCATGGTTATTACTGTAGTCAATAGGGAAATTGACCTCCAGTGGACAAAAACTGACATTCTAAGCAGATGGACTGACTTCCTGTAAAAATGACATCTCTCATTAAACACGCCCAGAGAGCCGGAATGAATAATTTCAGCAACATGCTAACCTTTTTAATGACTAGAGGCAGAAGAGATTAATCTGAGCTTCAGAAAGTAAGAGAGATCGAAGTCTCATGTGTAATGAAGCTTGTTACCAATGATGCTGTCACCAAGTACAAAGGTTCCTCTTTTAATGCCTTATGTGAAAGGCTTACGTTGCAGGCTCTGTTTCATTTACAATACTTAATTTTGGCCTGTTTAATAAATTACCAAGGTTCATTACAATAATTTACAACTCTAAGAAGTAGTTTTACCACCTGGAGAGACGACCATGTATATTTCTTTTAGTCTGAATGAAGCTAAATAAGGAAAACACACAGGTTCCTTCCCTGGTCTGAAATGCACATTAGTTCTAACAGCACAATACAGGCAGGACAACCAGATCAAAGTTTAATTCAAGGAACCTGTGGCTAATGTGGTGAACATCCTTGTCTCTAACATTATCTATCTAGTTTCTAATATCCTATATTAACCTGTTATTCATAGCTGTTACGTTGAGTGGCATTTTCTCATTGCTGTTATAGAATAGGAAAGGGTCTGTTTCCTTCCAGAATACCCACTGTACACAATTTTAACACTGGGTTTGCTTTAGCTAAAAATCCAGGAGGAAGGACACCCGCAGGTGGAAGTGACTGCCAGAATGTCATGCAGAGAAATGACATTCAAAAGGCAACTTGTCGACAGTTCTAGATGGCAGACAAACACAACACTTTAAGGCATCAACAACACTGCCCATCTCCTATGAAGGCATCACTGCCAGAACATTACCTAATTTTAAAACAAGAAAAATCACCTCAGATGGGTGACAACAGGAAAGTCCCTGAATCCAATCCACAGTTTTCATGATTATGAAGATCAAATCAATATAAAATCAACACTTTTCTAGGTAGATGAAGAAAGAGTATGTGAATATTCTCACTTTTCAATAATGACTTGTCTCACCTAATTTTTCAGTATTTAAAAACCAAGAAGTCACCTAGCTTATGAAAGTAGAAGAAAAGCTCTGCTTAGTTCCCAAATGTTTGTATGTCTGTAAAATGATAATTTTTTAGACTAGCAATTTGCTTTTGCACCCAGAATTTACTAACACTTACAATATCACACTGATGCTGAGATTATGAGCAGAAATAGTACACTGGGCAAGGTACCTCAGCAGATCTGTGTGGTGTATGTACCATGCTAGTACTGAAATTACAGAGAGAGGTTTAAGTAACAAGATCCCATGATGCAAGTGCAAAACATAAAATACATTTATTCAGTTCAAGAAAAAAAGATGAAAATATAGTACATATTTGGGCTTTTTAAAGTAATCACTTATAATAAAAAACTCTTTCCCTTTCAAGAGGGAAAGATTTCCAATTGACCTATCCCTAATAAAGAGCACATTTAAAATGATATCATCAGACCCTGCATGTCTAGGAAATGTAACATTTCACATTATAAATGTAACATTTACAGCAACCCACTTACTAATATTCTGATTTTTGCCTGATACCACTTTGTGTTTTGGGAGAGCTACAAGGGACAACTAGGATAAAGCAACAACTGTTTCACTCTTGCTTGGCAGTTCCTATGCTCTTATGAAACTATCATCTGTGATTATCAGGTTGTTTATAATCTGCTGAGGGTAGGATGTGATTTGCAATATCAAATGGGATCAGTGCAATCATGTAGCTCAATTCCCATGTGCCCCTTTGAAAATCTGCTCACTTTTGTACTTAAACTCCTCTTCCCCTACAGAACAGAGCATTGATTCCTCTTCTTCAGTGAGATGAATCCCTTCCCACGTGACTTAATATGTCAGTCTATTCTAACCATTTCCAGCTGCCTCTGCTCATCCAAGCACAGCACAGGCACACGAAAGGGCTGTGAGATGCCTTCCTTAGGAACTCCACCAGACAGGAAATGGATTACCTTGATGACTCCAAGATGTGGCTATTTCCAATATACTAACATCCCTTGACAGAAACATAAATGCTGGTTTATATTGTATGACCTTCTATATGCTGGGTGCTTTCCAAATCCTTTTTTCTTTGACTGATTTACTGCTGCACTAAGTAGCTTGTCAGAGAAAAGCCAGTATTGTTTCCCACTGGTGTAATAATGTTGAACAAGGTCAGGATTCAAATAAGAACATGGGAAAAAAAAAAATCCCTTGGACTACATGGAAGCATGCAGAACCTGGTTTTATATCTGTGTCTGTGTGTGCAATTTCCTCACATACAATAACTAATTTGATTTTTCTGAAGGTTTTTGCCAGACCTATACATGTTGAGTACACACAAATACATACATACATTGTTTGCATGTATAAACATATGCATGTTGCATATATATGGATATGTTTAATTAGTCTGAACACTTCTCTGATATCCATGGTGTGACAATAGCTTTCAATTTACAATAATTTTTGAATGTTACCTATTTTGATATTTACCACTTGCAAGTTACATTCACACTTTATTGCAAAAATAAAATAATTGGAAGGAATGTAATTTAATATCTAGAATTAGTGGCTGTATCTATATCCTCTCTCTTTCATGTATAGGCCTAAATACATATTATTTAATTTAACAGAGATATTAAACTTTCTGTAATTTTTTCTTTATTTTAAAAATTACGAAAAAATATTCATCAGAGTAATAATGCTGATTTTTATATGGTGGTCAGGTTTTTTTCTGTCACTGAAGCATAGTGAAATAAGAGTATTTTCCAGGAAGTTAGAAAAATGTACTTTAAAAAGTAGTCACACT
The DNA here is from genome assembly GCF_003945595.2 of Pipra filicauda. Taxonomy (NCBI): domain Eukaryota; kingdom Metazoa; phylum Chordata; class Aves; order Passeriformes; family Pipridae; genus Pipra; species Pipra filicauda. The sequence continues at coordinate 4,179,967 of NW_024103452.1, forward strand.
GGTTTCAAAAGTGTTTAATATTAATTTTTTAAAAATCCTTTTTCTAGATTTTTTCATTTTAAATTTTACTCTTAATCCCCATTTGTGAGAATTAACCATAAAGCAGCTGTCGTCAGGATTACTTCCTACCAGCTTGTTAAGAATGTTGCTGATTCTGCTCTCTTCTACAATTTAACATCTGAGCTTTTCTTTTCCTTCAGTCTCCCAAAGGGACAAATAACAAACAGTATATTATGGAAAATGGGTTTGCTGCCTCCATGCAGATCATATGTTTATTATTCTTTATTTCTTTTTCACAAGCCCATGAAACACACTATGAATGTATACATACAATATACACACTACCACATGTTATGTAAAGGTATACATTACATAATATGATACATACATTGCATGTATGTGTATGTACATGGGTTTGTGTATATATATATACACACATATATATACATGCACACGTAGTAGGAGTACTAAGACATTGCAGTTAGTTTTTGTCTTCATGGTTTTTCCTCAGACAAGAAGAGAACCTCCCTATAGTGTTTTCCCGTTTTTTTAAATGCACAAGCAGCTTGGGCACAGGCAGACAAGGAATGGGAACACAGCAGGAAAACGTCATCTTGGATGCTCACAGGTTTTGAACACCAAGGGAAAAAGAGATCCTCATTTGATGTAACAGGATCAGCTCCAAGAAAATTACAGAGTGATGCCAACTGAGGATCTAAGACATTGACATTGATAGAACTGCTTTAGCTCTGATATCCTTTACCTAAAATCATCAATTAAATTGACCAAAAATTAGGTCAAAAGGACTAATTCAGTTTAAAACCATTTTTCTACATATAGCTGTTTACACAGTAGCTTGTACCCTAACTTTATTTCTTTTGTGTCTTAACTTCTTATTTCCCAGAAATAAAATAACAGTAAAACCTACTTGTACAGCTATCATATGAGAATTACATAAACTTAGACATTCAGCTTAGAAACTCATGGCCTGGAAAGCAGAGTTGATTTTTTTTAATGAAGCTATCTAAATATGTCAAAGTCTTCAACAGATGTTGCAAACATTACTATTGAAGGACATGCCATAATCCCCCATTTTAGGGAGCAATACCCAGGCAGTAGAAGTCTTGGTTATAATACTATTAGCATATAAATCTGCACAGCTAATTTGTATTGAAGCCAAGTAAGGAACCAGAAAGTAGTCAATCCTCCATTTAAACCCATGAAGGGCTTGAGCCAGTATGCCTCTCAGAGCACTTGGAAAACTCAATGCAAATTGCAGTGGCATCTTGTGTTTTCTTATATAAGACCACAAGAGAGAAGCAAAAAACCCAACGCTGTAGTCTCTAGTTTTATATAATAACTCGCTGGTTAAAACACTTGCACACTTGATATGGGTGACCCAGATTCAATTCTGCTGTCTGCACAAGCAGATTCAAACCACACTTACAGAAACTGTCTAACCAAAAAGTTGTGTGACTGTATGGGGTTACATCACCTAGAGTTTGTCTATTGTAGAGAAAAATAATTTCAGGAGTCAAAGACGACATGTCACGACATGGCTCCACTTGCATACAGGACACTCAACTGAGAAGGAGCACATGAGTTTGTCTCATTTTTCTATACATGTCAAATTCATATTTAAATCTTAAATGACCTGCCCAAGACCCCACCTCCAGGTTATGGAGAGAGCCTCCTTTCCTTAAGTGCTGCTGCAGCAAGCTGTGATACAGTAAATGGTGTAATAACTTTTCTACATCCTCTCATATTGACTGTAACATCAGAGTAATATTGACATAGGGGAAATATTTACAACTTATATGTGTAAACACATGTAACAACAGAGATAATACACATCTGACATATAAATAACCTGTTTATCCTTTCAGTTGTTGCGCACATTATACTATCACTCACATATTAATCTATGTAATACTTACAACAATAGCGTGATAAATATATTAGAAATTAAGTCAACACTGACAACAAATAATTAGGGGATCCCTTGTTCTGCTAAATGTTTAGCAATTTCTTCAAAGAAATACTCATTATCTTTACTTGGCATCTGAGTTAGATATAGAAGTCCACCCAAGTGTTTAAATCCTACCCATCCCAATTTATAGTGCCCAAATCCAAATTCACATTCATGAAAACAGAAACTGTTGAACACCAGAAGAATCTGATTGTTCATGTAGACTCTGGAGAGAGAAGCTTTTAAATCCCTTGAGACAGAGAAAGGTGTAAGCTGGACTTTGGTGTTCTCCAAACCTAAGCATATGTTGTAAAGGGCAGGCCAGCATGATTTACTACACCAGGGAGAGAGATGACTGGGGGGGCGAAAAAAAAAAGCCAAAAAAAATGGTGAAGATTTCCTGCCAAGTGCTGATTTACTTACTCCGTGCCTTTAGAAAATATACACACACAAAACCCAAATAACCAGACTACTGTTAGGGATGAAACCCAAAGTACACATTTTTCTTGAAGCATCTCTTCATTTGGCGAGACACTTATGCTGATTGGCATTTACTAGGATATGACTCTGTTCCATCAATTAGATTGTGGTCTTTTTCTTAAAAAAAAAAAAAAAAGTAAATTTTCTAACTCATCCATTTGTTTTCCTTCAGCAGGAGTTCTTTGTTTGCAGTAAAGTTTGGTAAATTATTATTAAGCACATTCACTAATGGATTGGAACTGTGGCACAAATGCAAAAGCAGAAGTGATTTCTAAGTGGGTGTTATTATGGTTAAGTAACTCTAAATTAGCTCCATCTTTATTGCATCCATAGGTAATGGAAAAGATCAACAACTTGTGCAAGTTAACATAAAACCTCAGAATGAGCTGGTATACCCTGAAACTATTTTCTTTTCTCACTTTTCCTAATGATATGCAGGTTTTGCCATTTTGATCTTTCCTGATGATGAAGAATTAGGATGAGTAACTCCCTTTTAACAACAGCTAAACTCAAGCATGGATTTACTGAAAGGGCAGCAGATCAGAGGATAGGTATCCATTAACAGTGACAGGCATTATATTATGATATAGTCTCATGTTATGCCTTCTTCTGGAATGAGATTAAGTCCTGAATATTCTCCTTTGTTTTCCAAATAACAAATCATCCTAAAAAATTAATTGTGGCTTCCAAGTTTTGAAAGCTAAGAGTATCACTAAATCAAAAGCTTTGTTTTATCCAATGTCTCTTCTTGTTCATCAAAAGAAAGGAGAGAAAGTGACTGCTTGAGATAACCTTTCACTTACAATAAATTTAAATCAAGAAAAAAACAACTTTAAATTGAACTTTGAAACATCATTTTTGTTAAAATACAGCTTCTTCTTCTGCATGTCACATTAGATATACTGTTACATTCACCCTAAGAGATTTTACCACTCTTTATGTAACTACCTATCAGTTCACTAGATATTTCATCAGCCATACTGACAATCAAAAAAAATTTTTCAAGAATGTATTAACAAAACCTTCAAGTCCACAGTTTGTGTTACAATCTGATGTGCATTTATGTGCTACTATAAAGGCTAGAACATGCTATTATAATTGGTATGGGGAGTTAAAAAACTAAATATTCAAAGGTACATTGAATTTACTGTGATAATAGTCTTCCAAAAATGGCAATATTCTCCAGGTAAGAACTTAACTTACTCAAAATACTTTCATGTCCCAAACTATCAAATGACATGAAACAGTCTCTTGGTTTTCCCTTCATATGAGTAACTCTAATCCGTAAATCAGTGTTTCAGTGGTCAGGTTGAGTAGAGTTTAGGAATTCACATTGAAATTCTTTTTAAGAAAAATCTATCTTGTTAAAAGTAGCTTTCAAAACACAAAGAGAAAACAGTGTCTTGTTCTGAACGCCCCCCCCCCCCCCAAAAAAAAACCAAACCCCTAAAACAAAAAAACCCACCCAACAACAAAAACATTTAATCGAGGAAAAAAGACAAAAATTGAAGTATTTTTTATCATTTTCAACACACTGGAGCTTATAACCTTCCTCACAAAGAATAGGTTAGAATATTCAGAGACTCTAAAGTCACCATGGAAGAACTTCGAAGCAAGACAGAAGACCCGTCATAACATGTTGATATATCGGCACTTCTGAGAAGATAAATACTCACCTTGATATACAGATTAAAAGAAGTCTTCATTAAAACACTCTCAGTAACAATCACTGGGAATTCTTTACAATAACCTTTTGCATAACTCCATTATGGTAAAACATGTAATAATTCTAAGCACCACTAAGCAATCTGACCCTTTACCATTATACCCCAGCCTTAAGATAAATATTTGACTATGGAATGTTTGCTTCTGTGTTTATTTGCTATGGAAAGGAAGGTTTGAATATGCTAATTTGAACCAAAGAAGTGCTTATCAGTCATTTATATCAGATTTGTATTGAAGTTTCATTACATTATGTGACAAAAGATGACAACTCTAGTTATCTTTTTCAACATGATAGTTATATTATAACTAAAATTAAGCAATCATTTTATTCTTAATTGACATACTCCCATAGATTTTTCCATCTTTCCTCTGCTCCTATATACATACCTATTACTCATCTTCCTCAAAAAGCACAGATATCTATTAAAGTATTCTTACACTAACACAATGTATCACTACTAACTCATACTCATTAAAAGTATTGTAAGTAATTTTACTTGATAACTGTAATCTTTTCTACATTTTCTCATATTCTACATGCAAAAGGTTTGTTGGTTGTAGAGAGAACAACTCTTCTGCTACGATGAAATGTTTGCCTTCCTCAACTCAGCACCTCACACTGAAGAAAAACTAATATTAAATAAATAAAAGCTGAAAAGCTGTTTCCCCACATTAGAACATTCGTCTATATTCAGTATCCTGTATATTGTTATGAGTAAAATATAATTCTTTCTAAACTCATCTCAACTTCAAACATTTTCATTTCAGAATATTTTCTTTCCCAACTTTAAAACAAATTGACTTCTGAATTATGAGGTCCATATGAATAACTATGCCTGCTTGTCACTAAAACTAAAATTGACTAATCCTTTCAGAAATCTATCTAAAGATATCTATTGGATGTCATACAGTGTAATAGTTCTGCTGCTTGGTAAGCATTATTATAGTTCTTTCTGGGTGGAACAACACTCTCCCTAAACTGTGTTCATACATAATTGTGATGAAGATATCGATTTGATCTTCATTTTTAAAATTGCTGAGGTACCTTCTCTTAGATTAGGGTCCTAATCTGTTTGCAATGTTATCATACTCATTGTCAGATACAGAATTAAATAACCTCATTAGTACTTCATACATTGAATAGCAGGAAAAGATACTGATCCTCTTTTGTCTCGTTATTTCCCCCTTCCTAGAAACTCATTCTCAAAGAGCCCAACCCACAGCCATGGCAGTTACTGTCCTGAAAGACAGAACAAGCTTTTCTGAGACAGAACCATTATTCCTGGAGCTGGGAGTGGTAAGGAAAGAAAGAAGGGACTACATAAGTGCAACTCCAACAGTTTTAGACATCATGCTGAAGTTCAGCACAAGCAAAACATGCAGCAGTCTCTACTACAACCTTCTTAGGTCTTTTCAAACAGCTGTTCACTTCATTTCATTTCACTTATTTATAAAAATTTTATGCTAATCTCCGGGTTTGATATTTGCCTGATGCAATTTCAAGTTTCTTTTTCTCATTCAATCAAGGTTGATTTAGTTATCAAAGTAATTGAGTAGTTAAAACTAATCTATTAACACTTGTAATCTAAAAAGTCATTCTGTAACTAAGGCAGTTCTTTTTACATAGAGGGAAAATTATTTATACATCCACTTTTCATGACTGGAACTGTTACTTCTCTGCAAGAGGTAGATGTCTATAGAAACATTCAGTCAGTTTTGTTTTCTTTGTTTTTGAATTGTATTCCTTTGAATTACAGAAAACAAACCATTGTAACACTGTTCCCAATTTCCACATAACTCTCCACTTAATATTCTGGGTTGGGATAGATTTTTTGGGTTTGTGGGTTTTTTTTAGAGACAATGAAAAGCAATAGCAAAAAATTAGAGAAACTCAACAAATAGGATAGACTGATGCACATGTTGTAGCGGCGAAACAAAGTTGTACCAAATGTTTACTAATTTAAAAAATTGATCAAACAGTAGGAAACCTTTCTCTTTCCCCAGCTCTTTTAATGAATTGTTGCACGCTTGCCCAAGTGATTTTTAGAAACTAATGACAGCATATTTCAGCATCTTTCCTTTTTCGATCTTGTGTTCAGAGGCAGAAGTAGCAAAGCCAAGCTCCAGCCAGCTAAAACCCACCAGATTTGAGTTCTGCATGTTCTTGAATGCTTTATTTATGCAAGAGCTTGTGCAGTCTATAGGAAAGATCTATCTCCCTCCACCTTGCACTGTCTGTTAGGGCCTCTACCTCCTGGTTAGAGGCATCAGCTATCAGACAACTCACATCAAGCCCCTGCACTCAGACAGCAAGGTTCCTGCTCATACTTTAAAAGGCAGGTTTTGGTTTTGTTTGCTTGTTTTTTGGTTTTGCCTTCAGTTTTTGTTTGCTTTGTTTTTCTTCTTTAATGACAAAACTCACTGGTTAAAGCTTTCTCTTTTTTCCCAATTCTCAAATATTGACAGAAATTTATTCAACAAGCAGTGCATGATTTTGGGGAAGCCTATGAACTACACCAGTGTGAAAACTGAGCAGAAAGCACATAACTATTTCCCCAGCTCAACTCAGATTACCATTACTGCCATTTCAGTTAAGGAAGAAACACAGTACATAATTTGCTATTAACTTTTACAACAATTTATAGATATTTAATAGAAAATGACAACTTATTTTAATTCTAATAGCAACATTGCTGGAATTGCTCACAACTGCCTCATCCAAAGAACTATACAATAACTACAAAATATATGACACAGATCCCCTCATCCTCTCTAGGACTGGAGTGACCCATAAAATACATTTTCTTAGATAAATTACTAGAGTTAGACTAGATCTGCTGACCAGTACCAAAATATGATAATATTTAATAGAGTCACGATTTCATGTGCCACAAGTTTATGGAGAAAATTTATGTCTTTAACATTCTGAGATGTTTTACTTCTTTTTGAAGGAATACCACTTATTGCCTAATTCCAATCTAAAGTATCTCAGCAATTACAAATTCTGTGAAATGAATAACTTATTTCTGGGAACACACTCTGTGAAAAGATTAAGTGTAAGGAAAAAAATTACAAAAGTATATTTATGATAAAAGAGCAAGGTATGGCATAAAGTAGCTTGGATAAAAATAATACTTAAAAAAACCTTGAATATAATGTATTACTGGGGTTTCAAGTTATTAAATATTCATTATTTCTGCACCTTTAGAATTGTTGATTCCCAAGCATATAAAATTTCAGTTTGCCAGCTACAATTCTTCCTTCATGCAGAGCATCTCACTTTCCTGATCTATTAGGAAAGGGCTAATAATGACTTACTTGATAAATGCTTTAAATTAAAAACTGTAACATCTATTTCATTAATTTATAACAGAAAAACTTTTATCTCCAGTTGTATGGTTCAGATTGACAGAAATCAAGAAAAGGAAAATACAACAGCATGACACCTTGGCTATTTCCTTGCCAATAAAAATATCTCTGTGCAGTATAAATCACTGCAAAAGGCTGTTAAAGCCAATAGCAGATAATGTTACTCAATAATCAATCACTCCATGAACGATCATTTAATATCCACCTGATTTATAAATGTCCATGTTGTGTTATTAAATGTCAACTCATAAATGTTACTCTTATACATGAAGTCAAAATTTAACACCTGAAGATAACTATAATCCACTGAGGAATATTTTCTGAGTTTTTTCTTTTTTTTCTTTTTCTTTTTGGCAATCCACAATTTAATTATCTACTTGGAAAAAAAGGAACATCTAGTAGCTTATAAGGAATATAAAACTGTCCACTTTTGTGCTGACTTATACTGTTTTGATCAAATTTGCAAATACAAAATATATATTCAAATGAGATTTGAGATTGTAAAATATCACAATCAAACACCACTTTATTTCTCTCCTAAACATATCTTGGAAAGGCTGCCAGCTATTGCAGAAGGACTTAGAAGTAAAATTAATGGAGAATGCAAAGTAAAACCAAGTTCACAACATGCACAAGGACGCAACTGTTCTTCTTATGAAAATTGCATCACCCAAAACTGGGAGCTTAAATATCAAAACTCCAGATTCCTAAATCTGTTCCAGAATATCCCTGAAGATGGTACAGAACAAAATAAACAAGCATTATCAGGCTTCAAATTAATTTAAAAACACCCAGGAAATAAAGCTGAAAATCAATAAGGAGATCTGAATGATAGATCCCTCCCCACCAGTGTGTAGCTAAAACAAACAAAACCAACAGGCTGATGCTAAAAGCTGCAGATAACACAGTTTATCATATTAAAGGCAAGGAAACCCAGCACCTGAAAACCCATGTCAGCTCTCTGGGTTCATATATGGGGAACTAACAGACAACAAGAGTCCAGAAACAGGTGATACAAAAAAAAAAAAGAAAAGTTTCAACGGTTGTAAAGATTCTGACAGACAAGATTGGGATAGGACTGGGATCGCTTAAAAAGGGGCTGAGTAAGCTCACGTTCACACCTGATACAAAACGACCAGCTGAACAACCAACTCCACAGGCAAAATGAACAGTTGTCCTTGGCAAACAGGCAGCCAGGAGCAGCAACATGTGCCATGGTGCCCCTGCCTGGGCCTTTGGGACACAACCCAGGCAATTTGTGTGGTTATTGTTGGTGCCCCCTCCTGCTCCAACATAGGGAGCAGCTCCCCAGGGATGCAGTATAAGACTGCTCTCACTCGCCCCTCCTTCTCTTCCTCTGCCCTCCCTTTCTTAGCACAGCAAAAATCATTTGTACCCTTACCACAAAGCTGCCTGCAGCTTATTCTGGAGGGGGGAAAAAAAAAAGGAAGTTTTATGCACTCTAATTTACACTTTAATAAAACAGCAGAAATAAAGGGTCACCATGAAACGCAGAACACAACCTAGCCCTGGTACAAATACTCCCCAGCAAATTTAAAAAAGATAATCTAGCTAATTCACTAGCAGGGCATATTATCAAGCTTTAAAGAAGATTTTTACATGCACAAAAAATTACTCAATGTTTCATTTGTGTTCATTAGAAAAGCAATGTGCACAGTGAGGTACGAACTCTGATAGCTCAGCCATAAGCTCTTCACTAGCAATGAAAAAAAGTCATCTGTCCCTGATGCACAGGGAATTCTTCAACCATCACAGTTTTGTAGACCCCACTCTGAAATACCTGATAGCAGCCCAGGTGAGAAGTTAGTCATGAGCAGGGCTGGATATGCCCAAATATGACAACTGCTCACACACAGATGTCATATGCACACACTCAAGTTAAAAAGAAATCTCTCTCTCATCAAAATACACTAGCAATGGGATTTAGTACTTTACTGATCAAAGATTTGAGTACTACTGCCCATCTGGCCTCAAGTGTCTTCCCATTTTTTAATCAAAACATTGCACATTGCAGTCTGTATGCAACAAAATACTAAGCACACCAATGTTCCTTACACAGGGTATTTGAGTCATTATCAAGATATACAAATTAAAAATATTTTAGGAAGAACATTGTCCTCCTCCATTACACACATGTACATAAGAACACACCAGCCAATCTGCATCTATGCAGCTTTTCCTATGTCAATCCCAAAAATCAATCCCAGGTGGCATTAGTAATTTAAATGCCATTGACACTTCATGAGAAATTCATAACCGTGCTCACAGTGAAGGGAGGCTCACTGTGAGTCAGATAATGCCTGAGTTCTGGACAGTTGCTATTAGACATACCTTTTTAATCAGGGATTACTACGTCAGATAGGGAGCTTCTCCTGCAATGTTTTGCCTCCAGGAAAATAAGGCAGATTATGTTTTACTATGAAAGAACAAATCTGATGAAAAATTTTATAACCTGACCTAAGGGAAACACACAAAGTAGAAAGTAAAAAAAACACTGAAACTTTCTTCAACCACACAAGGTTGCTATCTATAATTTATTAATGCAAAGAACTTTTACACTTACATCCTTCAAGCCTATAGTAAATCATGCATTACTTATCAAACAATTATATTAAAGGTTATGTACAACAATTCAGGAAAACAGCCTAGGATCTGGATTTTTTTTTTTATATCAGCAACTACGGTTAAAATAATAAGATAAAATAATAAATTGAAGCTCCAAATGCAAGCCTATGTTCTTCATGCATCTTCCAAAGCAACACCCAATGTTTCAGATACTTGGTCTTTCTATCCTGAATGATTTCTAGAAGAATGTATTTAATCCAGCAGTGGTGACTGTTGTTAGTTCAAGTAAGAAAAAAGATACAGCACTGACTGTGTTCTGAGATGGAGACAAGGGATAATAGGCAGGAGAACAGGCACTTTCCCAGAGCTTAGAGAAAACTTTTGTTCCCATACTTAAGACCCGTACATTTGGATAATACAAAGCAAAATTCAGCCCAGAGCCATCTCTTTGATAATTCCAATATCAAAACTCAGGATCAGTGTGAAATGTAGAAGGAGAAAATAGAGGTGGGATATGGAGAAGAACCAGGTATCACATCATCACTTCTACTGTTCTGCAAGAAGTCACAATGATACAGGAACTGTAAAATATAAGGAAGAAGCACTGACTTTGTTCAGCTCTCAGCAATGCTGGCTTAGCTCATCTGCCTACTGTTGCAGTAGAAACCACTGGGAACAGAAGCCAAATCTCTGTCTTGATTTCAATATCACAGAGCATATGAAGCGATACTGCAAGTGGAAAAGGCACCGATGTGGAACTTCAGGGCATCTTTGATTTGCTTTACTCTTCCCTCAATCCAGACCAAAATGGCTTTTATACTTTTGAGTTTGCCTGTGACTTATTCCCATGTTGCTAAATTATAATCATCACTGAAACAGCTGGATATAGCAGTAAGAACAGGTGGAGAATGTACCCATCTGCAACAGATTACTAACTAGAGATAGGATAGTGCAAAAGCAATTACATTTAAGTCCGTACTACTATTTAGCTATAAGTGTACAAAATGCTGTGTAAACTCTGGCAGGAGCAGCAATAACCAGTCCCTCCCTACCTGCACCCAGAAGAGGAATGTAATTCGGTACTGAACCACAGAAACAGACAGAACCACAGAAAAATTCAGGAAGAATAAGAATGAGATGTTATTAGATTTAAAAACAAGACCAGTCAAAGGGTGAAAAAAGTGAAAATGTTCATGAGGAGATAAAAATAGAGTTAAAGGAAGTGGGAGAAATTATAAAAAACTATTTTTAAAGTGTTATTAACACTTGCCACATTTGAAGTGAGAATGAAGCAAAAAATGAAACATCATCCTAAAATAAACTTACATTGACAAATTCATGGGAAGGTTACTTTTCTGAGAGACATGCTATCTTCATGGTTTTCTAGATGTTTCATTTACTCAGAAGACAGACTCTGGTATTTCAGATGATTTAAGCAAGGGGAATGAAGACAGGTTACCAAACACAGACAGGACCCTCAAGATCTGTGAAATTCCCATGAACCACACTGTTTCCCTGGGTACAATGACAGCTACACTAACAGTCCAGTTGTCAGAACTTCAGCTGTATAGAAAACACACAAAATGCATTTCTATGGGTTCAGTTCTCTCTAAATATAAGTCTTGCTCCACATTCACAATTACATAATCAGTAATAGAGCTGCATTGGCATAAGGCTAAGTTAAAACCAAGATTAGTCACTCTGACTATGCTGAAGCATCTGTCAAGGATATAATTTCATAGTGTTTTTCTTGGACCAAGGCCACGTTTGCCACATTGGCTAACATGATGGCTGAATTTGAAGATCACAGTTTCATTGCAATTCAGTTGCAATGAAAGATTATTTTTATAACTGCACTGGTAAAGCTGGGTATAAATTGTTAGTGTCCCATCCTACCACGCATCAGGAGTATCACAAAAGAAAAGACATTTAGCAAAGGCCGTTTGGGAACCTGAAATCAATTTCCAGTCCTAGAGTCAAAGAAATATGGAGCTGATATGGTTTGGGAGTCTCCTCAGAATACAAAAGCAATGACAGAGTGAAAAAAGTATCCACTCCCACACTGAACTTTCCTAGAGTTAAGACACATTAGCAAAGCAGCAAGTAGGGAATAAACTACACCTGACCAGTCTCTGTGATACTTAGTTTGCCCTATTGATGTACACAGGTGAAAACAAGTGTTTATATGAAATAATATTCCTGTAAAGTGCCAATGGTTCTAATTTAAAAAAAGCAACAAAATAATGTATCCATAAAAAACTTGGAAAATTGCTAGCATGAAATAGAGACCTCACGGTATGTAACAGTAGCTACAGGAAATGTGCTAAAAAGGACAGAATATATTCCATGCTGGAATATAGCGCAGTGACAGACATAGCACAGACAGAGCAGAGGAAGAGTTATTCTGAGAACTTTCTTATGAGACTTGGTTCTGTCACTGATCTAGAAGTTAAAGCTTCTTAGCTGGATATATAATTTGGCAACCAAAACCAACAGTATAACACCCAGAATTAAGTTTTAAAGTAGGTAAGTGATTATCAAAACCTCAGTTTATACATTAACATAAATGAAACTAGACAAATGAGAACCAATGTTGTCTTGGGGCAATTATTTACCATTGCTAATGCATAAAAGTGCAATAAATGTAGCTATTAGCATAGGAATGCTTTCATCCAGCTATAATCTCAACATTTGCCAAATTAAAGGAGAAAGTAATAAACCTGAAGACACCTTTTCCTTCTCCACATTAGAAAAACATAACATACACTATGAAAACAGAAGACTAGAGAAAGAGACCTTTGTAATACCTCCACAACTGCATAAAAAAAGAACAGAAGTTGTGCCAAGCACAAAGCTTACATCTCGCTCTACATGTGAACTTTAGAAAAGGGTTCAGATCCAGTGATCAGGCTAAAGACCAGCTCTGCAAGTGATTCATTTTACTTGACCTTAACACCTGGAGTTTCAAATTTCCTTCTTCTGCAGCCTAGTCTTGTCTTCTAGCCTAGCCTTTGTGGCACAAAGAGGCAAAGACAAGACTCTGCAACCTATGGAAGAGCTAATATTAAGAAATGGGGTTTTTTCCATGTCATTCTTTATTTGTTGACTTGATAAAAATCAGTTCTGTTTTCCACGATGTTTTAGTTAATATGGTACTAGGATGAGTGCTATACATGATGCTGAAAATGGTCAGTGGTTGGCAGCAGAAACCTTGAGTTCTGTTTTTCAGAGGTACCACTGTTTTCTCCATTTCCCAGATCACTTTGAAGCTAGATTAAATTATAATAGATTTTATTTTTTTTCTTTGACTGTGTGCTGATTAGTGGGTAAGAGAATGGAAATAAATGAAGACTTTGACTACTATCAATGAAAAAAAACCCAAAACAAAACAGTGCCATCAGTCAAAATTTGGTGGCACATGATTTTTTGGAGCAGGAAGAGAAAGAGTGGTTTGCTCATGAATCTAGCAGTCCTTGCTCTACAGGTGATGGCACTTTTCTGCTGTTTGCTCAGCCATGGGTCAGAGGAGATTTAAACTGTCTGAGAGATCCTCTTCAATTACACTGTTCACAGGCAGAAGAAATCACCTTTTTCAATTAGTATAACAGTGTTTAACACAAACCATAAAGCCTTACCCAAATAGAGACAACTTCTATTTATAACATAAAATGCACCTATTTTTTCTTGATTTCCATGGAATTTCTGACAGTAGTTCCTCATGTCATACAACAGAAAACTAGCATATTATCATCAAATCTCAGTACTTTGTTTTAATAATTAGCTGTGCTCAGTCTTTCACCTTTTCTGATTCTCTTAAATCAGCTATGTTCAGTTTGCAATGAGAATGGTTTAACCCAAGAGCTCTATGCTATGTCCAATGGATAATCAAAGAATCTTACAAAAGTTAATCTTAAACTTTTCCCTACCAAAAGAGACTGAAAATATATTTTTCTCTCTTTCTAGAGGCCTTCTCTTTGTTTACATATATTGTTCCAGCTTCTTGGGTGCCCTTACAACATACCAGCCTATTTTTGAACAATGACAAAAACATGTTTTGTGTAAAACAAGAATAAATTGTCAAAGACTTTTTGGCCTGTCAATCCAGCACTATGGGATTACAGCACAAGTGTATGCTGGCTAATCTAGGATTCATATGATCACTACTTCCTATCTCATAGTGTGTGCTAGAATTTAAGTTTACAGCACAGTAATGATTAACTAAACCCCTCTTTTTACTTTGACCATAAGATCACACTTTTTCTTTGCCAGTAGTTCTATTATACAGCATCTCTTTCTAATGCAAAAATATTATAGTATCCAACAATAGGATCAAACAGAAAAAACTGATCTTCATATTCATTTTAGATAAACACACATAATGAAATGCTAAAATGAACCTTTCTGAAAATCTACAGACATCATGGTTCTGTAAAATATAGGTAGTAATCTCACAAAGACAGATTCCTAGTCATTTCTGATGATTTACATTCCTAGTTGGCTCAGAGCAGGATGTATGGAGACAATCAGAAATCTTCTCCCCATTGAATACCATGTAAATTGGGCAGTAAATATTCTTTATACTGATATACAAGCAGATGGAGACTTTCTCGAGTTTAATAATTTCCATTCTAAAAGCTGCTGTCATCATTTATATTTCAGTAGCACTTAAAAACTACAGCTAGGATTGTGCTGAGCAAAATGGAAAGTAAACAGAGCTGGCAGACCAAACAGTCAAGTCATTGACTGGAAAGACAAAATGCAAATCATTGTCCATGGATGGTCAGTTTTAGAATCAAGAGTTCCAAATATCCAGTTCAAGTTCACCTATAGTGAGTGTTATGAGTTACTATGGTTACAGACAACCCCTTGGATGAAAAAGATGGCTTGCTTTCAGAATTACTGTAAACTTGAATTCCACTCCTGAATATACTGGTGCATATGAGGGAAATTCTACTATGTCAGTGCAGCCACTTCAGATTTATACTGATTTAAATAAGAGCAAATGATGGACTGTAATCTGCTGTCTGACTTATAACAGCTCAGAGGTTCAAATGGAGAGGTATATATAATTTATAACTTTAATTAAAAAAATATCTGATGACATGAGTCCCAACAGCACGTAGGGAAGCAACTAACTTGGTTAGTGAAGCAACCAACCAAGCTGCCAGCTGGTAAAAGCATACCTAGCAGGAAAAATTACTGAGTGGACACAGATTTGGGGCCACCTTCTCATGCCCACTGACTAACTTCTCAGTGTCCCTTATGTATTCAGGGTGATCTTACCTTTTATAAACGAAGGATGGTCAACAGTTGTCAAGGCAATTTGCAATTCTGAGCCTGTGACCAGGCCTAGTGGGAAATATGCTTTTAGCTCCTGACCTTGCTCCAGACCTGCTGAGCTGTAGCAGAAAGCGGCATTACAGTGCTTGGCTGTGTGCTGGTGCAGGGGAAGGCACTCAGTTTTTAAGCCTAACCAAACACTTCATTCCTACTCTGAGCCAATAGTTTCAGTCGGGTGGAGCTGACTTTTACTGAAAGTAAGTCACAGACTTTTACTGGAAAGACCAAGAATATCACTGCTTCTGGCTAATACACACAATCCAACCCCAAAGACTGATTCTAATCTAGGATTTAAATCTCAAAATAAAACTATATATTCAATCCACACAGAAATAACTTATATTCAGACTATACCTACAGACCGATAATGCATAAATGCTTTCTTCTTCGGCTTACACAACAATTAAATCTTCACTAAATATCAAAGTATTTGAGTTTTAAAAACAGTCCTGTTTCTTTTTCCCCCTAAATTTGAGCTATAGGGTTGAATATTACAGAGTCTTTCTTTGGCTTGTCAAGATAATTTTGTGTTTACCACATTAAAACTGTCTCAAAACACTAGTTTAACATAATTCCCCACCACCACCATTGTGCTATGTCATCATCTATCAGAGATAATGAAAGAACAAATGCAAATAAGCAATCATTTAAAATAGTAATGTATAGTTATGCCTCTGTCAGGCAACCTTGGAACACCTGTCAGAATTTTAATCATATATTTTAATAGAAAAATAAGTATTGTTATGAGTAGTGATAAACACAGTAGCTCACACTAACTATTTTTAATATTGAAGGACAAACTCTTGGCTACAGTAAACCAGTCCAATCTCATAGCAATGATACAATTTGATATGTTGATAGGCCAAGTCTGGCAATTCCTGCACAAAATAAAGTTGAAGAGGAATATATCTTTATTACATGTGACAGATAAAATGGTGTCAAGTAGCTCAATGCAGAAGAACAAGACATTATCATAAAGTTTAGATGGACAACTGCATTAACATTCAAGTAAATTTGGCTCACAGAGGCAATAGCATCTCTGGGAAGCTGAGATGGTCTCTTATGGCTATAAGAAATATAAATTGCCATAACAGGCACAATCTATGCCTGGACCAGGAAGACTGTCAAAAAAGGTTTATGTTAGTATATTCTATGTCAAAACCCAAACAGCACTGTAAAGAGCTTATTTCCATATATCTTTGCATTTGCTAGCTTTCTTCCACAATATTCCGGCATACAGTGTTTGCAATAAGATTATGGCATTAGGGCAACCAGCTACATACATGGGACAGGATGTCTGGACCTCTGAATCCTGCCTCTACTTCAGAACTATCACTGTAATTAGACAGGCCAAAAAGAAGGAATTTAGAAACACTGCACAGCCATCTGTCTAGGAAAAGGGAAACTTCACTAGGATTGAAACTGGTCAGGGACATCAAGGACAACAAGAGTAGTCTCTATGCTAAACATGTAAGAAAAAGTCTGGACAAGAAAAACATGGGCTCACTGCTAAACACAGTGAATATAGCACACCCTGGCTGCAAAGATGAGGGAAACAAATTCGTTCAGTGTGGAGAAGTCTGCTTCAGGAGACTAACAGAAGCCTAACAGTACTTACGAGGAGATCATTGAGAAGTCAGAGCCAGGCACTTCAAAGCAATGCCCAGTTAGAGGACAAGATACTGCAGACATAAATTGAAACTGAATATAAGGAGGTCTTTTTTCACCTTTTCAATTTTTTTTGAAGAATTTGAATAGGTTTTCCGCA
Source organism: Pipra filicauda (assembly GCF_003945595.2). Classification (NCBI taxonomy): domain Eukaryota; kingdom Metazoa; phylum Chordata; class Aves; order Passeriformes; family Pipridae; genus Pipra; species Pipra filicauda. The sequence goes on from NW_024103452.1 coordinate 4,197,204, forward strand.
GTTGTTATGCAGTCTCCATCCTTGGAGGCTTTCAAAACTAGATGTAATAAAGTTCTAATCAACCTGGTGTGGTCCACTGATCCTTCCTGAACAGAAGGTTGAACTAGATAACTGACTGATGTCCCTTCTAATCTCAGTCATTCTGTGTCTGCAATTTAAATGTTTGTGCTAGTTGTCTAACATCCCATTATAGTCAGTGGAGATCTAGTCAATACGGTCAATGGACTTTAGTCAATAATTCATATGACCAAGTGTAGTTGAATCACATTACTTCATTAAACATATTGCTTAATGACTGTTAAGTAAAGTTAACCTTCATCATCTTGATCAGCTGCAGTTGTCCACACCAACTCCACCATGAGGTCCCCCATTAGGGTTAAAATATCAGTTTCCAATCACAAGCCTTCCCATTCTAAAAAATCCCCAAACTCTGAAGTGTCAGAGCGCTCAAAATACACACTTTGTTTTTTCAAATAAAGTCCAGCCAGCTCTAGGAAAAATTTTTGGTATAGATTTACCTAAAGAAATAGGGGAGCTAAAGTTCTGCCATTAGCAGTGTCTGTTACAATGTATGCATTAAGGGTGACATGACACAAAGATTAGATCAAAGAGAAGCCTCTCATCCCTTTCACCCCCATCTTTGATGCCTCCAACTACGAGTGACACTAGCTGGAAGTGTCAGAGTCCTGAGTACACCAAAAGGCTCCAGATTCCCTTCCCAGTCTTACATCATCTTTCTGTGTAAACCTCCTCTTCCCTTGCCCACTGGTTTAGGTACTTGGGTTGGGGTCTGCTCTGATATGATGTGGTTGTGTAACTCCGGGTGAGATTTCTATAGAGAGCCAAGCTGTGGGAAAACTGCTGTGAGAAGCTCCACTTGGGGTTTCTACTCATTTAGCCTCCACCCACTGGTTTGGGTGCTGCATTGAATCCTCTGTCCTGCTGCATTTACATTGTCTTTGGTTGTACCCAGTTGACGATGGTCTTACCTTGCTTACTGGACCTTTTGGCTCAGCCTGAAAACTGCCTCATGACTGCAGACTTCATTGGCGATCACGAACAGGACTGTTGGCTAAACTTTGTTACTGTCACCAAACCTGCTCTGTGTGCCCTGTTCAAACCCTGTTGGACTGCACATCTCATCAATGAGGTCTTGCTGTCACCCTCAGCTCCCTTATTTACAGAGCCTGGTCATGTTGACTGCTGACAGCAACTGAAAGCAAAGGATTCTGTAGCATCACCACTAATACGAATGGAAGCATAAGTGATCAATCTTTATTATCACTGCCTCAGACTCTGGGTCACCTTATTGATTTATTCAGCAATCTATAAAGCCACAGGTGCTCTTAAAAGTGCAGTTTCCATATTTATGCCCTTAGTATGCTCTTCAATAGTACTTTTCAAGATGCCATTCCTCCAAATTCTAATCTTTTCCTCCTCCTTGCAATAATATGCATAGACTAAAAACACTTTTAATATATTTCCTTATATTTTAAGTCGACACAGCGCATTTCATATAACTCCCCTTCTTCTCATATAAAATAACTGCACATTTAGGAAAGCCTGAAACAAGATTAAAAAAGTACTGAGCAATCATCCAGAAGTGCCTATGATACACTTTCTGGATTTTGCTGTAGAAATTATGAGTATGTGGCTAAAGTTTCTAATTACAAAAAAATTATATATTTTCAAAAGTTCTACATCTACTCACTAAATCATTGGCACAAAGAAACAGAGCAGTACCATGAAAAGCCAGCACGCATCACTTTAAGTGATTGTACCATGTTAGTCATCTTCCTGAAAGATTTCATTCATCATAATGGTCTTTACTCAGGAAGAATGAAATTTGTCAGCTATTTTCTTTATAAGCTTTCTCTTTCTTTTTGAGTAGCTCAATCATGCAAACTGAGCTCCTTATAGAACAAGCCACTCCTTCAAAGGAGTGAAACACAGCAGCACCTTACCCATAAGTGGAAGGCTGAAGTACATCAGATTACTCATGAGAAAGTTTATTACGTGCAAGACTAAGCAGATGAGATTACTCATGAGAAAGCTTATTACTTGCAAAACTAAGGCTTGAACTGTTTCCAAAATTGCCTGAAAATTGTTGTAAGTTTGGAAAAGTAATGTTCAGGATTCTAGTGCCATACCTTTGAACATATCTGGAAAAAACTACTAAAGAGAGTTGAAGTTTCTCACCTAGCTAATTAGTTTAGAGGATGAAGCTCTAAAATCCTAAATGCACTATGAAAGTATATCCCTGGAGACAAAAAAGCAAGCACTTAAACCAGTATTTAGTACTGCTTTTGTTAGTTCTTAAGGTTGAATTGTTTCAGTCACATCCTGTCAGACAATACTATCTACTAAAACCAACAAACGTATTTCTATCAACTCGAACAGTTGCTTCATGATGCTGATTGACCAGTGCCAGCCTCTCTGAAATCAGAGTAATTTCCAGCAACTCTTGAGAGGTAAATCACGGAAAATGACATTTATGTTACCTACTTGATTAATTTTGAGACTCCTATCTTCTAAAAAACATCACTGAGACTGTCTTTAATTCAGCTACCTCTCAAACAGACATGATGAAACATTTTTAAGAGCCTGAAGAGCTTCAGTTACATGACAAAAGTAAGATACAGTCTTTCTCATAGTGATGGCTTGCTCTTTTGCCACAGACTAACAGAGTTTATCTTGTAGTATTTTGTAATCATTCTTTTTTTTCCCTTGCAGCTTTAATGTCTCCAAAAGGGACCTACTCAGCAGCAATCAGCAAAAGAAATTTATGATCAAACAGAACTATGTGAAGAAAATATATTATGTTTCAGATCACAGAAATCTGATCCAGTATCACCCTTAATTAGCTAACACCATCTTATTTATTTTTACTAACAATCTGCCTATGGAAGTTCTATCACCATATTAATCATATCACATGCTCCAATGTCTTGCCAAAACAAAATTCTTGTAACTTCTTCCCTTATCTCGCCTTCTATATTACTTTAACAGTCTTGACAGAACTATGCTGACAGACAGCTTGTCACAAGAGTAGGTGCTGCAGAACTCCTGCAGGGGCAAAGTGCATCACCTTCTCATGGGCCAACAAGTGGAGAAGAAATTACTTGTGTTGTGCCTTCCCTTTCCTTTCATACACACCCCATAATAGCTTAAGCACATATGTCTAGTTTAGAAGCTGTTGGTTCCATGACTTTTCCACCTGTAATGAAAACTGAAGGCAACTGAAAAAGTTAACTCTCCTGGTGAGCACCTTCCATATAGTACTTGCAGACAGATATTTCCATTTTAGTAGCTTCCTGTGGAAAGAAGTTTTAAAAACTGGATAGTGTTATGAAAGCCTGTCCTCAAGAATATATTTCAGGAACTTCATAACCAGGGAAAACACATGATTAATTGAATTGATCAGCTTATGATCATTGAAATCCATTCCTGTGACTGACAATCTGCATGACTTTCTACCTTTATCTTTGTAGGTTATGCATAATTCAAATATACACTGCTTTGACTCGCCTCACTTGAAATTACATTACAGTGCTCATTTGGGGTCTGAATCAAAAAACCTTATAAAAATGGACCTCATGTATTCTTTCTATGCACTATAAGGTCTTCTTTGATTTTATTTTGCTCATATATCAATAAAGCCTTCAACATTAGGCATCCAAGCATTTAATAGATTAGACTCCTGGCCTTTTTGACTGAACAAGGAAAAAATTTCACTGAAGTTAAGAAGAACTGGTGATACAGTAAAGATTTAGAGTCTTGATTGGAAACCAAACAGCTTACAAAACATACACATAAATCTTTGAATTAATCACTTGCAATGAATCTTTGCACTCCCCTACATTTACCCCATCAAATGTATTCTAACCACCATAAAACCCAATATGCAGAAATATGCACACCATCTGCAGACACATAAGGAAGTGATATACAGTATGAAACTATGCATTTGAATCTCTGTACACTTCCATTATGTTTTATGATGCTAAGAATAGATAGCAGAGGGATGGAAGCCCAAAACTAAACCACGACACAGATAATTTAAGAGCCCTTCTTTTTAATACTTGCATAGGAGTTATGCCATCTGCCATATTCTTCCATGCTGAAGCACTGGCTTCTGGTTCAGTATATTGAGGAGATAAAAATATAACTGCAAGGAAATACACTTTTGTTAACCACTGGAGTTATTACTTTTTATTACACTAGCTTGCAAATAATCATCTTTCTGTCAGCACCTTCTTTCCTCTTGGCTTGTTTCATTTCTCTTAATATTTAAAAAAATGGATATTACTTTTTGTTAATTAAACATGTTCACACAGATCAGTATCAAGTGGAAAACAGGCAATAAGAAAAACTGCTTTAAATGGTTGAAAATTACAGGTGGAGAAAAGAGAATTACACTAAAACAGTGTTATGAACACAAAATTCAAGATGTATCTCTTCTCAGAAAGATTTAGTGCAACAGACTTGAAGTCAAGTGCAGAGAAATAAGTGATGCCAAGGAAACAGCAGATGACATCTATCAACAGAAATAAATATTTTTATGTGAACAGAAACTGTACATGTAAGGCACATTCAAAAATATGAAAGGATTTAGAAGGTGTACCAAGGGGATGACTAGTTTCTAACAACTAGTACCTGACCCTAATTTATCAGCAAGTACATATTTTGAACTTTGAAATTCAAAATATGACCTTAAAACAGTGTCAATCTACTGGCATTCCTTTTCCTTTTTAATGAATGATTTGTGTAAATAAGATTCCAATGCACAAAGAGAGGAACCTCTGCAGAGGAAACTGAATTGCCATTGCAAGGGCACCTTGATCTCTCCTGTTTTCTACTACAGACATACAAAGTTTCGTACTGAAAGGAATTAAATGTTTTTCAATTCATTTTTCCATGATTCCTCACAGACAATGAAGCCACTTTCTCTACAGTCTGTGTAAGTAATAGGAAAATAATGAAAAGGAATATTAATCCCCTGCAATACAGACAATTAATCCAAATAAGGACAGAATTAGTCAGTTGGAATAAAGCAAACTGAGGGAAAATGGTGCAACCACTATCATAGCTTCAGATTCACAAAGAAAATTAGAGTAAATTTTCCTAAGCATATATATCCTGCATGCTGATGAAGACACAAACATTTCCCCCTGGTTTCTGTTAAAATTATAATATATCAATAATTATTTGCTACTAATTATGAATAAGTGAAAAAGTGGAATTTATAATATCTGCTCTAGTAGAATTTCATTCTAGTGATAATACATCAATTCTGATGTCATAGCCCTAGATCTAAAAGGCAAATGATTACTTATTTTTGAATTGCAAGTTTAGATCAAAAAAAATATAGATTATGAGCTTGCAGAGAATTATTAATTCTATATGGACAAGTCATCCAAACAAAACATTATTAAGAGCATGAAACACCTCATAAATCCTATTAGAAGACAGGGATTAACTGTTTTCGCATTCATAAAGGTTCAGAAAATAGATAATTACTGAACAAATTTTCATTTCAGCATACTTCAAAGCCCTGTAAATTACAAGGTGTTTTTAAAGCCTCATACTTCACAAAATGCATATACTGATTCAAGATGCAAAAACAGAAGTTATGCAACTGGAAAACCAGTTACTAACTAATGAAGTTACCTAATTAACCCTGTATTTCTTTGTCCCCCCACTGCCTCAGAATAAAAAGAGACACTTAAAAAATGAAAGTCTTTAATGTTTAAGATCACAAGAAGGAGCCCCATAGTTAATAAAAGAAAATAGTATAATTTCAAATATAAACAACACCTCTTTCAGTAGATGTGGAAAGGAGGTTGATTTATGAGGAGGTGAAAGTAGAAAGTGGCATTTAGGTGATCAGGTTCCATACGTACAGACCAGGTGCAAAATTCAGTTCCTGGAATATCATATGAAATTTTAGCTTGGATCCTTTCCTGACCATTCCTTCTCTCCAAAACTGTATCTATACCTTTTACTGTTGAACTTGTTAACATAACTGGGAGAAGTCAATATACACCTGCCATGGAGATGATCTGCTAGGATATGTATTTTGTAGAGATATCACAGTAATTCGAAACCTGCACTTTATACCTTTGACCAGAATCATGGTCTGTGTAAAGTTCACTGTTTTACAGTGACTAATGGCCACTTTAGAGTTAGTATTCCTTAGAGTGGACAGATCAGGGTTTCCTCTGGACCCCATCACCTTCAAAAATGTCTATAAGTTGTGTTTACAGCAAAGTCCTTCACCTCACCTGCTGGCACGTGTGTTCTGTGCCCTTGAGCATGGTATGAAAATAAGGGGAATAAATAATCAGGCAAAAGACACGCTTGAATACTTGCAATGTCCTGGGTTGTGTTAGTTAAGAGCATGGCTAGCAGGTCTAGGGAGGTGATTATTCCCCTGTACTCAGTAATGGTGGGAGAGTGCTTTGTCCAGTTCTTGGCTCCCCAATAAAATAAAGACATAGAAATACTGGAGCAAGTCCAGTAAAGAGTCATGAAGATGGTTAAGAGACTGGAGTATCACTCACACAAGGAGATGCTTAGAGACCTGGAACTGGTAAAAAGGAGAAAAGAAGGCTCAGGAAGGTCATGTCAATGTATGTGAGTGAAAAGAAGATAAAGTCAGTCTTCTCAATGGTATCCAATGGATGGACAAAAATTCAGATGAGCATAAATTCAAATATTAGGCATTTCATTCATTCATTTAAGTTCATTTGAATTCAATTCATCATTCAAATAACTATTCATTTAAGAAAATACTAAAGAAAAAAATAAGGAAGGTGGTCAAAGGTTGTCTACAGAAGTTGTAGACTCTCAGTGTCTGGAACCACTCAAATCCTAATTGGCCCTGAGAAACCTTCTTCAATTGACCCTGATTTGGGTTGATCAAGATGATCTACTCTGATTTATAGGTGGACGGAGCTTCACCCTGCCCAATACAGGTGCTAAAGACATATAGATACTTAAAACATAAAATATATCTTCATTTCATCCTGGAAAGAACAAGGAGCAAACTCAAATGTGCCTAAGGAACTCACCAGGGAAAGTGCATCATGCCTCAGACCAATGCCTGGAACAAGCCAATTCACCATATAGAAATGTATTAAAGCTGAAACTTTCTTGATTCCAGTTACCAACAGCATACAGAAGAAAGGAAAAGGAGGGAAGAGTAAGAATTTAACTGAAGCCTCTATTTATGTCTGTACCTAATTATAACACATTATGGATTCAAACATAAGTTCCTCTAGCTACACTGCACATTGCGACATTGACCAGATTTGTCGTTTGAAGGGTGACCGAGCGCTAACACAATCCTTACAGGTCTGAAGAAGAACCTGTCCAGTTAAAGTATTTAAAAGGATGCCAAATCAAATGAGAGATTATGTTTTGATCAGGAGATCCTTCCGCTGACAGCTGATATAGAAGTAAAATAGCAGCGCTCTTTCCCTTTAGAGGTCTGGGATAACAGTGTAATCGAGTCCCAGCTATACTGGGCACATGACTTTAAAAATTCACTACACAGCACAATGCAAGTGTTCTTGGCTCAAACAAAACAGCAGCGCATTGTAGGTCAACACAAAGGTGCACCTACAGAAGCCTGCGAAAGAGGTGGTTCTGTTTGACTTGCTCTGTAATGAGTACAAAGCCTACACTTTCCTAGTCTTGCAAATGTCATACCAGGACATCAACATTCAGCCACCTCAGGTAGATACAAAATGGTACTTTTTAAAAAAACAATCTAACCAGAATTTTGTTTTATTCAAAGTTCTTGCCTTTCTATAACTAAAATTAAATATTGCAAAAATGCAAATGCTTTTAGAGATAGTGCTAAAACTTTAATCCAATGTCCAGCTCTGACTGTAAAAGAAAATAGAAAACAACTCTGTTACAAAACACTAAAAAAACTGTAGTTAGAAGGCAGAACGTATTGAAACTTTAGTGGTTTATCCAATTTCAATGTAAAATTGACTTCTGAGCAAACAAAATCTTTAGGGTACATTACGAAAACATTTAAGAAATAACAAGTATTTCAAATATTCGTTCAAAAATAACAAGTATTTTTTCCACTGTAATTCCAAAGCAAGAACAGAGCACCTGAAGGTGCCCAGGTTGGTTTTGATGTACAATGTCAGTTCAATGATTAAGTGAAAATTCCCACTGAATTTCTGTGAGAAAATAATATTTACACAGACATTTAAGGGTGGGTTTGTTGGTTTGGGGGAGGGTGGGGAATAGGAACAGGTATATCTGACAGCTTTTCCAGAAAATAAGGATCTTAATATCATGCTCTAAATGTACAAAAAGATAGTTACTAACTAATACCCTGAAGACAGTAGCTATGAGTTTGTCAGCATTCAGAAAGAAATGCAATATCTTTATATTTTCATCTTATATAAAAGGGAATATACAAAACTTAAGATCAATTACAGAAGTGACACCTCAAAAAAAATTCAGATATTTGTATTGACAACTACTGATGAGGGTCAGAGTTATGTTATCATCTTCAATGTACTCCTGTATTTGCAAATTTTTGCAAGTATGATAATGCCATTGTAAAACAAACAGACAAACCACAACAATATATTACTTATGGATATGTCAGGAAAATGTTCAGAAATCTCAATTTTTTTTTTAAATATTATCACCTGCAGGTTTTAGCATAATTATTCAGGTAACCACTAGACACAAAAACTTCTCAAAGAAGTAGCTACCTGCATTAAAACAGTATATTTAAGGACAAGATTTCCTATGTTCAATTTTTAATCTCTGTACATTACAACTGGACCATTTCCAATGTGAAGGCTGTTTGCTAAGGAAAAAAAGGAAAAAATAAAAAAAAAGTGAAAAGAAAACCCAACAAAAGCAAACCCAGAAGATTACTAACCTAGAAATACCAAAAACAAAAGACCACCAGATGGTCTTTCAAGTCTTGTCCTTAGAAGCCTAAGTTACCTCACTGTCTGAGTAATTTCATTAACCTCCAAAACACAGATGGAAAACTAATGCACCTCATCATTCTTCTCAGTGAGTGTTCTGGTCTGATACAGCCGACTGGCTTTTACTTTTCTTCTAGTGATGCAAATTTTTTTTTTCACCCCAACTCAACAGCATTTTGTGCAAAATTCAGCAGCTAATCCCCCTCTTCAACATCAGTCTGTGACGTCCTGTTTCGAATGCTGCTAGACAGCATCTCCAGCAGCTTACTGGCATAAATCTAATCACCTTTCCACAACTATATAATGGCTTAGGTTCCCCTCAGCCTCTATCCTTACTCTTAGTAATACTGGAGAAATCAATTTAATAGATAAATAACAATAGATCTAAAGCCAGGGTTGTTCTCATTCTGGTCCATTGAACTATATAAATTTCAGAAATATTAAAAATAACTACTTTCCACTGTCTCTTTAAATGAATCTTCCATTACTCAGGGAGAAATATTGCTGCATAGAAAACAAACAGAAATCAGGGAAGTGTCCCACCTTGGTCACTTTTTTTCTTTCTTTACATCTTAAGGTTTAATTATTTTTACTGCTGGTCACACCTCATACAAGCAGTTAAAATTAATTACACTTGTGCAATCCCATTAAGTCTAAAATCACCCCATAGCAGTGGCAAACAAGTGATTTTTAGACTTTGTGCAGAACGTTGACCTTTCTTTACTAACATACTGTCATGGTGTGACGAACATTCAGCTTTTGGTCAGCAAAAACATGACATGAAATTTTCAACATAAGCAGGAATTGGAACTTAACTGCTTTAACAACATGAACAGCTTTGTTCTGCAAGAAATGAGATCACAAAATGTTTGCAAATGTTTAAATTGACAGGATATGTCAATTTATATTTCAGTATATATATGTCTTTTCAGAATTTTATTTTTACAATATTTATCTGTCCTATTATAGTCAATTACATTAACAACTATCCAGGGAAAAATATCCTGTTTTCAGATAGATAAAATCCTCAGATATTTTTCAAAACGCTCTTACAGCATTTGTTCCTTGAAAGAACATCAGCTCTTCATATTTCTGGACTATTAAAAAAAAAGTCATTTGAAGCTCCCTCCATAGGTAATTATCAGAAGATAATCAACATAGGGTTTTATAAGAACTCTATGTAAGGGTTCTTATAAAAAAGTAAATGCTTTATATTTTTATGATCACACAAGTTATGACAGTGTCTGCACATATAATTAATGTGACCAGATAGCATGCCACATCTTACTAAGATATCTTACCTGGGCACCAAAAGAAAAATTGAGGCACTTAACATCTATAAGATTTTATCTCTTTGCTTAAGAAAATCTGGAAGTGAGTCATTGGGTCTTATATTGAAATTAACTAAATCTCAAACCAATATTTAGAGTCTCTAAATTAAGCTTTTTTGTTTGTCAATAAAACATGAACAAAAAAATAGTATTCTGTAATACAAAAGAAAAGCATGAAATACCTTTATCTCAAACAAATAAAAGTCTCTTCAAATTACTATTATAAAGTTGTAGAAAAATTCAAACAACACAAGCTTAGCTTTCAGAAGACTTCTTTCTCATTTAATAATGGGACACCAACCAAATTTCTAATGAAGTAAGGGAGAAGAAAATCACCTGGCTCAAGGCCAGGTCAGTAATTTTCCTGATAATCTGTTTAAGATTTGTGACTCTAGCTTGACTCTCTCTAATACTAGTCTATAAACTATCTGCAGAAGAAAAAAGGAAGCCACACACCAGAATCATAACTGGAAGCTCTGCATTAATTGCTCAGCTAAGCATTTTATCTTTCAAAGATACAAAAAAAATCTAAAGATGGAATAAATGTATATAGGTAGAGAAATCATTGCATATGAATTCCAAGTGGATGAAAAATAGGCAGCTAGACAGGAGCTGTGTGTGCCAGCAGCAGTGCTGCAGTAAACATCCCTTTGGATTTCACACCAGCAGTGGCCATTACCAACATTAATAAAAGCCATCTGGCCTTAAATGTCTTTATGTCTATATCTCATTGTTGGTTTCAACAGAGTTCTTCATTCAGAGAGGTAATTTGGAAACTTTTAGGGACTAGAATAAAGAAAACAAATAGCAGGTAATTAATCATGGTAATAGTGCTTCCAAAGGTCACCCTATTACTTTGAGCAATGATACCAATTTTTACTCCTCAAATTTAATTCCAGGGGGGAAAAAAACCCCTAATCCTGTCGTCATAAATATTGAAAAGAAAAATTAACAAGAGTGCAATCTTGTAACTAATGTTTTGATTTGCAACCACATGAATCTAAGAAGCCTTGTTTTCAAACACTATCCCAATATCATCATGTTCAGAAGTGACCATCAAAACTTGACTGCCCAAAAATGAGACTGCATCAGTGTATAACTGGCTCTGGACCAAGTAGCCCTACTGAAATGCAGGACACCTGTTCAGAGAAACTTGTGAGAAAGTACAGATGTTTTCATTTCTCTCTACAGTGATGGGGAATTCAAACAGAACCATCACAGGACATCTATTAAATAGCTTATTTGGATGCAGTGGCTCACTCTTGATTTCATTTCCTCCATTGAAACTCAAAGTGCAAGCTCGTGGGGTTTTGGAGGAAACTGGGAGACAAGAAGCTTGGCTGTAGCAACTCAGTAACAGCCCTGAGGATGGGAGTCCTGAAGTCACGTCTATTTGCAGATCTGTATTTTGTATATCATATTAGTGGAGAACAAATAAACTTGGCAAACCGCCACCACATCGTACTTGACCATGAGCAGGTTTTGTCATTATTATTAAGTAAAGTAGCTGTAGTTGATCTGTTTAATGCCAAGCAGTATTGCCTTTGGGTGAACTATTCTCAAAGACACACCAAACTCAGACCCCAAAAGAGGTTTCACCTCATGTCTGGACTCCAAAGAGGTTTAAACAGGAGTTGGACGCTGCTCAAAAGGAACAGATCAAGGCACGTGCAGGAGGCAGAAGTTCAGGCCTCTGGAAAATCATCAGTCAAAGCTGGATTTTTTTGCAACATAGCTTTAGCTGAGGCATAAGAGAAGGACAGAAGCTCCTAATATACTTAAAAGTATTGCGGACAAATTAAGTCTGTCTTTAAGTATTTAAATACTTCTGCAAATACGAATATCAGAAATCTAACTCTGTTAATGAAACGTAAGCTCTTCAGCCTTATTTAAAAAGTGAATTTGGGGATTATTTTTTTTTAAAATATATTTCTCTATGTTCAATTTTGACTAAATCATTCATCAAAGTGTCATTCCATATTAGCCCTTCCATTCTGTATATACGCAATATATGTGCTTTACAGGAAAAGTGGAAGAGGCGAGTCATTCTGCTGTAAAAAAATATTTCCACTTAATGTTTTTTTCTATTATGCATATCGAATTAGATTAACAGGAGAAGGGTACCTCATTTGAAGTTAAATTAATTTCATTCTGACAGTCAAGAAATACAGTGGAGTTTTTATCATCTAACATACACTCTGTTTTTCAATGCCAGATTTTATCTTTCAAAATAATAATTAGCAGTAGTTTTAACATTTTCTCAATTATAAAGAATTATCATTTAAAGGAAAAATTTCCATACATTTTAGGGAGTACATTTAGTTAGCCTATTATGTTCTGTTTTATTTAGCCACTGTAATTAAACAGTAATAGCATTCACTTTCTTACAATCAAAATTTTAAAAGGATCTTTAAAGAGAGAGAAAGAAGCAGAGAAGATAAATTATGCAATTGAAAGGAGTGGTTGTTTTTCTCTTGGTATCTTTAGCGCAAATTCTTCTTCACTGTGTTTCCCAGACACCATCTGTTTCCAAAACAACTCATCACCAAACATAAGAGAGGAGATAGAAATTTCTAATAGAAGTTAAACCTGCCAATTTGCAGAGTGATCTGAGCTTTTTCAAATAGGAAATACATGACACTACAGAGTTGTTAATTAATTAAAGATAGGCAATGTGTGTCACCTCAAATGATGCAGTACACCATTTCAGGGATTTTCAATACAATAATAGATGGATTATTACTTTATAAAGTCGCTGCACACTTCCTTTAAAAAGTCCAGGGCACATTTGGTCATTCAATAGCAGGGTTGGATTCACTTAGTATAGGTTTGGGGTTTCTTTCAATTACTCTTTTAAACCCTACTTACAAAGCTTGAAAAATGGGTCACACTTGCTCAGGGCCTCACTCCATTTGCAATTACATATCAGTGAGATTTTGGAAAAACAGAAACTAGCAGAGTTATTTACATCAGGGACTCACCTGAAAAAAGGTTATGATGATATAAGAATATGGATTGGACAGGAACCATCAAGTTTTATAGATTCCTGCGGTCATATCCATCCATGTCAAACAATTTCATACAGACTATATTTGATATAATAAATAAGAAACATCACTCCAAAATTGTTTATATTATCTATTATGATTGTATCTTTTTCGAAAAAATCCTTAGCAAGTCAGAGATTTTATGTCTTTTCTGCCCTTCCCCAGTCATCCCTGTCCTTCTCCATCATTCAAAACAATTCTCTCCTTTCTGTAGCCCCAGTAATTTATTTCACACATGGAACATTCTTAACTTCAGAGTACCTTTCCAGATAATTTTATAGCTATCAGTAGACTAAAAGGTGCTTCTGTTATTCCCTTGGCAGTTCTATTATATTAAATCCGTTAGCACACTCACATATACACACATCACATTTTCAGCTCTTTTTGTTCATAATATGTGACTCTGTTAAGATGGTATCTTTTCATGTTGCACATACAGATCCTAAAAATCTGGATAGCTTATTTTTTTGTAGCTTAGTTTTTAATTTTTTTTAATTATTATTGTTTTATTACTGCATTAATTTATCACAGGTTCTAAATTCCTGACCCTGTTACCTCAACATACTTAATTACATTACAGGCAACCATCTCCACTTCTGTTCAATATTCTGAACAGTTTCACTGAGTTTTAAATGCACAAAATGGTCGTTGCCACACATTTCATTTCTGGCTTCAGCAGTTGCGATCTTGTGCTTTGTTACTAAAAATAGAACTGCTTCCAACTACCTGAGCTGGAAAGCTAATTACAGAGCTGGTAAACAGTGCTCCTCCCCATTGAGCAAATGGCAGAATAAGGAGTCTGCTAATGCACTAGGGCTCCCATGGTCCTGTGGGTCTTTGAAATCTATCAAGTGTCATTTATTTAATCATCTGTGGCTGTTTGCATCATGGATAAATTACCATTTAAGTAAATAACTGTTTGACTGTTGAATCAACAAATCATGGAGAAAAAGAACAATCAGCCCAATTTAGAAAAAAGTATTGTAGCCTAATTCTCTGCTTGCACAAAGTAGAACAATTTCACTGAAGTAAATAGCATATTGTTGATTTTGACTAGGTGAGAGTCTAGTTCTTATTTCCTGCAGTAGAGAGGTTATTAGAGGACTGACTGCAGCAGCTTAAAGACTTTTTTGAAAGTTATTTCTGTCATACACAGGCAAGAACAAACAACTGCCACTGCAAGAAAGCACTTTATTCCCTTAAAAATACCCAGCCCTGTCTGCAGTACAGCAGCACATTGACTGGAAATTCTCTGCTGAGAGATCTTAAGGTAGAAGTGCCCATGGGGTTTAGATGCTCCTCTGCATTTGGCAATGAAACACTGATTTCCCTGTTCCATGGGACTGATCCTTACCATGTAGCCCAATACAAGCTTTGTCAGTAACAAGGGTTCAACCACCACTCGGTCAATAAAACTCAACTCATTTTCAGCCATTACTGAGGCAACAACATGTAGATAATACATAAGCAACTATTAAAATAGCTGTGATACAGCTGTAGCCCCAAAGCAAAACTAATATATCCATTATGTTTGTTCATCCAAAATCCCTTCTGGGGCCAAGAGGGCATGTAGCTTCTGGAATTATATTTTTTTCTTTGAATACAGCATATAGGAATAAAAGAATTAGGTAGAAAACCACCAGTAAGACCAATTTTAAAAAGCCTTTCTATTTCTCCTTCCTAACCTCCAAAGAAATAGAGACAAGTAAATAAAACCTCCAAGACTGTACTCAACAGATAGAAGAATTTGGTGGAGGAAAGGAGTATGCAAGTGAGCATAAACTGCTGGCTTGTCATCATGTTTCTGTCAAGTAAGAGGTATCCAGGGCATCCAGGGACAGAATTGCTATCTGAGGGTAAACATTATTTACACAGCTCATTTGGGAGAGGAGAGGATGAGCTCCCTCTTCTGTCTCCAATCTTTATGAAAAGGAAAGTTGGGAAGTGTTCAGTTAAACTAACCACCTCCTGTTGTAAAGGAAAAGTAGGCTGCCATTTTTTAGCAAAACTGATTGGAAAAAAAAAAGGCAAGACAGAAAATGGGGACAGAGGTGGAACCGTGTAGTATCAGGAAGAAGAAAATGCAAGCAGAAACAAAGAAGAGAAAAAGAAAAGGGTAAGGAAGTCAGACTAAAGAAAATCAATCGTATTTCAAGCTCTGCGTATCACAAAGAGTGGAAACGAGAAAATTTTCTAACAGTAACAGTGATGGAAAAAAAGAAACAGAGCATCAGCCTTCTCATTTTACAGAGAGAGTAATCAGGCATTGGAATGGGCTGCCCAGAGAGGTGGTGGATTCACCATCCCTGGAGATTTTTAAACGCAGATTGGACGTGGCACTGAGTGCCATGATCTAGTAAATGGACTGGATTTGGACCAAGGGTTGGACTCGATTATCTCGGAGGTCTTTTCCAACCCAATCGATTCTATGATTCTATGATTCTATGATTCATCTTAAACAGAAGAAATGCAGGGAACATGACTGCACACCACAAAGTAGTGTCACACCATCACACCTAAGTCAACTCTGAAGAAGTCAAGTCATGTATTGGAACTTTCATAGTTGTCATTTGAGCACAGTGTTTCACCAGAACTGACACATCTCATTTCCATGGTAATCAGTGTATGCACACCAGAATGCCTCTGAGGAAAGTCATACACATTTTTCACATTTAAACACACTAAACACATTAAGTGTGCGTGTGTTTGTTTGTATGCACACAGCTGGACACACAGTGTGTACTTGATGGTGTTCAGTGCATAAACATTAAAAATCAATTGAATCCTGACTTTCAACCACTGATCAATCTTCCTGTGTTTTCAGACCTTTCCTTCTGACCTAAATGACACAAAGCCATTAGACAACATATTCATATATTTGATAAAATGTGCTTATTATAGCAGGACAAAGGACTTTCAGATGATAGTTATTCAAGGAAATAATCCACAAAAAAGGGCATATGCAAACAACATAAGCAATATTTTCCCTGCAACCTGATATTTCTTCCAATGTTTTTTCTCACCTTTAGTCAGAGATGCTGTAATCTTTAACCCTGGGAGCAATTTTTCATTTATTCATTCAGATTTCAAAGACAGAACATTGACAGCTACTGTCTTCATGTGCTGCACAGACCAACTTACACATTTAAATTACCCACAAGTATTTTTAGGTGGTTTGCTTCTGTTGAATTAAATTTGCCAAATTGATAGGGCAAGTAAGATATGCTTCCACCTTTCCATTAAGGTAGTATAAAGTTTTCAATCCCCTTCTCAAAAAAAAAATTACCAGGGGAAAGGAAGAGGATAAAAATATAGAATGTGAAGAAACTGTTGACAATAAGTTGTGCAATTTTTTGAAATATAAGTTGCTTTCTCGGCCAATCATGGAAAAAGTACTTTCAAATTCACACTTCTTAATGATGAAGTAACTTTGTGAACCTTGCATTGTTGCACGAAAAAATTACGTATTCTACCACACAGGAATCACTCGAACTTCAACCTTCTAAATGAGTATATCAGCATATGCAAAGAGTCCAGAGCCAGAATGAGATTAATGAAATGAATTTAGGGATATATTAAGCAGGAGGGAAGGGCAATAGTTAAGCATTAACATATTCCTTCATTCAGTAATTCTGTGTATCAGAGGCACTGGTTAGAGAAGCACACATTACCAGACAACACTGAAGCATATGAAAAAGAACTTTATCCCATAAGAGACTGAAAGTAAAGTAGCTTGTTGTGTCATAATAGCACTACTTTCTAAAGAGCTCATAACCATATCTGCTTATGTCTCAACACTCTAGCAACCACCTATACCACACTCCCTTAATATGCCGAAAATTCATTGGAAGTACTATCCAACAACTGACCAAATTTCATACAACATAGATACTTAATTTTAAAAGCCCTCTGATGATGAAATGCTCCAATTTTTCTTGACAATTCAACAGCTAAAAGTCAGCTACAGGCTGGTCTCCACAGCACAGGGAGCCTGCAGGTAAGAATACAGGGTAAATACAGACTCCATTGCCTTACCTCAGCTATGTGCGGCATCGGGTTAAATCCACAGAGATTGCACACAACTTTCTTGCACTCTGTGCAGGTATTAAAGTTGGGAGGATCCTTAGAACCAATATTTAGTCCAGTTTTACAAAGGGGACAAGATACTTCAGGCTGGCTGGCTTTCTCTGGTTCCGACAGCCCAGGAGGTTTTTTAGCTTCAGCAGCCTGAGGCTTGCTATCTTTTGCCAAACCAGGTTTCTTCTCTAAATCAGATCCTTTAGTTGGTAAAACACTATCCGCTTTTGATGGCTCCGGTTTCTCGGTTGTAAGAGGCTTGGCTTCTTTTTTTGCAGGAACAGCTTTTGGAAGAGGCTGAGCCTGACCAGCCTCTTTGGGGGCTGCCTGAGGGGCTGGAGGCTGAGGTGGAGGCTGGGGCTGCTTTGTCGCAGGAGCAGGTGCAGGTGGAGCTGATGTCTGAGACCCCGGCTGACCCGCTGTGGAAATTAAATTTGAGGCCTGGCTGAAGATTGAAGCTCCAAATCCAAAGAGTTTCCCAGTAACTGTTTCTTGTGGTGTTGTAGGCTGAGGCTTAGGGGCATCGGTGATGCCTCCCAGATTAAGGCTGAAACGCCTTGATTGCTCCGGAGTTTTCTGAGGCGGCTGCTGTGCTGGTACTGGCTTGGGTCCTGCCCCTGCTTGTGGGCCCTTGGGAGTTGGTTTGCTATCAGGCTTTGGGGCTGGTTTTGTTGGTAACTTTTTAGGGTCATCTTTTGTTTGTGTTGGCTCAACAGGCTTTTGAGTTTTAGCATCTGGTATAGTCGCAGGCTGAGACGCAAGCTTGGGGTCTGACTTCTGCCGAGACACCTGTGGAACAGGTTTGGAATCTGGCTTATCCCCAGCTGCATGTGTGTCCTGTGACGGCTTGGCAGGCTCTGGCTTTGGGGAATCTGTCACTTTCTGTTGAGTTGGTGGCGGTTTGGGACCTGCCAAGTCCTGTTTCTGCCCTGGTGCTGCAGAAGTAGGCACAGTGTCTGCCACAGGCTTCTCTACACTGGGTTGTTTTTGCTTATCCTCAGCCTGCGTTGGCTTGACCTGATCAGACTTTGGAGTAACATCTATTTTCTGGGATGTCTCAGTGGGCTCTGGGTGGGGTTGTTTTGGTTTTACAGGGGGAGACCCAGGCAAGGACGGTTGCTTTTTCAGTGGCAGGGTTTTTTTAGATTCTGCTGTCTGTGAAGGATCAGGTTTGGGAGAAACATCTTTCTTTTGAACTGGCTGTGGCTGGGGGGATGGTTTAGCTGTTGAAGGTGGAATGGGTGTCTTCTGTTTGGGTGGAGGTGGCTGTGGCCCGGGACCATGACCTGGTGCTAGGTCACCCCCTAATGCTCTTTGCATCTGGCAGTTTAAACAGAGCCATTCACTAATCTGAAAAAAAAAATAAATAAAGGTATTATAATTAGGATAAGACAAAGTTAATAAAATTAATACAATAAAAGGCTATTCCAAGGTATGCCTTCTTGCAGTTTTTCAGACTTCTGTGTGAAAAGGGAGAAATATTATCACTAATAAAGTTTGCAGTTAACATGCCCAACTGATTATTTTCATTCTCCTCCACATTCCAGTGAGTCAAACTATCACTGATACCATGATTCTAATGCCTTCACATTCAGTTTACACACATATGAATAGTGGAGGATAAAAACTCAGCAGAATGAAAAAAATGCATTGGAATTTCATAGGACCTAGCAGTGATTCATTTACAGCAATGATTTGCCAGAATAATGGCAAATACTGCTAAAATAGTTTAACACATCAAGCCTGCTGAGAGAAAACAATAATCAGAATTAAAACACAGAAAATGCATAATTATCTTTAAGCATACATCTATTGAGGTCAGCTTATGAACAGCTTGTGCTTTTCATAATGGTTTAAATTACAGAGCACAGGTACTGGCAGTAATATGTATCCAATGAATTAGGCACAGAGGTGTGTTAATGGGCATCATGTATTACACAGATTTATGCTTTACCACCAGTTTCAGAGGCAAGTCTTCATCTAGAATCAGTGACAAGCTTTGCCTAAGTTCTGATGGTATTTCAAGAGCCTTAATTAGGCTTCCCAAAACACCTGTTATTAGAAGTAGTTACTAGGGTAATTTGTCTACTGTACTGTGCCTCGTGCAATGGGCCCCTCTTTTCAGACAGAGGAGAAGGAATAAGACAAATAATGTATTTACCCATGTTTCTCCATATTTTCTAATCAGAGAAAAAAACAGCTTCACAATCTGAGGAAGGATCAAACTGGCTAAACCAACATGTGGTCATGTGCTATTTTCCACATTTTCCATCACCAGCAGAAACATTATAGGGAGCAAAAATGCCATTCTCCTATTCTTTAGTCAGTGTGTGAAACATAGGGTACCAGCTACAGCATTTGCAGGCACCACAGCAACAGAGGGAACTGCAATTAGGAGAACACAGAACATAGGTCTCTTTTCCCTTAAGGGTGAAGATTTCTGGATGCTGTTTCTCAGTCAGGTCTCAATGATTTTAGAGGTCTCCTATAAAATAAACCATTCTGTGATACTATGAAATCTCCATCGTACATCATAGGACAAATCTGGAGGTACTACATGCAAAGATTTTGTCTGTGTAATATCAGAGTTCACTGGAAGGAAAGAGCTCTGATGTCATTGACTGAGGCAATGAATTCATTATTTGGGTGTGCTTTCCCAGTATTTTATTTTTCCAGCAGCAAAAATTTAAAGAGAACAGTTAGATGCAGCTCCCTAAAACAGTTATTTCAATTATTCTGATAAACATGGTATATACACACACTCTGGAATATAAGCTCACTATTACTAAAAGCTTCACAAAGAGATGATAAATTTTTGCCCCAGCTGTAAGTTCACAGTAATCAAGTCACCATTAGTAATAAGGCTGCTTTATCTTCCATTTTCAGTGTAATTTTTTTAGATTGTTTAAACAATTTTCTCATCTACTCACAAAACCCATATAGCAAGTGACTGTTAAAAAGTGAAAACAACTGAAACAAAACTGGAACACATGTTTAAGCTCTACCTTGAATTATGAAAGGAATTAAGTTCAGACCTGCACGGAGGACCTGAGCAAGGATTAAATTAACTTAACTCCCATTTTGTTTGATTAGTGATCAATTCCCCTACTCGATTTCAGATATTAGTAGTCTAATTTAATTAGATACATACTAATACCATTTCTGAATGAATTCTTAAGGGTTTTCTAGAACATTTAAGTGTAATCAAAGATCAGGTTGTGACAGTTGTCTGGCTATGGCAAAGATTTCTTATATTAGGGAGATGAACTCCCTTCAACAGTGGAGAAAGACAGGATCCTGTGAGGAGCTTTTTAATGGGCCTAAGCAAGGAATGGCTTTTTCTCCAATCCACAGAACTTCTACAGATATTTGAACAGTGCACTTTCCATCACGATTCACTCTTCTTTCTTCTTGTTGATGTGAAACCATGGCAGTAACAGGTGCCTACCTGCTCTCAGTCAGCTTCCAGGAAATCTAAATTTAAGTCATTACAACACCTGTAAGGCCTCAAATGAAGTACCTGTAGGGTTGGGTGGGGCTACCAAATGTTTGAATGATCCTTATGTTTAAGGCATCCAGATTCCAATTTCATTTATAAGCATTTAGGTTTGTCTTCAACATGTAGCTGGTGCAGTCTGATGCTGCTACCTAATTGAAGTCTAAACCTTAACCCTCAGCCACTATTTTTTCCTATATGTATGTGTATATATATATATATATGTATATATATATATATATACACATACACATATATGTGCATCCTTGGTATGAAACTGAAGCCTTTAAAACCAAAATGAATTTGTTACTCCTACAGCTGAACTTCAAAATGGAAAATGTAGGAAGTTTTACTTCATTGTATTATTTTTTAAATCTTTCTGGTTTAAACATAAAATTCCTCCCATGCATTTTAGTGGGAGGAATTAAGTGCCAAAACCCTCAAGTCATTACGGATTACACACATCATCTTTAAACAAATACAAAACTGCACAAACTATAGGCCTGTGATTGGAACTGCAGGAGTTCAAAATAAAGTGTGCTACTTGATACAGTTTTCTAGCAAAGACTCACCTGCAATTACAGAGGTTTTCTGCAAGTTTTAACAGGAGCAGACTTCTGTTAAATAAGATGCTTTTACTCATTATTGCTGCTGTAGATAACTAAAAAAATGCTGCTGTAGATAACGAAAAACGAAATGTTTCTCTAGCCTTAAAGGTGTTCCTGGGCAGCAGTTCTGCAACTGGAGTTGGGAGCACCAAATGAATTTACTCAGTATTTTAGTAACAACATCAATGGAGAATTATTTGAAGAAAAATTATAGCACCATATTCCATAGATTATGAATGCACAAAGAAAGACAAGCTAATAGTTGACACCAATAACAAATATGAGCTCCAATTCCATTCTTCTCCCTATCCCAAACAAAGCCAACACAACTGAAGGCCATTCAGTGCCTATTCCTTTCTTCAAAAGGGTTCAGATTTGTTCTAACTGCAGAAACCCATCAAAGCCAATAGGAAAACTGTCAGAGAGCAAGTGCATCGACTGATATACTCCATTTCTATTCCTGCAGATGATGTAGGGGAGGAAGAGAATCCATCTTGATTCTAAGATTCCAGGTCTACATAAGAAATAAATTTTGGCTTGCAGATGGAGCATATTTCATACAAAAATTACTGGCACACAACATGAATGTAGCTCTCATAAGCCATTTTAACAGTCCTTTTGCAGATCAGAGACACACTCTAAGGCAATGGGTCCCATTCTCATTTAGACCAGTCATTTGGTGCTATAAAAAGGAACTTAAAGATATGCATAAAATATTAACAACCCTTTACATCACCACAGAAATGTAAAGATTTATAAAGCCTTTAGATTGCCACAGATATTTAAATGGACTTTGCTGACACTGCTCAGCTTCAAAGCTTTATCGACAAAATCAGTTTCTAGTCTGAAAACACAGCAGCTTATTTGGTTCCTGACAATTTCAGGGAGGAGTGAGGAATCCAAATTTGGCTCTTAGTAGACATTTTTGCCAAGATGATAAGAGAAACATAAAAAAATAAAGTGCTCAAGCACAGGATTTTATGCAGCTTTGTGCAGAGTGGTAGAATACTCTAAGAAACAAGAAACTACATCAGAAAATCCTGTTATGAACAAAAAAGAACAACTATCACAAAATAAACTTAATTAGTATGTTAACATACAACAGAAAAAGATCTTCTAAAGAGGCCTGGGCAATTCTGGAGACAAAGTTTTCCTTCCACACCAGCTTTTCACAAATAAGATCTCAGCTATTCAAAGTAATTACACCGAAACAAACATTTAATTACTGTACACAGTATGAAATTGATCCTCATTTGAGACAAATAGACCATTGCTACAAAATACATATTTACCTTCCTTTCAGATATCAGATGAGTTTATCAGGGAACACTGACTTAAGATGCTCCCAAACATGAGACTCGGTTCTAGTCAACAGCATGGTCTCGGGGGTATCCATTTCACAAACCACAGCAATGGTTACAAGCACTGTAGCTTGGTGCTGAACCAAAGCTGGAGCAAACTTTTAGAATAGACATATTAAAAACTATTCTTAAATGCTACTTAGCTATTCTAAACCTACTAAACACTACCGGATGAATTGTGTTCTGCAGTTATCACAACTTTAAAACATACTCCACTACTCTCCTTAAACTACCAATACAAACAGCTATAGTTTGCATATGAACTATGAATATTTAGGGAACTATTATTTTATAGCTTACATAATTAGAATCATAAAGCAGAATAGTGAACATAATCTTTTGACTTTTTTTTATTATTATTTTTTTGAATGTCAGTATCTCAGAATATCTGAAAGTTAGTTTTTATAGCCAAGGGTGTGATTAAGCTGCCCCACATATAGGACAAGGGAAAAGCCTTTTAAAGACAGCTCGATGCTCTGCATCATGCAGCACTGCAACAAATGCTCATTGCTTTCATTAACTTCATCAAGACTTAATATACCAGCAACATGTGAATGTTTAACAAAAAATCTAAGTGCAAATGAAGAGAGCAGCAAGGAAAAGGTTAACAAAGTTCATCTGTTCCACACAGCACATCTGAGTGAATATTGCTGGGATTTGAGAAGGGATTAAGCTGTCTGGTCGGAGCAGGGCTGGGCCAGGCTGCCCGCCCAGTGACTACCCAGCAAACAGCATCTCCACATCACATGGCCTCACATAGTAGTAAATTACAGTTGCCAAGCAACAGCAATACTGGCGCAGATGGCTGACTGCAGCTGACATCTTTAGCTATGCAGATTAATTTATTATTTACTCGTGTTAAAAACTGGACAGGACAGTTTCCTGGACTAATGAGAAAACACTCCAACATATTGTAGAATATTGTCCAATGAAAATATTGAGAAATTATTCCCCGTGCAGAGGGGGTTTGCCTCTTTCTATCTGCCCCTTTCATAAAAGGGAAAATAATAAAAAAAAAAAAAATTAAAAAACCACAAACTACACCCCCCCCTCAAAAAAAAAACCAAACACAGGGCATCATTGCTATTACCACATCTAATCCTTAATGTAAAGCAGAAATGTAGGCACATAGTCTTCCTCTAAGACAGAAACAATGTGGGAGTTTGTTTAAGGATATTCCACAGAGAGAAAAAGTACCCTGTATTTCCATAACCCTTCTATTTGAGGATCTTTACAATTTTCCCAAATGCCTGTGTGGCAGTTTGGCTAGAGGCAGAACTATAGGAACTATACTAACTTCATTTCATCACAAAAATTGTGAATGATCCCCATTTGCACAGAAATAACAGTGTTAGTAAAACTGGAACACCCCAAGAACTCTTTGTACCAAAGAAAATATTTCACACAGAAATATTTCAAACCTTGATCATTTTTAAATGACAACTAAAAAAGGTTTGAGTCTGCTCTCTGTTCTGTTTGAACCCAGTCTAAAGTCCATCCGCTTTTACAAAACACATCTAGCTTTACTTCAGCACTGTAAGATTTGATATCTAAAGTAATACTTTTAGAAAGTTAAAGAAGACTTGGGTTTTGTTGGGGCTTTTTAAACTCATTTCTACACAACTTATGAGGAGTATAAGAGCTGATAATCAGACTCAGGTCCTTAATTTTTTTTCTACTTTGTTCTTCATTACTCATATAACCCTGAATAACCCTTCCCAAGTCTAAGTTTACATAGAGTGTACAGTTTCAAAGTTTTTTTCCTGGTATTAAAAAGCTTAAGACTTTGTGGCATGTCACTACCCACAGTGATGGAAGTTTTATTCTTGTTTATATGTCATATCCAGACTATGTTGCATTCTAGTTCTTATGCACTACTACAATACAGCAGGGTCTGGACTACAAACCACAGGGAATATTTCAATTCAATCAAGAGCTTCCTTTACTGTCATGTAATCAAAAAAGATGTTATAGTGTCATTTCTATTAATTTTTTGTAAGTATAAGCAAGACTTATCTGGATTCACCACAAGAATTAGTCATCTTTCTTATTTTCAATTGTTATATATTGTTCTCCATGTACAAGCTAATAATAATGATAATAACTGAAGAAAATTAATACATTTCTGACTGTAAATTCTCTTTAGTTACTGATAATACTTCATGCCCAAGTTATTTGCTACTGTTTAAGATACTTGGAGATGCAGGACATTATTAAAAACAAATATAAATACCAACATTCATTATAAAGATTTGAACCAAAAAAATTATATTAAACCGAAGGTTGTGATATGATAGTAAATAAAAACAGAGGCAGAAAGAAAGCAAAAAAAAAAAACAACCCAGGGCTGTAGTGTATAGAGCAATTGATACGGAAAATTTCTAGTTCTACCAAAAATGTTAAAAAAATACAAATCCCCTCCCCCACCAAAAATTATAAAACTCACAAAAATATAATATTTCAGATTGGATTAAAACAAATCCCTTTCACATTGAATTGAAAAGTAAATGTGCAAATCCAGTCAAATTTTCCTTGATCAGGAACTATACACTCCACTTTGGGAGAGTCAACTGTTTGGGTTTTTTTATCCCTCCTCTTTTTTCCATTAGGATTATGTCAACTTTGATGCGGATACATTGTTTGAAAAATAGTCAGAAATAATAAAATACTTTTTAGAATTCACTTTGCCTCCATCCAGAAGAGCTTTTGGCAAGTAAGCAAATCTTACATCAATATACACGGCTTCACATTATCTGAATGTGCAATTTTCAGGAAGTATCTAAGTATAAAATGAGACTAATTTTAAATGGTCTCCTAAAAGAACACTGAAAATGTTCAGTGGAACAATGAAAAATGGACTAATGCGAAATATGGACTAATGCAGATAAAGTTCAAGTAGAATAATCCTTTCTCAAAAACTACCTAGGAGACAGGCATCCACAGCCCACATACAGCCAAGTTTCCAGTATTAACAGCTCTAACACTCTACTTGATCATCAACTTTACAAAAGCCCATCATAAAGAATGTAATGACTTTATTATTACACTTTAAACCTTTGCTCAGTCTGTGTTGTATTTATCTTCCAATAGCTAGTTCACACTAATAAAAATTTACTCCAGTATTGGGCATATCATTTAGATTTAACTATAGCAGTTCATCCTTTTTGCCCTGCTTTATCAAAAAACTACACATAAGTGTTTAACAAATAGGGTAGTTCCTCAAGTTGTCTTTGCTCAATTTGAGGAAGCCTACTCCTAATTCAAATGTTCTAGGGTGCTGACTCTTTTTTGGGAAGTGCTGGTTTCTGTTGCTAATGCCTCATAGGAGTGGTTTTGGGAAAACAAAATGGTAAAAAAGGAGAAAAATTAATCACTACATAATAAAATACACATCTGTTACAAGGTTCTGATGTATATGAAAGGAAAATGGAATAGAGTACTAGTAATCAAACCTGTTTATATAATTTTTTCCATTACTTTATGCAACTGTTGCTAGGCAGTCATGTGCCATGGTGATGAGTGGAGTGTGACTACCTAGACAGATTAGAGAGACATATGTTACTGAACACATTATGTATGGTGTGTTTTCTCTCTAGACAGCTGTATGAAACCAAGATATCAACTATTTTTCCTCCCCAAGAGGACTGCAAGGTCAGAAGGTTCAGAGAAATAGTTCAAGGGGTCTGACCTTGTGGCAATACAGGTATCACTTTCTGCTCTTGGTTACACAGTTCTCTCTAGTGACTTAAAACAGACAGAGTGAATGTACTGCTGCATTTTAAATAGAGGTTTAAATGAATAGAATTATTTTATTTTTAAATCTGCACTTTTTATAATGGTTTTACAAGGCATGCAATATACTTCCTAAGCGGGTTTGTAAAACCTGCTGTATTCTTTCCAGAATCAGCAAGAAATACAGAATATAGAAATTTAGAAAGATCTGTATTGGAAAGGTGATTCACTCTATTAGTTTTAGAGACTGACCTACCATGTAAGAAACTTGTAAGAAGAGTATCTTAAGAAGGTAATTCAAGTAACTGTATGGGGAAAAATTTTAGAGAACAAAAGTCATATAAATTCTTTTTTAAATAAATGCCTTTCACTTCCAGCATCCAACTTGAAATTATTGCTTCCCAATCAGTAGTGTGTTTAACATAAGCAATAAAAATAGTGGCTACAAAGAACATGGGAAAGGTACAACACAGGATTCCAGAATCATGAAACCTGGCAAAAAGAACAGCAGGGAAAGTCAAAGTATGAGACTAAAGTCAGTAAGTGCATGGGTAAAACAGAGATTTCTGGTCAATAACACTTTAGGAGAACGTAAAATATGAGAAGCCAAAAGAAAAAACTTGCACTATAATAGAGAAAACTGACAGCCGAGTCAAACCATGATTTTCCTGATAGACAGGAAGAAATGTGTAAACTAGTGTAAAGAAGGACTCAGAAACTTTGGTTAATAATCTAAATACTGAAAGAAAAGAGAAACTGGAAGGGAAGTTTGATAATAACTCAAGTGGGAACCATGGCAGCTGAAATAAGTCAATTTTTTGTATGTGCCAGAGTAGGTTTTATTACTTTGATAGCAATATTCAGTAATAAAGTCAGATGTGATTTTTGTCACAGACTGGAGCAGGACACCCACAATGAAGTTTCAGCAAGACAGCTGGTGGTGCAAAGCTGAGCAAATGAGAAAAGCCTGAGTGGGAGTCGGGAGATTGGAACTAATAGCTGAATAAATTAGATGTCCAATACCTTCATTTACTGAAATGATTTCATCATGAAATAAATGCATATCCTGTGTTTATTTCAATGTGTAATATGAAATTCAAATCTGCTTTTACATATGTATGTAATCAGTTAGTCTTAAATGCAGCTGTATTTATTGTCTAAAAGTCCTGAATTTCACACTTACAGAGTACCCACTTCAAAAACTAGTAGTTATTCACAGAATTTTCAAACATTTGGAAATCTTACGTAAACTCTCTCTCAAAATCCATTTCATTTGAATATACCAAAATTGCTGACCATTTCCATGGGAAATCTGAAGCTTTTAAAGGAAGACAAACCTGGGGCTCCAAGGCGCTCCAGGAGCACACTACGGAAATGAACAACTCAGCACTCACAAATAAATGTAAGAAATTTTGGTCTAAAAACATTCTGTCAGAACTTGAAGGTAAAGTTTTATTACAAAAGTTCCTCTTTAACATCAATGCATCACATTTCTTGTCTGTTATATATAAATACGTCTTTTTTATACCACAAACAGTCTAGAATGACATGGATGTTCAAGTCACTCCTTTTCCAGTCCAGGCTTTAATGCCAGCTATCTCAATCCTTGATTTCCTAAATTCAAACACAACAGTACTCTCCTAAACCAAGACATGTGCTACCAGTGGTTACTGCAATTAGTCTTTCAGGTTTAAATTTGCAATTCTAACAACAAATCAATAAATATTATACTTGATGGATACAAAAAGTCTGTTGTTTGTTACCAGTATCCACAAATAAACATGTGCACTGGAAAGAAACCCAACTGCTAGCAGTGTTCTTAAATCATTGTGGTATTGAGTAAACAGGTCGCCCAGAGAGGCTGTCAAGTCTCCATCCTTGAAGATATTCAAAACTGGCTAAACTTGCTTTAGGTGACACTGCTTTGAGCAGAAGGTTGAACTACATGATACCAGAGGACCTTTCCTGCCTCAGCAATTCTTTGATTCAATTTTAAACATACAGATACTATCTATCGGGTTCAAAATACAGTAACAGTCCATACTTCTTCCTATGAGCATCTCAGATTAGCTAAACTAAAAGCAAAACAAGACAAAAACAAGTTTTCCAAACATCACTTCTTGCTATTTATCATTTGTTTTTCTTTGGTGCCGGGTCTGCTATGTGTGAATTCCTATAAATTGGTAAAAGTGTTGGTACTGAAAACAAACTCAAATTACACTTCAGATTTAAAATTAGCGTATCAGGATGTACAAGAAGATGTTCAAGCAGTAAGAAGAGAACAGATAGTCACATGAAGCCTTATTCCCATGCAGAGCAAGCAAAGGATATGTATAAACAATAAATCAAGCTACCGCAAACATCAGATTGAAATAAATTCATTTGAAGTCCTAATATTGCTTTCTATTCCATTTTTATGTTATATAATTACAGCAAGAATGGTGACCTAGGTTAACAGTTCACAGAGATCTCTTTCTTAGCATCCCACAAGAACAAAATAACCCAAGTATCATCAAGTCAAAACTTACGACTCAGGCTTTCAGTTAATGAACACTGACACAGTAAATCTACCCCACATCCTTTTCTAAATCACATGCTGGAGCTATGAAGACTGATTTTTACTTTTTTTTCCGCTTAGTTAGTTCTTAGATTTGCAAATTTTATTTAATTATAAATATACTAGTGCATGAGTATTGTGGTGAGATTATAAACACAGACAGCAGGTGCTTAAAATCAACCAAAATGAGACAAAAGTCACATGGGGTTTCTCCTCTTTTTGTATGAAGAAATGAGAAGACATTTCTAAATCTATAAAACCAGAGAACCATTACCTTCTTTTTTTTTCTTTTCCTCCAATTTCATCCCATTTGACTCTTAAGCAGCTTCCCAGAATAGCATGAATTTTTTCTCTGAACTCATTAAGTTAACATGATGATACATTGTAACACATCTGATGTTTCAGCATAACAAAAGTAAACTTAACTTTTTGCTCTGGTAGTGAATATCAGTTTAAAAACTACTCACCTCTGTGATATGAGGGTTAGGATTGAATCCACACAGGCTGCAGACTACAGTGTGACACTGGGTGCACGTGTTGTAGTTGGCCTTTTCTGGAGTGTGCAGCAGCAGCTCGGTGGTTGTGCAAAGAGGGCAGAAGGTTTTCTTTGGGGCGGACTCAGGGGGTTGGCTGCCACCAGCTGGCTTTTGCTGCGGGGGTTTGTCTGGCCCTGGTTGCTGGCCAGGTGGTTTTGTAGGTCCTGGTTGCTGTGCCGGGGGCTTTGTGGCCCCTGCAGTCTGAGAAGGTGGTTTTGTAGACCCTGCCTGTGGTGGCACTTGTTTTACAGGCCCTGTTTGCTGTGGAGGTGGCTTCCCAGATCCAGGTTGGGGTGGCTGTTTTGCAGGTCCCGTTTGCTGAGCAGATGGCTTTTCGGGTCCAGGTTGCTGAGAAGGCTGTTTTGGAGGCCCTGCTTGCTGGGATGATGGCTTTGCAGGACCTCCTTGTCGTGACGGCTGCTGAGATGGATGTTTTACAGGTCCTGGCTGCTGTGATGGGGGTTTTGTGGGAGGTGGTGCTTGGGACGTCATTCTAGTGCTGTCTGGTTGCTGTGGGGAGGGTTTTGTTTGGCCTGGTGAAGGTTTTCCAGAAGTTTGTTGTTGAACAGGCTTCGTTGGTTCTGACTGTTGTGGCTGAGATTTTTGTGGTCCTCGTGGCTGGGGCGGTTGTTTCGCTTGCTCTTGCTTAGCATCTGCTGGGTGGCCATGGCCTGGTTTCTGAACTTGCTTTGGTTCCCCAGGCTGCTGCTGAGGCACTGGTTTGGAAGACTCAGTTTGCTGGGGGGTAGGTCTGACAGGTCCTTGTTGTTGAACAGCTGGCTTTGGAGACTGTGGTTGAGTTGGATGTTTCGCAGGGCCCCTCTGCTCCTCGGGTTTACCTTGCTCTTTTGGGGTTACTTTTTGTTTCCTACTGGCTTCTTCATGAGCTGCATCTGAATCTGATATCAAATCAAAAGGATTGAATTTGTTCACAACTGAAGTGACTGCACTCAGTGGATTGGCTTCTGAGAGAAAACTGGGCATCATACTTGGCTTCTGATCTTCTTTAAAATCAGTCCTGGACTTTGATTCCCGTAGACTAAGAGTAGAAGGGCTCCGTCCAGGTGCCCGTTGTTCTGTCTTCAGCACATCTACTGTTCTGCTTTTACTTAAACCTGATGGTCCTGGATCTGGAGGCTTACCTGGTTGTCTGGGACGGTGGCTTGTATCAGGCTCAGGATGCCTGCAGATAGAAAACGTAATAAAATTAAAATAATGCAGAATTCTAGAAAAATGAAATAAAATAAGATGTATCAGTGACCCTGGAAGTGTTCTGGTAATGCTATGAAGTTTCTCAGGTGCTTCAGTGTTTCCAAGACCAACGCTTATAGCAAGTGCATGTAAAAAGTATTTAAATAATAATTATTGTTTCTTGAAAGCTTATACAAGTATTCAGTCACAGATTGATTTATTATTTAGAAAACAATCTAATACAACAACATCATTCAACCAGATAATTTTTCTTCAGAAATCTGAAGAACTCAAAGCTACAACTTCCTATTATACTTATATCCAAATGAGTAACTCTCCACACTATCCCTTGGGATACAAACACAGAAAGAGAGAGAAGCCTGAAAGGGACAGTAGTGTCAGAAAATTACCAGATCAAAGCACAGCCATAGAAGAAAAACATTGCACAATGCATTGTGTACTTGTGATCTGGCCACTTGTACAAAATTTGGATATATTTACAATTCAATATGCAGCAGGGATTTAAACTCATAAAATCCAGGTATGTTAAGGAGTACATGCTTCTTTCTAAAGTATTTTTTTTTGTCACCCATCCCCTCAAAGATTAGAATTTTCCATCAGATAAATAGGGGTCAGTTCACAGAATTAGCCCTGAAGCCTTTTTTTCCTTGCAAATAGAACTACTGTACAACTTCCTCTCAGCATCATCCCAACCTTTTGCAGCATTAAATGCCCAACATTAAAAAGAAAAATCTCTCATTACATTAGAGAATTTGGAAAAATCCTTACAATAATATTTTGCTGCATGTTTATACGGGAGAAAATTAAGAATGTAGGAACCAAAATCAAGACCATGTCTTCATATGTGGCACAGTATTCTACTTGTTGCTATACTTGGCTGCAGCTGGGGGAAATAATATTGTATTCACTGCTAATGCTCAGGGAGGTAATAAAATATTCTATTCAGTGCTATCACTGAGCTTCTGCTGGAAGATACGGTGTTCTCTTCAGTGTCACAGAAGTGTTGCAAATATAAAATTTTCAGTTTCCACTTTGAGAGAACCAGTCAACTGTGATCTTGTTTTTCCAGACATGACATTTTTTCTTGGGCATTCATGAGCAAAGTAAACAATTGCTCATTACATTTAACTGTATTCCTTGACTAACAAATAAATAAATAAATGCCCAATGTTGTTTAAAAGTTTTGTCAGAAGTCTGCAGAATTATATATAGCAGCAACACTGAAAAGTGTATTTTACACTGTTAATGTCACGATGGGTTTACTATCTTTTCTGATTAATATTTAGAGATTCCATGACATGCCCAGCAATGGTAATACAAAAGGACAAAGCCAAGTAGACATTTTTGTGCACGTAATTGTCACAACACGGGATTTCTCGTAATCATGTGCCTGAGTTTTTCTGTTAATTAAAAATTTCCACATGAAATCCTTGTTAAGGACAAACTATTTCCAGCCTTCATTAACTTCATTTACCCTTTCCTGTTCTTGTAAAATTATTGGCCATAATACTTCAAAGTTTACAACTTTAATGTGCAACCCACTGAAGTGAGTAGGTGTTTTTCCATTGGCGTCAGCAAACATTGATTAACCCATTACTCATAAAGAGGATAGTTCAAAAGCCTCATGATAATCTAATTCTTTCAAATATTTGGCATTTTTGCTTGTTAAAAGAGCAATTTTATACTCTCATTAGCAACTAGGTAGGTCTACCTGCAGTTCTGTTTCTTGTTATTTAGATTAGCACTACAGGTTTATCTGAAGAGACACTGCTCACCACATGACATCATTTCAACTAGTCTGTTAGCAGCAGGCTGGTACACTTCCAACAGTCATGTTTGCAAGTGTTCAAGCTGTTGGAAGGCTTCATTCAACAATGATAAGAGTGACAAGGGGAAAAAAAAACAAACATAAAAACCCTCCCCTAAAACTGATTTTAGAAATTCAACTTGGACATTAGCAGGAAAAAGTAAGTGTGGATCCCTCCTGGAACAGAGTTCCCCAGCTTTCATTTTTATCAAAATAATGTGCTCCATAAATTTCCACTTGATCAGATATCAGGATCTGAAATGACATTAAAAACCACGAATCTAGGAAATAAACCCAGGTGACTCTGCAAGGCTGCTGGTGTATTCTGAAGACCATACTTGTCCTGTCTTTGTACATAACAATGTTTCTAAGCAATGGAGACAGAGCATGGCTAACTAGTGGAAGAAAAAGGCTTGAAAAGACAAGCTTCTTGAGAAATGTTACTTCTGTCAAAAGCCAGGACTTGCTTCGTTTAGTTTAAGGTGCCTGGGAGTTGAAGTCTTCTTTTCTACAACTATTTTACAACCAACTACAGACTGATATTGAAAAATTTTAATTGAACTGGAGAATCAGAATCATCAAAATAAATCTTGTATTTATTTGACAAGAATTTTCTAACTTTAAAACCTTCTGAGTCATGAAAAACCCACAATAGTATTAAAGTCTTCAAACCAGACCCAACAAGCAAAATAATTTAGTTCTCCCTCATACAATGCTTTTCTTTGTGCTGCAGTGTTTCTCCTCACTTTGGCCTTGTTCCACAGAACTCATCTCCACTTATTTACATATTACAGCAAAATCAAAGCTTACTTTGGAGTAAGAGGAGATTTAACAAAAAGACTATTGGTTTAGTTCTTGAATTCCAAAATATAAAAACCTATTAAAAAGTCACATCTTTTTCCCATTCATCAGTATAAATAGTTTTAAAGAGAAACACAATAACTACACAACTCCAAGATAGTTAGATCTTTTCATATCTACAGACTATATATATATATATATAAATA
This sequence comes from Pipra filicauda, assembly GCF_003945595.2. Taxonomy (NCBI): domain Eukaryota; kingdom Metazoa; phylum Chordata; class Aves; order Passeriformes; family Pipridae; genus Pipra; species Pipra filicauda. The sequence goes on from NW_024103452.1 coordinate 4,230,947, forward strand.
TATATATAAACTTACTCATGCCCCAATGGTTAACTGTTGGGTTTTTAGTCAGTAGAGTGATGACATTAAAAATAATATATATTACTCCTGGAAAATACACCATAAACATACTTTAGAAGTGTGACAGTCAGCAAGACCTCTTAGCATTTCCTATCAAAATGCAGTAATTTTTTTTTTACTGTTGTTGTCTATTGTGACTAACTTAATGAACTGCAGGGAAAAAAACAAACAACAACAACAACAAAAAACCCACAACCAACCAACCAGCTGTATTAAACGCTCATATACTCATTTGGTCATCTAATCCTTTCAGATATGGAACGATTCCTCAGCAAGTGGACATTGACACAGTTACAGAGTCATTCGATGAAGCCAGAACAACTGGAACTTGCTTACAAACTGACTGTGTATGTTTCAGCTAAATTTCCCAACCATGAGTTTTCTGAAGACAGGTAACTGAAATCGGATAGAAAGATTTCCATAGATCCTAAACATCTAACCAGAACCTAGCTAATAAAATGCTCAAAAAAAAATAAAATTAAAAGGTACATTTGAGTTAGGCGGTTTACTTTAGGTGCTCTAGATCTAAATGCTTATATTAATATTCATAAATCTTAAAAGCTCAAAGCCTACAGAAGTCCTAGAAGGTAGAACATTTATTTTAAGGTGGCACAGATGCAACTATGTTACCTGTTACATATATATCTTACTATTAGAAAGTCTGTAGTCGCAAAAAATGTTTCTTCAGGATTCTATCAGTCATGAGGAATTTATACACTTTAAGAGTTGGGTTACTTTGGGAGCAAGAATGAAAGCATTTAGAATAGGAAATAATTATTAGTCCCTAATGTTACAATGGAAATCACAAAGGAAAAATCCATGTTAGCAACATGAAAAAAACCTAACAGACACTGCAATAAGGACACTGTCACAATGCAAAGCTATATGAACTGGAAGCCAGAATTCCTCTTTTGATCACTGTTTCAGTCACTTTACATTTGGACTGGCATAACCAGGCTAGGAAAAAAAAGCTGTTGGGAACAATTGTAGAGCATCAGTTGAGAGGCATTTTCCACATCTGATTTCTTTGGCCACACTGACTAAAACAAAAAGCTTGAAGCTAAGGAATCTGAGTCTCATCAGGCTAGTTCCAGTTTTAGTCTGGAAGAGGGTGTTCCTTAATCCTTAGAAGAGTCTTACTCCATAGGTTTGGATCAGCTTCTTGGTAATTATTCCTAACATTCTTGGTAGATCTTAGAAAGAGAGGTGCACAAGAGGAGCAAGTAAAGCCACAAACCAAGAGCAGAGACAACTAGTAACTTCATTACGGTTTGATAGGCACAAAGATTCTATGATGGGAACTGCTATAGTTTCAAAATGTCAACTTTGACTATAAGGTAAAAGGCTGTAACTCACAAATTTAGAGTGCCTTTACTTTAAATAGAGAGGGAAATGATTATATGCTAACAAGATCAAAGTATGTTTATAGGAAAGAAGCCATTTATCAGTGCAGAGATATCCACATTGCAATGAGTTTAACCTATTCTAAAATATTCCAAGAATCTTAATTTTACTGGAACATTAGCATGAAAAAATAAAGTTTCAAAGTACTTATGTCTTTGCTCATAGACTGTTATACAAAAAGGAATTTTGATCTTAGTTTCAGAGAACTAAAGAATACTTCTTTTTCTCATTAACATCCATAGAATCTGGGCAGAGTCCTGAATTGAACGGAAAATTGTATTTTACACACAGTGGTAATGCCTGATTAATAATTCTGGAAGATGTGAAATAGGAAGATTTGACTTCCAGTCTTAAAAAATGGAGACTGTCATCTCAGGTATAATCCCAGTGACTCCAGTAGTTTGCCCAAGAACAAATTTAGTCCCCACCCTCCTTGCCTCTCCTCTTCTAGAATTCACTTATATAAACCTGATATTATATAAACTCATCATGCCTTTATGTGGGGTGAGGTCAATACACCGTGAAACAGCCGGTCGAGGAGGCTCCTTTCAGCATCCAAGACAAACAACACACCCAGCCTCGGAGCCGGAGAGCAACAGAGGCGCCGGCCCTGGATGACGGGCCGGGGCAGGAGGAGGTTCAGCACCGCGGACAGCGACACGGGGCCGGGGAGGGATGGAGATTCAGGACCGCGGACAGCGGCGGTACCCGGGGACGGAGAATCGGCCCCGGGTCGGGCGGGGAGCCGGCTTGTTGCTCGTCGGGCACTGAATTCACTGGGAGGCAGGGAAAGAACGTGGAAGGAAATCATCTCAGCCTTCGCAAAGGCACAACCTCGCAGAGGTAAAGCCATCACTATCCAGAACACTGGATGCCGTGGAAGTCAATTTAAACTGCTATTTGGCCTCTCCCCCTTTCAAACAACAAAAAAAAACCAAAATAAAATAAAATAAAATAAAAAAATAAAAAAAAAAGGAAACCGCGATGAAACAGACCTCCTCAATCCATGACTATTTAATGAGGCCAAACGATAGCTGTAGAGGTTCCGAATTGGCAGAGTAATGGCCAGCAAATGCATTATGCCGAAAAGCTTTGGAAGATTCAACAAGAATCCCTCTCCACACAGAGACGCTTGCAGAGCCCATCCGCCCTGGGGAGAGCTTCCCTGGCTACTGTGGAAGCTGTGGGGCATCCAGCCTCGTAAAGCACACACCCGCACACGGAAAACCAGAGCGGCGTCTGCACATCTCTCCGCGCCCCAGACACAGAACTGCCGGTGCTCCGGATGGGTGAGAGGGGAGGGAAGGAGAGAGGGAGCAGCCCCCCAGCCAAGGACCGCCGTTATTATTAGGGATCACTGGAGTGGGAAAAGCCGGGGAGTGCGGGCTCAGTCCTGGTGCCCGCGCCCGTGCAGCCGCCCCTTCCCTCCCTCCGCCGGCAACATGGAACGCCGGCTCCCGGTGCGGCGGGCCCGGATCGGATTGCGACTCGCCCCCCGCCCCACCGAGAGGAGACGGAGAAGGGGGGAAGGGAGGAGCAGGAGAAAGGAGATTTTTTTCCGTGCATGCCTTTGCATGGGAGGCGGCTCCGCGCCGGCGAGGTTCCCTCTGGGCAGCCCCTGCGCCCTTGACATGACAGCGGCGATCTGCCTCCTCTCCTCCTCGCTCAGCTGGCTCAGGTCCGCCTCCACCCCGGCCGGGACCAGGCGCTGCAAGGGGGCCGCGGAGCCGCCGCCATCCCCGGCCGCCGCCGCCCCTTCGGGGAAGGCGCCCATCCCTTCGCCTCCTTCCAGGCTCGCCTCGTTGCCCATGGCCGCCGCGGCTCCGCGCTCGCCGCCTTGGGTGCAGACCGGGCTGGGGGGCGGCTCGCAGCCGCGCTGCCCGGCGGGCGCTCAGGGTTCCGCGGCCGCCGCCGCCACCACGGCCCCGCTCGGCGGCGGCAGCGCCGTGGCCGCGCTCAATGGCCGTGGCCGGGCTCAGCGGCCAGGGCCGGGCTCAGTGGCCGCCGCCGCGGCTGCCGGGGGAGTGCGGCGGTGCCGCCCGCTCCGCCGCCCCGCGCAGCGCATGCTCCGGGCGGGCGGGTCCCCCCGCGGGCCGGGCCCGCCCCGCCCCCCGGACTTTAAAGGCACCGCCGCCCCCGCCGCCGCCCCGAGCGCCCGCCGCGTCCCGGAGGAGCGGGCGGGGATGCGCTGCCCGACCCCGCAGGGTGCTGCCTCCCGCTCTCCTTCCCTCCGCCCACAAGGGCGAGAGAGGCTCCTTCAAGCTTTGACTGCTCGTTCGCCCAAAGCACGAACTGAGAGGGGCTGGAAGACGCACCCGTAGGATAGCCCTCCACGGAACCCTTTCAGCCGGGTTGCTCCGGACCCTGAGCAGCAGTTTTGAACGTCCCTATGGATGGAGCTTTCACGGCCTCTCTGAGTCCCTGTCCCACCCTCGGGATGACTGAATGCAGCATGTCAGTGTCATTCCAGGATCGGCGAGCCCCAAACTTGTCACTGCATTCCTAATGCGGTTTCACAGCTGCTGAATATATTGAGGAGAATCACCTTCTCTAACCTGCTGGCCACACTTGAGGTACCACAGGTCGGTCTGCTATTGGCATCCTTCATCTCAACAGCCTACTGCTGAAATGTTTCACCTGGACTTTTTCTGCAAAGTTGCGTTTGGGCCAGTCTATCTGGTGCATGGAGTTACTCTGTGCCAGATATAGAACTCTGCATTAGCCGTTGTTCAACTTGACGAGGTTCCTGCCTGCCCACCCTCCCACCTGTCAGGGGCCCTGCAAGCAGCGGCCCTGCCCTTCAATGTATCTACTGTTCTCCAAGCGGCCATCACGCACAGACTTGCAGAGGGTGTATTCCATGCCGTTGCCCACATCATTAGCAGAGACATTGCGTATCATTAGTCAGAAAGATACAAATAGTAACATACCACCAGTTGGACGTGAAACAATGAACCACAACCCATTTGAGCGTGATGGTTCAGTCTATTTTTCATGCACAGTACAGGTCTTACTAATTTGAGTATAAGGATATTATAGTTGATCGTGCTGAAAGCCTGATGGAGTAATTTGCCTGGGGTTAAACACATGCTGTCTGTTTTAATAACCTTCCTGTCCTTTGCTTCCAAGAGGACTTGCTCTGTAACTTTCCCAGGAAGGGTACTAGCCACATTAGCCCAACTGCCTTGTAGTTCTCTTGTGGATCCCCTTTTTGTAGATGTGTGCAGTGCTTGCTTTTTTTCTGGTCATTAGGGAACTTTCCCAATGTTTGAAGATGACAGAGTGACTTTGAAACAGCATCAGACAGCTCCCTCAGCACCCTTTGATCCACCCCATCTAGTGCCATAGGCTTCTGCATATTGAACTGGTTTAAGTGCTCTCAAAGTCTGTCTTACTCTGCTATAGCTCATGCTTTCACTCCCATGTATTCTGATGCTTGGCTTAGGGATCTGGGAGACTAGAGGGCAACCCTAATCCAAAAAAAACATGTCAAACAGCCACTAAGTACCTCAGCCTTTCTATGTCTTAGCCACTAATTTTCCTGCCTCAATGATTGGGGCAAAACTTTTACCAAATCCTTCCGAGAGATCTTACTAAATTGTGTCTATATTTTGCATATTCCAATGTGTTTGTTAAACAACTAGATCTTTCACAAATATCAATTGTTTTAGCTACAAGAATGTGACAGCATTTGATGCTCTCGCTTGTCTCCTTCTTTAGCACCATTACTTTTCTCCAGACACAGCTGTATGCAGATGAGCTCCCAAAATGACCTACATAAGGATGCTGTGCAAATATTTATAGTACTCCTGTATTGTAGCAATCAGAGATCATTTTTCCAGTACTGGTTCACAGCAAATGATGAAACCAGTAGCAGCTGGGGGCTTCCTACTTTTCTCTTAAGTGCCTATAAGTTACACATCAAAAGAACAACTCAGCAGAGAACATGATAAAGCACAGAGGGAAAACTCTTTAAGTGGAGTATCATGACATGAGTGTGGCTGCCTCTCCACATGGAGTTCTAGGTAAAGACATCAGAAAAACCAGTGGGAAGAGGTAACACATAACACAGTCACAGCTGAACAAGGGCGGATTCACTTGGCATGTGAAGGAAAGACACAAATTTCATTTAATGGTTTTACAGGGAGGCAAATACACATCCCTGTTCATTCAACACAAGTGAACATCATGTACTTAGTTATGAATAAATGTGAAAAGTGCTGCTGCGTAGAAGAAGGCAAGTGCAAAACAAAGATGGGGAACAGGGATTTAATCAGTGAAAACATTTGGTTTTCTGATACATAGTAATGTAAACATTAATAATGCTCTTAGATACTCAATACTTAAATATCCTGTAGAGGGTGATACTCCTGTCCTTTAGCTTGGTAGTCTGAAAGTTTATTAAGTTTTCAAATGAAATTTTTCTAAACAAACAACCTCACTATGTTTTTTATTCAAAGCCAAATAAGTAAATAGAGTTTTTTACTCAGACCTAGAAGTTGTCATGTTTAAAATCAGATGCACTATGTTAGATATAGATACAGACAAAACAAGGGAGACCGAAACACAAAAAATTCACTCAATAAAACAATTTAAACCAGGGAAATATCAGTTCTTCTAGTGCTTATTGTTCAAAACTATATACACTGTTCCTGTTTCACTGTTAGGATGTTCTGAGAGGAAAGAGACATATAATGCCTAAAGAAGCAAACTGAGCCCAAATGGAGGTGAAGGATGACAAATGACCTTTGATGGAAAGTTCATTCTTGGCTTCACTGGAGCCAAAGATGTCACCTTAAAAATGATTATGATTCCAAATATCTTAGGGATTTTCATGGAAACTGTCTCTTTTCACTTTTCTGTGACATTTACCTTTTCTTATGAACCAGCATGAAATTGACAGTTATCTATTCCAGAAGTCCCACTGCCGGCCTGTCTGCCCTACGTCCTGTCATTTCCACATCTTCCTCCCTGTATGCTTCACAGGCTGTCCAAAAGTGACAAGAACACACTAATTTTGGTGTTACAGATGAAACTCAAAAACTAATGAGGCACAATGTTCTGTTGTAGTGAGGAAAGAAGAGTTATCAAATGAATCAGCCTATTTCTCAAAAGTCTTAATATCTAACTTGCAAAAAACAGCTTGGTGGTGTCAGGATAAAAACCCTTATTAAAAAATTACCTGATCTCTAACACTGAAAAATATGATTAAAACCTTTTCAGACATAAAACAGTCTTTTAAAAAACGCATGCAAATTAGAAAAGTTGCTGTAAATTTAGAGGCAGAGATACAGAAGCAAGTCACCTTCCCTTTGATACTAGGTAATATAAAAAGGATAATCATGGACACAGGCAAATCCAACTACCCTTTGAGGACTCGCTCAGTTTTTGTAGAATTTTCATTGTATCCAAAATAGATCAGCACAATCCACAAACATTTATATCTTTTACACTGAGTCATTGAATGATATTTTTATCCCTGCAAGACAAAGACACAGTATATCTGAAGTGCTGTAACTTCATTCAGACTAAAGACTGTGCTATATCAGTAATGCAGTATTTTCATGTGGGCCCAAACAGTTTGGTGTGCAAACTAGGTGCATCAGATCTCCAAAGGAGCCAGTCCAAGTCAGAGCTAAGTATGCAGAAGCAGCACAAGGATGCTAGTTCATCTTTTGCCAGTGCTGAATCTGATCTGGAGCAAGGGAATCTCAGTTAAGTGTTATCTGCAGCACTAAAATGAGTGCTTGAAGTTAATTTACTGATTAACAACACTGAAGACATCCAATCTTCTCATCAGTAGGCTACTTACTATAGATGTGCTCTTTATATTTAGTTGAGAAAAAGCCATTTAGCACATACAATTTGGAGAAGTAATGCTAAGATCATCAGAAGAAAGGAATAAAAGGTCAGTAACACCTTGGCATGAACTGGCAAAAAAGGAGAGGAAGGAAAACTTTTATATCTTAATAATATGCCTGGCATTATGCCCAGATAAAAATGAAGGAGGAAGAAGGCATGTTAATCATTAAAGATTAAGAAAGACTGTACTGATCAGTACCAGAAAGGAAGGTAAAGAGGAGCTAGAATTTGCATAAATATATTTATAAAACTTTACACATTAATAATTTTATATTCTAGCTTGTACAAATACCAAGTTGAAAGTTACAGTGCCCCTAACACATTTATCTATCCCATTTCAGTGATCCAGGAACTGTGGAGGGTACTTTGAGTGTAAAAGACATGGCTAAGATGCAATCAACAGTTCAGTCCATCTGCTATACAGAATGATAGTTGTTTCCAGTGACGCTTCTTCTCTCACAAGTATTAATTCTGTATCAAAACTGCACTTGTCTACAGACCAACCAAAATTTGGCTAAATACTGCACAGCAAATGTTCTTCAAGATCATGATGACTCTCCGGTCTCACCCAACTTACTAGTCACCAAAACAACCAGCACAAGATGACAAGATACCTTCCAAAGCACTGTGTATTGCTGTTCAATTCTCTCTCTACACAGAATTTTCTAATCCATCACTTTGTACGTGCCAGTTGAGAAAACATTGGAATAGTGACCTAATCTGTTCAAAAAATCTGGCAAAACCCCATCTACTTTAGGAAAAAATACCATACGCAACCCAAAACTGAACATAGCATAAAAACTCCCAGGTAGGATAAAACACCCTGGGCAGAATTATTTGCAGTATTCTAGAGTTCCTGAATGTCTGGGGTTTTGGAATACCAGGCACTCTGATACAATAACATTAATGTTACAGCATTCTATATATGATTAAACAAATCACTTTTGAATAGCCTCTGAAGATATTTTAGCCTCATTATCATCAGTCTAAGCCTCATTATCATCAGAAACAGGCTTAGTACATGCACTTTACCCTACTGAGAAGCCAGTGCATAAACACCTGGATAAGTTCTCCTACCAATCTCACAAACAGATTTGCTACTTAAGCAAAACAAAGTCTGCCAACTGCCTACAGCACAACAATGTTGATATGCTCACAATATGGACCATCACAGTATAGATCAGTCACAATGTTAAAAATATTACAATTATTTGCAGTCAGTGTTTCTATTACACAAAGAGTGATTTGCATCTTAAACTGAAGAATGGGACAAAATCACCATTAATTTCAAAGGCTGTATCCTAAACAACCTGCAACAGCAGTAATATTGTAGTTTTGTCCTGTTGTTCTCCACTTGCAGCAGTTGATTCCAACTAATGGTGGTACAGACATCATCACAGAGTTCAATTTTTATTTGTGTATATGGTGAAACAGTCATGGGTGGGATTATTAAAACTAGGAAGAACTTAGAGAAAGACTTGAGCTATCATTAGCGTTGAATTCTGATAAATCACATTAGAATAAAGTAACTATTCTGTTTATTAAATTGAGTTTACACCAGTGAACATAAAAGTGAGACCCTCAGGATCTTTCTTTTAGAATTGTGATTGGTAAGAAAAGAGTGTTGAAAATTCTAATTCCCTTAGTAGTTATCTGTTTAATGCAGAGAGTACAGTAGGAAAAACTTCACAGCCTAAACGGAGGAAAGTCTCGTAGTGAAGTAAATATTTAGGTTTTATGTTAAGGTCCTGCCTGTGCCACAGAGGACAGGCTTTCACTTTAAATATAATATAATCTTATATAACTTTTCCTATTAAATTAATCCAGGGGGGAGGCACGAGGCAGAGGGGGAAGAGGGAGGGAGGAATCTACTAAGATTCATTAGGACTATCAAAAACAACTCTCTTGTGTTACATGGATCCTACTTAATATAGGATTCTTGAGATGAAACCTTCCTCACTTTAAGTATTCAAGTTAAGCTTTTGAGTCCATCTTTTGAAGCTCAGATGTAGAATTATAAGAGGGATGCAGAGCACATAGTTCCAGTGGGTACTGCCAATTGCTTACCATGTATTGAGAGACACATTTTAGACCATGCTAAATACACATTATCTAGGTTTTCTGGCACGAGCTACCAACTGTCTCTGTGATGGAACTAAAGAGAAAAAAATAAACAGTTTATCTTTGATCTATTGTCCTTAAAATGGGCTCCGGATATTGCTCATTTCAGGTAAAGTAAACAACAGTCTTTATCCCAGAAAGTATATCTATTCAGGACTAAGAAAGTTTACCCTTCTCTTCAAATATGTACTTAGAGGCTTTATACTCTTGACACTAGAAATAGCTCCTAGCTTATAAAGGCACAAAACCAGCAAGACATCCCAAAGGCCTCAATTTTCATTTTAGTCCAAAAATAATCTTGGAATGGGTGGGAAGTAACCTCTGGAGGTCACCTGGACCAACCACTCACTCAAAATAAGGCCAACATAAATTAGGTTTCTCAGAGAAACTTGCAGTTAAATTGATCATTTCCAAACATGGAGATTTCAGTCTCTCTGGGCAACTTTATGTGTAATCAGAATTTCTTTTGTTGCAACTTACCTCAATTACATCTCATCCTTTCACTCTGCACCTTGGGGAGGAGTAAGGCTCTGTTTTCTCTGTCTCCTCCCACTAGGAACTTGAAAGTGGCAATAAGATTCATCTTCATAAGGCTGAACAAATGTCTCTCTCAGTCTCTCCTGAAGACAGGTGGTCTGATTTCCTAACAGTTTGGGCAACCCTTCACTGGACTTATTCCAGTTTGTCAATCTCTTTGTTATGCTGACGAACCCAAACCTGACCACAGCACTCCAGTTGCAATATTAAAAATGCTGAGTAGAAAGAAATAATCAGTTCCCTTAATTTCTTGGCTATGATACAGCCCAGTATACTGTTGACTGTCTGAAATGCAGGATTTTGCACAAATCCTTACCAAATTTGATGAAATCGTGTCAGCCCATTCCTCCAGCCTGTCTAGGTCTCCTTGAATGCCACCTCTGCTATATCGAGTTCACCTGCCAGTTTGGTATCACAGAATAACTTGATGAGAGTCCATTCCTTCTCCTCCTACAGATCATTGACAGATATATTAAACAACATAAGTCCCAGACAGACCCCAGAAGAGCTTCACTTGATCTAATGCTTCATACAAAGCATAAATAATTTCCCAGTATACTTTGAACCCCATGACTCAGACAGAATTTCATCATTTAATGTTCCACCCATTGAAACTGCAAGGATTTGTGAGGATTCATAGGAGATCATGCTCAAAACCTGCTAAAGTCAAGATTGAAGACCCCTATTACTGTTCTCCCCTCCTACACAGATTTAGGGTTTTTTAATTATAAAAGGCAATCTAATTGGCCAATTATGCCAAAGCATAATCTACAAGTTGTACAGCTATATTGGATATTTTCATTCACCACCTTCTCCTTCATTTGTCTAAAAATGGTACACAAGAGGACTCACTTCATGATTTTTCCAGGAATGAAGATGAGGTTTGTTCACTGATATCATTTCTGGCTTCTTCCAGCTCCTTCTGGTTGTGGCATTTTCCTTTCCCCAGGCATCAGGGAACTCCCCCAACCTCCACAACCTTTCAAGGACATCTAAGAGTGACCTCATATGACATTGGTCCAATCTCTCAGTATTTACGGATGCATCCCTTATAGTCCCATGGATCTGTATATATTGAGTTTACTCAGATCACTGACTTTATCCTCTTCCACTATTTGACCTACCTAACACCATCTGTACCTACCCAAGCAATGTTTCTAAATTTTTCCTTAGCCTGCTCTCACTTCTACTTCTAAAAATGTTCTTTTTGCACTGGACCCCAGCCAGGTCCTTGTTTAACCAAGACAGACTCCAGATATATATTCTAATTTCTGTGAGTACTAGGATGGATCATTCTTTTGTTTGGAGGAGACTGTCCTAAATGATCTGCTAACTTTCATGAGCTCCTTTGCCCTTCAATACTGCTTCCCACCAGATTATACTTCCCAGTTCTCTGAATAAGCTGAAGTCTACATTCTTGAAAATCAGGATTTGTGTTCTGTTGCTTGCCTTTCTCACTTCCCTTAGGATCCTGAGCTCTACAGTTTCATGGTCACTGACCAAGCCTGCCTGTATTTGATAGTCACATCCCCAATAAGCTCTTCAGAGGCCATGAGTAGCAATGTCTGGGAGAATATCACCTCAGCTTGTCACATACAACATTTGTATTATGAAGTTCTACATGACATTTTCAAGAAGTTTCTGAGACTGTGTCCTGCTGTACTGCCCTTTTGTCAGGTGTTGGGAAGGTTTAAGTACCCTATGAGAAGCAGAGTCTGTAATACACAGACTTTGGTCAATTGTTTAAGGAAGGCTGTCCACTTCTTCACCCACATTCAGAGTGTGCTTAACACACTTCTGCCACAATGTCATGTTTACTGGCCCCTCCTCTGATCCTGACCTGCAAGCTCTCAACTTACACTCTTGCCCATACCATAGAATATCTTCCCACATTAAAGTTGCTCCTTTATATCAGCAGCAATCCACTTTCTCTTCACATTAGTCTTTCTTAAAGGCCTTCTTTCCATCCATCTCAGCACACCAGGCATGTGATAGACCCCATTAAGTATCAGACATTCCTGTGATCTAATGAAATACACATCTACTCCTGCCCAAGCCTTTCCTCTTCTCCAGAAGGATTGAGAATAAAACCTGAACTCCCATGCTGTTTGATCTTGCCTCCAGAGCCCTCTTGTCACGCTTGCTAGCCTCAGGGTCTTCCTTGCTAGTGTCATTGGTGCCCGTATGGATGAGCCTCCAGTGGAGTGCATAATATCTTTCTGTCATTTATCATAGTTCTAATATCACACAGGACATCTTACATAGTATACAGTACTTTAAAATATAAAGTACCATTCGTTATACAATACTTATCACTGCCCTGTACAGTTTCATTAGACTCTTACAAGTTGTGCAGCAATACACCAATGCATGAAATCTCCATTTGAGGAAGAGAGCTTCTCTTATTAAGCATCCAGTGACTTCACAAAAGAAAACAATATTTTTATGACTTGGTGTCTATATGCCAAAGAGTTTTATTATAGTGAAACAAATAACTGTGAAACTCGGTTTAGTCTCAAAACCCCATGTTTGCCATACTGAGCACACCTTTCTAACTCTTGCAGTACTACTATCTTTAGATCATTAAGCGTGTTGCAGTGGCTTGTATCATCAGGCAGGGTGGCAGCCCCTTTTTCCTCACCAAGTTGCTAAAACTAAAAGATTATCCACAGCTTAAGAAATCAAGACTTTCTGTTGCTAAAGAGATTTTTTAATACCTCTAGGTAGCCATTAGAAGTTAATCACTTCTCATGATTAACCACTTCTAGTTATTAACTATATACCATAGTGTGGGAGGCTTTCCTATCTATTGTATGGGGATAGTGATACATTTTGTTCTAACAATAGTGGTAATTAATGGTTTTAAGAATTTTAAACTTCAAATGGTCTAGTGGGGAGGTGCATAAAAGTATCTCATGATTTTCTGTGCTTCTCAATTCACAAATTCATCTGCTGGCAGTGTCTTTACTAAGGGAGCAGTTGAATGTGTATGTGTGTGTACTGATGACACATACTTGGCCTTGTTACTGGATGGACTTCAAACAGGGAACTACGGCAGCTTTAGGTCTAGTGGAGTGGGAGGAAAACTCCCTTGGGTCCTGAGGTTCACTTCTTTTAAGTTTTTGTGCTCTATAAATAAGCATTCAGATTTTCAGAGACATTTTCATCATTTTCACACTAATTCTAGGATGGGACTTAACTAAATTAAGACATCTATATTAAGGTATCCATGGACAACCTCTACATGTGAGCTGAGTGTTCAGACTCCCATTGTAGCTGGACAAGAGCTAGTCCATAAATCATAAGGGTGGAGTCAGGTGAACAACAGATGGGATGCATAAAAAGGTTATATGCTATTTAAGACTTCAGCTGCCAGTGCAGAGAGACAGAGACCTTTTCTAAGATCAATAATTCATTTTATAAATTCTCAGTCATATCTGGCAGCCCTACCATAAGGCACATTAAATGTGCCCACATTAAATGTGGGCACATAACTCGAGGGAGCAGTGTATACCTCATAAAGTTAGCCAGGAAGTCATACAGCCAGCTTGCCTGAAATTTAGATGTCTCCATGTCTTCAGCTGAATCTCAGTGTCTTCTTGAAAGGTAAAGTTTATAAGCCTTTTTTATAAGTGCTCTCTTCCCTAACAGTACAAGCCTCTAGCTGACACATCCAGTGCAAATAACACCTGCAGTTAAGATCAAGAACAAGTTCCAAGCCTCACAGAAAAGTCTTTGTAACAGCTTGAGGCGTGGAGGGAAAGGACTACGTGAACTGTTTCAAATGCTACTTCTGAAAAATGATGAAACCACTCGTGTGCCTGATGGCAGAAGCATATTTTTACAGATTTGTTGGAATGTTTGCAGAATCACAGAATGACAGACTGGCTGAGGTTGGAAGGAACTTCTGAGCCATCTTATTCAAGTCCCCTGCTCATGCAGGACCACCTAGAGCTCATTGCCCAGGAACATGTCCAGACAGCTTTTGAATACCTCTAAGGATGGAGATTTCACTGCATTTCTGTAATTCAGTGGAATACCATTAAAAAAGCATTGTTGCATTGTTGTTTTGCAATAATATAGCACTGAAGTTCCAAGAACACCTATGTTCTAATTCAGCTGCAAGGTTTCCCAAAGCAGTAAAAACAACAGAATACAGTCACTTCAGAGATTAGGTTATAGAATAGCAGCAAATACATTAGGAATAAAAATATCCAGCTTATTTCTCTTACCAGATTCAGTGTTAAATAAAGAGGAGTATGTAGCTTAAAAAAATTAGCTAACTCAAAAAGAGTTTTAAATTATATATAATTCAATTTAAAATAAAACTCACCCCTTTGGGCTTGGCTATTCTTTTTCTATTGCATCCATTGATTTTAGCATCTCAGATAAGCTGTCACCAGCTGAAGGACAATTTCCCCTTTTGCAGAACTCACTCATATAGCACAGAGAAGCTTGGAATTGTAGCAGATTTAGTGAAGTTTCTTAACAGTTCCTGAAGTCTTTTGGACTAATTCACACAAAGAATTTCTAAGGATACAAAGACAGATGAATCTACAATTACAGATAAAACAAGCAAATATTCCCTCCCACACAGATCCTCTCCCCTCTTTCATCTCATCCTTCCCCCTGCCCTGGAGTATCTTCAAGTCATCATTTTGTCTATCTATAATTCCCTTAACACCTGTACTAAATTTACAAAAATAAAAGTAAAAGTAATCATCTTTAACTCAGAAGGCACACAAAGAAGAGAATCAAAGAGCAGCAGAGCACTACCCACGGGTTCTTATGGGACAGGTGGGGTATGACCTCACTGAGTTCTCAACTTTGCCCATTACCACAGTGTCTCTGATAGTCCTATGACTGTAGAGAAGACAAAAACATTTTATCATTAAAATAACGGATTTATGCAAAGATTAAGAGGAAATATGCACCCACAGCTCTATGCTAAATAAATTGATGTTCTCTCCTTTCCTTCGTATTCTTTTTGTTGACCTAGAAAAGTGACTTTTAAATCTAAGATTCATCTTTTTAAAATATGATCTAAATTATTTTTAGGTCTTTCTGTAGGATACTTTCTGAGTTTGCCTGGAGCAAAAACCTAATGGAAGAAGTACTCTATATTCAAATGTTTTTCTCTATATTAAAGAGGTAACTCTCTTCCAATGTCATTTACAAACCAAGAATTCATAGACTAATTCCAGAACAGCAATGTTTGCTATTAACTCTGCACCTTGGACCTAAAAATTCACAAAATAAAAAGAATTAAGGAAATTTGCAACAGAGCCAAGATTTCAAATTCGTTAAAAATGTCTCCTTCCAGAAACAACTCCAGAGCAATGAATCAAAACTCTTGAAAGACCAAGTTTTAACAACTGCCAGTAGTCTCAGGTCTGAACTTAGAGCTATTTCTATATCTTCTTATCTTTCTATAATCCTGACTCAGTTCCTCCCTAAGGACTAGCCCCATTTTTTAATTTTATTTTATTTCTTCAAACCCCTTCCCAGTTAAGTTCCTTTCTAACTCCTCAGTAGAAGTTCCTGACTCACTTAATTGCCTTTGGTAAAGCTATGAAGTGTTGAATTATTCAGCTGATAAAAATGTGCTCTCTGCTACCATGAGGATCACACAAACACAAGAGGACTAATACCACCTTGCCTTATTTGTTGCATTTTTGCCCTGAACTGCCTAGGACATCAACTAAGCAGTTATTCTGATACTCAAATTTCCTAAAGGTACCATGAAAAAACAGAAAACTTGAAAAGGACAAAAAAAAAAAAAGACATTTATACACAAAAGCCCAATTGCCAAAAATCAGTATTTTTGCACAAAACACTGTAAGCATAAGCATAAAATTTCCTTTACAGGGTCAACAGGCTTATATATAACATTAAAATAACAGTTTCAAGGGCCAGTTCAATTTTAAAGTCCTACTGTTGCCACTTGGCTTCTATTGATTTCTATTTAAAAACTCTCATATTTACATTTAAGAAAATTTTCTGTAAATTAATCATAAGTAGTCTAAAATTTCATACCTTTAATAGATTTTGATCAAAACTGTATTTGCGGTTCACATTTACTACTTGATAAATGACAAATGAAATACCTCTTCACCAGGTATTTTCAAGAACCTAGAAATTTCTAGAATTACTAGATATCTTCAGCTATGAGGCTCACAATACTTTCCAAAAAGGTCAAAGTACCTTCCTTGACACTATTTTTAAGACCATCTTTCCTATGCACATGAAAGTTTAGCAAGGCAAAACAGTAGCATTTAGCAATATGACTAATTGGATAGTCCCCTTCTATGTGCACTTACAGAGAATATTACACAAGTTAGACTGTAATAGTAGGATTGAAGTAGTTATTTTTCTGCAGTTTTTACACCCATCTTAGAGAACTGTTCCTTCTTTCTCTTTTCCCTCCCTCAAGCAAACATTTGAAAGAAAATTATTTCACTGTTCATGAACACGTCTAAGAAGCACCACAGTGTGAAGCTACTGTTTAACTGTTTGTTTATAGATAGTATTCATTATGCTCTAAAACTCCTCTCAGAACTGCTGACACCACTGTTGGAGATCACAGCCAGAAAAAAGTAATCCACAGAAGAAACAGATATTTTAGTGTAACCCTAATCATTTATGTCTTGAAAATATTAAGAAAATAATCTAGATTATTTCTCCCATTGGGACAAGCAAGAAAGCCATACAAGTAATGTTTAATCTGAATTTATTATCTGCTATTAACCTATTTTATAAAACAATTAAATGTGATGAGACTACAAGACTATAAGACTACATTACCCTTTAGAATATTGTATGATTCAATGAAAATAAAAAAGTATTTGTGTTGCTTATCTGTTTTCTAGAATGTGACTTTTATGTATCCATACAAGCTTTCGATATTTTTCAAGGAAACAACTCCTAATAATACTCTAATTTTTGCCTCTTTGCTAGAAGTATCTTTCTTACCATAATTCAGATAAAGTTGAGATCAACGGTACTATCACACAGGAATTCCACTAAGGAAGTGTAAAACGAAAAGTGAGTTAGTTGCTGCTAGCAACTATTCAGCCCCTGATATTCTTTTTACTTCTTTCTTGCTAAAAAATTGCATCTGGTATTTACATTCACAATTCAATATGGAAAAGGTGCTCAACATTTAAAGTTATAACTAATAAAAAAGTTGCTTACCTTAAACCTCAGCTTTCCTTGCAATCTTGATTTCTTTTCGCTTGTTTTGATATCTAGTGGCTCCAGATAGCGGTAGAATGAGAATTGCCTGTGTCCCTGGGAATGTCCAGAGCAAAGAGGTTAGTCTGTGATATATTAGTCTCTCTAATCTCTTCATATCCTCCCTGGCGCAACTGAGTATTTTGTGTAGCCCTTAATGCTGAGCACAGACTGCAGAATCAGTGATTCCAACTCAACGTAGCAGGAGAGTAATTTGATTCCACATACTGTTTTATGACATAACCATCTTATATAAGGTTTAGCCTATTCAAGATACATTTTGCAAAGGAAACCATTATTTTCGGGGCAGGAATACATCAGTGTTATACCTTACTTTATTATGTAATGTTTCAAACAGTCCTTTTTAATTTAGAAAACTGTAAGTAATATAATTAATGTAGTTATAGGCAGCCTGTGAACAAAAAAGACAGAGAGCATAGCTAACTCTGATCCAAAAACCATTTTCCACCTGCCCTACTCTCACACACACAAACACAACTCTGGACAGCTGCCAGTGCACACTTACCTTTCCTGTCTGAGCTGGAGTCCAACACTCTCTATAACTAATAATCACCATTCCTCAAGCAAACTAAGGGACAGGGTTGGATTTCTCATTTAGGTAGCAACATATTTATGTGGACTGTTTTTTGTCAATGTTATATAAAGAAAAAATAAAGTTTTTACTTGAACAACTAGAAATATCTGTTTGTTTTCTTCACAATTATGTCCCCAAATTACTTGCCAACTTCTGCAAACTCTTAAATGCATTGAAAGGGGAAAGCTTTTTAATATTCAGAGTCTAATATTTTTTATCC
This sequence comes from Pipra filicauda, assembly GCF_003945595.2. Lineage (NCBI taxonomy): Eukaryota > Metazoa > Chordata > Aves > Passeriformes > Pipridae > Pipra > Pipra filicauda. Next base: position 4,248,979 of record NW_024103452.1, read on the forward strand.
ACTTCATTTTCCCCCCTTCAATTCTCAGTTAGTAGAATTGAAAAGAACAAACTCAAACCATAGCTGGAATGAGCTGACCTACCATGATTTCTACCAATAGACAAAAGCAGATTACGTCACATGGGGATTATAGATTAAGATTACTTTGCTGATTCTGGGAATGTCTATGAGGAGTTCGTTTTAATGTTTTTCTTTACTGTAACTTTAGCATTTGGGTGGGCTTATTCAGAGTTCTTTTGCATATATAGTTTGGTCTGTGCATTTGCTATGTTAAATTTAAGTGGAATGAAATTTATCATGACAATTGTTTGTTTATTTCTACCAACTGCCCTCCTACACATCCATAAATAGGCATTATATATTCTAGGTGGGTCTTAAGCTCCTATAGACAAAAAAGCAGACAGCACTGGAATGAAAGTCACGAAGTTAAGATTCAAATGAGGTAGCTTCTATTTCCATTGACACAAAACTGTTCACATGACCAATACCTAATCCTTTAGAGACATCTATCCTATTGCTGAAATACCTTTAAATTCTCACCCTGCTTTATATTATGTTTAGATATACCCATATATATGTAAACCTATAGAAAATAAAAACTCACACTACACATATGTGCAACCATTAATATGTAAAAAGCATATTAATAAATTATTAAATTATTAAATAGTGTGAAAATTCCTGTAAAATTTGTAGTATTTTTTCTGATCTCATAATCACATACTTGAAGCTTATCTTGGACTACTACAATGTAAAGATACATACTTTTGATTTGCTTTAACTCCTATAGTGACCTTTCAATGTATTCCACAGCCACATGCAAAATAAATTATGCTCAATTTTATGTATCTTGGGTAAGGGAAATGTCCTTGCTGTCTGCAAGCAAGAGCTTTTCCAAATCATTTACACTGCATTCGTTAGCAATGTCATGTTTTAACACAGTTCAGCAGCTGAGTAATAGTTTGAAGAAAGTTTCTGATACTCCATCATTATTCATGCCGGGTAATTGATTAGTTGTCTGCACTGACTGAAGCCATCAGCTTTGGACTGGAAAGCTGAAACTGAAGTTGATATGTTTTTGCCTCAACAGTCTGCTTGCAAGTTTCCAAGGTTTATGTTGAAACTAGTAACTTTGGATTGGTTTTCAGGATCTGATGATTGCCTGTCTCTAGAGTTTGTAGAAGGGGTTTTATGCATTTTCCTTGACTCACATATGGATCAATACTACAGTTTGCTGGAAGGGAAATGGCTGCCACCTCGGTATGTTCAGATTCACCGTGGTAGCTATCAAGTCTGTCACACTTTGCAGAGTCAAAGCAATTTTCTTCGAGTTCCTATTTTCACTGCAATGGCTGTAAAACCACTAAGACAAGTAGGGAAGAAACCCCCAAACTATGAAATCAAGAATAGCAAAATTAATTTTCTGTCTTCAGCTCTAAACTTATGTTTAAAAATTTCACTTCCCAGGTGCTTCTATTGTACATGAACAGGAGAAATGGGCCATTCAGAAATCATGTTAAATTTGTCAACAGAACACATCCAGTATCTTCAAACACTTAAAGACCTTGTGTTAGCAAAAGTTATTCAGAATATCTGTGCAGTCTGTGTAACTTTGTCCAAGAAGTTTAACTTCAAAAATAACATACCTGTTCATTAAACATAGCAGAGAGCAGATCTAAACAGAAAACACTGAATTCCGTTACTGTGAAGCTAATTGTGACACAGAATAAATCGTACTCAGAGCTGTATGCTCAGTGTAGGCTTTTCAGACTACTTTCATCAGCTCTAAACAGCCAGCTTCTTCCCCAGCACCTTATGGACCCTTAATTTCCTTAAATAATATTTTTAAAGGAACTGCTTCATTTCCTTCCAATGTGATACACACCTGTGTGGGGTGCCCACACTGAGACAATGGCCATAAGGCTGCAGGAGCCTCTGTGAAGGCTGAGGCTCCCCAGCCAGCTCCAGCCAGCACCAGTGGCCCCACCAGGCACAGCCCAGACCCTCGGCCAAGCTGGTGGAGCCTTGGGGAAAACCTGCTTAACAAAGAGCAGAAAGCCCACACAGGCAGAGGAGGAGTGAATAGAAGGGTGAAAAGACCAGGAGTCAGGAAAGGGATGCTCCAGCCACAGGAGCAAGTCTTCCTGGATGCCCAGGGAGAGGATAATGCCAGAGCAGATATCCACACTGCAGCCCATAGAGGACCCAACCCTGGAGCCAGTGAATACTCCCAGAAGACACTGCTACCTGTGAGAACGGCCTACACCTGAGCAGGCTCCTGACAAGAATGCATCTGGTGCTGTCAGAGCTGCTCCCACACTGGGACAAGTTTTTCCCAAAGGATTGCAGCCCATGGAGATGACCCAGGCTAGAGCAAGAGGAAGTGTGAGCAGAAAGGAGCTGTTATGGACTGGATACAATGCCCCTGTTCCCCTTCCTGCACCACTTGGGGTGGGCGAGGTAGAAAAGTTGGAATGAAGGAAAGAATTCTAAGGAAAAAGGGTGGGAGCTGGTGTTTGCATTTTTGTCTTTGTTTCTCACTATCCAACTTGATTTTAATTGGCAATAAATTAAATTAATCAAGTCTGTTTTGACTGTGACAGTAATTAGGAAGTGATCTGCTTTTATCATGAACAGAAAATCTTTCATTTTCTCCCTTCTTTTTGAGAAGAGGGAAGACAGTGGCTAGCTGGGTGTCTGCCAGGCAGCTCAGATCAACTCACCACAATAGTGCACTATTTGTTAGTTACAGGATAAAAAATTTAATGGAACCAGACAGTTTTCACAAGTTTGGTGTGGTATACCACTTGTAACCTCGCAAAAATGATTATTTTAAATTAATTTATATTCTTTTTTAAATAAATTATAGCACTAATATTCAAGGTTACTTCTCAACTTCAGTATTTATTACTTGTTACAGCACATAATAACATGTTTCAGTCTTCATTATGTGTGAATATTATCTAGAAATTTACTATGGAAGCCAAACGAAGCAGACAAGGTAAGACTTGCATCTGAAACACCTGTACTAAAAATATGTCTCTATGCTCACACAATTATTTTAGCCTGCTAAACTAACGGAAAGATATTTTGCATTGCTTACAATTAAATTGTGGAATGCACAATAGACATTACTGGATAAAATACTTTATGGTCCTGACACCTTTGGGCACAGCAGAGCTCACTTCCACACAGGCAAACTCTTTCCTACTCCAAAATTAGGTAGCCATCCCATGCTACTTACTGTGAGCAATTCATGGCTGTGAGGCTAGGCGGTTACCAGGGTGTCCATTTTGTAATTATAATAGCTTCCAGCTGTAACATCTATGATGAAAGCAAACAGGAAGATCTGTCAGTTATCTGGTGTCTGAATACAAGATTTCTTTTACTGGTAGAAATATGAGCAGAAATTCTGTGTATGCAAGCATTGTTCCACATTATCCTCAGTGTTTGTCCTAACCTTTCTGCAAAGTGATCTGTCTGGATAGAGATGTAGAGAGAATACAAGGTTAGAGAAAATTGCTGCTCTTCTGTCTCCACATTTTAAAAAATCCTTTCAAATCCAAGGTAAATATTGCTTCATCTTCGCAAGAAACAGTGATTACTCTGATCTCTCCTTGCATTTGAACTAAAGAAAATCCCAGTAACCAACTTCATTTCCATCTCCTGCATGTTACCTCATATGACATTTTCCTATTTTTCTATTCTAGAGTGATCTTGATGTGTCTTGTGAGAAAGTGTTTTTTCATAACAGGTAGGGAGTCACTTGGAAGAAACAGACTTCAAGAATAACTTTTACTGTTTTAATGTTGGCTCTGATAAAACTGTTGTATTACTTCTGCAGAAAACTGCAAAACATTTGCAGATCTCTTGAGCAACAAAAGCTGTTGTTTCTCTAAATTACAGGCATAAAACCAAACCAAATGCCTCTTTCCACTAATGAGTATCTCTTCTGAACAATGTATATTTTCCATGATGGTCCAAACATCTTATTAAAAAAAAAAAAATCAGTGTTCATTGATAGTCTCTTCCAAAGATATCTCAGCTAAGAATGTAGCTTTAACATTTAAAGCGTGGTATCTCCTTGCCAACATATGAAGTGATGAAGCTGGTTGAAATGTTTCAGAATTTTGATGATCAGAACATGTGAAATAAAACTTCACACTTCAACCACTTTACTATCTTTGTGTTATATATTTTTAATCTAAATACCAATTTTCCATTTTTATTCTTTGTTCAGCAAGACCTTACTCACAAAAATCCATTGAATCTATAGAGCATAGAGAATGAATTTAGTATCCTGCTGAATTTAGTCTTTTTTTATCATTAACTCGTGTACATCCAGTATTTTTTTTCCATTGCCTCCTCAATTCATTTATCCTTCCTTATTTAGGATAGAAGTATATAATTGTATAAACACAGTATACAAGTGATTAGTCTAAATTTCTAGACCTTTGGAAAAAAAAAGATATTGTAGTTTGTACTCTTCTAACTGATTATTTCTGTATCTCAAACATCCATTCTTCCTATAGACATAACTTTTGAAAATAATTCAGAATTATAAAATATTAACATTTATTTTTAAACATCCATCTGTAGTTTTATTCTTATAGTATGTCTCTATACTTGAACTTAAAAATCAGAAAAATGCCAGCCGACTTCGTTGCGTGTTTGAATGGTGCACTTACTTCCGTACCCTGTATCACCAAATGCTTCCTAATTAATGGTAAAAATAGAAAACACAGATGCTGTATGTACCAGGAAAATAAGGCTGATTAAACACATTCATTTCTCAAGCGCTGAACCTCTTAACAGTTAATTGGATTGACATCTTCCCAAAAGAGATGCACCAGCAGGTGGCTTTTGAATTCGATAGACTGCAACTGCAAATCATTGATCAGCAAAAAATCCCACTGACTCCCTTTAGTCCTGCATCAAGACTTACACTGTATGAACATGATTGTGATTTATGAGCCCTGGTGCACAGCCCAGTGTCCATGGACTATCCCCATGTACTCAATTTATGGAAGGAGTTATAATTTATGGAAGGAGTGATGAAACATCAGATAATTCTGGTAGGAAGAAACTATTATTTTTTACTCAGAAACACGCAGGGATCTGTTCAGCAGCCTTATGGCATCAGCTCTAAAGGAAATCATACAGTTTTCAGGAACCAGTTCCGAGGTAACTTCCACCACAGATTACAACATATTGATGCCAGTGGGACTGCACCAGAAGAAATGAAGCACGAATTGTGAAGCGCATTTATGCTCAGCCACAATCCTATTTCCTGCCCTCAAGCTTGAAGGTGGAACTTTGCTTTTTATATCTATTATAAATCATGTTTTTTTCCATTGCCTGCAAGCTTGCTAGACGTTTCCAGAGGCATAAACAGAATTAAGCCATGACAACTACTTGTGCTGTTGGTACAAATGCTTTTCCTTTCTCTAAACATTTTAACTCTTCATTAACAAACTCTTTTAAAAGATCCCCTTCTCTCTTCCCAAAAGTAAGTACATATTTATGATTTATTGTAATATAGCTTTGATTGAAGTTTTCCTGTAATGCAAAATTTTTCTGTAAATGCAGTTTATTTACCTGCTCCTAATACTTTACACAAGTTCTTTTACCACTGGCTGTAAATTCAACATGCCTTCTGTAAAAGTACTCAGTGAATCAATCTCACTCAGGATTGGCACCATTTCTTGCATGGCTCTCCCACTTTTACTATACTATTAGATGCAAGAATTCAAAAGTTTTGTTTGCCCCAAATGGGGGTAAAATACAGGAATATTCCTAAACATGATTCAGAGATTCATCTAGCAAGTTCTGGAGGAAATATATTACTTTCCTCAGCTGTGGAGATAGAATGTTCCCAAACTCATTACTCTTAATTTTCTTGTAGTTATAAATGACAAAAAAAGTAATGCCATTTCTAAGGCTGTGTGGTCATCTGTGGGAACAGTATGTTCAGTTCCTTAACAGTGATGAAAGTACTTAAATAATGACAAACTAAAAAAAAGAGTCCTTTAGAGCTCTATCCTGTGAAAAGAGCAAAGAAAAAGAGTCTGAAAAGCTCACTGTATTCAAAAGATATATTTGTTTGCTTGATTGTTTTGTGTCCCTTTTCATATTCACTTTGCCAAGTTTTTCAGCCTTTCATCCAACTGAATTGTAATTACCAGAAATATTGCTAATAGTTACACAACTTTCTAAAAAAGACAGCCAATGTACTCCTGTTTTTATATGAACATCAATCTACTACAAAATGAACACTGTTAACAGAGAACATGAAGTCTACAAGGAGCACCAGGAGGAGAAAAAGGTATTTTAAAAGCAGATTTAATCTGTCTGTTCCAAACGCCACTGAAAGGTCACAAGTATTTAGCTTTTATAATCCAACCATGCAACTGAAAAATGCAGACAGAAGGAAAATTTTACAAAGAACAGGACCTTCTTTTTATCTTAATAAAGAGTTTTTCTTATAGCTACTTTCCAGCCTGTAATTAATTATTTACTTTGTCCTTTACAGCGCAGGAAAAACAACCCCTTGCAATTTTCATTATCTAAAGAAATTACTGAGGTGACACAGTCACCTTGTGCCAGGGCTTCTCTTTCCCTGATACTGCCATACTTTTTCCCTTGAGCTGTGTTCCACTGCAGGGCACAGGAGTGCTAACTGCTGACAGAGGTCATGATGGCTGCATTAGATAGAAAATTAATGCAGAGGTTTTCACTGCAACACAACTATTCACACAACTATTCCTTTATGTAAGATTATAGAGTTAAACTATCGCGTGCAACAAATGGACAGTTATGCAGTTTCTTGACAAAATTTTCTAAATGCTCCTATTGCTTATTCATAGGCAGACAAATGTCTTAAATGTTCATAGAAAACTCCATAAGCACACATATGTCCACTTCAGTGAAAAAACAATTTTAGTACTGCAGATAAATTTTACACCATGCAAGCAGCCCAAACAGCAACTAATATAATCTAAAAAAATCTGATGTGTGAGTAGGCTTCTTCCTAGACCTGTTCCTATTCTTTATTGTAATTCACAGAATGAAAATGACATCCAATACTGTTCTTGCTGTTGAGATATTAGTTAAAAGAGGATTTGAAATGCATTTGATAATACAAAGGGAGGCGGGGGTGGAAAGGCCAGGTCTTCAGTAAGATGTGCAAGAAAATAATGTGGAGAAAATAATGGGGTGTGTAAAGAGCAGAAATCAAACTCAGCAAGTTATGTGATTCTGGTTGAAGTTACTTGCCTTTTGGGTTGAAAGCATTGCTTTTGCTTTTTGTGCTGCCATGTGCCTTTCAAGGCTAGTTTGCATATATGCAATATTACAGAAAAAAAGGCTGAAATGGTAAGGATTTAATGCTTCTAGTATGAAGCAATCAGAAGTTCACAAAAGGCCAGAACTAAGCTAAAGTTAATGCTTAAGCCTAGGCACCACAAAACCTTATTTTTGAGAAAAGTTTGCAGTTTTCCCACCTGTTCATTTTTGGATTTGTTTTTCTTTTTCCAGTCAAGCATATAAAAGAGAATGTTTAAAGTGCATTGAATCTAAGGAAATGACCCTTCACATGTGTTCAGCTGCTTATGAGTAGGTATTCCTTTTATCCATAAGGTGCCAGGGAACACATCTACAGTAATTGGACACCTGCATATGTCAATAGGTAGAAATTGTATTTTCTAAAATGTAGTGAGTTAGATGCCTGACTACTACTGATTTCAGACTACTGATCGGGCTAGCCCCTAGAGAAGAAGGAAAAAAGGAGCGGGGGGGGGGGGGGGGGAAGGTGTCAAAGATTTTTCTTTAAACCCAGGATTAAGAAGAGAAGATGACCTTCAGCGTAAAGAACATGGAAAAATATTCTGGTCGTTGCATTTTAGATTCCCAACAGGAGACCTTTCCTGCAGGTCATTAGTTCATACCTCTGTGTACACAAATAAACCCTACAGACATTTCCTTTTACATTTCTCTCACTCATTTCACTGTCAAGAGGAGAGAAAACAAGGTAACACTCTAAGTTTGCCTTTCATCTATCAAATTGTTTTGCTATTCAGATCCGTTTTGCTCCTTAAAAAGTTCATACTGAAAAAGAATGGCATATACTGAGGTAAAAGTATATGAGAAAGAATGAGTTTACTAGTCTAGATTAACCTAAATTTTCTACTGATAAGAAACTGCATTTTCATTTTCATTAGAAGCTGGGCATATTTTACCAATCTGGATGTCAGTTAAGTATCTGAGAGAGTGCCACACTGGTCAAAATTGGATAAGATTGAGATGCTTGGTTATATGCAGAATTGAAAAGCAAGTAATATGAAAAGTACTTTGAAGAGCAGAAGAACAAGCTTGGGGAAGCTTTACAAGTAGATCTTTTCTAGAACTGGTCTTGAGGTTAATTTTTTTGATACACTATCTGATGTCCTTGGCACAAAGTGGAGGAGTGGGTTAATGAGATTCTCTGATTAAAAAGAATTGAAGTCATCATCCGTATAGAAAAGAATTGTAAATTCTCTTCCAGATAGGAAAAATTGGATGACCTTGAGGACAGTAATAATAGAAATGAAGTGAAATTCAATAGTTTGTGAACTTAAGGCTAAACAACAAGAATTGATGCCACAATCCAGAGGGTGAGTCTGAAATAGCAGAGGAAAAGAACATGGGTAAATGTATCTGTTACAGGATGACTTGAAATCATTGATGCAAAAAAGTTCTGAAAAACAGTAAACACAGTCTAAAACTGTTTCAGGCTTTACATTTTTGGAAAAGAAAGAGAATTTTTAATGTCACTATAAAAGACCTAAAGGTCTTACTCTCATCTTCAATACAGTTTATAACAAGTATGGTCATTCTGGTTCAAGAGGAATTAACTCAAAATAAAACATAAAAAATTCAGTCAAGAGTACCACAAAGCCTGTTTTAGGAGTTGATATTAAATGAGTGTGGTCCTTTTAACCCTGGTAAAATGAAGACTAAAAAAGGGATATCATGGCACTCCTTAAATACATCAGACAAATAAACATATTGAAGGCTAGAAGCTACAGGAGAATGTTGACACAGCAACAAATTAATATATTAATAATTAATAAAGTTAGCATGGAAATTATAAGACCATTTCTAGCCAGAGAACAGTGAAATTATGGAACAAAATTTCAATGGAATTAGCAGGGAAAAAAAACAATCTAGGCATTAAAAATTAACTTGATCAGCTTAATTAAAGGTTTTTATTATATGGTTGTCAATGATAGGAAAGGACTCGATTTACACACTCAGAATATGCTTTTCAATAAACTCCAGTCTAATAGGCTACTTGACCACAAGCTGATAATGTTTTATTTTTTTTTTCAAAATATTGATTCACTACTATAGTCTTCTGGACCTATAAAAGAAAATTTGACACCAACCAAAACATATATTCAAAAGAATCCTAAAAACAAATTCAAACTAATACTACTAAAACAAACAGAACACTACCGTCCTCAGGGAGGGTATGAGATTACAAAATTGTGGAACATTGTGATGTGTTGACCTTGGCTGGCTCCCTGGTGCCCATCAAACTGCTCTATTGCTCTCCCTCCTTCACTGGACAGGAGCAGAAAAAAAACTATGACCAAAAGCTTGTGGGTTGACATAAGGACAGGAAAATCACTCAGCAATTAGCACCTAGACAAAACAGGGTCAGCTTGGGGAAAATTAACTGAATTTATTACCAATGAAAATCAGAGTAGGATAATGAGAAGTAATACAAATCTTAAAAAAACTCTTCCTCTCACCTGCTCCTCCTTCCTGGGCTTAACTTTATACCCGCTTTGCTAACTTTTCCCCTTGAGCTGCACAGGGGGATGGGCAAAGGGGGTTGTGGTCAGTTCATCACATATTGTCTCTGCCTCTCCCTCCCTTACAGGGGAGGATTCATCATACTTCCCCTGCTCCAGTGTGGGGTCCCTCCATGGCAGACAGTCCTCCACAGACTTCATGAAATCATAGAATCATAAAATATGCTGAGTTGGAAGAAACTCATCAGGATCATCGAGCCCAACTCCTGGCCCTGTGCAGGATACCCCAAGAGTCACCACATGTGCCTGTGAGTGTTGTCCAAATGCTTCTTGAACTCAGACAGGCTTGGTGCTGTGACCGCTTCTCTGGGGAGCCTGTTCCAGTGCCCAACCACTCTCTGGGTGGAGAAGCTTTTCCTGATATCCAACCTAAACTGCCACCATACTTGCCCCTCCGGTTCCTCTTGTGAAGATGTTGAAGACCACGTGAAGTCTCCCCTCAATCTCCTCTTCTCCAGGCTGAACAGACCAAGTGACCTCAGCATCTATTCATAAGGCTTCCTCTAAAGACCTTTCACCATCCTCATGGCCCTCCTTTGGATGCTCTCAAGTAGCTTTATATCTGTCTTATATTGTGGTGACCAAAACTGCCCCAATATTTAAGGTGAGGCTGCCCCAGTGCAGAGCAGACTGGGACAATCCCCTCCTTAAACCAGCTGACAATGCTGTGCCTGATGCCCCCCAGGACACGACTGGCCCTCCCAGCTACCAGGGCGCTGCCAACTCATATTCAACTTGCATCGACGAGGACACCAGTTCCCTTTCTGCAGCACACACTTTCAGGATTGACCCTTCTTCTCCAACTTCTCCAACCTGTCAGCAGCAAACCTGCTCCAGTGTGGGCTCCTTTCTCCACAGGTCCACAGGTCCTACCATCACCCTACTCCAGTGCTGGCTTCCCACAGGGTCACAGCCTCCTTCGGGTGTCCACCTGCTCTGGCATGGGGTCCATCATGGGCTGCAGGGGCGCAACTGCCTCACCATGGTCTTCCTCACAGGCTGCAGGAGTATCTCTGCTTTGGCTCCTGGAGCACTTCCTGCCCCTCCTTCTGCAGTGTCCCTTCTGTCTTCAGGGCTGTTTCTCTCACATATTCTCACTCCTCTCTCCATCTGCAATTTCTTCTGCATGGTAACTTTTACCCTTCTTAGTGAACTATGTTACCCCAGAGGCACCAGCACAGTCATTGGTGGGCTCAGCCTTGGCCAGTGGAAGGTCTACCTTGGAACCAGGTGGCATTGGCTCTGTTGGACACTGGGGAAGCTTCTGGCAGCTTCTCACAGAAGCCACCCCTGTAGCTCCCCCCAGCAAAACATTGCCACATAAACCAAGTACAGACCTATTAATATTTTTGTGTTCAAATACTGGGATCTAATTCTTATGAAATATAAACACGCTTTTTTTTTTTCACAGTAACATACGGCAATTAAAGATTGATACATTTCCATGGAAATATTCATAGCATGAATTTCTACTTAAACAGAAACAACTGTTTATATCATGGCTCTCAAAGTAGGTATGCTACACATTACATTGCATAAAGACTGACCAGTCAGCTTCAGAGAAAGTCCTCACTGACATATATAATCAGGAGGACATTAAAATAACCAGAGATGCAACACCTTCCAATTTTCATAGGAATAACAACAATCTAGGAGGTGTATTTAATCCCCTGTGACAAACAGTAAATTTTACATTAATAATTAAACTGACATTTGTGTTCACAGTTAGCTTTTAAGTTAATGTTCTCTGAGACATATACATGTATCTCTGTTGTAATTACAGCACATTTGCTTCATTTAATTGATACTGTTAATCTAAAAGGTTATGTTTTAAAACACCTTCTCCTAAAACACATACTAGAAATGAATTATTGGCAAGTTAGCAAAATTGCTGTGAGAACTGTAAATCAACAGAGTGCCAAAGATACTGGACATTGATATTTATTTTAAGACAAAGTAACAGAAAGTTACCTCTGATGATATGTCTAAGCATTCCAATACGTGATCTGCTTTCAAAAGGTACATTCATGGAGGTGCTGCAGACAACTACTAAGGAAAACCAGGACTTCAAAGAAAAAAGTTAATTTGTCAGATATTTACTTTACTCAAATAGAATTGGACATAACTGTAATCAAAGCCAACTGTAAAATCATTTCACTATTTTTTCAATCTTACTTAGTTTAGACGCTGAGTCATAGAAGGTTGATTTTCATCATGCTTTTTATAAGTCCTGTTCAAATTCAGTGGGATATAATTCCTAAACTGAGACTCAGTTAAAAATAAAATTTTGTAAGTGTTGTATCAATAAATAGTACTTCACAGAAGCACAATCTGATAAGGTTGGAAGTGACCTCTGGCATCATTTAGTCCAATCTCTCTGCTGACACAGGGTCGACTAGAGCTTGTTGACCAAGACCATATCAGTTTTTTAGTATCTCCAAGGTGGTAAACTCCACAGCCCCTTAAGGCAACTTCTTCCAGTGCTTGGTCACCCTTAGAGTAAAAAATTGTTTCCTGATGTTCAGACAGAGCCTCCAGCATTTCTCTTTGTGCCCTTTGCCCCTTGTCCTGTCACTGAGCACCAGTGAAGAGTCTGGCTCTATCCTCTTCATACTCTCCCTTCAGGCATTTGTATACATTAGTAAGATTCCCCTGAGCCTTTTGTTCTCCAGGCTGAACAATTCCAGCTAATTCAGCCTTTTTTCTTAACTTTATGTGTGACCCTTCATCGGACTCTTTCAAATATATCTGTGTGTCTTGTACTGGGGAGCCCAGAACTGGACACAGTACTCCAGGTGTGACTTCACTAGCACCAAATAAAAGGCAACGATCACCCTCCTCAACGTGCTCTCAATATTTCATTAGCTACTTTTGCTTCAGGGGCACATGCTGGCTTATGTTCAACTAGATGTCCACCAGGAACCCCAGAGCCATTTTCTACAAAACTGTGTTCCATCTGATCAGCCCCCAGCATGCACTAGTGCCTAAGGTGATTGTTCCTCCCCAGGTGCAGGACTTTGCACTTCCCCTTGTTGAACTGCATGATTGATTATACTAATGCACCTCGCCTGTGTGTTGGATGGATTATATAAGAGATCAATTAAGGGTCAAGGTATGACTATGTCACTGTCACTGTCAGACTCCATTTTCTGTGTTAAGGTACAGAATAGGATACTTATATTACCAGCTTTGAAATGAAGAGTTCCAAAATTAATAAAAAGGGAAAGATTGTAGAGATTAGAAAGCCATTTCACATGCAGAGGAAGAGGTGGATGAATCTCATTCTATGAGTGAGGTTCTCTCACTATGCTAGGCTGCATTTGTAACTTCAATTCAGCAGTAAGATTGTTTATTTCCCCTTATTTAGGTATTATTAAAACTTTACAATTAAGATGAATCCTTACTAGATCAGATATTACAATGTGAATTAAAAAAAAAAAAAAGATTCTGCTTTGTCTACCTAAACTGTGCTACCTTCTAAATTATATTAAATGCTACACATTTTTCTCTCTACAAAAATTTAGCAGTGCTCACAAGCAGCCCCACCTGCTGCTTACCAGCTTAGCAGATCTATATGCTTTTCACTCTTAAACACACCTGAGATGTTTCTAACTTCTTCACTAGATCGTTTCAGCAGTAAGGGAATCCTGAAGTACAAAATGCCTTAGTAGGTGTTCAATGAAGATTATAGGAAGAGCATAAGGCTTTATGCAAACAACACGGAAAAAGAGAACTCTTTTACAAAGAGCATTGAACATTATTATAACAAAATAAAATATTTAGATCAATTAAGTTATAGCACAGTGCTAAGTAAAACCTTGGTTGTTTTCCTAAGAAGGGGTCAGATAGTTAAATAGGAACCTGAATGAATATATAGGCAGAAAGGTTTTGACAGATAAGTTTTAGAAACTGAATTGAAGAAAATGAATGAACATTCTATATTTAACTTTACTGTCAAAGCAAGACACTCAAAAAATCACAAGCCAGGCACAATAAATCTTGATACTCTTAAAAAAAAAAAAAAAAGGAGAACTCATGAATTTTAAGACATCTTATAGATTGAATTATTTTTATTTCCCATCTGATATGAATGTGTAAGAATGATGATCTCAGTTTTTCTCCACAACCTGAAGGGCAAAGGACTACATAGACAGAATTGTGATCTCTCTACATATAACCTCTATTTTTATTTAAAACCTTAGTTTCCATGAACAAGCTAAGAATTTGGACCAACAAATTTCTTCTAAGGGATAGAGCTTCAAATAAAACAGTGAAAAGCATGAGACTCAGGATCAAAACATAACAGACAGCACTAATTAAAAAAAAAATCCTTGCCTTTTTTTGCGTGTGTGTACCACTACAGTATTAGAGTATTTAAAGGTTCTACTAACGTCTTGTAAAGAATTTGCAGAGAATATTTATTTTGTTCTTAATATCATATGAAAACAGGGGTTTTTTGAAAAATGTAACTGTTCTTAACACCTGTTACAAGGACGAACGGACATAGAGCTTATAGGTAGTTTTTATTGTACTCCAGTGGGTTTTGGAGGAAAGGTGCAAAGCTTCTTCTTGGAAAACTACAATATTCAAAAAGATTGTGAGGTACCTGTGCTGGAAAAAAAAAAAAAAAAGAAAAAAAAGAGAGAAAAACAATTTTTTTCCGGACAACCTAGCTCATTAAAGGTTCTGAATGACTTTTCCACCATGCCCTGCTCTTTTCTGGAAATAAAACTCAGTGTGCAACAAACCTAGAGTCAAATACAATTCTTTTTTTGTCTTCACTAGAAAGAGAAATCCATATTGTCAGATGGACATTTTTCTATTCCTTCTCTGTGAGGATTTCAATTTATTAATTAGATAAAACTGCAATGGAGATTATTTATTTATTGAATAACATAATCCTTTGAAAATAAGATACAGGTGACATTTAAAAATAAATAAGCAAAATTCTACTCTGTAAAGTCAAATGGTCTTTTCTTACTAATTGTGATGGTAATTTCATTTTTTGCTACGTGATTGTTCAGCATAACCTCTATGTGCACAAGTCCCAAAGAAACTGGTTTACATGCAGATCATCAACAAGTGAAGGAAATTGCTATAAACTCAGGAGATATTTTTCAGCTATCCTGGAGAGGGCTCTATAGACACTGCTGCACTCTTCTGAAACCATAGGCAGTAATTTATTACTCTGAAAAGGAAATGTGCCCTCCTCAAGTCATAGGTTGTCCTTTCACTATCTGTTCCTTGCCAGAAGCATTCATAAATACAGGAGTAGGCTTCACACACTGTGGAGATCAGACACCAGTCTGACTTCTACAGATGAATTAGAAATACTTAAGACCTGAGATTTTAGAGCTGCTTGGATTTAGGTCTTGAGATGATTTATTTGCAAACATCCCATTGTTTAGATTTATTTTTTCTTCTGGAGAAGTAAGAACACTATAAAAACGTGTTATTTACCTGAATAAACTTTAAATACTAGTCAAGGTTAAAATGGAAATGACACCTTTAATTTTAGCAGTTTTTCAAGTTCTTGACTGACCTTGCTCAGAAAATATGCCCTGTCATTTAATCCTAGTATCCAGCATCTTGGTTTAGATGACATTTATGATTTCTGGACGCTTACTATCAGCCATAGAAGCTCAATAACTATCTAGGTGCACTCTACTCCTGGACGGTGCCTTTCAGAAACAAACTTCAAGGTTAGAGGACCTGACCACATTCTTTGATGAGACTGCCTATAAGAAGGCTATACTGCCTCTCTTTGTTCCAAATCTATATCTTCCCTTTCTCTCCCACATTTTTACACCTAACCTGAAGTGGTATTGCCATATGACACTAATGCAAACAGTTCTGTTTCCCTTTCCTAGGTCTCAGTTTACAAACACAATTTGTTCTTTACTCAGTATATCCTCCTAGATTAAATGGTTTTCCTGCTAGTCCTGATCTTTCCAAAGCAGCTGCTACATTTTAAATACCTATTATTGAACAAGCAGTCACTCTACCTTTCATTTTATCAGATATGTGTTCTCTGGTGAGCTTATGATAGAGACCACACTGAATACGTTAATGTTCAAGGTGCAGAGGAAAAGTCAGAAGATGTGGAAGTCTAAAAATGGCATAAACCCCCAGTCTGTAGTTCCTTTAAGTACCAATTATCCATTACTGGATAGCTGTGAGGGATTTTATTTAGGAGAGGTTACCAGTCAGCTGAAAAAGCAAAAGAAATGAGGCACAGTGAGAAGAGGAAAAGGCTACAAAGCAAAGATGATGTGTAGAGTCTAAATAAGGAGGAAGAGCGAGTTGGAAGGAAACCACATGTGTCAGGAACTGTTCAATCATTGCTGCAGGAAGGTTTTCAGGAAGGTGAAGTGGCTTTACTGTCCAGGTTTGGGCTATAGTTATAGTGCCTTTTTTTGTTTTCTTTTTTTGTTTTGTTTTGATTTGGTCTGTTTGGTTTTTTTATTATTTATTTATTTTTTTATTTTATTTTTATTTTTATTTTTTTGTTTTTTGTTTTTTTTTTTTTTCCTTGGAAGCAACATACAGGGATATCATTAAGGGAAGGAGGAAGTAGCATCCATCATGTGGTTCCTGTAATTCCACAAATTCTCCCTGACTATTTTTCATACTATGCCTCACGTGACTTCATACATAATCCTTTTTAAAATTAGATTAGGTATTTATAATACAAAAAATGTATCAATACACAGCATTGCAAAACTTAAGTGTTAAGTAATTTGTGCTAAGTAGGACTCTGTATTTACCAGTTTTAGTGTTCTTCCATAATATTAGAAAATTAATTAGTCATTTTTTCCCTTGAAAATATTGAGTTAATACTGCCAGGAATAATCAACCTTTAAGAAAATTAGAGAATCTTTGTAAGTACATAGTGCTAATTTAAAACATCTACCAATAAATCCTCTCAAAGGCCTTTGAGCACCACTAAATTTAGAATCTCTGAAGCCTTCCAGACTACAGAAATATAATTATTTCTGATTTTAAAACAAATTAAAACAAAGAGATTAATTGACATACCAAAGTCCCAAAGAAGTCTCAGGCTGGCAAGGGGAAATTTAGGTCTCTCTTTTTTACTCCCTCTTCTTTGTCTTGGCTCTTGACTGTCTTAAGGGTATGCAGTTCCCACATTCACATTTCTTATCTGCCTGAATAAATTAAATGGGTCCCAATTAGTGACAAAAAAATGATCTAAGAATTTTCTTAATTGCCCATCCGTAGGATATAAGAGCTTCCCAGAAAATGAGACTTGCATAACTTAAAACCTAAATGAGCTACACAGTCTTCAGCAATTCTTCCCACTATGCTCATAAGTAACTCTGTCTCGATTTCAGATTTCCTTTTCAGTAATTTCAATGTATGTGACAAAACAGACATTAGAGCAAAAGGGCACAATAAAAAAACCCTCATATTACTACCAGTCTTCATTTGACTTGTCCTCCCAACTGTGGAAATTGCTGTAGCTTTTCCCACTAAAAATACCTCTAAAGATGGTGAATTATTACAGATGATATGTTATATTTAATGCCATAGCGCATGGCTTTTTATGCAAAACCATGTTCTTAAAAGTTTACTGGACTTTGGAACTATTGGAACCAGATCAGTTAGGTGGATGATTAAGGATTGTTTGGCAACTGATTCAGGAATACAAAAAATATTAAATTAATAAAATGCTAGATGCAAACCAAATACTGTTTTATATAAGTTATGATCAGTTCTAATTAAGATCTCTTTTGGAAACTCACTGTTTTATATTGAAGTGTCACAGACTTTGAGCATCCTAATGCATTTTAATAGCAGTTTTTGCATTCATACTCTTTATATTCATATATTCATACATAATCAACCTTTCTGCACTTACTCAGCACTTTCTGAGAATTATATTCTTTAATATTTTTTTAAAATGCTTTAAATTCTTTTATTTTGATGAACTAGCCTTACTTGCACCACATACTACTGTTTTTCTGCAATTGTAATCATTCACAGGAACAGGTATGTATTCATACCACTGAATCTCTAATTCAGCTCTGTAAATAAGCCAAGATAATTTGGAACTACAGAATCTTCAGGTTGTTATGAGGTAGCAAAGACCTGACTGGGTGGGTTTTCACTGACAGTACCATGTGTATGGTACAATTGATGTCTGTTCTTTCCAACTCATGTTTAATCAGAAATATTTGCTTGCTGATAGCTTTCCACTGGAGGAGATGAGTAGTGGGAACTCAATTATTCAAAAGTCTTCAGGTCCCTAAGGACTAGAACCTGAATGCAGATGTCAAGATTTGCTGATCCAAGTCTTTCAGTTCTGGATATGAAGAGGTCAGGAAGGCTTTCTAAAAAAAAGAAAAAACACATCAAGTTTCCTACATGGGATCGGAAAGATTTACATGCTCAGAAATCCACACAAGAGTTTAACACACAAATAATACATTGAAATTTCTTTTAAAAAGGAGAACAAATCCTTGACTGCAAAAAGAAAACAATCATGGCTATATGTTTCATTCCATGCTAGTAGAACTAATTAATTCATACAGATACTATGGACAATGTTTCCCAAACCTTTGATACCCAAGGCACATGATTCTCTGTGTTAAAATTGATGTCATGAGACAGATCTCCCTAAGCAGCTCTGCCTCTGTCCAATACAGCTATGAACACCTGCTGAATCTGTCATGCATGATATTCCACTCCTCAGGCTCCCTCACTCTTTCCAGACTATTTAGACTGGTTGCAGGGCAGAATGCACTGGCCATCACACTATACCTGTTGGAAATTTTTACTGTAAGGCATCAGAAAAATAAATACGAAAACATATTGACAAAAACTTTAACTTTTTATTTTTTTCACAAACTCAGAGAGAAATTCTAGCCATACTGAAAAGAAAAGGAATATATCTTTTTATCTCTCTTCTCAACTTCTATACAAAATGAGAAAAAAAATATAGCTTGAGTCTTACAGCCTCAAAGGAATATTTTCAATACAGGTCCAAGATTAATATGACATTCACAGTAGCAGAATTCCTGTACCTCTAACAAATACAGTGGGTGATTTATTAGATATAGTGAAGAATGAACTGTATGCAGGGCAAGAGAAAGAATAGAACTATATGTGCAGCATGCCAAAAATTACCAGGGTCTTTAGTTGCCCAGGAACTTCTCTGCAAAGCTGATATGAAAACTTTGTATTATATTCATTATCTGAGGATTTATCAGAGTGTGACTTGTATTCACTTCAGCATAAAATCAAATGTCAGTTTTAAATAACAGCCAGTCAGTCTGGGATAGCTGCTTAAATAGAAAATGAGAAAAAAATAGCCAATCATTTTAATAACACTTTCCTTATTTTTCCATTTATGTTGCAAGGAAGCTGAAGAAACAATGCTATGAGTCAGTCCTTTCCACAGTCATCCAGCAAACCATTTCTGCAGAGCAGGCCTGTGAACTGCTATAATAAGTGGCTGTAACATGGAAAGCTCTGGGGTCCCAGTCTGAGCTTTATTCATGAATGTGTGTTTGTACAGTATTCCACTGAGCAATGTTAAACAAAACTACTGATCCCAGAGTTAAGATACAGGTGAACAAATCAAAAGTTATCTTATCTTGCAGGGATATGTCCCATCCATTTTCAAGGAGCATTAGCTGTTAATTTTCTGCTAATAATTCTTGGTGCAGAATTGTAAGGTACCTTGGGGCTGAATGTGGCAATAAAAATATGTGATGACAGAGAATAGAAATAAGGTTAAAAATAGAGAGAAGGGTAGATAGAAAAGTGTAGAATTAGAAAAGATCCTAATGAAAAAATATTAAAAGTAATAAAATTTAGAACGAAGCCACAGAAACCCACAGAAATACCCTTCTCTCCCCACAAAACAAAAACCACACAAGAACAGAAAAAAACTCAAACACACCCACACCCACTAAACAAACAAACACAATGGGAGGGGGGAACAAAACAAAAAACCAAATGAATAAACTCCCATCTCCCTGCTATAACAAAGGCACCTGTTCTGAGCTGAATATAGACTCCTAAAGCATCTGTGTTGGTGCATAAATCCATTAGAAACCAAGTTTGCGATTGTTGACCTGATCAGAGAGCACAAGGTAAGGTTTCAGGATTTTGGGGTGATCACAACAGAAATACATGATAATATGATAATACACATTCAGTTTGCTTGCAAATACTGATTTGGGTTGAGTGTTAAAGATTTACAACACCACCAATTCCTTTGTCTCCCTTCTAAACAATACTATTTAAAACTCCAAGTCCTTTTGTTCTCTCTGGATCCAGGATCCCTTCTTGCTGCCATAGAAATTGAAAAGGTGAACATTTACTAGCAGCAAAAATAAATTTAATCTTAGGCACCTTTTAGAACTTCTGTTCAGTTTTTGGACCAGACCTCAGATTTTAAACCCTGGTTTGCTGCTCTTTAAAATCCTTTGGACTTTGAAGAAGTTTAGTTTTAGGATGGAAAGCCTTCAAAATCTAACCTAACTTTTAGACTTGAAATATAATGTAAAGCAATTCAGAGAATATGTGTTTCTGTGTCATTTAGTCCGAGCATATAACTTCTTTTATATTTTTTTGATGTGAATACATTGTGCTGTATGGAGATAGTGAAGGACACGAGGAAGCTGAATGGAGAATTTTTTGCCATCTCATTCCTCTTCAGACAGTTCTTTGGCAACGAGTTTCCTTTACTGTTTCTTGTCAAAGCACTGACAAAAGAACTCTGAACATAAATTGGTGGCAGTAGTTTAGTTAAATTATACTAAACATATTGATTTATGCTTCTGTCTGAGATCCTTGGAACCTTCTGAACCTTCTTTTGAAAGCTCAGCTGTACAGAATGCATTTGTTGCCAAAGTCAAATACACTTGCTTGGGCGCCTAAGTGGAGTGCAAAATTAAAGAAATGGTATTTTGGTCTTTTAAAACCAATACAATTTACAGAGAAGCTGGACTTTCTCTACAGATGTCGGAAGTCAGAAGGGCACTCTGAGAAAATCCCTAACACATAGCTACACAGCTATGGAATGGAAGTACTCATTGTAAAATCAGTTTCTCTTGAGTTAAGAGTCCACTTATAAGCTGAGTTATTAACACCTTAGAGAGAACTTAGCAGCAAAACTAAGAAAACATTATTTTTTTTTTTTTAGCAAGGAGCTAAAACCAGTAATGTGTTGTCTTAAATGCAAAGTACAAACAGAGAACTATTAATATTTCACTTTTGGTTTTCCAACTGTCTCATTTTGTAGCCTTGGAATTAACATTTAACTTTTCCATGGTTTCACAGCATCATCTGTGTAACAAAGATAATACTCATCAAGCCGGAGCAAGAGGCATTAAAATCTAAAGTGCCTGCTCTAAAGACTAGTTAAATGAATGGATATGTTTCCATCTATTTTAATGACTTTTATATCAAGCTGTTAATTCAGAGGATTACATTTTCATTAAATTTTAGAGAAAAAAAGTCAATAAATGGAAAACATTCCTTTGATCCACAGTTCCTCATAACATTTGTATTCTAAGCAATGCATCATTGTGATAATGCCTTACAGTGCTACTGCTTAGAAACAGGACTCTACCTGCTTTGCTTTCACCTTTTAGCATGGGAACTGAAAAGATTATCTACAGAATAAATGGATAAACAACTATAAAATCTGAATGTTCTTTTTTAATATAAAATGTGTGGTCACTTCCATGGGTATCATGCTGAAGAGAAAATGTCAGTGTCATTATGGTATTTAATTTCATCAACAGTTAAAAGAAAAATCTCTAAGTTCTCAACTCATTACATTTTTTTTGCCTTGGTGATCAGTTACACATGATGACAAATATAAGAAATGAAAATGCATTGAAATCAAAACAGCTCACCACCAGTGATCAAGTAGAAGTCATCCTCAACTGTCCAAGTGTCCTAGTGAACCCTAAACCAGTTTAAACAATCGGTATATTGGATAATGAAAATAATTTTCAATGTGATATTCAATGTTATGCCTCAGGACATGATTTCATTTAGAATATGAATGTGTTTCATATATCAGAGGGTAAAGCAGATGAGACTGGGAGAAGATTGGTCATTAATTTTAGAATTCATGATTCTCCTATATTTGCTAAATTAATGTGGTTGCAATAAATCACAGTCTTGTGGGAAGTGGGATAAAAGTGAGTCAGAAGAGGCACAATTATCAGGCTGAGGTACTGACCAAACCCTCAATCAGATTGAATGATGCCTAAATGTCTTTTGGTTTATTAGTTGCTTAACAACTTTTACATCCTTTCTTCTTTCCAAATAAAAACTAATTTTATTTTTAATCAAGCTGTAGGAAAGAAAAAAAAACATAGATTTTTCATAGTCCAAATCAACTCTTGCCTTTAAAGCTGAAAAAAACCCCAGCAAACATATTCCATTTTCTTAAGAAACTTTTTCTCAAAGGTATCTTATTTAAATTTCTCTAAGTAATTGGCTGTTATAAAAATCACTGTTTAATACAAGTAGAAGAAGCAAATTGCTCTGTTTCATAAGCTGACAGCTGACTGCTGTTGATTCTGCATATTGGAGAACTGTGATCAATGATGGCTCTTAACAGAAAAAGGTCTTTGTAAATAGGCATTTCCAGCAGGAAAAAATGAATATCTTGTTAAGCTTTCAGACATTTTACCATTTGGTAATGAGTCACTGAAGCATCTGGCATGAATTTCAGCACCTTTTAACCATTTATGCACTCATAATGTTGATACACACCTCTTTGTTTACGGTAGATATGAATACACTCATTGCTGCCTATGATGGGGAAGAAGGAATGGAGCTATCAGAATTAAAAAAAATTAAAATGAAAAAAAAGGCAACTGCAGAGCAACAGGCAAACTTAATGAAAATGCTACATTCATTTTTGGGAACACAGCATCTGAAAGCTTTGCCAAGGTGATGATTCATCATTTTTCAGAATGGATGAAGTTGAGGCAGCCAAGAGATGCCTGAAGAAATTACTGTAGTAAGACATTTTCACCTAATTGTTATTTTCCAGACTCCACAGTTTTGCCAATAACGACTTAGAGTCAAAGTTGAATGCATTGTTTGGGCTTAGCATAACCAAAGCACAGGGAGAACAATTTCATTACAAAAAGCTATCCTGATTCAAGAGGGAAGTTAAGTTCTCAGTTGAATTTTCAAAGGCTACAAGCAACATGAGCATTTGGGAAGCATTTTGCCTACAGTTCCTCCACCCCCACAGGATCCCTCACCCCTTCTGCAACACAAGCTAACTACCATCATCTGTAAATATGAAGAAGAATATATACTTATTAAAAACATTCATTATTTATGAACAAGAAAAAATCCATAAAAAATGAAACTGAGGATCCACCGATATTTTTTAAAAAAACACAGACCTTCCTTATTTTATTTTACAGTTATTTTCAATCAGAGCGTGCTTGCAGATGTACAAGATAAAAGGGAATTTTGTGGTCCTTGACAATGAAAACATAGACCCCATTTTTTCTACTTCTGTGTTTACTTCATTAAGGTCTGCTGAAGTAATGATGTAAATAAATCCAGGATCAGACCTATTCTTTTGGCACTAACAATTCTCTGAGGAAAATCTTTTTCACACACAAATGCTTGTGACAATCTAACCTGTCTACTTAGAAAATTTAGATGGTGGAACAATCAGAATTCTTGAGCATGCAGTAAATTTTCTGCAAGACACATCAATTATTACCTGCTTCCCGACGATTTTATTTGTTGAATCATTTTTTATTTTTTTTTTCTAATCAGAAAAACACTGGAGTGGTAATCACAGTATTTTAATCACCTGGAAAATAATGAAATAGGAAGATCAAGAAGAATCTGGCATGTGCAGACCAATGTAATTGTCTCCTAAAACAGTAGTAGGCCTTGCATATAGGAAGAAACAGTAGGTCTATAATGCATAGAGACCTGTCTTGGAATTATGGAAAAATCTTGTTAGCTTTTATTATTTCCTTATTAAAATTTAAATTACATCGATCTAGGGTAAACTATGAATATACTGGCGGACAATATTGAAGTCTATTACATTGAAAAGTTTAGAAAATGTCTTGATATATATGGAATTCTGTATGTAAATAATGCAGTTTCCTGATTTGAGCAAGCATATGCAGTTAATTAAACACAGGGTGAAGAATGACCAGGCAGGCAGCAGACCAAGATTTGAGGTTATTTTTGATCACAGGTTGCACAAGTTAAATATTATACTACCACATAAATCAGAACAACCTGTAGAGCATTCTTTCCACTTTGCAACTTACCTACTTCTCCTTGAATAGGACACTCTCAAAGTTGGTATGGTGCCTTCTGATCTGTAGAATTCAGAGGAGTGCAACAAAAGATCAGAAGTCCAAGAAAGAATAGGTTAGGCAGTAGGTGTAAATCTTGGAAAAAAGAGGGACTGAAGAGAACAAAAAAATATTCAGTTACATAAAAGGATTGTAAAGAAGGAAAGAATAATGTCCTTTCCCTCTGCTGGGGCTAGGTCTTAATTATCCAACTTTATACATTTCATTAAAACTGTTCCCTTAAACATGGTATATAATATAAAACCAAAAATGTTCCAAGTAATGTTAAAATATTAATGTTGGAAAACCTTCTCAGGTATGAGACTTTGAAATGATTGAAGCAACCAGTCAGTAGATCAGAAGCCAAACTGACCCAACAATTAAACTGCCCATTACAAAGAACATACATGAAAAGAAGGTATTACTGAAACAAGGTTTCATCAAATTGAACAGAGATTCTCAAATTCAAAAGGCTGCATTTTCGTTCTTTTATTGTTTTATTTTTTTTTTTGTTTTGGCTCTACATCTCTAGAAGAGAAAAAGCAGTGAGGTTCAGTGACTCCTAATCTGTTTTCTACAGAGCACTTTTTCTCTCACTGTAAGGTAATGAGCACTGATCAGAATGTGAATCTGTTGAATAAACAAAAAGTACTCTATCAAGATTTTTACTGTAGAAATACAGAACTATTTTGTCTGCTGTTTTTATACTCCAAGGTGGAAGAAACATGCACAGTCTAAAAATAACAGAAAAAATAACGTAGCTGAAAGTTCGTTCAATGCACTAACTGGGAAATATTAGCTCATGAGGGTTTTTCTGTGCTTAGTCCAGCCTCTCAGGAGGATCCTAAGTAGATAGTTGTGGTTAGCAGTAATTTCTTCAGAAGAGAATACATGTTTTAGTGAAACAAAGACAAAAGATGACACAGTGTGCTGGGCAAACCTGGCACAAACATTACGGAGTGAACAGCAATATTGGATGAAGTACAGTTCTGTGATTCTGAGTTCTTGTCGGACATCCCACCTGAGGAACAGCTTCAAAGATGTTAAATCACTTAAATAATGATTTATGTTAACAAAATCAACA
This sequence comes from Pipra filicauda, assembly GCF_003945595.2. Classification (NCBI taxonomy): domain Eukaryota; kingdom Metazoa; phylum Chordata; class Aves; order Passeriformes; family Pipridae; genus Pipra; species Pipra filicauda. Next base: position 4,274,253 of record NW_024103452.1, read on the forward strand.
TAGCAAGCCAATTTTTGGATTAAGCAGTTTCAAAGAATTAAATTAGGATGAGTAAATCAATTTAGGAAAGGCTTTTACATTATCAAAACAAAGTAGCACCTCATTAATCAAATTTACCCTGTAGAAAAGGAATGGGAATATGCAACTCTGTGCATTCCTTTTTCACAGAAAAAAATAGCCTTTAGTCCTTCCCTCTTCTCTTTGCGCTTTAGGAGGGAAGATTGATCTCTGGTAACGCTGTGGGTGACACTGTGTAAGTTCTATCATTTTCTGTATCTGTAGCTATACTGAGAAAAATACGGGATCGTTGCAGTTAAGTATTTACACTATTAATGGAATAGGCAACTTTGATCAGCTGGCAAGTAGCCATGAAGAACATAATATATCAAAAGCCTACTACTACCTCTGAGTTTTTTATGGCCCATATAAACATATTTGGGTGCATTAAAAATTAAGGTTTCACAGTATTACATTATTTATTTTTATTGATAAAAAAATAAATACACTAACTATAATGAGTGCTCATATAATAACTAAATAAACTTAATGTCACAGCTAGAGCAAGTAGCCTGTGATTTAAATGTTATTGTTATATCTTTATAAAATAGTACATCTTGGTTTTTGTTTCTTTATTCTTTAATATTTTTTTAGGAAAAAAACAAAACAACTGAAAAAAGGCTTCAAGTAGTATGTTCAATTACAGCTTGATAGATGTTCATATTCATATTTCAGAGAAATCCTCAGTCATCTGTTTGCCTTAGGTTCAGAGTGATAGCTGAAAAGAAGTAGAGAATACACCTCAAATTAATTTACGCTGCTCTCATTTGCTGCTAGATTCTCTCATAACACCAAAGGTTTGTGACAATCATTAACACACAATCCAAATGGCTATGCTTGTTTTACTATCCTGGAAAACAGGTCCTGAAAAAGAAAAACAACATAATTCCCTCTGAAGAAAAACCAAACCATCGTCTGTGTTCACAGAATCAAAAAGCTAAATGAGAACATGATTGTTCTGTCAACACGTAGCTTTTATGCAGCACATCCTTTTCTCCACCATCACTTATCTATTTCTTGAAGACTGCAACAGAGCAGTAAATGAAATGCCTAATACCAAAATTAGTGTCATAACTACTTTCACCTGTACCCAGAGAAACAGATTCCATTACATAACATTTTCATACACCAGCATCACTGTTTCTGTAGCTCTGGCTCCTGTAGAATTTCAGGCTTTATTCCCCTTTCAGGGTGAAGCTACATAGTTCACTGGAGCACTATGTGAGAAGGCCTAGATTTACATCAAAATAAGCAGGTAAATATAATAAATGCAGCATTGTACATGGGCCTAGGCTATCCTGTATATTCCACTGCAGATTATATACATTCCAAATTTTGCTCAAATGTTTGTCAAAGATTTTTTTCTCATATTAAAGAAATATTCAGCCTAATAAATACAGAATTCCAGTGTGTTAGATTTGAAATATGATTCAAAATAGGTCTGAGGCACCCACAATTCAAGTATTAATCCTTTCAACACCTAAATCTATTAAAAACAAATGGAAAAAGTAAAAGAAAATATGTATAAGCTTACAGGTAGGAGAAAATGCTAGGTGGTCTTTTACTGGTTTGTTTAATATTTTATTGTAAGACCATAAATTATACAAAGACATTTCGATGACAGAGGGAATTTACATAAGTGCCTAACTACACCAGAGTTGATTTTTAACTTATAGAAGGCACCTGCTAGCATTTTTATGTCTCTAACTTTTTCTTTTGGTAAACTATTCATTAGAAGCAGATAAATATATTTAAGAAATGGAAGAATTGGTATGGTCATCTTTGCCTCACGAGCCAATGAATTTTTTTGATTTCCAAATTGAACTCAGCAGCATCTACCTAATGTGCAACAAATGTTTTAGAGGACAAACATTTTTACCTAATGATAATAACCTGTGATAGTGATCTCAAATTTTTTAATTGTTCTGATATTTAAGCGATAAATGTTTAAATGATATTTAGAGAAAAGAAATTCTCAGATGGCTTACAAATTAGCTATGACCTTTATGCTACGCTAACACTTAAGTCACTATCAACCTGAGCTGAATCTGAAATGCCTCCTTCTAAACAAAGTCTTCTATGAAATTAATATGTTTTTACAGAAAGGGGATTTAATTTTGCTTTGTTTTATTTTCATGCTAATATGACTGGTACCTTTTTGGGAAGCAAACAGAAGAATAAGAAGACAATCTCAGAGAATAAATTCCTGTAGTTTCACACTGCTTCTCCCAAATTAAAGCAATGCTTAGCTATATAGAATTGCACTATCATCACCAGACAATATTTATTCTCTCTACACAGCTTCGTTTTGAAATGAATAAAATATACCTCAGTACTCTTTTAGTGCTTCATTTGAAGTGGAAAACAATATTTATATGACCTGAAACAGATCTTCAAAGATTTATTAACTATAAACATTATCTTTCATAGACCTTGCAACTTGGATTGTTTGTATAAGACTTTACCACACAAATATGCCTTGAGGTAATAATCACAAATAAAAATGTTCTTATCAGAATGCCTTCATTCCCTGAAAAGACTAATTCCTGAGAGCAAAGAGAATGCTCAAGGTTATGTTGAATGCAGAAAATGAACAATACAATTTCAGTTACAACTTGCAATGTTGGAATAACATTATTTGTAAGTTGTTCGTTCAGAGGGCTCAATAATAAAACATTTTAAAAGATAAAGATAAAATTAGCAATTATTACAGTATATTTCATATGAAATTCATAAAGTGTTAAAAATTATCTTCAGAAGTCCCCTGCTGTTTATTTTACCTTGATAGTACTTTAAGCATAAAAACAGTAAAAAGAAACTTACTGAAATTTCCACAGTCAACACAGAAATTATACTGAAAATTCATCAAAGCTGTCAACTCCAAATTCTCCTTCAAAGCTACATCCAAAACCCAAACCCAAACATATAAAAATGTGCATCAAGAATGGGTGCTAGAATATTGTGACTTTAGTCTACAATGACATATTTGATTTTGCTAAACCAGAAAACAGTTTGTTAGTTTTTCTAGGCAGGTAAATCCATGAATATGTAATTGAAATGACAATTCTGAATAACTGTGAGGAACTATAAGAATAAAACTTGGCATAAATATAATAATAGTAATAATAGTGGCAACAACAACAACAACACCAGCAACAACAACAACAAAAAGACTGCTCTTGTAAGTTTATTTCTGATGCTGTGGAAATGATATCAAATCAGAACAGCCATACAGATGAAACATGAGGAGGTTCCAGCTTTATAAACAAACAAGGGGAAAAACAAACCAACAGCAAAAGCTGGAATCTGCATCATCATTAAAACCTAAAATAATACAAGTTGTGGTGAAGCCAATAAATTTGACAGCACAGTGGGCAAAACTATTCAAGAAAAAACTAAAAAGCATGGGATGCCTCTAAGATTTATCAAACAAAGATTAAGGCAGAGACTGCAAGAGAGGTCTTGATGCATGTAACATCTTTCCTAGAAAGCAAAAAAAGTGTTGATAGTGCAAAGATGACACCCTTTAATAGGTTTGGATTGAAATAATATTCCCTAAATCTTCCACATAGTTGAATGGGGCCACTCATTACTACTGGCCTAGGAAAGCTATATAAACACTTCTTTTCCACTCTCGCCTGGAATTTCATGTGTATAAACCAAATCATAGTTCAAATACCACATTTAAAGAACTTCTGGTGTCACTCACATCAAGTCTGGTATGTCCGGGGAAATTAAATCTATCACATTTAATAAGTAGAGAAAACTAATTACCTTATTTAAGAAAGATCACAGAATTACAGAATAATTTAAGTTGGACTGGACCTTTGGAGGTCATCTGTACCGGTTCCAAATCAAAGAACAGCTAACTTCAAAGTCAGAGGATATTCAGAGCTTTGTCCAGTTGAGTTTAAAGTACCTTCATAGATAAAATTATGAAATATTTTTAGAGAAAGTGTTCCAATTTCTCATCATTTTTATTACAAAGAATTTATCCTCACATTTTTCTGATGCACATATCTGCTGTAGTGTGTATAGGCTGCATCTTACTTTTTTCACATGTTCCTTGAAGATGAACTGCCACTTTATCGTTATCCCTCTTAGCTTAATATATATGTCTTTGTACACTGCATTAATTTATATTGGGTAGAACAGACCCAAGTATTTTATTTTCTCTTTTCTCTCTTCCTATATAAAAGTTAGAGTTCTCTTCTTATTATATTTTCATTTATGCACATAGGTAGGTTATATTTTCCATTTTCCATTTTCCACTAAAAAGTCAAAATTAATATGTTTTTAACAAGTTTACTTTATCCCTATACTACTGACAGAACTTTGCTATTGAACATTTCTACATTCCCCAGATAATCTTTATTATTTCCTATGATCTCTCTGGATGAAGATATTTACCCCACTTGTTTAGGAGTGGTTTTTTTCCCCTCTCTCTTATTTAGAATACAGACTTTGTGTAGGTTTAGCTGCTTTGATTTAAATTCAAAGCCTTCTCCACACTGAAGCCTACAACTACTAAATTGGGGTAACTTCATAAAAACCCCACACACATCATTAGAATTTACTCTTTTTAGACTGTAAAACATAAAAATCTCCCCTTCTACATTGTGTTAACCACTAATCTACATTCTTCTGCCACAGGCTAAAGGCTAAAGACTCATTTTGATATCAGACTTGTTGCTTCTTTATTCCAGCAATGCAAGAAATTACATTTCTCTGGTATATCAGTAGCCAAAATACCCATTTGGCATGACCATGAAGCAGATAGAAATCCAAAGTGACTTCATTGATACACGAGTCAAACATGCAAAACCAACTACCATGATAATCAATAATATTATGGCCATGTTATCCAGTTCTTGTAACTAATTGTTATTTTGGAAAACTAAAAATTGACCTAAACCAGTATCCTAATCTGTACTGCCAAGTATTTAAATTATTAGCTGATACCAGCAACAGTATCACATGCTAAAAGTTCCCTTGCTCTGATTCAAGAATTTTAAGTGGCTAACTTAGAGATTTATTTATATGTGCATCCCAATTCACATATTTTTCACTTAAATTAATTGAATTGAATAATTAGAATAATCTGATAAAAGTCTATTTTTGACTATTTCTGATAAGTAGATCTCATAATATAACTTCATATTTTACCAGAAACAGCCCTAATCCAATGCTACCTCACGTTGGTTAGTGACTATTTAGAAAGAAATGACAGCAATTACTTCTAGTGATAGCTGTGCCCTACAGCATTAGCAGCCTTTCATTCCAATCAGTATCTCAGATTTTACAATCCCCTTATGACAGAATTTCTGATATGATTTGTTATTCTAATACTATTAGAGAAATCATATGACTAACTAGATCTCAGTCTGACCTCGGGAAGTCTACTGTAAATTTCTGAGCACAAACTCGGTAAATTTCTTATACCCATCCTTTCTCAAAGTCATTTTACTCAAAACTAATTTTTTTAATGCTGAAAGTCACAGACACTCTACCAGCCCTAAGAATGGGACATTTTCCATGACAGTCATGTTCAGTTAGCTGACTAAAAACATTTCTAAAAAGTAGATGTTCCTCTCTTTTTGTTCCCAGATTTTATGTATTTATTTTTACGTTTTGGTTTTGATTTCTTTTTTTTTTTTAAGGGAAGTTGTCCAGATGTTAAGACTAAAGAACTAAAACTGGGGAGATAACTCAAATGCTGCATTTCCCTATGTACTGCACATATTTTACCTGCTTAAATTATACCTGCTTTACCTGTTTTGAATGAATAAAGAATGAACCATATTCCCTATTTAATTATTATTTTATTTTTACCTCGAGGTATATTTTATAACGTACGAGAAAGTTCAGACAGTGAGGTTATGGGAATATGCCCTTTTTAGCTTTAGAGTCACTTTGGCATGAAGCAATGCTTACTCCCTCTTGAGAGACTCAAGCATTTTACCAGTGCAACTACTAAGAAATAAATATGCAAGTTAGAAGGAAGACTTGGATACAAGATCTAAAAAAAACCCCAGCAATATGGTGGCATTTATTTATTTTTTTAGCTGCGTGGGGTAGAATGCATCTTGCATACTTGAACACATACTTACAATCTCAGAATCAAGTAACAAGTGACATCAAAGACTTTGTCATCAGTTAAAGGAAGTCATGCATCTGGAAAATATTTCCTGAGGCCTTGTAAATCTGCCACTAAAAGAAAGTACTCTGCAGATCAGGGCCCTGTTTGTAGATCGGGCTTTCCATTCTATTTTTATTTATTCAAACATAGGAGAGAGGCAGAAAAAATAAAGATTTTATTAAATGGAGCAGGAGAAGCATATCTGTAGCAGTGAATCTGATGAGAAACTTGTTTAAACATGTCTTAAAATGGCTCTTTGTGGTCCCTTTGCAAACACGTGTTTCTTCTTCCCAGCACCCCCCACAGCAACTGTTATCTCCCATGCAGGAATGTCCTGGGAAAGGTGTCCTGAGGTGTCCCATTGGTCCTTTGTTTAACCCCTTCCTATTGGCTGTTGACCCTTTACCTTATGGTTTCTTTTGTGTGACCCTGAACTTGTGATTGGTTCCCCTTTGACCCTCCTAAAAGCCTTATAAACCCCTTCCCAACAATAAACTCTCTCTTGCCTCCTCTCCACGCTGGTGTGCTGTCTCTGTGCCTGCCATGGAGCCACGTGGGTGCTGGGGGGAGGGGAGGGCACCTCTCCCCTCCAGGCTCGGGGCCTGAAAAACCCTGTTTCTGGAGTCCCCTTTCCCTGTCCCTCAAGACGTCGGAATGGTTCTTCAGATGGAGAAGGAACTAGAGCTGGGCTCCCCCACGTCGTGGATGGGGAAAGGGATCCAGACATATCTATGCCACATCTCTCACGTCAAAGATACAGCATCTTTTAGCAGCCATCTAAGAGCTTACCAAGTCAGAGGTACTCTTTTATCAGGACCTTCCAAGCACCCACCCCACACTGAAACCATCTACTCAACACAAGCCACCACGGCAGAACTCAGAAACTGCCCTACCTCTATTTCTCTTCTGTATTTTCACTATTCTTTATTTACAAAGTATGTTGAAGGTACAAGTCCTTAGAAGAAGAGGACACTTGACAGAGGAAACAAAAGGACAGAAAAGACCTACAGCCCTGGGACCATCTACATGGGCAACAACTCTACAATCTGTAAATGAGCAACTGGGTGCAACACCAAATACTCCTGTAGAAAGAAGGGCTATGGCTGCTGTAGTGGTGAGTTCCCGTCTCACATGCTCTGGATTCACATTTATCATGGGTAACCTCTGCTGGAATCACACCGTTTTCTGTGTATGGGATTATGACAGAGTGGATGGTCAATTAATCTGGGATTATTAAGATATCTCTCTTCAGAGCCAGAAATGGTAAAACAGGATACTTTTAGGGTCATATACCTAGGGTCATATACCTAGCTAATTACTGAATACCACCAGTGTGAAGATCCCACAAGCTCACTAGGAAACCTACTTCAAAATTTCACCCTTTACATTATAAAGAATTTTTCCTTTCTAATTCTAATCAGAATTTACTTTGTTTCACCTTGTATCCTCTGTCAATCATCATTTTGTGGTGTACCTCCAAAAATAATTTGTTGATCTCCCAGTAGGTAGGTTAAACAGCAATAAGATTCCTCCCTGCCCTTCTCAGACAAAGTGTGACCCATCCCATCTGTCTCACATTATTTTTTTCCATTTGTGGCATTTTTTTTTTTCTCAGAGCATCATTTATGAAATCTCAAATAAAACCCTGTGTATCAGTCCATCCAAAGCAATGAGAAGACAGACGTGTTTGCTCATGCATGTTCCTTATTATTGCTGTCAATGGCTGGTCATTGCCAGGTGTCTTGAGGAGAGGGTTTCTGTCAGAGTTCAGCTTGACATCTGCAGCACAGTCTGATCCTCACGTGATTAGCATCAGGAGGTGACTATTTTTCCATATAATAGATGTGAATCCAACTTCAGGAAGTGTTCTTTGACTGACAGTAGGCTTGGGTGATCCCTTCCCTCTGAGATGCTCATAATGCTAATGTCACTTTCTAAGAGTGACAGTTTAATCTCGTAGGTTGTCATAACTCCACAGAGAAAGCCAAGTACTTTATTCCTACCACTGAAAGTATGTGGAAGGGACCTATGTGATGCTACAACCATGCATGCATACATCTCGGTAATCAATGGAATTATATATACTTTTATTGTAATATATTAGTTATATCAATTAATATAAAAGTAAAATATCAGTTTCCTATTAGTTTTTTTGCATTTCCAACACAATGTTTTTGCCTTACTGTACATATATTTAATAGCAACTCTACTTAAACAGTATATTACTGGCAGTTATGGATATTAGGAGAAAAACATTATTTTCTAGGATATTTATTACATGTTACAGAGGGTATTTTGTGTTTTGGTTTTTAAAACCTTTTCATCTATGTTCAAAATATAAGTTCATGTTTCAGTTGCAAGAAATAAAAGGTTTATACATGTCTGCAAGGTATAAAGTTACAGAACCAAACTTTCAGAGGGTTCAGCAGTAAGTCAAGTGGTTACAAAAGCAAAGGTTACGATTCCCAGCAGCTGCAAATAAGCACAACACCATCATCACTCTGGGGATTATACTGATGTCTTCCACCAGATCTGGCTGAATACATGCTGCAGGTTGTATTTCTTGCCCTTTAGTTTCATTTGTTTATTTGTACTAATATGAGGGAGATGACCATAGAAACAGCATCAGTTTGCATTTAAAGAGTCAGTTTCAAAGTATTTATTGCCTTATCACAGACACAGATACAGTGAAGTACTTTTGATAAGCATAGTATTCATTAAGCAAAGGAAAAATATCACTGTTATTTGACCCAGAGCAGTGTTGTGGTTTGGAAACTCCAGGGAGATACTGTCAGAAGCACAGGAAGCTGGTAGGCTCAGCCACCTCATATAAAATCAATCCTAAATTATCCAGAAAGTTGTATGTACACTAAGAATGGAAATATGGAAATGGAGTTGTGCAGGAATACAATCCCACAGTTGTACAGGGAGGGACTCTGTAACAGCAGTCGTGCTTGGAAATGTCCATGGAACTCAAAATTACAAACCTGATTCCCTGCACCCAAGTCTGTGCTCACCTGCCTGTCCCCACCAGCTGACGTTCAAATGGAGCTGCTGTCTGTCTTATCTATTGAATTACAGACCTGCTGAAAGGCAGAGAACTAACATTACTGTAGTTACCTGTTATCCAGCAGCAAGTATCTTTATTACTATTTCATCAGTTGAAAGACAGAAATACACATCTATTTTAAAAAACACCCAGTATTGTGTGCTTTGAAAAGTAAAATCCAACATTGTTGCTGTGATTTACACAGGCTCATCAGGTTTAGTGTGAGGGGTTGGCACTGACTGACACTGCAGTATGTCTTTTAAGAGTTATTTGCATAAATGCTGTTCAAATGTATGTTGTTTACACCCAAAAGTTCAGCCAGAAAAGAGCTGTTGCAGGAGGTAAGGTGCTGTGGGAGGACAGGGCACTGATGCTGCTGCTGCAGGGGTGGTGGGGCTGCACCTCATAGTTCCAGGCGGCTCCAAGACCAGTGAAACAAACTGCAAATGGTGGGTCAGGGGAGTACGAGGAGGTCCTGCTCAGGTACAATCAGAAAAGTGGCAGCTGCAAGGGCAGAGACACTTCTGAGGGACCAGGGCAGGGACCCTCTGATGGGTCACAGTGACCCGGGTGTGAAACACTTCACCCTCCGTGCTCTGAGGTGGGATGCAACTCAGCATAAATCGGGCTTGCAGGTGACTCAGCTGCTGGCATTGGAAGGGTAGAAGTGAAAAACTGGAGAAGTGGACCCAAGGAAAGCTGGCAGGGTGAAAGCTACACAAGGGAACCAAAGCTGAGGAAGACAATCTGTTGACAAGATGATAGATTTTTCGAAGAAGAACTGAGAATAAACAATACCAAAGTAATTAATACAGAAGTGAAGAAAAATGGAACAGCAAAAGATGGTGTTAAGATGGAAAGCGGAATACTGATGCAACTGCAACAAGCTGTTTACTATCAGACACAAAAGCTGCTTTTAAGTGCTAGGATGATCTAAAAAATGCACGCCACGGATTCCTTTTCAAATATGTATGAGTCACTTTCCCAAAGCTCTTCTGCCCACCATTTTAATGACAGCTGCTGCGGTGCTGAGATGCGCCTGTATCTCTGTTCCGTAGGACGCAGGCCCCAGCAGGGAGCGTGTCTGGCTGGTGACAGGCTGCTCCACCCGCCTGAGCGCAGCACCATCTAGTGAGCCTCGGCCGGCCCGCTCCTCTTTCTGCATGAAGGAGAGTTCTAAAAATGATATTCATTAACTTTCAGCCCACAGAAACCTTTGGGGAGCACAGAGCCCTCTGAAACTTGAATTTAGGTGCAGGAGTAAGACCTGTTCCAGGTGAATTCTGAGGATGCAGATCTTCCCTTCTTTCAAACACACGCCTTATCTGGGATAAGGAGCAGGGCAGGTGTATGTGTTATGACATCAGCACGGCTATTGAGATGTTCTTTAGATGTTGTTAAAAATTCTGGCTTGACTCATAAGCTAGCTTGAGTGCCTCTTATTAATAATATTGCTAATTGGAATGGTAAGTAAGTAATATTTAATTTGCTATTTTCATAAGATGGTGGGTTTTTAGCCCTTAGAAATTAACCTTTCCAATCTTTCCAATCAAGATGAAAACTAACAAGCATTTCCCTGGGAAACATGAATTATTTTACCCCTTAGATAGTGGTTGCAAAGAGTAGAATCAGAAAATACTATATTATTATAATAATAACAATAACAACTATCAGTACAATTACAATGCCCTTCATTCTCCAGTACTTTATAAAGTTAGATGTGTATGAGACATATTTCACATGGATTCAAACTGAACTTAGAGAAAAGCTTCATTATTAGTTAAGTACACGTCAGAAAAAAACTTCCAGGTCTTTCAACTATTTTCTCTAGATGCCCAATAACCCTTTCAATAATAAAAAGTAGAATCGAGCAGAGGAAAGATAAAGTTCAGCAGGTAGATGCATAGACTGAATGTAGTACTTTTTTCAAGAATTCCATTAACTGAAGGACAATCAGAGGAAGATTATTGGTGTTATTGAGGCTCTACCTTTCCATGGTGCTTTCTGATAATAAAATTGTTCATTCATTTCCATCTCGTTCTGTCTTCCATTCCCTTCTGTCCTCTTTAAAACATTATACATTCAGTGGGGAGTGTGGAGACCTTTCAAGCATCCAGAGTTTCATATATTCTTTGAAAATTAAGTGAAAAATTTAAAATTAAACAAAGTAATCCAGTCTCAGTATTTGCACACATTCATGTTGATACAATAAATCCTGCACACTAATTCTTTACAGTAGCCCTTAGAACAGGATCTCAGGAGAACTTCCTACCAAAGTCCTTACAGATGTATAGAATCAGGTATTTGAGAAGAATTTCTGTGTATTTTCAGCTTAAAAGAAAAATAAAAAAAAAAACCCTTGATTTATATCGTACTTCTAAAGCAAGAAAGAACTAACAATCTTCATATTGTTCACACAGTTGTATTTTAGAATAATTGATACTTTCTTGACAGAGGAACACTTTTAGAAAAGCACTGTAGAGGCTGCATTTGTCTCAACTCCTAACCAGTGTGGGTACTTTTTAAAAAGAAGTTTGAAAAGGAACATAGTATGGTAACAAACTAGAAATGGCTCAAAAAAGCAATATTTCAAAGACTTATGTCAGATTTGACATTTGTGTTTTCAAAAAAAGGTGGCTGGTGTGCATCTTTATGAGGCATTTTGCAGATATTTGAGTGTAGTAAATTTGATGCTTATGAAAGCAAGGAAGTTGGTGCTATCAAGGTCACAGAACATGGATCCTAAGTAATCTTTCTCAGTGAGTTTGCCTTTCCAGCCCCTGTCAGTGATTGAAGAAAAAATCCTGCACCCTCAGGTTGGTATTTTTGTTTGTGTCTGTATTTTGGTACATTTGAAACTAATTTTTCTCTCTTTTCACGTTCAGTCTTATAAGAAATATTGATTCATAAGACTGGCTATTGATTAGACATTTTCAAAATGTAACAGTGATTTAATTAAGGAAAATAAACTCATTTTGTGTTGACATTAATTTCAGGTTGAAACAATTAGTTGCCCTTCTAGCTAGGTTTATGTACTGTGGTCACACTACCAATCTGCCTTCGAGCTTTAATTCGGGAAGGAAGTAGTGCAATGAAAATATAAAAGAAAAAAAATTCAAGGAGCAAATTCAAGTCTACAAGCATTTAAAGTAGTATTTAGTACTGAGAGATCAGTAATAATCTAGAGGTAACATTTGATGGTTTATGGATACATGAGTATAAACAATATGATATTAATGAAGTTTTTACTGTTTGCTAAGGGAAAATAAGAGTAATTTCAAGAGATATCTCTCCTTCAAATGAATACTCCAACCATTTATATTTGTGAATGTCCTATTCATTAGTTGCTTAGCATCATCTGACTACATAAATTTAGGTGAAGAAATATTAAATAGAAAACTTGTCCCCAAGGAAATCAACTGAAGTATGTAATGGACTTGAGGGAAACCAGGATTTAATTTAAAAGCTACCAGACATAGTTTTATCCAAGTCATATATAGAATTTTAATTTTCTCTTCATGTAGGCACCATTCTGCCAGTTTTCCCTTGTGAATGCCTATGTTTCCCCTGAAGGAAATGTTAATGCCTGCCACCAGGCCTGTCTTTCATGGAGTTTTCTCCACATAAAAAAGTGGAGTAAATTTGGTATTAAGATAATTCAGCTCTGCCTAACAGGAATGTTTCTTCTGGTTAAAAACCAATTACCTTTTAAGACCCTTGAGGCCACCTGTAATTGTAATAGATTTAGGTGCTGAATTGTAACTTACAATTTTTCTACCACTGCTTTTCTATTTTCTTCAGTTTGTGGACACAAGGTTTGGGTTTCTTTCTTAAGCTGGAATAATAGACCACACATTAAACAAGGTTGTCATTCAGAGAACTGATAGCCAGGAACTAAACAGCAGAGTTTAGGCAACAAGCCTTGAATAAAATCTGCAGAACTCTCTGACAAGCAGCATTTTCACATGCTGGAGGGTTTGGGGTTAAGGTTTTTTTGTTTGCTTTCTTTTAAATATAGTTTCAATTCAAAAGGACCTGTTTTCCCTCCCAGAGAGAAAGAAATTTGAAAAAAATACTGCTTCTTATATTAATTTTTAGAGCTTCCAGTATTGCTTTAAAAGAGTAGAGCTGTTGAGAATCTGTGATCTTCATGAGTCTTACCAAGAAGATAGACAATTTCAAGTGGCTTTGAACAAATCTACAACTAAACTTTGAAGTTAGCTTTGATTTATGCCTCCGAGTTAAATACCTAATGTTCCTTAGTCAGTGCCTGGAGGGAATTAAGTACCACAAAGTACAATTCACTATAATTTCCTTAGTAAATTACAGGAAACCTGAAATAACTAATAGGAAAGTCAGGGAAGAGTGAAGCAAAGGCAGTCCCCTTGTGGTGACATGGCAACTAACAGGATTACAAGGGGATTCCTGTGTTAGATAAGAATCATAGCCACATCTACTCTGACTCTCAGGAGTCAATATCAATTTTCAAAAAATGAAGCAGGAGGTTTTTTTCAAAGTTTAAGGGGTTTAAAGCATAAAACCTAGAACTTAACATAACTAATCCACGAGGTCAAGATTTTAAGCACTAATTATTTTTTTAACGAATAATTGTATATATATTTTAATTGACTCTTGGAGAAGAGACTAGGATTTTCTCAGTTCCCTGCTTATGACCTAAGAGGCTGCATGAAAAATCAGATGTCTTCTTTCCCTGAACTAAGATGTATTAGATTTTGGGTAAACAAACCCAACCTCACCACACAGGTTGAAAGATTTTTGTTAGAACAGAGTGTGTTCCTGTGGGTAGGAGTTGCTGAGAGTAGAGGCAATCTGTTTTCATCCCCTTAACTCTGGAGTTTTTGTTTTAAGAGATGGATATCAAACATCACCCATATGATCATTATTTGAATAGAAGTGGTTTTGTGTAAAAATTAATAAATCAGCACATAAATAGAACTTTGAGGACATTTAATGTATTAATCTGCTTAGTAGACAGAGAAGCATCCAGTTGAAAGATCTTGAACTGGATGAAACAAGTGTCAAGCTGCTCAGGTTTACCAAAAAGGCACAGCTTTTAACCACTGTCAGAAGTAAAACTGTGGATATCTTTATAAATTTAGTAGAGAAAAGTAGGCTAAATTCACAGCACTTAAGCTGAAAATGTTCACAATTTTCCTATAGGGCGGCTGGAGAGTTTAGTGTGTTGTGTTCTTTTAAGAATCTTTTTTTTTTAACAGAATCATAGAATGTCTTGGGTTGGACAGGGCCTTAAAGGTGTGATGTCTATGTTTGATCCTGCAACCACCCTGGTCTCAAACCCTTAAACAGTTGTATGATTGTCTCCATGACAAAAATGAATTCTGAAAACAGACATTTAGCTTGAAGAGCAAAATGAATGCCCAGGACTTCCAACAAAAGGACAAGAGAACATCCAGCTAGAGTAAATATGGCAGAGAAATAAAGTTGCTGTATTACAACATAAGACCTGCAAAATAAAGACAGATGGATAAATGGTTCAACCCACTCAGTCATCCCACCCTATTTCCCATCCTGAGTATGAGTAAAAGGACAAGTGCTACCATATCTTCCTCATTTCTCATGGTATTGTATTTATCAAGTGTATTTTGTATGTAGTTGTGGGTGTTCTCTACATGTGTTAGAGACAAGAAAACTGACTGAGTAATAGGCCAACCCAGCAGCAATATGCTAGTTATGAGCATTGCCATTTCAAAATATATTTATGAGAGGTGAAATTCAACATCATACAAACAAATATAGCTGTGTTTTACAGCCATATCTCAGCTTGGTTCTGAGACTGGAATTCAAAGTGTGATTTGTGTTATGTAAAATATTGTTACTGGCAAGAGAGATACACTGCATACGTAGAATTAATAAGAGTAACTTAAGAATAAAATAATAATAATGTACTAATAAGATTAACTAATAACTGATATAATGTTTTAACAATCTAATCCTCCAAGTTATCTAATTGAAACAGCAATTTGTATTAACAATACAATTAAAATCATTACACAGAACACTTCTTTCTATATGCTATAGTCATCCCTTTTCTCTCACATTATGATCCAATGTTCCTCTTGTCCTGAAGTTGACAGCTGCAGTTTTCTTCAAGTAGGAGTTGGGGTGGTGATTATACTGTCTTTGTCAGCTATGATGCGTTGAAGAATAGAATAGAATGGAATGGAATGGAATAGAATAGAATAGAATAGAATAGAATAGAATAGAATAGAATAGAATAGAATAGAATAGAATAGTTGGAAGGGACCTACAATGATCATTCAGTTCAACCACCCCAACCCTTCAGGGCTGACCAAAAGTTAAAGCATATTATTTAAGGGCATTGCCTCTTGAACACTGACAGGCTTAAGGCATTGACCACCTCTCCAGGAACCTTGTTACAGTGTTTGACCATCCTCTTTGTAAAGAAATGCTTCCTAATATTAAGTCTGAAACTCACCTCCTCTGACTTTGTCTGGGTGATGTTCGTAATGGGTCAGAGTTTCTTCCTCTTCTCTCTTGGGGTCCACTTAGAGTTATATTTACATGTTTTCTTATTGTAGTTTGCCTCATCAGTTTTTCACTGCTAGGGCAAAGTCTGAAAGTCTAAAAGTTGTCACCCCTAGCCTGAGCTGATAACAAGGGCTGTTTCTTCCAAGGCAGCGCCTCCCCAGGTGTCATGGTTTGAGAGCTTCAAAAATCTAATTCCCTATTTTCAAACCCCCTCCCACATCTCAACCTAACGTGAGATGGTTTTTTCCAGACAAAACACAAAACACCAGACTCAGAATGGGGAAAAGGAATATATTACAATGACTGTACAAATAAATAAATACTACAATATATTATATACACGATCTCAACTATCTCTACCATGACATAAGTATTTACAATGGATCAGATCTCTTCTCCCCTCCAAATAAAAGTCCAGGAGGGAAGAAGGACAGATCTCTTCTTCAGAGCAGCAATGTCCCTAAGGCAGCAGGTCTCTCTGTCTCTATGCAGCAGCTGTAACTGGATTGTTGCAACTGGATCTCTTTTCAATACGCACAAGGGGGTCTCCAAGCTCCTTGGCCCGTCCTCTCCAAACAAGGGTCTTCAAGACACAAGGGGGTCTCCTTTCACCCCTCTTGGCTCTCCTTTGAATCCAAGCGAAGGTCTCACCTGTGGACTGCCAACAGGGACAAAACTCGCTTCACCACAGGTATATCACGAAATGCAGGGGCATCTTTGTGAAAGTCCCTTCCTCAGGGGTTCACCCCTGAGTCAGAACATCTTGGGCAGCATTCAGTTGCAAGCCTTTGCCTCAAGAGTTCTACCAGAGCTCCTGTGCTCTGTCTCAGGCTGCTAGGCTTGTCAGCAGCAGCGAGGGGGGCCAAGGTCCCCCCCCCCGCATTCCTTCTCTGTCCCAGTCTAGCTTCAGGACGTCTTTGAGCTTCTCAGCTCCTCTCTCTCTGGTGCTGCAGCACTCCAAGGCTCCTCTACTTAATAGGAATCCATCTCCCTCCTTTCTTGGAGGTCTCAGAGGGGTATGGGGTTTTATTCCAGTTCTTACCCCATCTTCCTCTCTCCCTGCTGCTCTCTCGGCTTTCTGAGACAACTCAGTGTCTTCCTTACTCAGTTGCATGCTGTTTCTGCTGCTTCTCCGGTTCAGTTCTTATCTGTTGGCTTTTAGCTACCGTCTCTGGACTCTGCGTCTCTGCTTCTGCTCTGTCTCTGCTCACTCACAGTGGAAAAACATCCCCCAGCTCACAGCTACAGACACATAGTCCAGCTTAACACTGTTCCAAGTTCCTGCAGCCCCCCCCCGCTGGGGGCTGGAGGGGGGCCCAGCCCCCAGTGGGGCTGCTGCTGTCTGTCCTCATGGTGTCAGAACATGACTACCACTTCTATCACCAAACTACAACTAACCTCCTCTTCCGTTTGCTTGTGGTATATTTACATTTCGCAGAAGCGCCCATTGGACGAAACTTCAAAACTTCCAGGGGTCACCACCCCCGGGGGTTTTACCATTTTACAACTGCAGGGGGAAAACTGTTTTACCACCACCACACCAGGTTTGCCAGACCCACCTCTTTGTGAACCATTCTCAGTGTTCACAAAGCTTCAGCTCATACAAATATGAAGTGATAGTCACTTTGCCACCAGATGAATGCTAAAATCAGCTGAAACCATGTCAAGACATAGCCAGACATGTTCTGGCACCCTGAAATGTCAGTTCACTTCAAGTCCCTTGCTGATTAAGGCAAAAATCGTATTTCAAGGGTTAAACAGGTTTTTGTTTACTGGTTTTTATGCACTTTACTCATAAAGATAAAATATCTGACTAGGAGTTTAGTATGCAGTCTTCAAGTTGAGAAAATAGTCTCTCCTACTCAGTAGGCACATCCATGCTACTATTTTATCTCCAGCCCTCAGCTGGAGGTCACTGTGTGTAATAAATTGGATGTGCAAAGAAAAGTGAGTGCGGATGTTGTGTCAATAATGAATACTCAAGATTGAAAATCAAAAGTACATGTGATGGAAATACACATAATTGCTCTCTGCAAACTGAAAATGCTTTTCAGTTTTTAAGATCTAGCTCTTTGTGAGGAATTTCTAATCAGGAGCAAGGAAGCAGATGTACTTGCTTGTAAGTAAACAGGAATGTTAAGTTCCATTCACCTTGGTACTAAACCAAATTCTCCTACCACATATAAGAGCCTCGAGATATCTCAAGTTTTATTGTGGCTGACCCAGATGATATAGTACATTAACACAGACAGTGCTGTACTTATCGTGTTAGACCCTATTCGTCGGGCAGGAAGATCGATATGTTCAGATATATTGATTTCCCAATCAGTATACTCATCCCAAATAACGGATAAGATATCAAAATGGGAAACAGATGAGCTTTGTATATCTTATTTCTGCAAGTTTCTAGTTCCACTGTACTCGTAGTAAGGAAGTTATTAAGTTATTGAACATTTGTACTTTACAGGGAGCTGTGTCTTACCGTCTTGGGTTTAAAAAGTGCACTTTCATTCCATTTGAGTATTAAGATCACAACTCTTAATGCTTCAAAGACAAATCCCAAGATTTCCAGTTAATCTAGCAGGGTGCTGGGGAGCTGGCAGTTCCCTGGGCTGGGGCTAGGGATGTCAGGAGGTCCCAGGGAAACATGGTAGGGCCCGGCAGACAGAGAGGGCAGGTGGTGGGCAGCTGCAGCCTTGGGCACCAAGCTCCTCCCTGGGGATACAGAGAGTCTGGGACATCCATTGGGTGGGGGTCAGGAACCAGACCTTGAGGTCCAGGGCTGTGCACTGACATGGCTGTGACACCCCAGGACCTGAATCTCAGAGAGGGCAAAGAGCAGAGGCTGTGTGCTGGCCTTGAGACACACTGGTGGGGCTCTGACAGTCTCTCTCAGTAGTCATCTCTCTTTACATTCTCCACACTGGTATTTTTCTCACAGGTCATAAGGGAGGTAGAGACAGAGGAGACAAGACAGATGTTTGAAACATCTGTGGAAGTGTCCCTGGCAGAGCTCCACGGCAGAGACGAGCTCCCTCAGCAGAGCTCTGCAGAGACGGCGTTTGGTCACTGATGTTTGCAGCTCGTGTAAATGTACTCCAAGGCTGCTGAGCTCTGAACACATTCACTTGCTTACATCATCATCATCATTTGCAGCACTCTGGCCAGAGCATGGCAATAATTCTTGTCCTGTAAGTGGAATTGTTACAAGGAGCTGTTCATAAATAATATGTTTCAATTTTCAAGCTGTGTCAATTGGACACAGACCACGAGGCACATCTTTCTTTCGCCCGTTTAGCTGCCAAATGGAGTGTGACTATTTGCAGATACACTTTTCACGCACCCTCTAACACACAATAAGGTGGGATAATTGCAGAAACTTACCTTCTAACAGAATTAGAATGTAAATAGAGTGAGGAGGAGAATTAGAGAAATTCATTTAAAAGTAACATTGAGAGATTATTTGCACTAGCCATCATATCTCTCCATTTCTAGAAATGCATTAGTAAGCTCTTTTTTGTTTTGTTCATGCTCAAGTCCTTTACACTCAGTATCTAATAAAATTAATGAGGCAATTATCTGGCAAGAAACGGTAACTCAATAGCTTATCCATTAAGAGTAGTCTCATAAATAGTCACAACTTGGACTTAGTCCAGCACAAACTCAGACTATATTTTTTGTGAAGAAAATTAAGAAACCCCAAAAGAGAACGTTCTGAAGAAGCCAAACCAAAAGTGTTACTCCTGTGCCCCACAACAAAATTTAAAGATGGCTTCAAAGATAAAGTTTTGAAATTGGACTTCAGATATGTAACACTGCGAATTGATCTAATTTTCTATGAGTCCATTTAGAAGATGGTAAGGAAAATAAAAACTGTAACAGGGTTAGGCAAAACCTGTGGAAAAGAGTAGCACACAGCAATTAAGTTAAAAATGGAAGATTAAAGTATTCAAAAAATGCAAAAGGACTTCACTGGAATATGTGGTTTCTATTTTTAACATTATTCACTTTACTGGGGGTCAGTTTTACAGTTCTGGTGCAAATGTTGCAGTATGTGGTTGTCCAGAGAGGTTGTTGGAGATGGAGACAGCATTTCCCAGCTGGACACAGCTCTGAGCAATCTGCTCTAGCTGAACCTTCTCTTTGCAGGGCAGTTGGATCAGAAATCTCCAGAGGTCTCTGGTAACCTCAAGCTGTTCTAAGACTGGGAGGTGTATCAAAATAGGTAAGACTGAAAACTTCAGTGTTTCTTACTAACCCAAATGAACCCTTAGGGAACACAGAATTGTGTTCTTAATGCATGGATGAAAACAGTTGGAGAGACAATAAAGAAACTAAGTCTTAAACAGCAGGAAACTAAAGCCATTAATTTATTTTACTCTTCTATTCATTTTTTCTTTTTATTCATTCCACTCTGTAATTTTATCAGGATAACACATAGAAATCTTTAACATCTCTCTAAAACACGCAGTGGATCCCAGGCAGGAGTGGCCAATTGTGCTAGGGTTCTTGAGCTTGGAAAAATCTATGAAGGAGTGATATATTATGGACAACCATAGAGTCATGAATGGCATAGTGAAAAATAGGTAGGTATTTGTGGATTCTTCCAGAATGAAAAACAAAGGATTACAAGAACATTGCCTGAGTAATGTAAGAATGGATGGAACTTCTAAAACTGTTAAGGAGAGGAAGTTGTATATGCTGCCTCTGTTCTTACACTCTTTCCTAGACATCTACTTGTGGTCACCAGAGGAAACAGGTCACCAGAACAGTCATTGTTATGAAAAATCCACTAAAAACTTAATCTAAAAATTTGTTAGCGTAACACGCAGCTTATCACTGAATATACAAGCCTGAGTGCAAGGGAGCACAATTTTATGTAACAGAAATTAAGAGACAAAATTCAAAGTTCAAGATTTAGACAAAATTCAGTAGGCTTTTGTATCAGTATGCATTAACTAGCACAGACCTCCTGACCAAAGTTTCCTTATATATTTGATTCAGGATAAGAAACATTTCCTTGGATACTGACTTCCAGCTTTAAACAGTTGAGAAGGAGCTGAAATTAATATAACTTGTATTTTACCTGTCCCCTCACTTTACACAATTTATGTCTCTTAATTCTTACTATTACTTTTGTTTAAATTTCTTTAGACTAAGTACAATGAAATTTTTCTTTTCATATCCATAATTTTCTAATTGCATGCAATTCAAATTGAGGAAGATCTGTTGGTTCAGCAATTCCCTATCATCACCAAATACCCCCTCTTCCTCCCCAGTGTGTAATTCATAGTTAAAATAACCCAAAAAAATCATTAAGTCATCCCTGTGGTTAGTTGCCAATCTATGTTTACCAAACTGAATATCACTGGGGCTAATAATTTCAGCTACTGGGTACCAACAAGAATATTCACTATTTTGGGACATAAAAAAAAATGTGGAGAGAAGTACTACAAAATATACATGATAAGTCTGGGTACCTTAGCTTATAGTCTTAAAGTTGCAAGAGCCCAAGGAAGTTAATTCAGGCTGAAAATGCTGTCCTAAAGCCACCTGATATTTTTTTCCCAATGATTTAAGAACAGATGGCCAGCCTCAATCCTGAATTTCTTTTCTGAGTTTGATTCAGCCCCACAGTAAAATTTGTAAGTCGTGTTTCCTTATTAATTTTAAACATTCTGCAAGGGAAGAATAAGCTTTGATCTGCTTTCAGGACATTTACATCTTTTATATGTTTGCTCATAGATAAAATGTAAATTGATGTTATGCAAGATAGGCTATGGTAATTGTGATTATTGTAATTGGTTACAAAATATGAAAAGAGGAAAGTGGGAGTGGGAATTAGAAACTAGAGCAAGATGGAGAATCTCAGCTCCTAATGTTATAGGATACAGAATGTGCACTTGGCTTACAGAAACCTCCAGATGCTTGTCAATGAAAGTGAACACAGGAAACAGAAAATCTGGGAGATCTTAAAGACAGATGTAAAGGGAGAGAATTTTGAAGACTGAAGGGATCAAAACTAAGTAATCCTGACAATTTTGGCCAGCATGTCTGAAGTTCCTGAACAGAGTATGAGGAGATATATAGCTTATAAATAAAAGTAAGAGCTTTTAGAACCTCTAAGGACTAATTGGACTCAGGTCTGAAAATCCAGTCAAAATGCAAGGAATATCTTCTCTTTTCTCAAACCACCTTCCATACAGACAAATTTCAAGATTAGAGAAAATCATTAAATCATACTGCCTTACACACCTTTACAGACTAAGTCATAAACTTTCAAGTATATTTGTTCCTACACCAGGTTTTAAACCAGTATGCTTTAAAAGTAGTCTTAAAGTATTTTATAATTGAAGTAAACAAGTATATTTTCTATATCAGGGAAGAAAGAAGAAACTATTCTTACCCTTTTAATTAAAAAACAATTTTGGGGTTTACATTTGGAACTTTGTCATCTTCCATCCTCTACGTAACTGCTGGAGAGAAAAGAGTTCACCACTGACTATGCTGAGCCCAAGCAAATAAGCTGTCTAACTTAGCTGTCAAACAAGGGGTGAATGAAAGTCTTGTCATGGACAACATTTTTGTAACTAACCTAGTCACTAACAGTTTAATAAGAGTTAGAAAAATCGCCAGTGGGGACACCTTACTAAGTCTATTTTCTGTTTTCCTGTTTTCCTAATATGGATTAACTATGATAACGGAAATACCAGAACACCTGTAGTGGCTACTTATTTGTTTATTTAGACAACTTCAGCTCCTGGAGTTTGATTATTGGTCAGGTGATGCATCTGTGGGGAGTAGAACAGTTGCATGCACAGCTCAAGTCATAAATATAGTGAAAGGAATGAAAATCCTTCAGAAAACACAGTGAAAGTAAATCATATTAATTGTCAAGACAAAGTTTTTTTTTTTGGTTTGCTAATCTTACTCGCAGAGACTTTTATTCCTTTAAGAAAAACCGTTACTTGACTAAAGCTCCAATATGAGAACAGGAAGGGGTAAGCTACAGCAGGAACATCAACACTGTGATTTCTCAACAAGAATGCTAAGGAGCAGATTTCCCAGACTTTCTTGAAGGTACCTTTTTGGTTCAAAGAACTCAATTTATGTCTTATGTATAGAATTTGCTTGACCTGCACCTGATATTCCTTGAGTGTAGTCAATCATTTAGAACATTGCTGGAGGCTCAACATGAACCAGTTTCTATCACTACAGGCACTACAGGTTCTCAGACAATCCAAAACCAAAAGAAAAATTGTCATCCTGAGTTCCTGGAGTGACCTACAATTACATCACCTTTTCTGCATATATTGTCAATTTTTTTTATTGCTATAGGCCTAATTACATTTCAAAACCATCACATTGTAAGAAGCACCAGAATGATAAAAAGATTTTTTTAAATGAAGTAGTTGTTGATCTCAGGTAAGAGAACATAAGGTCAAACTGACTCTACATATTTAAGAAATTGTTCCAGTATGTAGATCGTTGCATC